>NW_027266319.1:10215000-11415000 GCF_022045235.1 Haliotis cracherodii
GGTAGTCGGCATGATGATATGTGATCTCGCTCGGCTTGCCAACTAAAGCTGTGTATTTCAACTCACGCCCAGTGATTTTCTGTAATTAGAAAAATTAAATGGGCATACCTTTAGAATACAGTACCACAAACTTTTCAAACACGTGACAATACCCTATGACGTAATTCTTAGTATTTTGTTGCAAGTCACACCGGCGAAACAATTCCCTGAGACGTCTGGGGTCATCGAGTGTGCATAAGCTCCTCCCAGTGATCTATCATCTCCACACACAATCTCACCGAAAACACCCAGCGATGTTGAGAGTTTTGAATATTTGTTTACTAAATATAGCCTGCGGCAACGCATTTTATAGCAAGAGCTAGTTTACAAAAGCACTCTTATTTTCAATATATTGTTTATTTCGTTTTTTCGTAATTCAAGTTGCAAAAATTATTATAAATGGGATCGAAAAAACATACATTTTTTCGATTCATTAATTTTTATTATTATGCACAGGAATGCAGTTTATTAGGTAATATTATATTGGTGCTCAACACATCCAAATGTCGCCGGTTGTGGTGTAGGTTACACTGAACACTATCCTTAGCTCTTGGATCTCCTTTACGATCAATCACCCTTTACGATAAATCACCCTTTACGATCAATCACGCTTTACGATCATTAGGGTTAGGTACCTGTTCAGTGGCTAGTAAAGCATTGATTCTATAGCTTCTCCTAATATTCTTCATACAAAAACATCAAGAAAGCAGGGTGAAATGGTTTAGTGTCGAATATTTTGGCTACTGTAAACTGTCCTGGAACATTCAGACAAGCCACTTTCACCCGCTAGATTTATTCAGCACTGATTCAAAAGTGAACTCACCCTTTTGCCGTCACTAGCCATGCACATTCCTCCCTCGTTCCTTACAATTATCCACATTATCCTTACAGTGTTCCCTACCACACTTTTTTGTCACAAAATCCACCAACGAATGATTAAATTCCATTCATGCATACCCGCGAGTTCGTCAAGAGCCGTTTTCAGTTCTCTCCATATCGGCTCATTCCTCACCACTTGGTATCTTGTAAATTACAGAATGGGACGAGTGTGTCAAATGGCATCGGGATCACTCGTAGTATCCGTAGACTTAAGTCACGAGACCTTCGTAAGTGTCTGTCACCTATTCGACCTTTTTTGTTTAGCTCTTTTACGGAATAGGCATGACCAGGTAAATTTGTATTTAGTTTCACAATGTGGACGTAGCTCTGTTGGTTAGCTGTCAGGCTAACAATCCGAAGGTCGTGAGTTTCGACAGATTCTAAAAAAAAATGGTTGCTTGTCTTTGAGACATGTGACCTACGGCAGAGATCGTCCTCACAAGAAGTTGTGGTACTGCATTCTAAAGGTGCTCCAATTAAATATCCATAGTCATTATTTGTTAATCGAAGAGGCCACGCTCATTAGCGTGCTACTGTTTTATGATAATAGAGTTGATGGATTTAATGTTGCATAAGTGCGCTGTTCGATGTGAAATTTCGTAAAGGTATCTCAGGGTTATATTTTGGGAGTTCTTAGTCTGCATATAGGGAGCTGCTTGATGTAAAAGTGAGATCCTTGATATAAAAATGTGGTCCTTGGTAGATATTTATAGGAGCTCCTCAGTTTGAATATATATATATATGTTACTGTCAATGTTTGTAATAAGGCAATATGTATACTGACTGATTCCATCAGAAGTCCTTGGACAGGATAGGTTTAACCATTAACAACTATGACCTTTGTTGTGATTCCTTAAAAGTCCTTCTGACATTCAATGCAGAGAGATAAGCATATTAAGTCAATGCTTTCAACATATTGTCACGACCACCATGACCACTTGAAACGTGTCCTCTTTTAATGATTTTTAAAGTATTACGGTCCACTTCATGTTATAAGTCACTGTCACCTATAGTGTTTTGACATGTAACCATAGTAATTATCTGGTTCTAATCAGGCTATAGCTTTGATGAGGAGGCTGTTTCAGGTCAGTACTACCTATTATTTGACAAACTAACTATTTGGCTTCTTATCTGTTTTACTTTTTATTTATTCAAACAGCAAAGAATGATGTGTTGACATTTATCAACATCAACTTTCCAAGGCAAGGGAGTTAACTGACTATGAAATCCAGTTTCCGATTTTGCCGAACAAGGCTAGAACTCCTTAGTCGGCCGGCCTCACGAGTCTCTGCATAATCCTATCACAATAGCGTAATGAAATCAACATCCTGTTTGTAAACAACACATTGTTGTAGTGTATATACAGGAGCACCCCAATGTATATACAGGAGTTCCCCAGTGTATATACAGGAGAACCCCAGTGTATATACAGGAGCACCCCGATGTATATACAGGAGCACCCCAGTGTATATACAGGAGCACCCCAATGTATATACAGGAGCACCCCAGTGTATATACAGGAGCACCCCAGTGTATATACAGGACCACCCCAATGTATATACAGGAGCACCCCAGTGTATATACAGGAGCACCCCAGTGTATATACAGGACCACCCCAGTGTATATACAGGAGCACCCCAATGTATATACAGGAGCACCCCAGTGTATATACAGGAGCACCCCAGTGTATATACAGGAGCACCCCAGTGTATATACAGGACCACCCCAATGTATATACAGGAGCTCCCCAGTGTATATACAGGAGTTCCCCAGTGTATACACAGGACCACCCCAGTGTATATACAGGAGTTCCCCAGTGTATATACAGGAGCTCCCAATGTATATGTTTAATGGAGTGTGCTTAATTGAATAAAAGAAAAAAAATATATCAATGAGAATGCAAAAAAATGACACATTGATAATGCAAATTAGAAACCTTATATTCAAAACCGACATGATCTGGATAAAATATTAATATATTAGTGAAGGTCTATCAACTTTAACTAGTCTTCCACATAAAACTGTTCATGACTCACTGATGGATCGTGCCAGCATGATATATGTGTAACATGCTGTGGGTTCTCTGGAAATAAGTCACTGATATCATCCAACATGTTTGCATCCTATATATCCGAGCAAGTGTATATACATCCATGTGGGTGGGTGGTTGTATATCCAAGTGGGTGGGTGGGTGGTTGTATATCCAAGTGGGTGGGTGCGTGGGTGGGTGCATGAGTGGGTGCGTAGGTGTGGTGCGTGGGTGGGTGGGTATGTGCGTGCGAGCGAGTTGGGTTTAATTCCGCTTATAACAGTATTCCAGTTACATCACAGTGAGTGAGTGAGTGAGTGAGTGAGTGAGTGAGTGAGTGAGTGAGTGAGTTGGGTTTAATTCCGCTTATAACAGTATTCCAGTTACATCACAGTGAGTGAGTGAGTGAGTGAGTTGGGTTTAATGCCGCTTTTAACAGTTTTCCAGTTACATCACAGCATGTCAGCTTAATGTGGAAGGAAAGCCTGAAGTGATGCAGACATTTACCATGTTGGCGAAACCCATGAGCACAGGTATGGCGCTGACAACCCTTGAAACTTAATTGGGGCACACCAGGATTCAAACCCATGATCATAGCGAATTGCTGTGCCTTAGGCACATTATAAACAAAGTCACCCATGGCGACACAAGACGTGCTACATATGCTTCAGTGTGGGGCAGGACCGAAGCCCTAGATACGCTCAAGAATCAAGCTGCCGAACACGATCACCCATCCAACTTCTCTCCACAACCGATGTTGCTTAACTTCACTGTGAACACAGCCACATGCCGCCATGTTTCACATCATACAGTCTGGGTCAAGACAGTCTAGCTTCATTTCCAACTCTTATGTGTTGTTGTTGACAGTGTTTTTGTGTCGACATTAAACGGCCTTGTTTCTCAAACAACAATTTCACCCTTCAATAGTTGTAGTTATTGCTCTGAACATTCATTGATAATCAGAGTTCTCACTTCAATAATCAACTAAAATGGTTTCAATGCTCATACTTCTACTGAAGCAAGTGAAGTTAGACAACTGCACATTTTTTCAAATTTCAGGATGAAGGGACAGAGCCCAGTTTACTGAGATGATATGCAAATATATATACATATGACTGGTTTTTCCGGTAGTGTGTGCTTGCGGTGATCAGCTGGTATTGTCTTTTGTGATGGGTAAAAACATCATGTCTGTGTAAAACTTGAGTTTAGGGCTGGGACAGGTAACTTGGGTACTCGGGTCGGGTGGGTACTGAGTAGGACCTGGGAACCCACAGGACTACCCGGACCCATGGTTAGTCATGTGATATATTGTTTGATGACAAAAGCTAACTATAGCTCAGTGGTTACACTACAAGTCGCTAATGTTCGCATTTCTTTCTGACGATGCACACATTCCTTTTGGCTGGTATATGTTTGAGTAAAGATGAAACTTCAGTCATCTTCAATCAAATATTGACATCACCTTGCAATGAAAGAACGTTAATTACAATTGTTGCAAAGGCCTTATCAGCATGTTGGTTAGAAATAATACAAAGGAATCTATCATATCCTACATTTTCAAATTCCCAAACATTATGTCAAGTATCAATAAAACATGACAGTGCAGATTGAAGTATTGACAGTGTTTGATAAGTCTCCCAGCGTCACCCATCAGTCAGCGGGCATAGTCCAGTCACATGTGGGTCATCACAATGACTGGGCAAAGAAACATGTTTAACTCACCTGGTATAAACATTCGCTCACCTGGTATAAATTTTCACTCACTTGTTATAAACTTTCACTCACCTGGTTAAACTTTCACTCAATTGGTTTAAACTTTCACTCGCCTGGTTAAACTTTCACTCAATTGGTTTAAACTTTCACTCGCCTGGTTAAAACTTTCACTCAATTGGTTTAAAGTTTCACTCACCTGGTTAAAACATTCACTCACCTGGTATAAACTTTCACTCCCCTGGTTAAACTTTCACTCAACTGGTTTAAACTTTCACTCAACTGGTTTAAACTTTCACTCACCTGGTATAAACTTTCTAGGCAGTGCAGGAAACATCCATGTCCAAATCTGAAAAGTAGCAGGCATTTTGAGTGTGAGAGTTATAAGGAATGCAAATATGATTGAGATTGAAGGTGACATCATTAAACTTGGGTCAAGACTTGGCTGTATCTTTGAGCATGTTGAGGCTGAAGGTGAGATTTGAGATAAGGTTGAAGGTGAGATTAAAGCTAAAATTAAGGGTGAAATTATTGCTAAAACTGAATGAGAGATCAAAGGTAAAACTGAGGGTGAAATTGAAGCAAAAACTGAGCTAGCGATAAAAGCTAAAACTGAGGATAGATCAAAGACTAGATAATTAGCTTAGCCTGAGATTCATATCATCGGTAATTACACTTTACTGGTGGACTTTACTGGTATATACTGAAAAAAAGTTTGGGATCATTCATATTTTAGGGGATATATTTTTGTAGTGAAGACTGAAAACACAATTTCCTAAAAATATCCCAAACAGAATTCATAATCCCTAACCTCTTTTGTTCAGTATGTATAAATACATTATGATATACATTTGATATGAGCAGGAGGAAATCAAATGTAAGTTTTGAAACCAGGACACTTGACAAGTTTATTGGTTTATTAACTGACAGGTGTATGGAAAACTACAGACATTATTCATGTACCCTGTGTGACACTGGGTTGCTGTGACCTCCGGACTGGGTCACAGTGACCTCTGGTGACACCACCAGAATATGTGTCCATCAGACAACTCACATCAGTTAACACATCACGCTGTTTCGGTGTCCATTGTGTGTTTATATGACTCAGGGAAGTAGGACATGGGACACAATCAGTCTTAAGGTTCAGGGTGAAAGACTTTAGAGAGTGGAGTTAAATATACTCAAGTATGTATAAACATTCTTCAAGTGAGTGACTGAGTATGGTTTTATGCCACTTTTAGCAATATTCCAGCAATATCATGGCAGAGGACACCAAAAGTGAGCTTCACGCATTAAACTCTTCTGGAGAATCAAACACGGGTCTACCACATACTTCAAGAACATCCTATAAGCTACTGATGATGATGGTGGTGATGGTTGTTGTTGATGAGGATGGTGGTGGTGGTGATGATGGTTTTTGTTGATGAGGTTAATGTTGTTGATGGTGGTGGTTGTTGGTGAGGGTGGTGGTTGTTGGTGAGGGTGGTGATGGTGGTGGTGATAGTGGTGGTGATGGTGGTGGTTGTTGATGAGGTTAATGTTGTTGATGGTGGTGGTTGTTGATGAGGGTGGTGGTGATGGTGGTGGTGGTTGTTGATGAGGTTGGTGGTGATGATGGTGGTGATGGTGGTTGTTGATGAGGATGGTGGTGGTGATGGTTGTGATGGTGGTTGTTGATGAGGTTGTTGTTGGTGGTGGTTGGTGAGGGTGGTGGTGATGGTTGTGATGGTGGTTGTTGATGAGGTTGGTGGTGGTGATGGTGGTGCTGGTTGTTAGTGAGGGTGGTGATGGTTGTTGATGAGGTTGGTGGTGATGATGGTGGTGGTGGTTGTTGGTGATGGTTGTTGTTGATGAGGTTGGTGGTGGTGATGGTGGTGGTGGTTGTTGGTGATGGTTGTTGTTGATGAGGTTGGTGGTGGTGATGGTGGTTGTTAATGAGGTTGTTGGTGGTGGTGTTGGTGGTGGTGGTAGTGATGGTGGTTGTTGATGAGGGTGGTGGTGGTGGTGATGGTGGTTGTTGATGAGGATGGTGGTGGTGGTGATGGTGGTTGTTGATGAGGATGGTGGTGGTGATGGTGGTTGTTGATGAGGATGGTGGTTGTGATGGTGGTTGTTGATGAGGATGGTGGTGGTGGTGGTGATGGTGGTTGTTGATGAGGGTGGTGATGGTGGTGGTGATAGTGGTGGTGATGGTGGTGGTTGTTGATGAGGTTAATGTTGTTGATGGTGGTGGTTGTTGATGAGGGTGGTGGTGATGGTGGTGGTGGTTGTTGATGAGGTTGGTGGTGATGATGGTGGTGATGGTGGTTGTTGATGAGGATGGTGGTGGTGATGGTTGTGATGGTGGTTGTTGATGAGGTTGTTGTTGGTGGTGGTTGGTGAGGGTGGTGGTGATGGTTGTGATGGTGGTTGTTGATGAGGTTGGTGGTGGTGATGGTGGTGCTGGTTGTTAGTGAGGGTGGTGATGGTTGTTGATGAGGTTGGTGGTGATGATGGTGGTGGTGGTTGTTGGTGATGGTTGTTGTTGATGAGGTTGGTGGTGGTGATGGTGGTGGTGGTTGTTGGTGATGGTTGTTGTTGATGAGGTTGGTGGTGGTGATGGTGGTTGTTAATGAGGTTGTTGGTGGTGGTGTTGGTGGTGGTGGTGGTGATGGTGGTTGTTGATGAGGGTGGTGGTGGTGGTGATGGTGGTTGTTGATGAGGATGGTGGTGGTGGTGATGGTGGTTGTTGATGAGGATGGTGGTGGTGATGGTGGTTGTTGATGAGGATGGTGGTTGTGATGGTGGTTGTTGATGAGGATGGTGGTGGTGGTGGTGATGGTGGTTGTTGATGAGGGTGGTGGTGGTGGTGATGGTGGTTGTTGATGAGGGTGGTGGTGGTGGTGATGGTGGTTGTTGATGAGGATGGTGGTGGTGGTGATGGTGGTTGTTGATGAGGGTGGTGGTGGTGGTGATGGTGGTTGTTGATGAGGGTGGTGGTGGTGGTGATGGTGGTTGTTGATGAGGGTGGTGGTGGTGGTGATGGTGGTTGTTGATGAGGGTGGTGGTGGTGGTGATGGTGGTTGTTGATGAGGGTGGTGGTGGTGATGGTGGTTGTTGATGAGGATGGTGGTGGTGGTGATGGTGGTTGTTGATGAGGGTGGTGGTGATGGTGATGGTGGTTGTTGATGAGGATGGTGGTGGTGGTGATGGTGGTTGTTGATGAGGGTGGTGGTGGTGGTGGTGATGGTGGTTGTTGATGAGGGTGGTGGTGGTGGTGGTGATGGTGGTTGTTGATGAGGGTGGTGGTGGTGGTGGTGATGGTGGTTGTTGATGAGGATGGTGGTGGTGGTGGTGATGGTGGTTGTTGATGAGGGTGGTGGTGGTGGTGATGGTGGTTGTTGATGAGGGTGGTGGTGGTGGTGATGGTGGTTGTTGATGAGGATGGTGGAGGTGGTGATGGTGGTTGTTGATGAGGGTGGTGGTGGTGGTGATGGTGGTTGTTGATGAGGGTGGTGGTGGTGGTGATGGTGGTTGTTGATGAGGGTGGTGGTGGTGGTGATGGTGGTTGTTGATGAGGGTGGTGGTGGTGGTGATGGTGGTTGTTGATGAGGGTGGTGGTGGTGGTGATGGTGGTTGTTGATGAGGATGGTGGTGGTGGTGATGGTGGTTGTTGATGAGGGTGGTGGTGATGGTGATGGTGGTTGTTGATGAGGATGGTGGTGGTGGTGATGGTGGTTGTTGATGAGGATGGTGGTGGTGGTGATGGTGGTTGTTGATGAGGGTTGTGGTGGTGAATGTGGTTGTTGATGAGGATGGTGGTGGTGAATGTGGTTGTTGATGAGGATGGTGGTTGTGATGGTGGTTGTTGATGAGGGTGGTGGTGGTGGTGGTGATGGTGGTTGTTGATGAGGAAGGTGGTTGAATAAATATCATAAACAGAGCTAATAATTCGGACAGACTGAGATATTGTCTTGATAAGGAGGATTCATACTCTGAATCCGTTGTCATGGTATTTATGCTATGTTTGATGTATGCATTATTATAAAACTAAGTGCCGGTGTGTCCAAAGTGATTTACATTTGCTAGATTTTCATTTTGTTAAGATTTGTCGAGATTATACAAGTCTCAGAGAACAGTATCTCCCTGAGAAGTATATCACACAATAGTCTTTACAATTGTTTGTTAATCTTATGTCGACACAAAAGAAGTGTATTATTGAAAAGATGCAATTAATCGTCCATAAAGCCCTAAATGTAAGCCAACAATACCTGTCTGCACAAGATATTTGAAAAGAAATCGTGTCATAAAGTACAACATACAATATTGACATAATGCTAGCCTGTAAATTATCAAGTCTGAACCAGACAGTCAAGTTGTGAGCAAAGCTCCACACCATCAGGGTTTGATGCCATCAACCATTATAGTCTGGAAGTTAATTTAAGGTACCGACGTTTACTACAATATCTGAAAAACTATTGGACCTACTCCAGTCAAAGTTGTGAGATTATTAAACAGTCATACATAACTGGATATTACATTTAAAGACAATCAGTGCATGAATAAAAAATCTGTCTATTTAGCTATCACTATATTTCATCAACAACCAGACCTGTTCGTCACAGGCAGAACGAGCATTCATTGAAACAGCCATCTGCATAATGCTACCCCTGTGTCACAGGGCCATATGACACAATTGAGCCAATCAACTCAACTCGAAAAGGTGCACGGGAATCACGCATGTTGAGACGCTCAACGCTAACACCGTATTCGTGCATGCCGCATGCAAGATTCTCGTGGTCGCCTCTCAAGACCAGCACAGGTTACTATAGACTAACACTTAGTCAATGAATACATGTCTTTAAAATAATAAAGATTTTTTCAAAAGAACCTTTTCTCTTCTGCTGTTTTCAGATGTGGAATCAAGCAAACTAGACTTGGTTAGTTTGATCTAGACTTTCCTAGGCTTTTAATAAAAAAAATACCTAAAAAATAAAAATTCCGCAGTCATGGTTCAGGACTAAGCTTGCTAATCTTATCCAGAATCTTACGATGTCCTTGTCCAATGAAATTTGCAGCTTATTTCATGTCAAAGGTTACTACTGGTGTTTCAGTTTGGGAATTTTTTTAATAGGATAAAGATAATAAAAAAGTGTATCATAATTAGTTGGTTTGTTTGTTGTTTAACGCCGCACTCAGCAATATTCCAGCTATATGACGGCAATCTTGAAATAATCAAGTCTGTACCAGACAATCCAGTGATTAATATCATGAGCATTAATCCACACAATTGGGATCGATGACATGCATCAACCAAGTCAGCGAGCCTAACCACCCCGATCCCCTTAGTCGCCTCTTACGACAAGCATATTGCCTTTTATGGCAAGCATGGGTTGCTGAAGACCTATTCTACCCTGGATCTTCATCATAATTAGTAAATGCTGCAGAAATAATCTTCCACCTATACTGTCTCAGGAGGATAAATATTAGTTCAATATACAGAGACCATGGAAACCACCATTCCTTAAATATTTGCAGGCTATTTCCACAGCACGATATTCCTGACTAAAGGCTGCACTGGCATGTATCAAAACAACTACCTCCCACAACCAGACACACATCTTCCGCCCACACTTTGACCTCCATGTCTGTCTTTTCGCCTTTGACCTTTCACCTCTGATCTGGATTGAGTGCAGATGAACAGACCACTCAGCCTACAGAGGGGCAATGGACTCAGAATTGACTTAGTGTAGGGTGTATGTGTGTATCCGACTAGGCTCACAATAGTTTCTCCTGAGAGTGTCATTTTTTCCATTAGCAATTTCTATCTCCTTTCCTTAAGTCAAACAATGTCCTTATAATGTGGGATAGCTTTCTGTCAAATGCCCGGACGGACTGTCTATATGAACTGGGGGCAAAAGAAAGCATACTGAGTTTGTTTTTTATGTAACTGTTGTTAAATTTGATCATGTCTATTTAACCATCACTCATTCCTGCAACATTTTGTAGTAAGTAGTCTGCGGCTGGGTAATTTAGTATGAAAATAAATTAATAAAAAGTTATAAATTTGTGGCAAAAAAAGCAAATTCATTGATTTTCAAAGATATTAAGGTGATAGAGAGATACCCAGATGGGACATGCAAATTTTTTGATAATTTTTAAATGTTCTAAATTAAATTATATTTAAAAAATAAACCATGTAGAAGTATTTTTTTATGTTCAATTAAGCACCAGTACAGTTAATATTTAAATCAATAAATAATGAGTCTACATAATTGGGATATGATGACATGTATCAACCATTCTGCAAGCCTGCATGACCACCTGATCCCGTTAGTTGCCTCTTTCGGCCAGCATGGGTTGCTGAAGACCAATTCCACCCCGATCTTCACGGGGTAATGTGATTGTTGAGTCTGAGTGTACACACCTGGGGTTCGGCGCCTCGGCCATCCACAGTAGGTCCATGTTGCAGGCCAGGACGGGTAGGTGGGGGTACACAGTCTCCTTCTGGGTGTGGCCTGGCTTACCATTGGTCAGTAACACGTCAATGATGATTTGCAGGTTCGTTTCCCACCTCACCGGTTCTCCAAACAATATCACAGCTGAAAACAGAATAACATTACAGACAATGATTCTGTACTGATTGAAGTCGAGGCATGGGATGACAGTCACGAATTGTACATGGTGTTGATTATTTATTTCACATTTATTAAGCTTTTATTAATAAAAAAAAAAGCTTTATTTTCAAATTATGAGGTTGGATAAGGGTCTTTCTTTATTGGAAATGTGAAATTTTATACGCTGGGAAAAATTTGAAATAGGGCTATAACAATTATCAGACCTAGTTTTATTCCATATTTGTGGCAAGTTTTGGACTTCTGACATAAACAAGTATCATAAATCTTATAAATGTTATATTTTGGATAAAGCTTTCTTAGTAAATACAGATTCTAGTACCGGTACTTTTTTTTTGTCCCTGGTAGTCTCTGAGGGGTACACAAAGTATGTGATCTAGACTACCAGTTGTCAGACTTTAATTTTGTTGAAGCCTTGGTGGCTGAGTGGGTTAGATCGCTGACTTTATGTGCTGGCGATTCTGGCAGTGTGGGTTCGAATCCCGGATGGCAGTCAACCCAAAAAAGTACTAGGATCTGTACTTTAGTAAGAAAGAGTTATCCCAAATATAACATTTGTTACATTTGGGCACTTTCTCTATGGCATTGTGTGTTCAAAGTATCCTAAATGGCTAAAAAAGGCAGAGTTTTCCATCTTCAAGAGAAAATCTAACTCTGAGTAAGCCTAAAACACCTGAGTTCTCTATCATAAGTTTGTACAATATTCTCATTCATATAAAGGCAAGAGATAACAATTTCTAAAACTTTTGATCATTTTCTGTCAGGCAAATTGATTGAATTCAGGGGAGCAGTACAGGTTTCTATAACCCAAATATGACACAGAGCCATCACAAATAAGCATAGCCAATCCACTTCATCATCAATACCTAACATATTTCTATACACTAAGTCCCTCCAGAACATATTGTTACCTACGCCCCGTGAAGATCTGGGGTAGAAAAGGTCTTCACCAACCCATGATTGCTGTAAAAGGTGACTATGCTTGTCGTAATAGGCGTCTAACGGGGTCGGGTGGTCAGGCTCGCTGACTTGGTTGATGCATGTCACCAGATCCCATTTGGTAGATCGACGATCATGATACAATCACTGGACTGTCTGGTCCCGACTCAATTATTTACAGACCACAGTCATATACCTAGACTATCGCAGAGTGTGTTGTTTAACTACAGACTCTCTCACTCACAAGCCGCCGTGTTGCATATTGATGCTCCTTAGCCAATAAATCCAGATATTGGTTTTAGCAAGTGAGAAAGCTGACAGTTCTCAGACCAGTGAGGGCTCAGACCAAATTGAACAAAAGGCAACATGTGCATTCTTTCATCTAAAATTTCTTATGGACCTGAAAACAAATTGCCCCATACATCAGACTTCATCCACACATGTTTGACAACTTCATAGTCTTCCGCCATTTTGTTGTATGTTGCTACGGTCACAACTATTTTGAAACATTATATTCAAGAAGCGGGTCACGAAAAGTTTAGCTTTTTTTTATCACAGGAATAAGTTGCTAATTTATGAATTTCATAACTCCACTTAAACTCGATAAAAATTTTACATGGTTTTGAAAAACACAATATACCGGTATTTTCAAACGTATTGTAATACGTATTCACTTGTATTTCAAATCATGGTATACACACTTCACTACTACACAGGACAGTGGTTGTATGTAGTCACGGTTGATGGAGGAAACTAGTGTATACAAACACCTGAAGTACTGACGAGGGATCACCTACGTCTGTACCAGTTATACATACCATCAATCTTCGGAAAATACTGCTCGAAAGCACAGGGCTGCAAAAAAAAAAGATTCAGTTTATTCATCACAGACAGTACACCTACAGTGAGTGAGTGAGTTGGGTTTAACAGTATTCCAGTTATATATATCATGGTGTTTAATAAGGGAGGAGTGCCCAAAGAGATGCAGGTCTCAGACGTTTACCACTTCGGTGAAACCCATTAGCATGTATATGGACTTATGGTGCTGACAAACCTAGACACTTAATCTGGAATTCGAACCCACAATCACAGGTATCTGGTGTGCCCAAGGAACGCAACATTGCACAGTGAATGGCGGCACCTGAGACAACTGGGCCACCGGGGCCCAAAACAGATAAACAAAATCACAATGTGTGTGATCCCTACTTTCCTTTCTTGATGATAAACACAATATACGAACGAACGAACGAACGAACGAACGAACAAACAAACGAACAAACAAACGAACAAACAAACAAAAACGAAGAAGAAGAGAGAAAGAAGGAAAGAAAGAAATGGTTCACTGGCTGTAGTGTGATCACTATTGCCCAATCTCTGAAAACAAACTTAGCTTGTGGATGGTTTTAAAAGGTGGCCCTCTTTGTCTATGTGCACATTACTGTGAATAGGGTATGGAACTATCGATGGAGTAGCGTTTACTTTTTCCCGATGTATACCCCAATGTAACACATGTGGTAGGTGATACAGTCAGGTGTCTGGGAGAGCCAGCAGTCCACACAGATCGATCTGCTCAACTGATACTACTTGGCGACAGCTGTTTGTAATTGATTCAAGAACCGTATGGACCTATTGACGATCATCAAGTCTGTTTTGGGGATTTCATTATTACTTACTCCCAAAGGGAATTATTGATCAGATAATTGCATCTGCTTAATCTTGTCTTAGAAATTCCAGTTGTGAATTACGGAAAGATATGAACAGTCTCTGAACCAAGTTCGTCAGTAAGGCGGCATCAACTGATCCTTAGATGATAACACATTCACACCTGCCACCCTCTAAATCCTCCTGCCTCATATTCTGGATTAAAACATTCTGGAATGGCTAATAGATGGCCTAGAGTGTATGGATTCAGTCATGTAGCTCATAACTGTCGTTCGGAATACCCCGTGTTATGTATTTTCGAGGTTGCATGATTAGAAATTACTTTCATGTTCTGGTAAGCAATGCTCTGTTCAGTGTGGAGGAAAGGTCGTTCTGCTATGACCCATAATTGGATGTCCTCAGATTTTTGTTGAGCGATAGCAAGAACTAAAATCTGATTTTTAATGAGATTGATTTTAGATAACAGTGAGTGAGTGAGTGATCATAGTCTTACACAGCTTTTTGGCAATATTCCAGAAATATCACAGCAGAAACACACATAGCGATTTTCTTTGTCTATAGTTGGAAACAAAAAAATAAAGTGGATTGGAGTGTGTGGTACACCACCAGGCAGCATGAAAATCTAGTAATTAATTTATTACATCCTAATAAATAATAATTTCATATCAAGGCCATCCCATGAAGCAATTTGAGCCAAAAGACATTTATAACGCCCATACTCAGCATAGAGTTACTATCATCGTAACGCTAAGATTGGTTCAAGAACACACTATGATGGGGAAAAGACACATCCACAGACAATTCCTGATTATACATCATCCCAAGAGCTGTTACAGAAGCTGGAGATGTTTGGTGAGAACAAGAACAGGACATACTGCAGCTTTTCTTCGCTTGTGGTCGACCATGTCGAGGTTGGTGAAGGTGTGGCGTAACGTTTCCACGGTGGTGATGCGGGTAAAACCTAGACCTCGAGCGATCTCCTGAACAGGGCCCTGCCCGGACACCAGGACATGCTTGTCATGGAACTGGCGGAACATCTTCAGGGGGCTGTGAGACATGATGACTTGATCCTCATGCACCTGCAGCACAATGTTTGATATAGTTTAATATTATTTTCATTTACCTGACAACTCTAAATTTTATGGAATGGAAAAAGAAAGAGTTACAAGTGCAAAAGTCAAAAGAATTGCTGCAGTCAACTTTTCAAATAAGAATTGATCAATTGCATTCTTTATAGTCTATGGCCATTGCAAACACGAGAACAAAACCTTTGACAGAAGTAAATATATGCATCACAGTAGTGTGAGTGAGTTCGGTGTTAAGGCGCTTTTAGCAATATTCCAGCAATATCACGGCGGGGGGACACCAGAAATGGGCTTCACACATTGTACATGTTGTACCCATGTCGGGAATCGAACCCGGGCCTTCGGCGTGTAGAGCTAACGCTTTAACCACTAGGCTACCCAGCCGCTCAAAATCACAGTAGAAATAGTAAACAGGATTACCTCACCTACCCAGCACTAAGCACGGATTAAAAGGGATTATCTGTACTGCCAGGATGAACAAGGCGTTATAGTCTGTATGTGTATAGAGGACCTTGTACAGAGTAGGCGATGTTCACAGATATGCCATTGTACTAATTGGGTCAAGTGAGCCGTAGTTTAGTTTCATTACTCACACTAAATATTATTTTTTATATCATGTAATGATTCGAAATAATCTTAGTGGGATGTTAAAGTAAATGCCTGTAAACATTGCAATTTTTAGCAGACAACCTTTGCATCATGCAAATGCTCGAATTAACATGAAGTTTATTCTTAACGGTGGCGGTGGTTAGTACTTGTACGTGGGTCTGTACAAGACAGTGGTACAATGAGACCAAGGAAGAAGTAGTATAGACAACTGGAACATGCTCTTGACATTTTCATTGTCAGTTGGTAGACGGTTCCATGTCGCTACTGGAGTACATGGGCACTGTGTCAACTTTAACCGGTTACGGAACTCGTCATTAAAAGTCATTATGGAAGGTGAAATAATATGATTTAATATATATCGAATGTAGAAATGTATATGTAGAAAATGAAATAAATGTCCAAATAAATGTTTTTTTTAAATTTATTTATAATTTTATAGTTGTAGTTCAATAAATTTCAAAACAAACATAACATATAAGATCAAATGTTGTAATGTTTTCGGTGTACGTAATGTGGGATGGACTTTGAATTTATTGATAAATGAATAATGAATATGTATATAAACAATTGTTGTAACTTTACTGTGTTTTATTAGATGACCACCGAGTACGCTGATCACTGTGTCAGTTTAACGAGACTGATTAATGAGTGATTTCGGTAATTCGTTGCAAATTAGTTGTGTCGGAGTCAGAGTGTGAGACCGTCGGATTAAAGGGTCTAAATAGCACCAATTTAATCGGTTGAATCATTAGTGTCAGATAAGGCCGATTGTCAGATTAACGAGTGTCAGATCAACAAGACTTGACTGTATCTCACACTATGTTATGTGGAATGGACGATACCCCACATTGTTTCAGGATTATTCCAGGTTCCTGGAATCTTAACTAGAGAACAATAGGTGCCAGGCGAGTGAGAGGACCCCTTGTAAACATCCAGCACAATACACACGATTAGCATTTATTTGTTCTGGTAAACCAAAATCCAAATCAATACAAAAATATTGTACAAGGTGAGTTGAGGTGAAATTGGGTTTAACGTTGCGTCCAAGATTATTGCACTTATATAGCAACGTGCATGCACATGTGTGTGTGTGGCTGCTTGTACTAGTCTGAAGTGATGCCGATTTATAGTGCTAGCCCACTGAGATACCATGCCGCAGTTTAACATGAATACCCCACTCAAACACAGTATACTGACTACGAGCCGACCAGTCCTTGTTTTAGCCCCTTAATGCCGACCGTCAGACAGGGTAACAACAAGTACCATCTTTTAACGTCTTTTGGTACGAGTTATACAAAACTTACAGTGGCACACTGAACCTTAGACTGACTACTTACAATAAAGGTTAGCGAAAAAAAACAAAAAAAAACAACTTCAATGACTAAGGCATTTTAGAACATAAGTGCTGGGAGAATCATGGTTCATCCTTGGTAGGTATGTTTGGCCTTTGGTTGCAACAAGAAAATAATCTCACCTTGACATTCAACCAGTCAGAAAGTTGTTTTGCTTTGTTTTGTCGTAGAGTATTGCCTGCATTTGTGACAAACAGACATGGTACTCGAAACTCTCCATTGTTGTCTGTTAATATTGAAAATGTCTCCTTGGCTGATGGCAACAACTTCTTTCCTCGAACTATCACCCCATCAATGTCAAACAGGAAACCAAATTTGGCACTTCTACTAGAACCCTGAAAAATACCAACAGAAACATTATAAGGATTAGCAGGAATATTGAATGTGACATCTTAAAATCTGAAGATACGGTGTCGCTGTTCTGTCATATCCCATGTAATCAATACATTTTAATGCATGGAATAAACAGTTTCTTGTGCATGAAAAATATAGTTTCTTGTGCATGGAATAATTAGTTTCTTGTGCATGGAATAAATAGTTTCTTGTGCATGGAATAATTACTTTCTTGTGCATGGAATAAATAGTTTCTTGTGCATGGAATAAATAGCTTCTTGTGCATGGAATAATTAGTTTCTTGTGCATGGAATAAATAGTTTCTTGTGCATGAAAAATATAGTTTCTTGTGTATGGAATAAATAGTTTCTTGTGCATGAAAAATATAATTTCTTGTGCATGGAATAATTAGTTTCTTGTGCATGGAATAATTAGTTTCTAGTGCTTGGAATAAATAGTTTCTTGTGCATGGAATAAATAGTTTCTTGTGCATGGAATAAATAGCTTCTTGTGCATGGAATGTAAGTGTGAATGGTGTGAACAGGGTTTTTCCCCGGCCTTTTGGTATGAGGAGGCTAAATGAATCAGCACTAAACAAACATCACATCTCAAAGAGTAGCTTCCCTTTGATAAAGGGCTATAACTCTAGCGGGTGACCGATGGATTGCCACGGAAGGCGATCATGGACAAAGTTGAAATATTATCTGCAGGCAATGGATGGCAGTTAAACAAACCACTGTTAAAAATAGCTGTTTCAGTTGGAACTTGCGGATTCGATGTAATAAGCGCCTCGCTCTAATAACCGTCTACAGCGACATTTGTCAAGATATTGGCAAGTGAACAATCCCAATTAGCACCCCTTCCGATTGATCAATGTACACAAGACTTATTTATTCGCATATAATACGCACATGTGTGTTATATGCACCCTTAATTATGGGCAATTAAATCCTGGAAAAATATATCTGTTGTACATACACAAGTCAGGCTGTCAGCATAAACCACAAAATATATCTTTCAACTCTGTTTTTTTCACCAAAATAATATTCTAATAAGAGCCCCCTATTATTAATTTTGAGAGTGCCCTGGGTGCTTATTACGTCGATTACAGTATATTAGCTCTTGTCACTGTCTGACTGACTAATTACTAATGATGTGACATAATACATTAATGCGCACATTCCATTTGTGAGATGAAAATACTTATTTGGATGATAACATGTAATCTTACTCTTATATATAATCTTTGCCATCACAAAACACACTTGCGTGATGACTTCTATTAATATGCCAATATTAGTATGGATATCACAGATGACATGATAATTGATATTTAACACATGGCTGTGAGTAGGGCTGGGACAAGTCCAAATTTACTACCCGGGTACCAACCCCACTATTACCCGACCCTACCCGGGTACCCGCTGTAGGTCTCAAGAGATAGGTACAAAATGTACGATTTGGAAATTGTGTCAAAATGTATTTAGATACACGTGTATAAACCGATCTGGTCAGGCATACACTAAGTTGACTGAAGTTTTATCTTTATGCAAAAATACAAAGTCAGAAGGAATAGGTGCACAGTCAGAGAAAAATGTGAAGATTTGTCACTTATAGTGTAACCATAGAGTTCTAGATAATTTTTGCAATGAAACAATAAAATCACTTGACTAACCATGGGTCGGGGTAGTCCTGTGGGTACCACAGGGTCTTCTCAGTTCCCGCCCGACATGAGTACCCCAATTTCCCATCCCAGCCCTTAATGAGAGGTCACAATATATATACATGACATTTCTGCACTCATGCACTGTGTCGAGGGTCACTGTGTCAAGGGTCACTGTGTCGAGGGTCACTGTGTCGAGGGTCACTGTGTCAAGGGTCACTGTGTCAAAGGTCACTGTGTCGAGGGTCACTGTGTCGAGGGTCACTGTGTCAAGATTCACTGTGTCAAGGGTCACTGTGTCAAGGGTCACTGTGTCGAGGGTCACTGTGTCGAGGGTCACTGTGTCGAGGGTCACTGTATCGAGGGTCACTGTGTCGAGGGTCACTGTGTCGAGGGTCACTGTGTCGAGGTTCACTGTGTCGGGGGTCACTGAATGATGTTACTGATTTCATGTTGTTGTTTACAGTAATGTAAAGGGGGTGTTCGGTGTAGTGGGGCCAGGTGGAGGAGCAATCTCATTAAAATCAGACCTAAATTCTCGCTGCCGCGAAACAAAGATCTGAGGACATCCCATTACGGGTCACGTCAGAACGACCTTTCGCGAACTTTGACCGACCACTGAAATGACTAACAAGAAGTCGACATCAGCCAATTAGAAAGCAGCTTTCTCGAGCTTTATGGCACTCGTTTCAACCTGGCAACTTCCATTTCAGACTTCACTTGAAAAATAAGTTGACGCAGTTCTTGATTAAAATTTTGAAAACTGAACAAACAAACATTCCAGAATGTCTAATATATGGTGGCGATTGTATGGCAGTGCTTCACACGTACTGTGCAACGCCTCCTCCATTAAAATGTTTATCCTGCGGAAGCGAGAGATAGATGATCATTTTGACGGAATCAGTTGTACGGGCCGTAACTGTCGTTCGGAATACCCCGTGTTGACTTTTGGAGGTTGCTTGA
The DNA here is from genome assembly GCF_022045235.1 of Haliotis cracherodii. Taxonomy (NCBI): domain Eukaryota; kingdom Metazoa; phylum Mollusca; class Gastropoda; order Lepetellida; family Haliotidae; genus Haliotis; species Haliotis cracherodii. The sequence goes on from NW_027266319.1 coordinate 10,234,878, forward strand.
TTAGAAAACACATTCCGACTGTCACTTTCATGATCTGGTAAGCGACGCGATAGCGAGAACTAAGATCTGATTTTAATGAGATAGGGTGGAGGAGGGGGGTTGTGTGGGTGTGTGGTTGGTGGGGTTGGGGGTTGTGAGTGTGGGGGAGGGGGTGTTGTGTGGGTGTGTGGGTGTGTGGTTGGTGGGGGTGGGGATTGTGAGTGTGGGGGAGGGGGTGTTGTGTGGGTGTGTGGGTTTGTGGTTGGTGGGGGTGGGGATTGTGAGTGTGGGGGAGGGGGTGTTGTGTGGGTGGTGGGGTTGGGGGTTGTGAGTGTCGGGGAGGGGGTGTTGTGTGGGTGTGTGGTTGGTGGGGTTGGGGGTTGTGAGTGTGGGGGAGGGGGTGTTGTGTGGGTGTGTGGGTGTGTGGTTGGTAGGGTTGGGGGTTGTGAGTGTGGGGGAGGGGGTGTTGTGTGGGTGTGTGGGTGTGTGGTTGGTGGGGGTGGGGATTGTGAGTGTGGGGGAGGGGTTGTTGTGTGGGTGGTGGGGTTGGGGGTTGTGAGTGTGGGGGAGGGGGTGTTGTGTGGGTGTGTGGTTGGTGGGGTTGGGGGTTGTGAGTGTGGGGGAGGGGGTGTTGTGTGGGTGTGTGGGTGTGTGGTTGGTGGGGGTGGGGATTGTGAGTGTGGGGGTGGGGGTGTTGTGTGGGTGTCTGGGTGTGTGGTTGGTGGGGGTGGGGATTGTGGATGTTTGGGAGGGGGTGTTGGGTGTAGTGGGACCGGGTGGAGGTTGTGTGGTTTGAATGGAGGACAATAAAACAATGAATTCAGGAATTCATTTTGAAAATGCTGCTTGATTATACAGGTTAATAATCAGTGGAATGCCCTTACCTACAATAAGTGTTTGTGTGCATATAATAACTGATATGCATGGATACTTGAGGAAATAATGGCATTTAGATATAGGTCTTGCTACAATACTCGGTTTAAAGATCTGCCTACACAATTTGTCACAAATGAAGAATAAAATTAAACTCTTGTGAATTGTTTTCTTCCTTAGAACAATACTGTCAACTGCTTTCAGTAATAAAAACATTCTTTGTCAGTCAACATTGGTTTGTTTGTTTGTTTGTTTGTTTGTTCGCACACAGCAATATTCCAGCTATATGACAGCGATCTGTAAATAATCTAGTCTGGACCAGACAATCCAGTGACTGACATCATGAGCATCGATCCACAAAATTGGGATACGATGACATGCATCAACCAAGTCAGCGAGTCTGATCGGATCCTGTTAGTCGCCTCTTACGACAAGCATTGGTTGCAGATGACCTATTCTAACCCAAAATCATCACATAGGTGTGATACATCAGCAAATAACCTTCGCTCGTTAAAAAACCCTCACTTTTAAATTTCTGCTTTTTATTCACCAAACAGGTCTTTCATGAGATCATGGTCTTAAATCTTTTTAATTGATTAATTCTATTCTGAATAGAGACCAAACAAATATGCTACAAAAACACAGTTTGTGTAGGTAACAGCGTTGCAGCCAGCTTCAATGTCGGGACTATTGCCAGTGGAGCATGATACAAGTCTGAGCTGTATTGATCACACTTACAACAATACTACCATCTATCACATAAAACCTTACTTGGCATATGCCACAAACAGGAGGAAATAGAATAAGGGATTGATATTCCATCTGTCATATACTCCCTGGTGACAGGAAGACATATGACAGACACACGGGCAGACATTCACAGACAGAGGGTTGGTTGGTTGGTTGGTTTGTTGTTTAACGCCGCACTCAGCAATGTTCCAGCTATATGACGGAAGTCAGCAATATTCTTGCTGTGCAGCACTCAGCAATATTCTAGCTGTGCTGCACTCAGCAATATCCCAGCTCTATGTATAAATCTGTAAATAATCAAGTCTGGACCAGACAATCCAGTGATTGACAGCCATGTGAAGAGCTTGTGCGAAATTAAATAGATACCTGGTCATCTAATAAAAAAATGTGGTACCTCCAACATACTGAATTTGATAAACATAGTCTTTCCATAGTGAGTGAGTATGGTGTTACGCCGCTTTCAGCAATATTCAAGCAATATCACGCCGGGGGACACCAGAAATGGACTTCACACATTGTACCCATGTCGGGAATCGAACCCGGGTCTTCGGCGTGACGAGCAAACGCTTTAACCACTAGGCTACCCGACCGCCCCCTTTCCATAGTAAATGAGTGCAGTTATAAGCCTCATCAGGCCACATGGTTGCAGAGCTAATTGTTGTGATAAACCAGCACGTAGGCACTGTTGTCCCTCCCATTGTTGTTGTAAACAGCCTAACAAATGACCTGCATTTCAGGGTTTAAATAAAAATATAAACTGAAAAACTAACAACATATCAGGAAGTTTAAAATAAAGTAGACCAAATTTGACATGTTATAAATATTTGTGTAAAAAATAGAAATGCATGACTTTTCAGACAATTACAACAAACAGACCATGGCGGCGCCATGGAATAATGATGAAGCTGAATGTCGGTGTACACCTCTCGACCTTCAGGTTCTGGGTGTAGATGCCATGTACCTCGTCAAACCCTGTCCTCCCCGTCATGTGACCCAGGATATTATTAGGTGAAGGATAAAGCATGACTCCCAAGGTAATGGATAGATAGGGGTTTCTCGAACTCTGTCAAACCCTGTCCATCTGTCATGTGACTCAGGATATAATTATGTGAAGGATAAACCACGACTACCAAGGTAAAGGATAGATAGGGGTTTCTTGTACCTCATCAAACCCTGTCCACCCCGTCATGTGACTCAGGATATAATTATGTGAAGGATAAACCACGACTACCAAGGTAATGGATAGATAGGGGTTTCTTGTACCTCATCAAACCCTGTCCAACCGTCATGTGACTCAGGATATTATTATGTGAAAGATAAAGCACGACTCCCAAGTTTATGGATAGATAGGGGTTTCTTGTACCTCATCAAACCCTGTCCAACCATCATGTGACTCAGGATATAATTATGTGAAGGATAAACCACTACTACCAAGGTAATGGATAGATAGGGGTTTCTTGTACCTCGTCAAACCCTGTCCACCCCGTCATGTGACTCAGGATATAATTATGTGAAGGATAACCCACGACTACCAAGGTAATGGATAGATAGGGGTTTCTTGTACCTCATCAAACCCTGTCCAACCGTCATGTGACTCAGGATATAATTATGTGAAAGATAAAGCACGACTCCCAAGGTAATGGATAGACAGGGGTTTCTTGTACCTCGTCAAACCCTGTCCACCCGTCATGTGACTCAGGATATTATTATGTGAAGGATAAAGCATGACTCCCAAGGTAATGGTCGAGCAAGTAAGTGAGTGAGTGAGTGAGTGAGTTGGGTTTAACGCCACTTTTAACAGTATTCCAGTCATATCACGGCACTTCACCTGCAATGAGTTCAAAGCAATGTGTGCTTGATAAAAAAATTATTGCCTGACATTCCCAATACGTTTAAATTGGGGCTTCTCGATGTATATGTGGTCCGGTAATCAAACATGGCTGACAATTATTGGAGCTATTTGATAAAGAAGGGAATCACTCACACATTGTTTGTTTGTTTGTTGTTTAACGCCGCACTCAGCAATATTCCAGCTATATGACGGCGGTCTGTAAATAATCAAGTCTGGACCAGACAATCCAGTGATTGACATCATGAGCATCGATTCACGCAATTGGGATCCATGACTTGCATCAACCATGTCAGCCAGCCTGACCACCCGATTCTGTTAGTCGCCTCTTGCGACAAGCATAGTTGCCTTTTTCGCCAAGCATGGGTTGCTGAAGACCTATTCTACCCCAGATTTTCAATGGACTCACACATTGTTGTCATACACGGTTTCTAAAGTTACTTCAATGAGTGAAAATAACTCTTAAACATTATAGTCAGGCTTGCATTATACAAATGTTATTCATAACTCGAGGCATAAATGTTGTTATTCCTATGATATTTATGTTATGAAACACACTCTGCTAATAATCTCTATAAACATGAAGTGATATCATACAGATCAGGGTTGTATATTAATATTTATATAATAGCATCTATGAATACTGTAAGTAACGTCATAAATCCCTTTGCCTAATAACCACATTATCACAACATTTGTCCCTGGTACATGTGATCATGTCTAAATATGTATACATTCACTGCAATGGACACACAGTCCAGTGATAATGCAGTTGTAATACCATGAAAGATTAACTTGTCAAATGAAAAAATTAGGTGTTACCCAACATATTTTGATTAGCATATGGAAGGACAGTGACTGGTGACAGTGCCATGATGTTTATTGGAGAGCATTATGTATAGGTTTGTTTGTTTGCTGTTTAACGCCGCACTCAGCAATATTCCAGCTATATGACGACGGTCTGTAAATAATCGAGTCTGGACCAGACAATCCTGTGATTGACATCATGAACATCGATCCACGCAATTGGGATCCATGACATGCATCAACCAAGTCAGCCAGCCAGCCAGAACCCCCGATCCCGTTAGATGCTTTTTACGACAAGCATAGTCGCCTTTTACAGCAAGCATGGGTTGCTGAAGACCTATTCTATCCCGGATCTTCACGGGTTCTTATGTGGAACGGGGTCCAGAAGATTAGTTCTGTCACGTGCACATGTCAGAAGGTTAGCGTTGGGTCTTAAACAACAAATATTAGACTGAATATTAATTATCAAATTCACAAAGTTCATTCGGTGACTTGAGAATATATGGATGAAATATGTTTATAGTGGAGTCCCTCTGCCATGCTTCGCTTACCAAACATTCAGTCACTGGTCAGCGAGTCTGACCACCTGATCAACTTATTCGCCTCTTACGACAAGCATAGTGGCAGTATGTATAGGTACTCTACTGGCTTTAGAGGAAAGACTTTAGGACATATTATTGGCATAATATTGAAATCTAAAATCACAATGATTTGCAGGTTATAAATACAAATGATGACTTTTCATTTTTAATACTTAATGTGTAGATATGTTTTTTTACCAGAAAGCACAAAACAGTTTAGTAATTTATACTTACTTGTGTTTTAGGAAAACAAAATCAAGATTGTGTTCTGTACCTTCTGAATTAAAAGAAACCAAGTATTTGTTGTAATAATTTAACAAAAGAAATATTCACAGACTTGCCAATTCTTTTTTCATTTAATTTCTGATTGCGGCTAGAAATATCTTTATCACTTTCATTCCACCTAACCAAGGTCAGGTAAAAAATATGTAAAAACCTAAAATTAGAAAACAGTACACACATGGATTTCAAATGTAAGTAAATTGTTATTTACCATTCTGGTGTGAACTCTTTGAACAGTGTTGCAGGACAATGTCCCAATGAAGGCACCCATAGTAAATAATATCCCACTAAACGCCTCCTCTGGTCAAACTGATGGATACATGTGACTGCAACATTACTCCCAGCTTTTATGGAATTTAGGCCCTGTAAACACTGGTACATTGAACAGTGGGGAGACGCACAGGTTGCATCATCAGAACAGAACTGGCTGACCTACTGTGTGTGCTATAAATAGCACAAGAAGTTCCCCTTCTGTGTGGTTATTCCGCCTCAAGGGGAGGCTAGCCCCTGATAGAAAACTGCCGTGTCATAGACAATATAAACACAAGAACTGAGTGATTGTCAACAATAAACAATGTGACTTTAATATAGAAACACATGGGATGCAGGCATTAGACACATCAAACATGGCAATAATTATAGTGATATTTACAGAATCAGAAATTATACAACCACACACAAACAGCATTCATATTGACTTTAAGGTTGAAAAGGAACTATATTTTGACATGACTGATAAAGAACAAAATGCCTAATTATCGTTACGATTAATTGGTGCTGGCATTTTTGTGATCCAAAATATGAAAAAAGGCTGGTCTAATATTGATATTGTTTTTGGGTATTCTTCCAGAATACTTGGATAGTTCATCTGTCAGAGGTACCTGGGTTTGATTTATGATGCATCAGAGGTAATAATGAAACTGACTCTCCGCATGCCAACCCCTCCCACCCAGCCCCTCCCACCAAGGATCGTGAAGGTGAAGGTCAGCAGAGTGAGAGTGACTCTACCATGATGTTATGGCTGACGTCTGACTGACAGGCACGTGGGAAGCCTTGTGCAGGTGATGCAATCAAGGCAGGTCTTGACCTTGGCCTTCACACAAGTGTACAACTTGCCTCAGTGTATTTAGAAAACTAAAATACCAACAGCTTATGACTTTTTCTCCCTCTTTTATGTATCACAGCAAGGGTCTTAACATAATAAATAGAAAACATTAAACGAAAGATATTTAATGTGAAATGTTCAGATTCTAACTTTATACTTGTATTATCAAACAATCCATTCTAATTTTAAAGAAAAATAATTAAAAACAATTATTCACTGAGATCCCATGGAGACCTGTGTCAGTATAGTCTCCATCGTTCTATTGCACGTCATAAGACTGAGTATCAGTGCTCCAGTGAAGGTCCTAGTTAGAACTGGTCTTCAACATCCATGCTTGTCATAGGAGGCATGGTCAGGCTCGCTGACTTAGTTGATGCATGTCATCGTATCCCAATTATATAGTTCGATGCTCATGATGTCAATCACTGGACTGTCTGGTCCAGACTCGATTATTTACAGATTTATACATAGAGCTGGAATATTGATGAGTGCAGCACAGCTAGAATATTGCTGAGTGCGGCACAGCTAGAATATTGCTGAGAATGGCACAGCTAGAATATTGCTGGGTGCGGCACAGCTGGAAGATTGCTGATTGCGGCACAGATAGAATATTCCTGGGTGCGGCACAGATAGAATATTGCTGGGTGCGGCACAGCTAGAATATTGCTGAGTGCAGCACAGCTAGAATATTGCTGGGTGCGGCACAGATAGAATATTGCTGGGTGCGGCACAGCTAGAATATTGCTGAGTGCAGCACAGCTAGAATATTGCTGAGTGTGGCACAGCTAGAACATTGCTGGGTGCGGCACAGCTAAAATATTGCTGAGTGCGGCACAGCTAGAACATTGCTGGGTGCGGCACAGCTGGAAGATTGCTGAGTGCGGCACAGCTGGAATATTGCTGAATGCGGCACAGCTAGAATATTGCTGAGTGCGGCACAGCTAGAATATTGCTGAGTGTGGCACAGCTAGAATATTGCTGAGTGCGGCACAGCTAGAACATTGCTGGGTGCGGCACAGCTAGAATATTGCTGAGTGCGGCACAGCTAGAACATTGCTAGGTGCGGCACAGCTGGAATATTGCTGAGTGCGGCACAGCTAGAATATTGCTGAGTGTGGCACAGCTAGAATATTGCTCAGTGCAGCACAACTAGAATATTGCTGAGTGTGGCACAGCTAGAATATTGATGAGTGCGGCACAGCCAGAATATTGATGAGTGTGGCGTAAAATAACATTTCTTGAAATAGTGAAAGAATTTAAAGAATTTAATGATAAATATAACATACCATGCCTCCATTCAACAAAGTGATCATTGCACAAGTCTATGTATACTATGTTACACAGTGGTTTTTGCTTGGTAATATCATCTCCGTTATCTGTCTTAAAGATACACCATCCCAAGGTCCCTCTATATAAGGACCAGAACTGAGTCTATTAATGGAATGTCATTTTGTAACTTGAAACTCCACAATCTCTGCTCAGATCCGAGCACATTCTGACCACTGGAGCATATAGTATGTAAAAGAATAGGAGTTACGATCATCTTAGCACTAAGATCTCTTTGTTGAATGGGCCACAACCTTTCAATATTTTAGAGGGAGGGGGCTGAGAGTTTTGTTTGAGACAAAATATGCTTTCAATCTGAGCTTCGAAGCATAAAATTGCTAGCCACAAATGGTAGAGCCAACAATGTCTCTGGACCCATTACATTATTTTTCAGGACACTCAGAATGATTTAATTGTTTGTTAAACTTCAAAACTGAAGATCAATTTTCCTGATACATTTAGTTAATTTCTCAGAGAGATAAAAAATATAATATTCATAGAAAGTACTTAAATGTCCAAGTGAAGGTGATGAAATTACACATCCTCTATGGGCAATAAAATACCAGCTAGGGATGGGACGAGTCCAAATTTACTACCTGGGTAGCCGACCCCCTATTACCCAACCCTACCCGGGTACCCGACCCCCTATTACCCGACCCTACCCGGGTACCCACTGCAGGTTTCAAGAGTTGGGAACAAAATGTCTGATTGGTAACTTTTTTACCGCAGCCCTGGTCAAAATTATTCAGATACATGTATCAAACTATCAGATAACCTGTACACTGAAGCTTTTATCTTTACTCAAACATATACAAGTCAAAAGGAATGTGTGCATCGTCAGAAAGAAATACGAACATTAGCCACTTGTACTATAACCACTGAGCTATAGTAAGTTTTTGTCATGAAACAATATATCATGTGACTAACCACGGGTCCGGGTAGTCCTGTGGGTACCTGGGTCCTACTCGGGACCCACCCAACCCGAGTTACCAGTCCCAGCCCTAATACCAGCTACCCTCAGCCTTATTTCACAGAATAAATGCCTGTCAGAGATTAATTCCCTTAGTAAACAAGTGAAGTCATCTCAGTGTTGTTACTAAGGTGACATACTGTATTCGACGTAATAAGCACCCACGGCGGTAATTGCTAACATATTGGCTAGTGAACAATCCCAATTAGCACCCCTTCCGATTGGTCAATGTACACAAGACATATTTATTCGCACTCGTGCGTTATATTCACCCTTAATTATGGGCAATTAAATTCTGGAAAAATAGATCTGTCGTAAATAAACATTTCAGGCTGTCAGCATAAACCACAAAATTTTTCTTTCAACTCTCTTTTTTCCACCAAAATAATATTCTAATAAGAGCCCCCTTTTTCTAATTTTGAGTGCGCCATTGGCTCTTATTACGTCGAATACGGTAAGTTGTGGACACAGTTATCAAATGGGTGAGCAGACAGAAAACAGGCATTGTGTATCACAAAACCAGAAGCAGGCAGACGGGGTTCAGACGATCATCATGATCGTTGAAATTGTGTGGCACATCAAACACCAGGAACCTGAGTTAACCTCCAGTAAAGGGATTCCCCGCAGTGGAGGAATTTTTTGTTTGGGGGACAATTGCTCCTGTATTTTTTATCATTTGTTTTACACTATTTCTTCTTTTCAAATTTAATTTTGTTCAACCATAAAGTTGCCCTAAAGTATTAAAATCTACAAAACTGCTTTGTGGAGTCTACTTGGCCTTTAAATGGTCTTGTGATAAGACAATGCCATAGTGCCGTCAGTATGGTCATATGACCTCTGGACCTGTGCAGTGAGTGGCCACGTGAGTCAGTGTAGAGCAATCACAGCTGGTGGTCACAACAGGAAGAGTAACTGGCCCATTTCTATTTACTTACACTCTTATCAGATATTGCCTCCTCAAGATAGCAGATATACCCTCCTCAAGATAACAGATATACTACCAGCAAGATAGCAGATATACTTTCAGCAAGATAGTAGATATACTTTCAGCAAGATAGCAGATATACCCTCAGCATATAGCAGATATACCCCCAGCAAGATAGCAGATATACCCTAAGCAAGATAGTAGATATACCCTAAGCAAGATAGTAGATATACCCTCAGCATATAGCAGATATACCCTCAATGCAGATAGTAGATATACCCTCAGCAAGATAGTAGATATACCATCAGCAAGATAGCAGATAAACCCTAAGCAAGATAGTAGATATACCCTCAATGCAGATAGTAGATATACCCTCAGCAAGATAGTAGATATACCATCAGCAAGATAGTAGATATACCCTCAGCATATAGCAGATATACCCTCAGCAAGATAGCAGATATACCCCCAGCAAGATAGCAGATATACCCTTATTTCGTCTTTCTTGTAATATTCCTAACTTGTCAGCTCTGGATTCCATGATTAATCATTAATACAAAGTCTGTCCAGAGACTGTCTATATCGTAGTCTCATGCTATATGTTGACATTTCTATTTACTAATGAATTTACTAGTGAGTGAGTGAATATTGTTTAATTCACCAGTCAGCAAATTCTCCCGCTCTACAACACTTTAACAGGCAGTCTGTGATTAATCAAATTCACACCCAGAAAAGTGGTTGAAAGCATGAGCAACAATCCATGCCAAAGCAATTGTTCACAAAGTTTAACCAGCAGATCTCACTAGTCTGCTGCTGCCCATCCTCCACATCTCTAGGACTCACAGTACGGTAAGGTCTGTGACCTAGTGGTAGAAGTCTGCCCGGTTCGATCCCCGGGCACGTCATACCAAAAGATGTTAACAGATGGTACTTGTTGTTACCCTGCCTGTCGCTCGGCATTAAGGGGCTAAAACAAGGACTGGTCGGCTCGGAGTCAGTATACTGTGTCTGAGTGGGATATTCATGTTAAACTACAGGATGGTATCTCAGTGGGCTAACACTATAAATTGGCATCAGTCCGGACTAGTACAAGCACGCACGCACGCACGCACGCACGTTGCTATATAAGTGCAATAATCTTGGACGCCAAGTTAAACCCAGTTTCACCTCACCTCACCCTGGATCCATTCCCGTTGTGTTTGAGATAGAGTATAATCACATTAACATTCATGCAGATGTAGTACCTGGCAACTCCACACTATCACAGTGGAATCGTGTCACAGTCTTGTTGAGTGCCAGTTGCATCAGAACAGAACTTGTTACACTTAAGGACCTTCTTATAAAACATATGTAAAAATAGTTCCCTCCCTTTTCCCAGATAGCATAGTAGGATCTATGTCACCACTCTATCACGCCTAGCGGTGCAGGGCTTGTCAAGATAGCCAACTGCTGTGTCATTGTCAACAGAACCTACAGACTGCTGTGTCATGGGCAACAATACACATTGTACCACTATATTTACATGATAAACAAATATGTAGGTCACACATAAGGGAGCATCCACATGTAAGATTTCATCCTGACAATTCTTGTTATTGTTTACAATCGTCAAAAATTTAGTTAAGGCCACAACAAATTAAATTCAAATGTTTTGAAAATTATAAGTATTTATATGTTTTAACAAACTTTTCCAAACATCTGTGTACATTAATTGTCGAAAGATATGATTCAATTGAAGCAGGAATGTTATTGGGTTATAGGATTGGTTGGTTTGTTGTTTAACGCCACAATATTCCGGCTATATGGCGGCAGTCTGTAAATAATCGTGTCAGGACCAGTTATTATAGGAAATGTTAGCGAAATGAGAGAGATTATCTTGAATATGTTGATGTAAATTTTATGTTCCTATTTGAAACCCTGGTCACTGAATGAGGAGTATCATGATGATGTAATTAACCATGATGCAAAATAAAAAACATCAGATTTGACCATGCCTAGCCACATCTGTCTACCTGACACTAGAGAATAAAGAAAGAAATATATCCAACTCAAGTCTGCAATCATTTGGCAAGTCTAGATTGCCTCAGCTCTGAAATTAATTCTTATGGTCTCCACTTGGATTGTATTTTATATTTTGTAGATATATACTTTTAAACAAGAAAACTTAATTTATGGAACTAATGCTAGTCTGTGATTAGTAAAGCAATATCAAATACATATTGTACAAATTATTTATTGGTTCGAGGTTATCTGATTTCTATAAGGAAGTATTCCTTACTCGTTTCTCTCTTAAATGACCCTGACCTTGGTTGATCACCTTGGTTGCCAGGGCAACTGTGTTGTGGTTGGTGAAATACCGATGCTAGACACGTGGGTCGCGGAGGGTTTCCGTATACAGATGATGCAATGTGGGGATACTAGTCTGCGGAAGTGTATCACTATGTCATTGTGTCAATGGGGTACACATTCACACCAATGCTTATGACCAGGTCAACTCAAAGGACTGGGATTACAAAACCAATAAACTTGTTTCAGAGCTAAAGAGGGCATTATCTTAGAAACAGAAAAATATCACAGATATATCACTTGTTAAGAAGTACAATAAATTAAGAGAATAATGTTACTTTTTAGAACCTTAAAATGGAGGCCTTGTAACCGTGGTGGCAGTATAAGGGGCCATGGGGTGCTGGTCTTTTGATAGAAGTCCAGTCGACTAAGGCGCCGCAATTCACTGCGCAGAGTTACGTCCCTTTGGCACGCCTGAAACCTATAATTGTGGGTTCGAATCCCAGTTCGCCACGATTATGTTTCTAGGTTTGTCAGCACCATACCCGTTCTCGTGGGTTTCACCAAAGTGGTAAAGGTCTAAGACCTGCATCACTTCAGGCTTTCCTCCCACATCAAACTGACGCTCCGAGACATAACCGTAATACTGTAAAAAAGCAGCATTAAACCCAACTCACTCACTCACTTTTGATAGAAACAGAATATGTTCTCAGTGACTCTGTTAAGATAAATATTCTCTGAAAGGAGCAGCTAGACTTCTTTATCACAATACTTTTTATTTTCACCTCATACAGCATATCTGGTGAACATTTTGATTTTGATTGAAGATTTTTTTTCAGTCACTGTGTTAAGATAGAAAAAAACTTCTCTGTAAGAAGCAGAAAAACTTCATTTTTATAACAACAAATTCTTTTCAGGTCATACAGCATATCAAGTGAACATTTAGTTATTTTTTAAAGATTTTTTTGCAGCCACTGATTTAAAAAAACAAACCTTTCTGTCAGAAGCAGTAAAACCTCTTTTTTTCACAATTTTTCTCAGATTATACAGCATACCCAGTGAACATTTAAGTTTATTTTGAAGACCTGAAGCAATAGTTTTTTCTTGATTTCACAAAAAATCCAACGCACACCCCATCCACCCAAAATATGACATTCGTACCCCCTTGGACTCTCAGGAGAGGTAGGCTAAGATCCTAAAGCAAATATGTTGACCTGGAGTCTAGGTGCTCCCATAACCTTGTGTACGTCCCATGACCACTCTGAGAGTGAATGAATCCTTTCCCGCAGCAGTCCTCACAAGGCAAAGCTTCAGTGCTGCCATATCATAGGAATTCAATTGCCCAGCACCCACTTCTATCAATTTGAAGAGTTGACATGAAGCTTTGTCACAAATGTACCAACTTCCTTAGCTTCTATTATATCCTCCCCATATAAAACATTCCTGTTTGTAGGACATAAATGCACAGTGTTTGTGTTGAAAAGAGGATACGTTGAGAAATACAAAATATATTGTAAAGTGTTAACTGCAAAGTGTAGACTGATAAGAGTTACAGCCCTTTGACATCTGGTTGTGCAGTTGTTTCGGTGGGAGAATGGCAACTTTGCAGCTCGCGACAATATTTTAAATATATTTTTCAACCACTGACATTGTAAGGACAAAACAAACTTCTTTAAACCAACAAACACACATTAATCTCCTGAGCATGATTTAACCTTTGCCCAGCCAGTGATAAATTTTACTATGACTTACACGTGTGGAATTTCTTAAATAGTTTAAAAAAAATAAAATTTAAGAGTTTTAACTGACAAGAAAAGTTTGCTTGTTTGTTTTGTTTGTTTGTTTGTTTAACACCACACTCAGCAATATTCCAACTATATGACAGCAGTCTGTAAATAATCTAGTCTGGTCCAGATGACATGCATCAATCAAGTCAGTGAGCTTGACCACCCGATCCTGTTAGTCTTATCACAAGCATAGTTTGCTTTTAATACAAGCATGGGTTGCTGAAGACCTATTCTACCCCCGACCTTCACAGGATCCCCTCTTTGTACACATGCATTTTGTAAGCTCCCTACAGTGATACTCAATTCCCATTTCAGTGTTTCAGGTAAAGGTGTCATGATGTGGAGCTTGGCATTTCAAAAGGCTGGTTCCTGGTTTTCTTTACGCTGCAACATCTTTATATATAAAGATAATAGGTTCTTTTTATGGTCTATACTTGTAATAAATTAACAGATATATTTTAAAGTTAAGCTGATATCTGTGCTTGAAGTTCCTTCACAACATCTCCGAACATCTCAAATATCATTTATCCCTTGCCATGTTTATCCTATACAATTCAGAAATGTTACTTACATTATTTATTTGTGTGCATCAGTTACAACTGATCTGTACATGTATCTTTTTTTCCCGTGAAGATCCGGGGTAGAATAGGTCTTCAGCAACCCATGCTTGCCCTAAAAGGCGACTATGCTTGTCGTAAAAGGCGACTAACGGGATCGGGTGGTCAGGCTCGCTGACTTGGTTGATGCAGGTCATCGATCCCAATGGCGTGGATCGATGCTCATGATATTAATCACTGGATTGTCTGGTCCAAACTCGATTATTTACAGACCGCCGTCATATAGCTGGAATATTGCTGAGTTCGGCGTTAAACAACAAACAAACAAACAATGTATCTTTGTCCAACTATTCTACCACGAACTTGTACACTGTGGCCCAGGTAGGTCATGTAGATCATCATATGTGTGTTATTTATAAACAAATCCTGGCAAATCTCCATGCATGGCACATATCATGACAATAACGGATGTTATGACTTGGAATCTCAGATGATGGACATCAATAGATGAACAGTAGGAATCACGATGAAGCATCAGATCATCTCTTCTGTTATATACAGTAAACTACGGTATGAACAGGGACCACTAATTTTAGTCGTTATAACTGTAGGTCGTTATAAGCATATACACCATATACACAGCCAATGGCCGGGACAGAAAAAAAACAGTTCGTTATATCGTCAGTTCGGTATATGCGTGTTTGTCGTAAACGTATACACGCATAACCCTGGTAATGAGTTATCAATGATCAACAGCAGTGAGAACAAAAGAGTTCACATGTCACGGACACTCAAGCATCTTTGATATTAGTTGGACTACCTCTTAGTCTCTAAAAATATATATTTAAATAAACAAAAAAATCCATTTAAATTGAAAAGGAGCCCAAGTGAGATGGGAGATTCATATCCTTAAAGTGAGGAAAATCTAGACTTGCTTCATTTAAGGCTTTTGCATTACAGTAAGGCTGGGAGGAAGGAAAAATGAAATGGTTCAGGGACTGTGAGACAGACTACTAGTCACTAGGCAATGATTTTCTTCAGTTTCCACACTGCTCTTTTCAGTAAGAAATCTGCAATATACACAAGAACATGCAGACTTGTGAATGTTCTTTGTGGGGCGCTTACAAAGACTAGACAAACAAATCGGTCTGGATGTTGGTCAGGGGGAGCTTATTGGAGCAGGGTGCTTTTTACGGCGATTACGCATACGTCACAGACAAACAAGTCTGGGCCAGGCAAACCAGTGGTTAACGGCATGATCATCCTCCGCTGCCATCTTGGTTCGATGATATGTAGTTCAAGCCCACTGAGATACCATGCCACAGTTTAACATGGATGCCCCACTCAGAGACTGCATGCTGACTCCCAGCCGACCAGTCCTTGTTTTATCCCATTAATGTCAAGCATTAGGCAGGGTAACAAAAAGTACCATCTTTTTGCTATGATGCGGCCAGGGATCAAACCACCAACCTTTCACTTCCATCTTCCACTCTCTGATGAGACCCTAAACCACTCAAAGACTGCATGCTGATTCCGAGCCGACCAGTGCATGTTTTATCCCATTTCACCAGGCAGGGTAACAACAAGTACCATCTTTTAACATCTTTTTGCTATGACGTTGCCAGGGATCAAACCACCAACCTTTCACTTCCATCTTCCACTCTCTGATGAGACTCTAAACCATTCAAAGACTGCATGCTGATGAGTCGAACAGTGCATGTTTTATCCCATTAATGCCGAGCACCAGGCAGGGTAACAACAAGTACCATCTTTTTGCTATGACGCGGCCAGGGATCAAACCACCAACCTAAATCCACTCTCTGAGCAGACACTCAACCACAGGTTAAAAGGAAATGATCACTCCTTATCTTACCACATATGAAATACTTAATTCGGATTCTTCACTGAAGCAGCAATGAGGCTCTTCCTTTGTACCCCACTGACAGATAAGGTAAACAAATAAACAACAAACCCTGCTGGGAAATACGAAACTTCTCACCAATGCGAATACTAGGATATGTATATGACCTTGAACCTGACCACCTATGAAATGCAGTTTAGCAAATGTAACCAAGTATGTAAAGGCAATAACTCTGTGTTGTCTGTGTTTGTGTTGTCTGCTGCTGTCAACAGGTCTGTGAAATGGTTGCTAGCCATACTATGAATTAACCTTTTGTCCCTGAATCCAAATTAGCTTATTTGAAAATATATATCTACAAAATAAAAAATAAAATACAAATAGAGTCCTGGACAAGGCTGATGCAATCTAGACTTGAAGGTTGAAATCATTTTGTCATTTTTTCTCAACCATACTGAAGACATATTAGATTTGTTTGTTTGTTTGTTTTTTGTTCTTTAACGCCACACTCGGCGTTCCAGCTATCTAATGGCAGTCTGTAAATAATTAAGATTGGTCCAGGCGATCCAGTGATTGACATTATGAGCATCAATCCACGCAATTTATTTGGACACGATGACATGCATCAACCAAGTCAGCGAGCCTGACCACCCGATCCCGTGAGTCGCCTCTTAAGACAAGATAGTTGCCTTTTACCGAAAGTGTGAGTTGTTGAAGACCTATTCTACCCCGGATCACATCTGAGATAAATGGTCAACATTATGCCAATAAGATAATTCACGGTCAAGTTTTAGTGTTTGGCTATCAGTTGGGCACAGAAAGCAAACGTTTCCAAAAATGTTCTCTTTGCTTTGAAATCGAATGCAAACTAATTCACACATGACAGCAAAAACTGGCTACGTTTAAGAAAACACATGATCTAAACGCTAAAGGGGTATTTGCATATTTACCCTGGTTCTGAAAATAAAAAGAAATTGTACAATAGAATGTCTGCATGACTTGCAACCTTATGTATTATCATCAATAACCCAGTACCGTTCAACTCCCATCAATCATGTGCACAATATAACAGACAGCTGCTATAACTGGATACTGCATTTTGTAACAAAACTAGAGCCTAATAGGGCTGGGACGAGTCCAAATTTACTACCCGGGTACCCGCCACCCTATTACCCTACCCTACCCTACCCGGATACCCGCTATAGGTCTCAAGAGTTGGGTACAAAATGTCCGAATGGGAATTGTTTTACCGCAGCCCTTGCAAAAACTATTTAGATACATGTATAAAACAATCTGATCAAGTATATTCTGCAGTTGATAGATGCTTTATCCTTACTTGAACATATAAAAGTCAGAAAGAATGCCTGCATAGTGAGATCGAAAAGTGAACATTAGCTATACTTGTAGTGCAACACTTTGAGTTTTATTGATAATGTCATTAAACAGTATGTCACGCGATTAACCACGGGTCCAGGTAGTCATGTGGGTACCCTGGTCCTACTCAGGACCAACCCGACCCGAGTACCCGAGTTACCCGTCCCAGCCCAAGAGCCTAGGACTCCGATAACTCACTCCCAAACACCCCACCTCTCTTCATAACAACAAATTGTGGGTATGACAAATGGGGTTATGACAATTGTGAATATGACAATTGTGGATATCAGCAGCAGCTGTCAGTGAATGCTGCAGTGCTTACGAAGGACCTTACTGCACTGTGCATAGGCGGAAGTCTGACCAAGTTTTAAATTCACAAGAGGAGAGCACGGTATAACTGGTATACCAGTACATTGCAATACCTTTTTCAAATGATACATGTTGGAATATTTTTTCTGTTTTTTTGTGGAGTTATTACTATTATTATAGTGATGTAGACATGAATTTATATACAATATTTTAGATTCTATAACAAGGTATATATTACTATCGGGAGACTTGATAAAAGTCATTCTTTTTATGTTTAATTTATTTCTTTTCCAGCTGCTTTTCAGTAGGGGTGGGCCCAGGAAACGAAAAAGAAAAATGAGTGGCCTAATGTCATTAAATAATCTCGGTAATCCAGCGTTTGTCTATTCCGGATTCCAGCACTGTTTGTCAGGTTCCTTCCACACTCTATATCTGTAAACCAAGATGCTTGGTCTTAGATGTCTTCAGCGAGCGAGTATGGTATTACGCCGCTTTTAGCAATATTCCAGCAATATCATGGCGGGGAACACCAGTAATGGGCCCCACACATTGTACCCATGTCGGGAATCGAACCCTAGGTGAGAGTGTATGTTGTGACAGTCACATTAGCTTGTCAGTAGACTATAAATCCACCAGCCTCATCAGGCAGCTCCAGAGTGCCACCTGGGACAAACTGTGTCCGTGTAACTCTGTGCTTATTTCTGCACTACCGCATCACAATTACTTTCATGTCCTAGGTAACGTCACCAGGAAGGTATTCTACATTTGCACATATTAAATAAGGACATGACCCCATTAGGCCGGGCTCCGCTAACATGTATGATAGAAGAACTTGAAATTAAGACAAGAGATATTATTTGGATGAAATGGTCACGTATGTGGAGGTACTGGTGGACTGCAGAAAATGAGCTGAACTCCTGTTAAGCAGCCCCAAATGCAGCAATGTTGTCCTGCAACAACATTGCCAAGCAACCATGTTGCTTACCAATGCAGCATCTGCTGACCTGCAACTACTGTTGCCAAGCAACCATGTTGCTATGCAGCTAGTGCTACCAGGCAAGTACCATTGCCAAATAATGAGCGAGGGCAACTATTGTTGCCAAGCTGACCATCTGCTGTAAAGCAGACACTAAGCCATCTGCTGTAAAGCAGAATGGATAAATTGGTTCCTGCTGTAAAGCGAGCAACCCTATCCTATATAATATATATTTTGGGATGTAACCCAAGATGACAAATGTTACTGGTAATGCAGTCCACCTGCACTCTGCCACAAGCACCAAGGTGCTTCCCCGCAGCCAAATTACTTTCATGTCCAAGGTAACATCACCAGGAAGGTATTCTAGATTAGCACAAATTATGCTGATTCAGTGTATTCATATCGAACCTGCTATGATTTCTATTAACAATTCTTCAGAATGATATTTGTCAAATGCACTGAAACTGTCTATATAATACTGTTACTTCAATATTTCCTTTTCTTTCACATACAACTTAGAATAGTCTCATTCTATTCAGTGAATCAATACCTTTCTGATACAACATTTAATTGAAAACTTTGGATTCAAGCTACCTTTTATATCAAAACTAGAGCCCAGGACTACGATAACTCACTACCAAACACCCCACCTCTGACAATTGTTGGTATGACAAATGGAGGTATGACAAATGCAGATATGTCAAGTGGAGGTATGACAAATGGAGGTATGACAAATGCAGATATGTCAAGTGGAGGTATGACAAATGGAGGTATGTCAAGTGGAGGTATGTCAAGTGGAGGTATGTCAAGTGGAGATATGTCAAGGGGAGGTATGTCAAGGGGAGGTATGTCAAGTGGAGGTATGTCAAGCGAAGGTATGTCAAGGGGAGGTATGTCAAGTGGAGGTATGTCAAGTGGAGGTATGTCAAGTGGAGGTATGTCAAGTGGAGGTATGACAAATGGAGGTATGTAAAGGGGAGGTATGTCAAGTGGAGGTATGTCAAGGGGAGGTATGTCAAGTGGAGGTATGTCAAGGGGAGGTATGTCAAGTGGAGGTATGTCAATTGGAGGTATGTCAAATGGAGGTATGTAAAGGGGAGGTATGTCAAGTGGAGGTATGTCAAGGGGAGGTATGTCAAGTGGGGGTATGACAAATGGAGGTATGTCAAATGGAGGTATGTCAAGTGGAGGTATGTCAAATGGAGGTATGTCAAGGGGAGGCATGTTAAATGGAGGTATGTCAAGTAGAGGTATGTTAAATGGAGGTACGTCAAGGGGAGGTATGTTAAATGGAGGTATGTCAAGTGGAGGTATGTCAAATGGAGGTATGTCAAATGGAGGTATGTCAAGGGGAGGTATGTCAAGGGGAGGTATGTCAAGTGGAGGTATGTCAAGGGGAGGTATGTCAAGTGGAGGTATGTCAAATGGAGGTATGTCAAGTGGAGGTATGTCAAACAGAGGTATGTCAAATGGAGGTATGTTAAATGGAGGTATGTCAAAACGGAGGTATGTCAAGTGGAGGTATGACAAATGGAGGTATGTCAAGTGGAGGTATGACAGATGTAGGTACAACAAATGTAGGTATCTCAAATGGAGGTATGTCAAACGGAGGTATGTCAAATGGAGGTATGTCAAACGGAGGTATGACAGATGTAGGTATGACAAATGGAGGTACAACAAATGTTGGTATGTCAAACGGAGGTATCTCAAATGGAGGTATGTCAAGTGGAGGTATCTCAAATGGAGGTATGTCAAACGGAGGTATGTCAAATGGAGGTATGTCAAACGGAGGTATGACAGATGTAGGTATGACAAATGGAGGTACAACAAATGGAGGTATGACAAACGGGAGCATACCCTACAGTAGAGTGGGGATTACACAGTTCCTAGTTGGTTGGGACAGCCAGACGTTTGCTTCATGATAAAGCACACACAAGGTCTGATACTCCACAGCAGTGCCTAATCTCATTCTGATCAGCTGATATGAGAAAAAAAGTCAGCACATTTCATCAGCAGATCCACAGTGGGGTACAGTGGTACACCCACCCTCACCCCACCCACTTTTGCTTTTTGTAGCACTGATGTGTTAAGAACATAACTAAACCAATCAGTGACCCTTTTTAAAGAAAAATAACAAACAATTGACTATCTTATTGCAACCCCCTCCCCCACCCCCAAGGTATTATTTCCATAAATACTGTCTACATTTTAGGTGCACCTTCCTTTCCTTAATAGCTGTGCAGTTCCCATTTTCCCCAAAAGGCTGCATGTTTGATTGGTTGGTTCGTTGTTTAATGCCGCACTCAGCAATATTCCAGCTATATGACAGCGGTCTGTAAATAATCGAGTATGGACCAGACAATCCAATGATTGACATCATGAGCATCGATCCACGCAATTGGGATCGATGACATGCTTCAACCAAGTCAGCGAGCCTGACCACCCGATCCCGTTAGTCGCCTCTTACGACAAGCATAGTCGCCTTTTACGGCAAGCATGGGTTGCTGAAGACCTATACTATCCCGGATCTTCACAGGTCAAGGCTGCATAGATCCGTACATGCATTTGCTAGAATAAACATGCGGAAGTGAGCAATGACATTGAAACCGTGTCATGAAGGATAATACTGTCCCACTACACTAAGTAGCAAGTTGATACTGCTATCTCTACCCTTATTAATCCTCTACCATCCAATAATGGACTGAAATAATTCAACATATATCAACATTAAATCCTAAGGTAACATTGCCCCACTCATGATGACATACATCTATGTGTGATGTCACCCAATCTAAGCCTGAAGTGGGTGAAGCTACACCCAACAGGTCACGGAGGGCAAGCGACTCTATACTGGAATTGTTAAGCCGAAAGTATGTCAAATCTGATGCAATTAAAATTATGTATTTATTATATATATTCATTTCTAAAAAGGCTGTAGGTTGACAGCTCAAAACTGTCACAAAAACTAAAAAATGTTAGAATTATAGATTTGCTGACTTTGCAATATTTTCTTCATAGAGATAGTGGCTTCCTCCATCGACAGAGCCACTTAAAGTCAAACGTGTGTAGCATAAGAGTATTGTGCACCTCAGATAAAGTATTTATAAGTGTTTTTCATATTGTTACACAATGAGTTTGGTATTTAGTGGTTGCAAGCAGCAAAAATGTCACCAGAAAACCCATTAAGTTACCTAGTTTCTCACTGAAACAAAGTTCAGGCCACACAGCTTCTAATGGATCATCAGGTTACAGGTTTTGATTACCAATTAGCTTGAGTAGGTCAAAATAGAGATGACCGGTCACCCCACCCAACTCACACACTCCTTCAATGAGAGCTGACAATATCTACTTCTAGCTACTACTTCCTGTTCATCAAATAATAAATCAAACAGAATATAATGTAAGTTACTCTTTTTTTTAATCTTCATAAAACAATAATTTTATGCACAGAATCACTTTAATCTAAAGTTTCATATTTTTGTTTTGTCATGTTCCAATGTTGCCACAATGTAAATTTAATCAGCATCATTGTAACATCACTTCATGTTCTGTCACATATTGAAATCAGTAATAATTTGGTAAAATGAATTAAATAAGTGTTATTTTATCAAATGACTGAAATATGAACTGTAAACTACACACAAAAAGATTGTTTATTGCACAAATTTTATCTCTGCTTCTTTAGGCATTAAACATGTTGAAACAATTAAACACAGCAACATTTTCGGTTTCAATTCATTTCTTTCTACAGTTAAGGTTACCATGGCACCTGCTGCTGCACAGCGTTATTCGACAACGTTGTATCTCCATCACCTATTTTGTCCTGACTTGTCACAAGGAAACAAGGCAGGAAAGTACACACACAGTTTCAAAATACAAGTTTAGTAATGATTGTGAACTGGACCAAGACAACTGATGCTCCTCTATGAAGCAAGAGGTGTTTTGTACTAAACATTCATTGAACATCATAATAGCGGTGCCTAAGATGACTGGGTCACCTATGATCCCTTGACATGTGAGGAAATTCCTGTGACAAAACTAGTCAAACCACTACCTCTGTTGGTTGTTGTCTCTTTCGCTTCCTCTGAACACACAATGTCTGGGTTAAACGACATTGGGGTGAGCAACATTCCATTGCTGAGTGGTTATCGTAATATCATTCAAACATTCTGTGGCACTAGAAGGGCTGGGACAAGTCCAAATGTACTACCTGGGTACCCTATAACCCAACCCTACTGGGTACCCACTGTAAGTCTCAGTTTTACCGAAGTCCTACTTAAAGCTTCTTAGATACACACATAAAACGATCTGATCGGCAGTATGTCTTTCCTTAAACAAATAAAAGTCAGAAGGAATGCGTGCATGGTCAGAAAGAAATGTGAACATTTAGCGACTCATTGTGTAACTGTAGCAGGACGTGGAGTCATCCCACAGATGACATCCTTACCTTGTCAGCTTGCTGGCGGGGTTAACCTCTTTGGTCATGTGGACAAGGCATCCGACCTGAAGGTCCGTGGTTCGAATCCCATCACAGGACTCGGAAATTTTATGGCCGCTACATTGGCGCCCAATGTGGGGCTGAGCATGTTCATATTAAATTTGAACAAAATAAGCCTCAGTACCCTACTATGCGGCCCAGGACGTACCTTCTGTTGACGGGGGAGTATGTAGCAGGGCGTGGAGTCATCCCACAGAAGACATCCTTACCTTGTCAGCTTGCTGACGGGGTTAACCTCTTTGGTCATGTGGACAAGGCATCCGACCTGAAGGTCCGTGGTTCGAATCCAATCACGGGACTCAGAAATTTTAGGGCCGCTACATAACCATGGAATTTGCTTGTAATTATCAATAAACAATGTATCATGTGACTAACCACAGGTCTGGGTTGTCCTGTGGGTACCCGGGTCATACCAAGGACCCACCTGACCGAAGTACCCAAGTTACCAGCCCTAGGCAGTAGAAACTGTTGTAAATCTATTTTTAGTAATTGTCAGGGGCAGAAAAAGAATTGAACTACAATGTACTAGTACAGAATATTAAGAAGCTGTCATCATGGTCATGGACAGTCATGAACATCAGTCAACAGCAGTGGGAGGAGCTTTCCAGAATGGTTTTGTGCTATAATTAGAGTTATCTGCCCCTGCTTGTTTGCATGAACATGGCAGGATCGATCATTCGAGAAGTTTCTGGATGGGACAGTTTCTAGAAGGCTTGCTGTACCTATATAACAGCAACACAAAGGGGATTCAAGGGCGGTTTAAGGCCTTTTTTCCTGTATAGACTTATTTCTACTCGCCAAGCACAGATTGGAAATCTTCAAACACAAAATTCCTGCCTGCTTCCAACACTATTGTTCTGGATTTAAGCATGGAGGCGTGCCTTTTTCAAGACGTTCAACACCGACACTATCCTGGACATTCATAAGCACACTTTTAATTTTTTTTAACCCATTGCCATTTATATTATAAACCTAAAACTGTGTGTTTCAACATCTTATATTGATTATTCATTGATCTTCCATGGTCATTTAATGGTTTCACAATTCATTTCTATGCGAACCGATTTTTTGGTAAACCCCTGCTTATGAATCCCCTCATAACATAATCAACGTGAAATATGTCACGGCAAGATATGAATATTGAAGGAGAGTCAAGTTTAGCCCAATATCCTTAAAGTCAGATCTTAGTTCTCTCTACCACTAAACAAAGATCTGAGGACATCCCATTGTGGGACACACCAGAGCCATTCCTGTATCAAAGCATTGTCATGCACTTGTAGACATGGGTCACAAAATGATTTTCACAGCCTTGTCATGATTGGGACTAACTTTACAGGAGCAATACAAAAATAAAGCCAGTCTATCATGTTGATGAAAAAAATACCATATAAACTTTAAATTTAAAACAGAGTAAAATCAAGACAAGAAGATGGTTTGTTACTATGGTTACACCATCCCCTTCCGTAGGGATGTAGCACTGCACAAAACCACACAAAAGCCGAACAGGTTAGATGACATTATCCACTAATGTGTGGTCTCCTTCCTCATTGATAACTACCGTATTCGGAGTAATAAGCGCCCCGCTCTAATAAGCGCCAACGGCGATATATGCTAACATATTGGCTAGTTAACAATCTCAATTAGCAACCCTTCCAATTGATCAAGGTACAAAAGACTTATTTATTTGTGTATGATACATACTCATGTCTTATATGCACCCTTAATTATGGGGGGGGGGGGCGGTCGGGTAGCCTAGTGGTTAAAGCGTTCGCTCGTCACGCCGAAGACCCGGGTTCGATTCCCGACATGGGTACAATGTGTGAAGCCCATTTCTGGTGTCCCCCACCGTGATATTGCTGGAATATTGCTTAAAGCGGCGTAAAACCATATTCACTCACTCACTTAATTCTGGGCAAATCCTGGAAAAATATGTCTGTCGTACATAAACATTTCAGGCTGTCAGCATAAACCACAAAATTTTCGATCTTTCAACTGTTTTTTTTCCACCAAAATAATATTCTAATAGGAGCCCCCTATTTCTAGTTTTGGGAGCGCCCTGGGCGCTTATTACGTCGAATACGGTATATTCTCAGTTCTTTTTGAGTTACAAATGTTTGTAGCCAGATGTTACAAAATATAAAATATTAACAGTTTGATACCCATCAGTTTTTCTTCACACTTTCATAACTATGTTAATGGATGTCGGGATTATTATCAGCTGTTGATCAAATTAATCAATCAAAAGTTGTCCTGCTAGAACAGGTCAGTTTAGGGGATTAAAATGATACGAACACAATGACTGATTGATAGACTTCAAATTATTGTTCTGGTTTGGCATTATATTTCACAATATACATTGTCACTATCACAATGAATATAGCTGGAATATAACTGTCAATATACTACCTACGCCGATATTGATTCTAGTCGTTGTAATCTTTAGTGCCTTTGTACCCGTGAAGCCAGTGATACAAAGACTATTTCCATTCTGCACCAGTGCCAGAGCCAGTCATTCCCAAATTATACAGTTGAACACGTTTTCGACCAAATATCATAATTTCAGTTACTAAAATGGCAAATTGGTGCCTCTTCCTTAGCACGAGTGATATTAGGATATTACCGACGAGAATGGCAGTGACAGAGAATTCGCGAAAACATAGGTCAACTTCAAATTCATGCGTAACAATGGAAATACGTTCTTCCGCCATACCTGTTTGTGTATCAGTCGCCTCTGGGTCACATATTTGCCTAACTGAAACAATCCTATAACTGGTGGACTGTTGGTCCACCGATCGGCGGGTATTAACGCCGACCCCAGCCACCGGCGACAGGCCATTTTCCGTCAGCTGTTGGACTCAAATGATATGTCAGATTTGTCACCTTCAACTCTGACCTAAAGAGAGGTGTGTTCGGATTCGACCAATCAGAAAGCTGGTAGCTATGTCGTCATATTACATGCCGTATAATGTTAATATCCTTGTTCAAAGAAAATCGGTCAGCTCACATATAGAATGTGTCTATAAATATACGCTGTGTGTTGTTGTTTGTGACTGAATGGAAAAGGAAGTATCTTTTCCAAAAAGTAGACATGTGAGCTCTGAAAATTGTCTTACGTGATGTAACGTCTAATGTGTAAGACATAGATTTTAAGATATATGTGTGTGTGTGGATTGTTCAAATGAACACAAACTCGTGCCCTGAACGCGAACTAAAGCTTTGATAGGTAAATTAACGACATGCATTTCCGAATTGGTGATGAGTGAAATCATAAATGAATAACGAACCTTTATAAATCGATTTTTAATATAAACATTGAAAATCAAACTAAATTAAATACTCAAACATGTTAATATCGTTATATATCAAATTAAAATTTATTGTGCTCGTAAATATATCTGAACAAATGGTATGTCTTTGATAGCTGCGAATTCCGTACTTATGAAACATATGTCCAGAGTGTACACAATTAATTGGTACATTGTTTACTTATTTTGTGTATATGATGTTTACATGCTGTTTTCTACCAGCTGTTGTGTAAACAGTTCGAATAAAGGTCACCTAATTCTGCGCTTTGAAAGAGAATCGTCATTTGAGATAAACACATGTTATCAGTGATATATTCTCACCACACCGAGTGAACTGTGTGAGATGGAACAGTTTATGTAATATTTGTTGTTTAAAGACCCCATGCAACATTCTCCAATTGCCTATTTGAGTCTAGAGGGTGAAAACAATATCCTATTTTTGTAATACGATCTCAAACGAGAACTATTTGCCCGAGTCATCGCTTCAAGTGTGACTTCTTTGGACAAATATTTCAAATCGCGATTTCAGAAACATTATCGCCCTCTCCTTACTGTGTTCACAGCAAATAGCTTCAAGTTTTCTGATGAGTGAAAAATGTACATTCACGCATGCGTGGCTGATTGGAGATGGCAGTGAGTGAATGTTGTTTAACGCCTCAATAGGGGAATAGCCAACGAGATACGTGTCATTACGGATCACCTGCACCCCGTGTTTGTGTGTATGTTCGTTTGTTGTTTAACGCCGCACTCAGAAATATTCCAGCTATATGACGGAGGGCTAATCGAGTAAATAATCCATTAAGACCAGACAATCCGGTGATTGACACCATCAGCATCGATCTACGTAATTGGGATACGATGACATGCATCAACCAAGTCCGCGAGCCTGACCACCCGATCCCGTTAGTCGCCTCTTACGACAAGCATGGGTTGCTGAAGACATATTCTGACCCGGATCTTCACGGGATCTGACCCGAGTGAATATGATTGGAGTTAAGTAATCCCGAGCCTTTGACGAGGGACTTACAGCAATTATTAACGAAGGAAGTTAATCCGTTATTCTCAGTGTCGACTAGGTTATTGAAATATTATGAAATTATTAAATATATATTACTCCTTGACATTTGACGTTTGAAATGTCAATCCTACAGATACTGAAGTCAGCCTATTGTTCATGACGTAATTTATTATATACCTGAGTGTGAAAGACTGAGAAACTGATGTTGAGAAAAGTGATATTTTCATCGCAGTGAACATGATTATTATTTATTATTGTCAGACGGAGCTACCTCCCCGCAGTAGTCTCCCTTTTATCGTTAGTGTCCAGAATGCACACAAACTTCCCATTGACGTTACTTTACATGGCAAAATAACGACAGATGGTTTTTTTATGGAGTCGATTTCGCTTCCCACCGTTTGCTATTCTCTTGAAATTGTTTCATCACTGTAAATTTCTCATTTAACTCGTCGATCAAGACTTTTCGTTTTGCGAAGCCTCAATTTTGCCACTTGACCAGCGTGTATTCTTTTGCTTTCAACAACGGTCTCGTAGATTTCAAGAATATTTTTGGTTAAAGCTGATTTTGTATATAATCATATCCACATGTTTGATAACGAATTTTATTGACATCAAATATTGTGTGTGTGTGTGTGTGTGTGTGTGTGTATTTTTCAACAAACGAGCACTGTGATGTCATGTGGCTTCAATTGACCAATCAGCATTGAGAATCGCTATAAATCACATGTGTAGATTAATATGGGAAAGTTATTACACATGATCATTCTACCCTTATTGTCTGGACCTGGCAAACCAGTGACTGAATGTGTGGTAAGCGAAGCACGGCAGAGGGACACCACGATAAACATATTTCATCCATATATTCTCAAGACACCTAATGAACTTTGTGAATTTGAAAATTAATATTCAGTCTAATGTTTGTTGTTTAAGACCCAACGCTAACCTTCTGACATGTGCACGTGACAGAACTAATCTTCTGGACCCCGTTCCACATAAGAACCCGTGAAGATCCGGGATAGAATAGGTCTTCAGCAACCCATGCTTGCCGTAAAAGGCGACTATGCTTGTCGTAAAAAGCGTCTAACGCGATCGGGGGGTCAGGCTCACTGATTTGGTTGATGCATGTCATGGATCCCAATTGCTTGGATCGATGCTCATGATGTCAATCACAGGATTGTCTGGTCCAGACTCAATTATTTACAGACCGCCGTCATATAGCTGGAATATTGCTGAGTGTGGCGTTAAACAACAAACAAACAAAACCGTCCCACACATCGATCTTAGCGTTACGACTGTCGCAAGTCAATGTAAAGTATGCGTGTTAAAGACCGTCTTTGCGCTGTGATAGTTTAGTGGCATACATATCATCTTAATCAGTCTTCCCTGAGACACTGGAGAAAAAATTCAGAAAGGAATCTAATTCAAGTCTAGGCTAGATTATCTCAGATCCTGAAATTAAGCATTGTTCTGGGCGCCATTTGGATTATAAACTGACGTCCAAAAGAAACCTTACCAACTGAAAATATAAATTTCAGACAAAGTATAAAACATTTTTTCGATGAAGTCTATCTAAAACACATAACCTAAATACAACAATAGTGCATGCAGAAAATGTTAATCGTCTGTTACATGTTTGCGAGATAACACGCGAAAAAGTGAAAAACACGTGCACCACGGACAACTGCAAATGCACGTACGGGTAAGGGTATAAAACGATTGCAACGGCAAGTCAGACATCTACAGTGATAAAAAAAAAACACACAAAAGAAATGCCACGACTCACAGTCGAATAACGTGAACGAGCCTTGGGTATGGAACAGATGGGAGCCACCCACGCCCATATTGCACGAACCTTCGGTTGCTCCCGTGTTGCCGTTACCAACTTGATGCAACGTTACAGACAGGGCGGACCGCTGACAGGCCAAGAACAGGTAGACCCAGGGTGACCACGCCCCATGATGACCGGTGCCTGCGGACCTTGCACCTCCGAAATCGCGTCTTGACAGTGACGTCATCGCCGACAAATGCCTTAGATCACAGGGTTAGTCGACAGAGAGTGGCCAGGAGACTCAGGGCTCATGGAATCAGGGCTTTTAGACCATAGAGAGGACAGCTATTGACAGCGCAACATCGTCGTCTGCGATTGAGATGGGCCCGGACTGTACGACGTTGGCAACGACGTGACTGGCAGAGGGTTGTATTCACTGACGAAAGTCGATTCTGTATGTTCAGGGCTGATAGAAGACAACGTGTTTACCGCCGAAGGGGTGAACGAACAGCGGCGTGTTGCGTGCAGGAGGTCGTACCATATGGTGGAGTGAGTGTCATGGTGTGGGGAGGGATCTGTGGGCAGGAGAGGACACCGCTGGTCATGGTTGACGGAAACTTGACAGCTCAGCGTTACATGGATAACATTCTTCGTCCAGTTGCCCTACCATTTCTCCAACAGCAGCCACGTGGTGTCATTTATCAGCATGACAACGCTAGAGCCCATACAGCCAGAATTGTCACTAACTTCCTCGCAGCCAACAACGTGAACGTCCTGCCGTGGCCTGCATGCTCACTCACCATGTCCCCCATAGAACACCTCTGGGACTTGATGGATCGTCGTGTTCGACAACGACCACACTCTCCAGCCAACCGGCAAGAACTGATCTTGGCCCTCCAAGAAGAATGGCGTCAAATCCCACGTGACCTCATCAGACGATTGATTGTTTCAGTGCGTCGAAGAGTTTTTGCGTGTATTGAGGCATTTGGTAGTCACACACTCTACTAATGACTTGTTACTGAACGTGGGCGATTGTTTATGTACTCTGCCTATTGTCCATGATTCTGAAAGCTCGAGTTTTGTACCACACCCAACTTTGGGGGGCTCTGGCGTCATTCTCGGTCGGGGTATGATTGTCATTTTCAGTGTTGATTATGTTGATATATTGATCTTCTCAATACACTTTACTTCATGCATGTATGTTTTGTTGTTTTTTAGCAAGAGTGATTTCAAACTCTGGTAAAGTTTCTTTTGGACGTCAGTGTATTTTGTTATTTTGTTGATATATATTTGAATAAGATAACTCTATTTCTGGGACTAATTTACTGTTAGTCTAGGCTTATCTCTGCACCGCGAAGAGACCCAAGCTGTAGCCTATGCCACAATGGACTTTTGTGTGAAATCGCTGGATAGTGAAGGCGTACTACATTTTCACAGCTATAGTGGCCCCGCCCCTTTCGAATTAGGAAGCGAAGCGAATACACAACTTTGTCAGGTCGCTCGATGTGAGGAAATCTTATGCTGTGACGTTGTGATAAAAATTGAACTTGAGTTATTGGAAGATCAAAGTATAGATTTTCGTTCTAGACTCAGTGTATGTCATGTAACATTTAACGTTCGCTTCATAGTGTTTTTTTACATTATATTCACACTCCGACGCCTTCATTATAAAGTGATTGTGTTCTATATGCCGTACCAAGCGTCTTTGACAAAGACAGCGGTTAAATGATTAAGGCCCAGAACAAGCTTTTTTTTAACGTGCCACTGCGGGAAACTGACTTTCACCAAAGAACTCTAAAAATGTGCATGTGACGCAAGTAGAACTTCTATTCATCAACGGAGCACTTAACCAAGCTAGATCTAGTTCGGCTGCACTAACCATGCCTGCGTTCCCGACGATAATGTTTTTTGGGTCTGGCATTCAATGAAGATGACGCAAATGCCCACCTTTGTGGCGCGGTTTTAGATCCTGGAGTTGTGTATTACAAATACATCGAGTCGAGTAGCCTACCGGTGTGCAAGGATACACTGACCTACCTGTTGCTTTGATACCGACTTAATTTAGAGAAGCATGCAAATAGTCCTTTTGAAAAGGGGGGATTACATGCTTCACTGTCTGTAGTATTGTCTGCATGTTTTGATCAGCGTTGTATTTGAAACTAACAATGATGGCCATTCGCAGTTCGCTTTTGCAGAATTCGTCCTTCAGGCGTCCTAGAAACCTCCGATCATGGGTTAAGTCCCAGTTTGCCATCAAGGAGTTTCTCGGTTTGTCAGCACCCCACCCGTGCTTCAGTGTTTCACCGTAGTTGTAAAAAGCTTAAGACTTGCAACACTTCGGGCTTTCCTCCCACATTTAGGTGACATGCCGAGATATAACTGAAATACTGTCCTGGGCCCACTTGCACAAAGCAATCTTAGCGCTACAACTATTGTAAGCCTATGTTAAAGTATGGGAGTTAAGATCATCTTAGCGCTAAGATCGCTTTGTGTAAGTGGGCCCAGAGCGTCCTTGAAAACAGACAATGCCCTATGTGACTTGGGGTAATTCACTCCTTGTTTGTTTGTTTGTTTTTTAACGCCGTATTCAGAAATATTCAAGTTATATGACAGCGGTCTGCAAATAATTCAGTCTGGACAATCCAGTGAATGACATCATGAGCATCGATTCACGCAATTGAGATACGATGACATGCATCAACCAAGCCAGTGAGACAGAACAACCGATCCCATCATATCCCCCCCCCCCCCCCCCCCCCCCCACACACACACAAAAAAAAATTTAAAATAGTGAAGTCAAATTGTAAATGACTTTAAATTGATATGTAACCCTTTCTCAGTTATACCACTTCCTGATTGGATGATAATACCTAACAACATGTATAGTTGATGTAGACTGATTGACATTAGTACTTTCTGTATACAATTTGTATTATATCAACAGCATTAAGCATTGGCCATGTCTGACCATCTGATCCCGTTAGTCTCCTCTTAAGACAAGCATAGTCGCCTTTTACGGCAAGCATGGGTTGCTGAAGACCTATTCTAACCCGGATCTTCACGGGTCCATTCTTTTTATAGGTGGGTGGGTAACGCGCAATTGGTTTTCACGCCACTTTGAACAATACTCCAGTTACATCATTGGCGCGTAAGCTTAATGTGGGATGAAAGCCCGAAGTGATGCAGGTCTCAGACGTTTACCACTTTGATGAAACCCACGAACACGGGTATGGTGCTGACAAACCTAGAAACTTAAACGGGGGGTACCGGGATTCGAATCCACAATCATAGGTTTTAGTGTAGCCAAAGGGACGCAATTGCGGCGCCTTAGGTGTCGGGGCCCCTCCTAGTAACGACTATATTGCAAGTAAACAAAATGTTGTTTCAAAACAATGCATTTTAATTACTATAAACAGTGATAAAATCAAAACAAGTATAATTTTACTTAATCGTTTTCATATTTGTTGCATAATTTATTTGTTTTTTACCATTTTCAGCCCTAACATACAGTGGGTCTATAAGGAATCCTCGACCAGGGCTGCATAGTCACGCGCAAAGGGCCACGCTGGTCTGGTTAGATTGTAGCATGAAAAACGTCAATTTTCGTCAATGGGAAATCCTCACTCAAATATTCCCATTCGCGGTGGAACTCTGAGAGGCTTTTTGTGAAATATCTATCTCGGCTCCATCAGAACGCCATTATAAACACATGTTCTACTACTGACAGACTGTTTGACATTTTTACTTTTTGACTGCCATACAAACAAGCTGTCTTATTTCCGCTGATTTAAACACGTGTGTTCGTCCACTTGCTGGCACGCCACATCACACGATGCACGAAAGTTCCAATAAACGATTAAACGACTTCCTGCATAAACAGGAAACGTTTCCCCGACCTCCTGGTTCTGACACACAGTTGCAACAACGTGCTGTGAAGTCATGAAACAAACATTTTATAGCCACCATGTGATTGTTTGTCTGTAACCGAGTGTGTTTATACACGTCACGGTATATTCACTGTCATAATGCCAAACTGAGTATATTGCGAAGGTTCCAGAACGGTTTTCTGCATTGAAATTTAATTAAACTTTTATAAAGCAGACATTCGATATCGTATGCATTTCCCGTGCGGTTTTCTGCACTGAATATACGAACCCAATTATAGGGCCTTACAATTTCAGAATGGGATTTTGTGATGAAAATAAATAAATTCGTCTTTAATGCCAATTTGACGTTATCACCATTGTCTTGGGGAAATGTTCCAATTGTACATACAACGGTATATGTGAAGACAAAGGCTACAGTGTGCATCTGTTCGTATCACTGGTAAAACAACGTATTCTATGTGTAGTTTGTAAGAGCACTTTTCTTTAATACAGTGTACTGACTGTGAGGTTAGGTGAGGTGAAATTGGGTTAAACGTCGTGTCCAAGATTATTGCACTTATATAGCGACGTGCATGCACGTGTGTGTGTGTGTGTGTGTGTGTGTGTGTTGCTGCTTGTACTAGTCTGGACTGATGCCGATTTATAGTGCTAGCTCACTGAGATACCATGCCGCAGTTTAACATGAATACCCCACTCAGACACAGTATACTGACTCCGAGCCGACCAGTCCTTGTTTTAGCCCCTTAATGCCGAGCGCCAGACAAGTACAAGTACCATCTTTTAACGTCTTTTGGTATGACGCGGCCGGGAATGTACTGACTGTGAATTAATATCCATGCCATTTCCCTCCCAAAAACCGAGGCTGTTCCGTGTGCTAAAGTCTGTCTCCCAGACTCCGGAAAATAAATTTAAAAAATGGATCCCCGTGAAGACTAGAATGATCTGGCAAGTCTAAATTACCTCAGATCCTGAACGCAAGCATTTTCTGGGCGCCCGTTTGATTTGATTATTTTTTATTTTGTAGATACATATATTTAAATAAGATGACCTTGTTTCTGGGACTTAATGTCAGCCCATGCAGTGCACGTACACGCTTTAACCACTAGGCTACCCGATCGCCCATGGTAACTGAAATATTGCTGAGTTCGACGTTATATAACACATAAACATGCATGGTGTTGCTTGTGTGTACGTGCACAGCAACACCATGCATGTTTATGTGTTATATAACGCCGCACTCGGCAATATTTCAGCTACAAGGGGCTATGGGGTAGCCAAGTGGTTAAAGCGTTCGCCCGTCACGCCGAAGACCCGGGTTCGATTCCCGACATGGGTACAATGTGTGAAGCCCATTTCTGGTGTCCCCCGCCGTGATATTAATATTGCTGGAATATTGCTAAAAGAGGCGAAAAACCATACACACACACTTCAGCTACAAAATGACGGTCTAATAACAGCCTGGTGTACTCAATCCTCGAACAGACACCCCATGTGCAGTGATTGATATTATGAGCCACGATTGGCGCCGTCGGAGTACGATGACACGCAATCACCCAAGTCTCTGAGTCTGACCACCTGGTTCTTTAAGTCGCCTCTTTCGACCTGCATAGATTAATTTTAACCTGGAATCCCCACGGGGCTTTCGTGTCATTGAGAGTTTTTATTACGTCACTACAGCTTAATGGCTGTATCCAGTTAATGAGTGCTACAACTAAGGAAAATGGGGGGATGAGTGAGTGAGCGAGTGAATGGCTGAGTGAGTCTTGAGTGAGTGAGTTGGGTTTAACGCCGCTTGAAATAGTTATTCAGTCATATCACGGATCACCTTAATGTGCAGGAGGAAAGCCCAATGTTAGGCGGTCGTAGAACAAAGGTTAGATATGAAGAAACCAAAAATCAGGGAGACTCTGGACTATGAACCCACTGGTAATCGGATCCTGACGTGACCAAGGGACATAACTCTGCATAGCAAATTACTCCGACGGTGCCATGTCTATATATGTAGAGAGAGAATACGTTGTTTTACCAGGGACATGAACAGATGCTCACTGTAACCTTTGTCTCCACATAAACCGTTGTTTGTACCACTGGAACATTTCCCCAAGACAATGGTGATTACATCAAACTGGCATTAAAGACGAATTTATTTATTTTCATCACAAAAAAAACTGGATCAATCGTGCCCCATTTGAAGGATAGACATGAGCATATAACGAATGTACATGAACAATGACAGGAAAAGTGCATATATACAACGTATTTCGACAACCTTATCGTTGATCAGTTATTTCTCAATGTCGGTCATCAATGTCCACGTGATATGGCCAGATGACAATAGAATGAATCACATGGGTCACTTTCGCTTAAGGACCGTGAAGATCCGGGGAGGAATAGGTCTTAAGCAACCCATGCTTGCCGCATAAGGCGACCATGCTTGTCGTAAGAGGTGACTGACGGGATCGGGGGGTCAGGCTCTCTGACTTGGTTGATGCATGTCATCGAACCCAATGTCGCGGGTCGATGCTCATGATGTCAATCATTGGATTGTCGGCTCCAGACTCGATTATTTACGGACTGC
The DNA here is from genome assembly GCF_022045235.1 of Haliotis cracherodii. Lineage (NCBI taxonomy): Eukaryota > Metazoa > Mollusca > Gastropoda > Lepetellida > Haliotidae > Haliotis > Haliotis cracherodii. Next base: position 10,270,523 of record NW_027266319.1, read on the forward strand.
CGTCATATAGCTGGAATATTGTTGAGTGCGGCGTTAAACAACAAACAAATAAACAAACACTTTCGCTTCACCCGTTACATCCGTTTCGGGGCCTAAACTACTATAGTGGTAGCTAATAATGTGGTAAATATAGTTTTCAGATGAAACACCTAAATTGTTGGTGCTGACGTTACAATCATGTTGCTAAGCGACTGCATTTTTCAAAAGGGAGATTCAGAGGAGTCTATTAAAATGCACAATATTCGTGTAATTTTCGGAAGAAACTAATTTATTAGACAAGTTTTGCGGGAGAATCTGAAAAAGTGACGTTCATTTTGAAAGATTGACATTGATGTTAATTAGACAGTGGCTCTGAGTGACACACTATGTCAAATATGTGTATGCCAGTGGTTGATGAATATTAACATCTGCCCAAAATACACACACACACACACACACACACACACACATATTTTAAATTATGCTCCTCTTTTGTGCACTGCGACCATAGACATCTGATAGAAATGGGTATTAGAAAACATAATATCTCTTGGCAAATGTAAGATGAGCATAGTAATGTTTATAGTTTCCTGTAAATATTGTCTCCTTGTGATTTTATTATAGTACTTGAGTTATTGGAAGATCAAAGTGTAGCTTGTCCGTGGGAACTCCATGTATGTCAGTTAATATTTTACGTTCGCCTCACGATGTTTTTTTTACATTGTATTTGCATCCTGTTGTCTTGGGTATAAAGTGATTTTATTTTAGTCCTATATTCCGTATAAAAAACATAGACAGTGAGAATAGTTAATTTTTATTATCATTTTGAGTTATATTCCATCTGGGCTCTCCACAAATACCACCGATTGCTCCAGCAACGATTTGTAGATGATAAGGTGATAAGAGTTGTCTCCTCTTTATCAAAATTCCGGCGGAAGCTACAAAATGGCGCGTGGGCAGTGATGCGTTTTCAGGAAAAGACACAAAACTGCTCTTTATGCCAGAACCCATAATGCAAAACGGTGCCGACACTGTGAAAGAGTAAGTAGTTGAGAATGGTGTAAAAGGTTTTACGTTTACGAAACTTGACAAGGCACAGCCAAGCAGTGAACTGATGTTTATCCCGAAACAGGTCCCCGTTTACGTTTGTGACCAATCCGGATGGGACACCTGTTTTCGTGTGTTGATGGTCGTACATTTATTAGTGTTTTGTTTGTTTTACGAAGGACACGCAATGATAACTTTCAAAGTCCTCATGACAATTAATCTGTCCAACTTGTTTGTGATTGCACGACCCAAAATAAGCTCTTGTTTTAGAATTGGGCATATTGTTCCCACGTAGACCCAGCATCTGAAAGTAACTTGCCAGATCAAGCGTTATAAGGAAACTGAATGCGAGGAAGTCAAGGTAGAATAGGGTTGTATGAAACCATGCATATAATTTTGATAGTTGACAAAAGGGAATCCTTAGTTCGATTTAGTTTCGAGTTGTTTATTTTTTTGTATTATGTAGCCAGGTCCAGTTGTAGTGGTGATAAGTCCATGTTCTTAACTGAACAAGATGAAGCCATATATATTTGATGGGTAAGAATTTTGTCCCTATTCCCCCTAAAAAATATATGTGATTAAAAGGATTGAACGGCAATGCATGCATAAAAACATTTGAAGTTGGGATACGGGTGGAAGTATTTCCATTTGATGAACATGGTAAACCAATTTTCGCAGTAAAGCATGAAAGTCAAGAGGCCCTTGTCATAAACTTAATGTTAATGTTGATGGGTCCCAATATTGAAATACAATTGCAGAACCCTCTTTAAAGGGAAACATCAGTCCAAGTCCAAGATTTGCTCATTATTGACTTGTGTTTGGTGTTATGTTTGCTGTGCTGCATGAAAAATATGAAGCTGTATATTATAACAAAGGTATACAATCAGTAGCTGCGCTAAGTATGCTAAGCTGACATGTGTTTCTGTTGCTGAGTAATGTGTACACGACTTGAAAGGGTGAGACTATCAATCTATATAATATTTTGTATAATAAAAACTACATAGTATCCCTTCAGAGAATTTAGGTAAACGAACAGGTGATAACAAACTTGGTAAAAAAAATTTAAATTTAAGAAAAATTACCACTGAACATGATGATTTGCCATTTATATTGTATTTTCTGTTCTGCTAGGCATTTTTTTATATGCAGAAAAAAAGATAACTTTGTGTATTGTCTCATAAACTAATCCAGAAATAACAATCAGCTGTTCTCATATTTTCTGAGTACTAATCTACTGGTTTACAAATACCCAATGAATATAACTTAAAGAATTTTGATGCAATGTTTGGAAGATCTTAAACTATTAATTCACCTGGAATAATATATTCCTAATATCATGTTATTTTCAGCTTTTAACAAATATATTTAAAATAAGTTTAACTATATGCATGATAAGTGTGGCATTTTCGTCAACTGGCAGATATATTTTCGTCTCCCTTTGATGCTTTCTGTGGTCTTGGAATTTATATTGTGAAAACAGTATGTTGACGTATAACAGTCAAACTCCATCTCGAAGCAAGGGAGTTAACTGACTGTAAGAGTCCAGTTTCCACCTTTGCTGATCTAGGCTGCTATTTCCTGGCTCGATCATAGCGCCACTAGTCATACTAGTGGCTATACCGAGTTATGTCCTTTCTATGTCCCTCCTATTGACCAATCAGATTCTACTTCTCATATCACTTGCATTTGCTTCAAACTAAATGGCGGCACCCAGTCAAGACGATTTCATGGATAATCAAGATCTTTGTTATAATAAAGCAGGTCTTATTTCCAAAGTGCATCAAATCACTTGCGCACATTGATTATAAACATGAAAATATTTGAAAAATATGTCGCTCCACAGTTGAGGGTACACATTCTCTGCAAATCCTGCAGTCTACCGAAATCAGCACATATTGATGCTGGTGCTCATGGGTTTCACCGAAGTGGTAAACGTCTTAGACCTGCATCACTTTGAGCTTTCCTCCCACATTATGCTGACATGCCGGGATATAACTGGAATGCTGTTAAAAGCTGCCTTAAACCCAACTCACTTTTGAATCCCAATTGCGTGGATCGATGCTCATATTAATCACTGGATTGTCTGGTCCTGATTCGATTATTTACAGACCGCCGTCATATAGCTGGAATATTGCTGAGTGCGGCGTTAAACAGCAAACCAACCAACCAACCAACCACTTTTGACATGTCATATTAACCTGACTACTTGATGTATTGATGTATTTTTCAGTCATTTGGAATCTGCTCCTGGCCCTCCAGCATCTTCCATTCTTGTAACAGAGGCGGAAATATCTGTAGAAGCAATCAAACACAGCAAGCAGGAGGCCTCCATTGTGGTGGGTAGCACTAGCAGAGACTGGGAACGTCAGGCGCCATGCACAATTCATGCATAATTTAAAAAAATGGTGCATTAAAACATACAGTAAGGGTCTTCATGTGCAGTAGTTTTGTTTACCTGCACCACCAAGTTTATGTTGTCTGACAAATCACAACTTAGTCTCGTCAGCATGACAACTGAATTGCTATCTTACCACCTGTTATTGCCAGGGACCAATTATCCTCGCCTTTTTATAGCGTGAGTGTGTTTTCATCCTGTTTTCAGTAGGCCAGAGAAATATTTATCTAGAAGGGGTGAGCAAAACTGTCTCTTGTCAGGAAATATTGAAAAAGAACACCATATAAGCACCCTGCTCAAAAGAAAAGACGCGTGGTATGACAGTGTCACATGACTAATTCATGCATAAAAGACAATCAAACAACACAATGAATCACATTCTGTCATTGCTTACTGTCTGTGTGTCATTTCTTCCACGATTTTAAAATCTACTTGTGGTATTTTTTTCTCCAAATTCATAACCTGAATATGTTGCAACATTCATTGTACCCAAAACACTACAGAGTGTTATGGATATTAAGCATGTGTTGATTGAAAATGGGAGAGCTTAGGCATTTTACAAGTTTTGGCAACTTTGGAGATAAAATTGCGAAACAATTTTGCAAGGGCACTAACCAAGCTGGATCAGTTTCCATATCTGTGCTTGTATACCTTTTCCACAAATTGAAACAGTTGGCTTTGGCTGAAATATGTTCGAATTGTTACCTTGTTTCATCTTGTCACTGTGTGTACATCTGACTGCACTTCAGAACGTTATGACAGGACAGGCTGAGTGTCAACAATGTCTGACTGTGACTGTGACGTGACTTCGATAAAGGGCAGTTACTCTATTGGACAGACCGATGGATTGCCCCGAATGGCACGTAATAGAATTTGTGTAGGCAATTGTTGTTTTGCATATATGTAGTTACGCCACTGTATAAGAAACAGATTTCGGTTGGAACTATATTGGCTACTGTCACTGTCCGACTGACACATCACTTACCCTCTGACGTACATGTAATTTATAGTAATGCACACATTCCAGGAAAACTTGCAATGTTTTGGTAATGTTTGTGAGAGATGGAAAGAGATTTTCCTGCACAGAATTGAAGAATGACATTATATTATATACGTTTGTGTGTTTGGGGATGGTAAATATCCTGTATTAGGAATAAATACTATGTGTTTAGCTCGCCAATGCTTGGTATATATAATGTTTATTCCTGATACTGGATATTTACCATCCCCAAACACACTCGCTTGATAGCCTCTATTTATTCGGCTAATATGATTTATAAGACTGTCAGATTAACAGGTCTAAATAACACTGACTTAATCGGTTGTCATCATTTGTGTCAGATAAAGAGGAGTGGCGGGTAGTACGTTTTTAGGCGTAGTTGTGGCCCTTGTAATGTAAATAGTACAAATTGTTAACGGGATTAAATGCATTTTTGCATATTAATTTCCTGCATTGTAGTATACCATGAACTTGCATAAAGAACTGGTAGTGGTCGATATATCCTTTGGTCCCTATCACAGCCCGTGGAGGACAAACTATAGTAAATATCCCTATGGTCTAAAACAGCTAGAATTTATTTATTGTAGATTATTTGTCTTCAGTACATTGTATTGTTTTACAGCTGACTAAAATAGGGTTTGTTGCTAGTGTGTCTTCCTACCCAAGTGCTGTGGATTGCTGCTCATGCTTTGATCATTGGTTTGTCTGGTCCGTTTATAACTGGCAGTCATCATAAAACTAGAATATTGCTGACTGCAACATTACACAATATTTATTCACTCAGCAGTCGAGTCCAACTGCTCCACTTATTATAGGTATACTTTTATGTTTCTATGACACAAAAAAGTGAGTTATAATTTGTCAAGTGTGTATTTAAATAGAATGAAATGTCTAATTATCCCTATGTAAAGTTGAGGTATATATTATGTATGCTGTCTTTGTGTTCAGTGTTAGATGCCACTGTGCTCCTCCCGAGAGTAGTTCTTATCTTGAGGGAATAATAACTTCCTGAATTTTGCCATATTTTAGTTGTAGGACAGCTACCCCAAGTATCAGACTCTGTAATCAGGGGTTTATCTGGGTTTCCAAACTAAGCCAATAAGAGTGTTTGGCAGGTGAGCTTGGGAAAAAATGATTGTTTTACTCAATGTTTGAATTTTCTAAAGTTTTGATTTCCATTTATTCAGAGGTTTTTTATCTTTGTATTATCAGCATTGCTGTCAATTCAATAATCTAAAGCTTAGCATTAAATCTTCTTCCTCTTTTGATGTTTTTTGCCACGTTATCAGTGAAGTACAAGTCTCAACAAGGACTGAGTGAGTGAATATGGTTTTACGCCACTTTTAGCAATATTCCAGCAATATCATAGGGGGGACACCTGAAATGGGCTTTACACAATCTACCCATCTTGGAAACCCAGGTCTTTGGCGTGACGAGTGAACACTTTGACCACTAGGCTACCACACCACCCTATAAGGACATATCACTGGTTATAACTGTATCATGTGTATGGACATGAACTGGGAAGGATTTTAATTCCAATTTGGGAGTTTTTCTGACATTGGCTGCAGATTTGGGACAGAATATTGGCTCCTGGGCAGGGCTAGATCAATCCCTGGTAGCTGTAACCATGGTAACCTGGCTGACTGGTATAACCCCATTCACCCTCGTGTTTACATATCTAGGTTTTTTTCATGAAAGCATTATGTATTGGACTTTGATCTGTAGGTGTTTCCAGATAAGACAGTGCATAGTTCAGCGATTTGACATCCTGCCAATTAATTTATAAGGGTCTCCTTGGTTGTCAGTCAAAGCTTAACTGCATGTCTTCAGTCAGGGTTTTCCTGGACAAGAAGTTCCATCAGGAGGCCTGTGGGTAAAAAATAAATGTCTCTTTGAATCTTTAAATTGATCCAAATTGTAATTGCATGTTACATATAGTCAAGATTTTGATTCTGGTAAGAAGTGCACTCAGGGTGTCAATGGTTTATTGTGTTTGATATCATCTGTAAGAAGCTGAAGGTTTCTGAGTGAATGAGTATTGTTTTATGCCGCTTTTAGCACTATTCCAGCTAGAGGGGGGAGGCCACAATTGGGCTTCACACATTGTACCTATGTGGTGAATTGAACCCGGGTCTTCGGCGTGACGAGCGAACGCTTTAACCACTAGGTACCCTGCCACCCCTTAAGGTTCCTGAGCATGTGTGATGACTTGACATCAGTGATGTTCTTTGGAACTCGAGGGAGCAGACCACATGTTGCCTCATGGGATCGTCATGTACATGTTTACTCAACTTTACCTTCACTCACTGGACACACTCGCTATAACGTTTAAGTGAAAAATGTATGCCTACATGTATAAGCATAACATGGCCCGAGTTTGCTATATTAGACATGCACAAGTGAAACTCATTATTGAAATAAGGAATCTAATATTTATGTCGACTATGCTTGTCATAAGACCAAGAGGTGTTGGGTGGTCAGGCTCACTGACTTGGTTGATGCATGTCATCGTATCCCAATTGCGTAGAGCGATGCTCATGATGTCAATCAATGGATTGTTTTGTCCAGACTTGATTATTTACGGCTTTAAACAACAAACAGACAAACACACAAACAAATTTATGTTTACATGCATCAAATGCATGTAAATACAATTTCAAATAGTCTGACTATATGACCCTTACTTGTCACACAAAATCAATCTTTGAACACACCTGATACTTCTAAACTCAATTTACATAACAATATCACTAATCACTGTGTTTTGTCTAATTTGTCATTCTTTCTTGGGCTTTACATCATCAAGCTATCATTTTACAGCATTGCGTCATTACGTTGTGTGACACTGGCAGTCGACTTTCATATATTTATGGGACCAGGGTGCAATTTGTTTTGTTTGGTGTAACTTGTTTTTCATGTAAACATGGTAAACATGGACCTGGTTCAAGTTAAATCAAGTTCCTTAAATTGAGCCCTACATAAGTGGATCAGTATAATGATATGCATTTTTGGGGGACCCGTGAAGATTCCGGGGTAGAATAGGTCTTCAGCAACCCATGCTTGCCATAAAAGGTGACTATGCTTGTCGTAAAAGGCGACTAACGGGATCGGGTGGTCAAGCACGCTGACTTGTTGATGCATGTCATCGATCCCAATGGCGTGGATCGATGCTCTTGATGTCAATCACTGGGTTGTCTGGTCCAGACTCGATGATTTACTGACCGCCATCATATAGCTGGAATATTGCTCAGTGCAGCGTTAAACAACAAACCAACCAACCAAGCATTATTGGAAATATAGGATGAAACCCGTTGTCATGAAGGTATGTTAACAATGCAGATGTAGCCATCATAAGGGCTCATTTTAGAATACTGTATTCGACGTAATACGCGCCCAGGGCGCTCTCAAAATTAGAAATAGGGGGCTCTTATTAGAATATCATTTTGGTGGAAAAAACATAGTTGAAAGATAAATTTTGTGGTTTATGCTGACGGTTTGAACTGTTTATATACGACAGATATATTTTTCCAGATTTTAATTGCCCATAATTAAGGGTGCATGTAACACACGAGTGCGTATTATACGCGAATAAATAAGTCTTGTGTACATTGATCAATCGGAAGGGGTGCTAATTAGAATTGTTCACTTGCCAATATATTTAGCAAATATGGCTGTGGGCGCTTATTAGAGCGGGGCGCTTATTACTTTGAATAAGGTATGTTCATTCTAGATTCATCCAGGTCACCAGCATTTCCCAGGACCCTCTTAATTTCTAACATTGCAGGTCTGAACTGAACATGAATTCAGAATCACAATATCTTTTCTGATTTCTTTACTGATAACACATGACATTGCTTTGTTTAACATTTTCAGGCTGAGAGTAGTGATACCAGTGCTATTGGTTCGAGTGGATTGGAGCAAGTGGAACCAGATACTGACGCTTTTGGATTAATACAGGTTAGTTCAACAGTACACAAGACTTCTCAACCACCCCTCCACAATTTATTCCAGATACTAACTACCCCATCCTTGACTCTCATCCTCGATTATTAAGGGTATTATGTCTCTATTCTTTTATGATACAACCCTGCACCCACTCGCTGCTGTAGCTTCATTTTGAGTCCAGTTTTAATGATACGACTCTAAGCGCAGCTGTCCAATAAAATAATGATTGAAAGAAGCAGTGTAGCGGACCCACACTCACCTCGCTGTGTTACGTACTGTCTCAGATACAACTGGAAAACTTCTGAATAAGACATCCAGTTAAAATTTCATATGTTAATGTCTTCTAATTCAGTTTGAGGGATCCAATCTCATTAAAATCAGACCTTTTACTCTGAAAGATGCCTCGCTGAGTGAAGATCTGATGACACCTCTGTCGAAGGTCGCACCAAGTGAACTTTCTAATCAGCCAATCAGCATCAAGGCTACTAAATTCTCGGTACAAGTGAAGTATTCAGACCAGCATATCTGGTTTCTGTATTTCAAACAATATAATACAACTTCAAAATGTAGATAAATAAGAGAGTTATTATATTGTGGATATTTTATACTCTGTCGATTTTGAGGACCAGGGTCTAAACACCCAACATGGAGTACCATGGAGGGAATATTTGTATTCTTGGACAAATCACTATTTCTGATTCAAGAAAGAAAAGAAAAAGTTAAGAAGTGAAGCCGAATCTTTTTAGAAAGCTGATGTCTGATTGGCCCAAGAATCTACACATTCTTCCCTTAGATTGCAGTCCAGATGAGCTCAGGGTTCACTTGCATGACCTTGTGTGGAGGTGTCCCCAGATCGGGACACGGAGAGGTTTGGTGTTGCACTGGTTGACAATGTATGAGGGTGCAATTTGGAATGTAAATCTACGCTTAACTCTAGTTCTGAAGAGGCATTTGATTGGTTGTTGAGTTCAAGAGTTCAAGAACACCAGCGAGAGAAGATCTGTGCGAAGCTTGCATGATTAGTGATAAGACATGGAGATCGTGATCTCACTTCTGAAATGAAGAGTTGTGGCGATTGGGCGTGGGATGTTTAGAAATATTGTGCTTAGGCTATAAATAAAAATAGTCTTGGTTTTCAGGCACCGCTCGCATCATCATAAAGTCTGCCACATGTTTCGTTTATATTTCCATTTTCCCCCAAAACTCCTTATACTTAAAAAAAACTGTGGATGAATATAGCTCGCAGTTACTTTCCTTTACATGTGAAAAGCTTTACTGCACATCTCGTGTTATGGTCATGGCCACAATAGGAGTTGGTATGCTTGTTTATGTAGGGAGGCCATTTCCCAGGTTGATGGTACACAACTGTTTATTTGGGGATATAACTATCATTCCAAACTAAATAAACATAGCATGCAAACTGGGTGACAAAATCTCTATTTTGCCACATATTGGGATTTTCTAATGGTCTTGATTTATTACTTCAGAGCTATTTTTCCAACATGGCCAATGTACTCCCAGCATTGCATTTAACACAGTGATCAAAACTAAGTATTAAAGCCTCTCCCTCTCTGTCATAATGATTGGCCATGTTATCGGTGGTACATGTCCCTGCAAGGACTGGACATTGCTATAACGAGATTAGCAGGAACATTTGTATTCCTATAGTTCCATTGCTGAAGACTTGGGGCTGAACATGCTGAATAGAGGAATTCCTGATAGCATTAGAACTAACCATGGTTGTGCTGGTTATTGTATTCAAGTTACAAGTGAAGCACCAGCCTTTTGTGCAAATAGGGTCAGTCTTTATATCTGAATATATGTCATTTTGATTTTAGTTTTGTCAATTTAAAGTAATACGGAAAAACTAGCGAAGAATTTAAGGGTGGTTAATGTAACAATAATCATGCATATTTTTTACTTTTGGTTTTCTCTGTAAAGGATGCAAAGCCATGAAAAAATATTTTACTTCAGAAATAACCAGGCTCCAGAGATTTAAGTAGACCTGCTCAGACATGTCAGAGGCCGATATTCGACCCTAAGTCTTCAGTAAATGTCGGTAAAAATTCCCTAATGGGAATTACAAATTTGCAATTCCTGTTAATGTTGTTAAAACTAAGGTTAAAACTGAGGTGGCTTGTATTTCACTGATAACAGGACCAATAAAGAAGAGGCTCTAATGCTTAGTTTAACATTATCGCATGGTGTCCCTGTTTAGAAGAAAATAACAGTTTCTTCCAATTTGCCCGCCAAGAGTACTTGTTTAGAATTGTAGATGGTTCTTTTTCTAAGATGGGAGAAAACTTGTTCAAACTCATTCATGCATGGTCTTATTTTAGGCCGAGCTCCATCCCACACTCTTTTGTTACCCTCCCAGTAGCATCGCTGTCACTACTGTAGACTAACGGAAACAAAACTCCCTGCATTCTAACCACACTACTGCAGGAAAGTATAAATAAAATAGAATTTCAAATTGCGGACCATAACAATGCAGGAAAAGTATTTGTCATTGCTTGTTTGTAAACAAAAAGGGTTTGGTTATATGCCCCTAGCACTGTGGGGAGTTGTTACTGGTAGCAGTGATAGTATTAAGGCTCTGGGAACTGGCTATCACTGTGAGGAGCTTGAGTTTAACCAAGGGGAGGTAACTCTTCTGTTTAAACCCAGACCACCTTCACATTCATTGAAATGATATCATTACCAGACAAAAATTAAAATCTTTTATCGCCCTGTTCAAAATTGTTTGTGGCAATTGTTCATTGTTCATTGTTTAAATGACTTGTGCAATGATGAAAAACGTTATTTTGAACTTTTCATATCTTTATGGTTACTGGTTTTGTGGTCATTTGTTGATACGTTGTCAATGCATATATGGGTACAAGACCTGATTATTTGTAAGGACTTCTGTTTTCTTGAGCTATTAATATTATTAACACATATTGTATTTCCGCCCCTTTCAGCTGATCTAGAGATGATGGCAGCTTTGTTCTATAGCACTACGGTAACAGTACAGTTCTCTGATCCCTGCTGGATAGTCAGTAGACAGTGGATGTAGTCTCCCTCTCTCTCCAACTTTCATCCCTTTCGTCCACTAACTGTTGGCACCATTGTTCTGAAAAACATCAAGCACCTGCTCTAAAACATGTCTATTGTTTGTGAAGCACTATGACAATTTTTAACCAGTCTCATTAAGATCAGATCGTTTACTTTTTTACGATATAACTCTGATTGAAGATTTATCAACTCATTATAGGAGGTTGTGTCAGGTGAAACCTTACCAGACTTTGAAGACCAATTCCAAAATTTGATTGTAACAGAACAGATTGTAACAAAACCCACATAAAATGTACCCTGAGTGGCATTCTATGGTATACGCCTTGGGTGTAGATGCCATGACAGTCAGACATGAAAGGGTTTTTAAAATATCCTCTAAAATATAACAGCTTGCCCTTTATCATTTTGCATTAGGAACTTCCCGTTCGTGTACGTTTCCGATAGGGCTGTGATGGGTAACTCTGGTACTTGGGTAGGGTTGGTTCTGAGTGGGACCCAGGTACCCACAGGACAATCCGGACCCGTGGTTAGTCATGTGATAATACTGATATATTGTTTAATGATAATAACAAACTCCATGGTTACACAAAAAGTTGCTAAATGTTCTCATTTCTTTCTGACCATGCACACATTCCTTCTGAGTTTAATTTGTTTGAGTGAAAATATAGCTTCTATCCACTTCAGTGTATGCATGATCAGATCATTTTAAGCAGCTTTTGCCAGGACTCTGGAAAAACAGACCTACAGCAGGTACCAGGGTAGGGTTGGGTAATAGGGGGTAGGTACCCAGGTAGTAAATTTGGACTCGTCCCAGCCCTGAGAAACAAATATTAGGTATGCAGTTGGCTCGTACACAGACTTTTGAATCTTTTGACTTTTGAATCCTTGACACTGATTGGCTGATCAGAAAGTCCACCTGACGCAGCCTCCCTTTTAGAGTTAGTTGGTCAAAGGTATCATATTGGACTAGGAGGTCGGATTTTAATGAGATCGTTTTTTCTATTGTCACCATGGTCACAAGATCAGTATCCTAATTCCTTGAGAGTAACATGTACTCGGTATGTTTTTCCTTATTCATGCTGAAAAGCCATGTTTACTGAATTCCTTTGGACCGTCAAAAATATTTTCAAGCTATCTGACTTGGGTAGACAGCGTGAGCTCAATCATGTCATCTCTCATTTAGTGGAACATCTTTGCGTCTAATCTGACGAGGAAGTTTTCAAATGTTTTAGTCACTTACTGCTAGGGGTGAAACGATACAGCAAGGTCATGATACGATACGTATTGCAACATACATATTTATGTCAAATCCATAGAAATATCTTGACAATAAATATTTCGGAACTTTTTCTAATGGAAAAACTAAAAGTAGAAAGATGTTCGTAGTGCTATGGTAAGTAGTGAACCTGAAGTGCTAATTTCAACACATCTAACACTCTTAGACGGACAAAACGTTGACCAACGGTGACTAACGGGATCGGGTGGTCAGAGTCGCTGACTTGGTTGATGCATGCCATCTTGTCCTAATTGTGTGGATCGATGCGCATGATGTCAATCACTGAATTGTCTAGTCCAGACTCAATTATATACAGACCGCCGTCATATAGCTGGAATATTGCTGAGTTAAACAAACAAACAAACAACCTACTTTGTTACTTCATCTCATCCATACATTCCAAAGTCCTACACTTGTGATTATTTTAATTTTAATGAATACAGAAAAAGCAGCAACTAAAATAACAGGATATTGGAATGTATTATTCCAGGTACATATTAATAGCTTCAGATATAATTTCTTCCAACCATGGTTACTATTTCAGTCATATTTTATGTGACAACAACATGTGATTATCGTAATCTATATGAAATGCCAAGGTAGCAGGAAATAACTTCATGGCAGGTCAATACAGGAAATTGTAAATCACCATGTCGTGTAATTCCTTATTGCCAAATTCACATTTCACTCAATATGTCTCTTGTGAGATTGTTTTCCAATATAAATATTGTGAAGACATTTATATCGTACCATACTCGGTCGGGTAAATCTCAACAGTATTCCGACAATCACATCATGGCCCAAAATGTCTGAAGCACTTCAGCCATGACAGACTGTGCCACCGGCGGCAAGGGCATGTCATGTCATGTCATCAATGCTTGTCACTTAATTCAATGAAAAGTTTTTGGCAACTAGAAGTTCAACTACGGCAACTGGTTTATCTTATTCACTTGTCCTTGAGATTTACCGAAAAAGGAATTTGAATTCCTGCTATTAACTGTTTGAAGTCTTATGGATAAATATTAAGTGTTAAAACAGTGATTTCCTCATGTTTCTCTACCAGTATTTGGTCTAAAATTAAGCATGGTGAAAGTGCCTTACAGAGTCAGAGCTACAGATAAGCTGCATATTTGCGTAAAATACCCCCCAAAACTATTCAAAACCCAATTACTTTCAATTAACTTCCGTACAGAAATGCATGCATTAAATGAAAAACTCAATTGTTTGAAAACAGCACAAGTTAATACCCAACGAATCTTTTTCAGCATGCGTACAACGGAGCTAATTTCCCAAACACACTTACGAGCTAATTTACTTTCCAAGTCAAGCCTATATTTAGAACCGTAATATACATCTAAAACATTATTTCATATTTATAAAATATCAAAATGCTTACTCATTTTGGAAAAAAAAACAATAGAGTGATGAATAGATGAGTGAAAAAATATTGGTTACCCAATGAAAAATGTAATAATCCAATTGAAATAGAAACCTTTGAGTAAAAACTCAATTGCTCAAAAAGTAATCTGGAGCTCTGCAAAATAGAAAATAAAGTGTCCCATATGTTTCTTCATTGTAATGGTAAGATTATTTAAATGAGAATTTTGAAAATACCTCATTTTCAATCGATCGTCATGAAAAGCGTGCATAACCCAAACCCAGTTTGTTGGGAGGTGTGTTCGGGTGAATTGTTTTTTAGAAACTGGAAACCTTTGTTTAGCATGTTTAGGCACATTTTCACTTAGGATCGAAAGATGAATGAGAAATTCATAGTGTGAGATAGGATAGGTATAAACAATTTATTGTAAAATTTACAATTTCAGGAAAATTTAATGCTCTTAATATAGACAAGCAGAGATCCTAAAGTCAGGCTGTTTGAAGACCGGAAATTTTTAAGTGTCCTTTTGTTAGTATAAACAGATAAGTTGGTGGCCAAGTCGTTTGCATTTTGTTGTGAAGAGTTGTGTCCCTTGAGCCAGAAACCTATGGTTGTGGATTTGAAACCTGGTTCACCCCAATTATGTTTCTAGGTTTGTTAGCGTAATACCAATGTTTGTGGTTTCACCAAAGTGGTAAACCTCTAAGACTTCAGGCTTTCCTTCCACATTAAGCTGACACAATGATATAACTGGAATACTGTTCAAAGCAGCATTAAACCCAACTCACTCACTCACTCACTGATTGTTTCTAACTATTGGAAACTTCACAGTAGGTGAGTCATTGGTACCGGCAAGTGGATTCAGCTATTAAATATGTTCATTTCGTGGAAACACGTTTTGCTTTGGAGTATTTTGAGTTTCATTATTTTGCTATTTGACGTATTATAAATTCAGTAGACATGTTACCATGGATATCTTAGATGTTTTAGCAAAATGAATTTATATTTATAGTTCTGGGGCCTGTCCCACAAAGCGATCTTAGTGCTATGATTGTCATAAGCCTATGTTAAAGTATGGGAGTTACGATCATCTTAGCGCTAAGATCGTTTTGTGGAACGGGGCCCTGTAGTTGACTAGTGATATGCATGATATGGTAATGAGATCCTAGTGGCATTAGTATGTAGTGGTGAACAGTATCACCTGGCTGGTGGAGGGTGTTAACAACTGAGATCCTGGTTACATTATTTGTTCATGCATGATCCTCTACTGAATAGACCCGTGAAGATCCGGGGTAGAATAGGTCTTCAGCAGCCCATGCTTGGCGACTATGCTTGTCGTAAGAGGCTACTAACGGGATCGGGTGGTCAGGCTTGCTGACTTCGTTGATGCATGTCATTGTATCCCAATTGGATTGATGCTCATGATATCAATCACTGGATTGTGTGGTCCAGACTTGATTATTTACAGACTGCGTAATAGAGCTGGAATATTGCTGAGTGCGGCGTTAAGCAACAAACATCATACATCATTGTCTCTACTGAATAGATGTGTCTTGTTAACATTTTGAATGATTTTTCCTTTTGTGGTATCATTGCATTATTAGATAGCATGATATGTACATGGGTTATATTTTTTTGTTAATACATAGTCAAACAGTAAACATCTTTAAAATCATGATACTTGTTGAAAACAGATGATGGCCTCAAGTAATTATTAGAAGTGTCGTGAATTCACTGTTAAAACTCAGGCGTTAAAGTTCAGCATGTTCTGTGCAGATATTTGCTTATGTTTGTTATGAACCTACATGGCTGTGTTCATGTATTCTAAATACATCGGTGCAGAGGTTCATATGATGTCTTGTCATCACAGAAAGCCAAGAATGGCACCCCGTCCGCCCTGTCCGCCCTGGACACTCCAGACCTGGACAACAAACCGGAGAAAAGTCAGGTAAATATGTTGTCATTAGTGTGGACGAGGAATGATGAGCTGGTGCCAGGATGTAAACTAGTGGTAGCCTGAGTCAGTTTGATGAGCTGGTGCCAGGATGTAAACTAGCGGTAGCCTGAGTCAGTTTGATGAGCTGGTGCCAGGATGTAAACTAGTGGTAGCCTGAGTCAGTTTGATGAGCTGGTGCCAGGATGTAAACTAGCGGTAGCCTGAGTCAGTTTGATGAGCTGGTGCCGGGATGTAAACTAGCGGTAGACTGAGTCAGTTTAATCAGCTGGTGCCAGGATGTAAACTAGTGGTAGCCTGAGATAGTTTGATGAGCTGGTGCCGGGATGTAAACTAGCGGTAGCCTGAGTCAGTTTGATGAGCTGGTGCCGTGATGTAAACTAGCGGTAGCCTGAGTCAGTTTGATGAGCTTGTGCCAGGATGTAAACTAGCGGTAGCCTGAGTCAGTTTGATGAGCTGGTGCCGGGATGTAAACTAGCGGTAGCCTGAGTCAGTTTGATCAGCTGGTGCCAGGATGTAAACTAGCGGTAGCCTGAGTCAGTATGATGAGCTGGTGCCAGGATGTTAACTAGCGGTAGCCTGAGTCAGCTTAATCAGCTGGTGCCAGGATGTAAACTAGCGGTAGCCTGAGTCAGTTTGATGAGCTGGTGCCAGGAAGTAAACTAGCAGTAGCCTGAGTCAGTTTGATGAGCTGGTGCCAGGAAGTAAACTAGCAGTAGCCTGAGTCAGTTTAATCAGCTGGTGCCAGGATGTAAACTAGCGATAGCCTGAGTCAGTTTGATGAGCTGGTGCCGGGATGTAAACTAGCGGTAGCCTGAGTCAGTTTGATGAGCTGGTGCCGGGTTTTATTTGAACATGCTAGTACCTGAGAACTAGTGGGGATTCCACGGTAAGCTTGGTAACGGTGATGGCTGATGCTTGTCGGAAGTGGCGATGAAAATGGATACGGCTGTCAGCCTAAGTGACTTGGTCTAGACTCGATTATTTACAGACCACCGCTATATAGCTGGAATATTGCTGAATGTGGCATTAAACAACAAACGAACAAACAAGCAAAATAAACAAGTGCAAAGACAAGTCTGCTTAGCCTATTGGTTATTCTCTCAATAGGACAGAATCCGAGGATTGGAACATGGATCATGATACTGTGATAAGATATATGTATCAGAAGATAATGTATCGATACAAAATGGTACAAGTGTATATAAGGTGTCATGTGACAGTAGTTTCTGAATGTTTGTACAAAAAGTCTCCTGCCACTATTGTTTTGTGATTGACTAAATATATTAAACATGTTTTAGTCTCGTTAGTGGGGCTAATATTGATTTCCTTTGACAAATGTTTCCTTAATATTGGGGAACATGATGGTCCAGCATTGAATTAGCAGGGAAGAGTTGTATCCCTTGGGTGTGCCAGAAACCCAAAATACTGGGTTCGAATTCTACAGGATTTTACCAGAGTAGAATATGACTTAAGACCTACGTCACTTCCAATGTTCCTCCCACATCAAACTGACATGGCGTGATAACGTAAACACTGTTGAGAGCGGTGTTAAACCAAACTGATCCATTTAAGACTGAAATTTGATGTTTCATATATTTATGTATTGTTTCACAATGAAATGTGTCAGTACACTGTTAGTTCCCCATGCCAGATGTAACCATGGTAACCTTATCAATTGCAGAGCGATGAAAAGGACCAGGTTGAAGCTGGTGTAGAAGAGGTACTGAAAGAAGCTGTGTTGGAGGAAGAAAAGGCTGGCATGGAAGAAGAACCTCAACCCAAGGGAGATGCTGACAAGGATGTCATCAAACCAGAGAATGACACTGTAAGTAGATACGGTGTCCTGTCATACGATTTAGATACCATGCATTGTCATATGTTCAGACCCTTGAAAATCTGTGTTAGAATTGGTCATCAGCAACCGATGCTTGTCATAAGAGGCAAATAATAGGGTCGTGTGGTCAGACTTGCTGACGTGGTTGATTGATGTCATCGCATCCCAATTGCATAGATCGATGCTCATGATTTCAATCGCTTGATTGTGTGGAACAGACATGATTTTTTAGGCGTCAAGTGGCTGAAATATTGCTGAATGAGGTGTTCTACATGGCCACTTTATGGATCTGGTTAACTGACTTGGTAGTGTGTCATCATTGCTGCTCGTATCAATCCTGGAGTTGTCTGGTCCAAACACGTTTTGTTACACACCGCCATTTTATATGTGGAGTATTGCTGAGTGTCATGTTAAACAACAACAAACAAACAAACATGTATCCCTGCTGATGATTGGAATATTTCCTGTCTAGATGAAAGAAACTGTTCCGGAGCCTGGCAGTGACAAAGATGAAAGCCAGAAAAAGAAACTTGGTCGACCTAGAAAAATTGATTCCGGGGAAAAAGTGGTGGAAAAAGTGAAGAAGAAAATGGGTCGACCACGTAAACATCCAGTTGCTGAAGATGTAGCCGAAGATAATGTGAAGGAGGCTGAGGTGGAAAAGGTTGTTGCGACAGAGGACGCAGCTCCAGAGGTGGATGTAGACTTATTTACCTACGTCCCTGGTAAGACTTCAGACCCAATTCAGTTATCTACTGTGTCGAGCATTGTGAGCGGCAGTGAGGGTACGGCCAGTATGGATGGTGATACGCTTGAGAACAGCATTAAATCTGGGGAAGGTGGCCTTTTGAATGGTTCTAAGCATTCAGAGGTGAAGAAATTATTGAAAACTAAAATACTGAGTTCAGAGAAGTCCCGTAAACGGAAAGCTAGCGTGGACAAAGTTTCTCAGGCAAAGGTGAAGAAATCTGGGTCAAGGCCACCTGCAGAAGATTCCAGTAGTTCGCAAAAGGAACAAGACTTGAATGATTTCTTAGATGCAACGCAGAAGGCTTTGTCGGGACAGGAGACCAACGGTGTTGGAGACACTCACGAGGAGGGGGACGACTCCGCTGCTGCTCTGATGGCCAAGGGTCCATGTCTGGATAGTGATGACGATGATGAACAACTGAAATCGTATTTGAAGATCCCAGCTCCAAATAAGCCATGGAGTATTAAGAAGAGGAAGAAGAAACAATACCTGACCTTGTCTACAAAGAAGAAAAGCCCCAAAAGCCCCGAGAACCTGAAGAGGCTTGCTGAAATGGCAACAATGCAGAATTCTTTTGAGGCCTTGAATACCAGTTTTGTTGGTGAGCCTGAAGTGAATGATGGTGCTATGTCCTCGGTTGTTGGGGGGGATAGTTTAGATGGAGAAACGGACTCGTCTGCGAAGAGCAGCAAAACCAAAAGCATCGTTAAGAAAAATGCTTTTGCGGTGTTGAGAGAACAATTGTCTCAAGAGCCTCGGCTAAATGATGCCGTGTTGGATATTCACAACGGCGACATGATTCCTCCCATCCCAGATTCCGCCGAAGAGTTCCAATCCCCGAAAAGGAGAATTAAGAAATTCAAGGAGGAGCCAGATAGAGATGATATGGTTGAACCATACAGTAAACCAGGAGAGACAGGTATTGGTAAGCAAGATATTACTCTGACAGAACCCAAAACAGCAGACGTGAAAAAAGTACCCAAGGGGAACTCTCCAAGATCGAAGATGCGCAAGAAAAAGTTTCATAAATGGAACAAGAAAAAGAAACACTCTCCGGCTGTTCTACAGAGACTAGAGGCTCAGCTGAAAGCGATGAAAGCTGCAATCGAAGCCGAGAAGAATGCGAGCAGTCATGGCGTCCAGCCGGAAATGAGTGTCAGTGCAGGGCTAATGAATATTAAGAAGTATGGGAAGAAAGTGTTGTCACAAATAAAAATCAATCAGAAAAAATATGCAAGCAATGGAAACGATGATGTTGTTGAGTCCCTGTTTTCAACCCCAGCTGCAGGCAGCGCGCCGCCGGCACCACGGAGGCTTCAGGTAGCCAAGAGAGGCAGAGGCAGGGGTATGAAGATGGGCAGAGGAGGTGGGCTGACCAACAAGAAATCTTCTCCTATTGTCAGGCTGAGCCCTCTCGGCCCGCCCAATGATACAGCCTCCCTGAACAACAGTGTCTCCGATATCTTTGCTGATGCTGAAATGATGGATGCTGAGCATCCACGAGATGAGGATCCACCAGTGCTGACGAAGATATCTACCATGGAACCAGTTAAATCCAGCATGAAGCGGCCAATGCTGTCTAATCAAGAGGAGGCTTTGGATAGGTCAGTCTTTGTAGATGTGCATTCAAAAATGCAAAATAAAAAATCATTTCTGAAACCACGTGAAGCTACTGAGTTTGCTAGTGACACTGGTGCGGTCTCCCTGAAGAACATTCTCCCTGCTTCTCGCCGGGCAACAGCTCCAAAGAAAAATGCATTTGCTGTCAAGCGTAGTTACAAGAGATCCCTTCACAACTGTGGAATGAAGAGGGGCATGAAGAAGGGGTATGGCCGGGGAGGTGGGAGGGGGCTTGCATCTCGGAGGATGATAAGACCAGGAATGGCCATGTCAAATTCTGGAACAGGTGTTGTTGACCCAGGTCTGCTTTCCCCCGATCAATGTTCTCGAGGAACTCCTCTTCACCGGTCCCCACACTCTCAAACACCAATCTTGGAATCGGATCAAATTCACCAGGGTGGATTTTATGGTAAAAATGTACATCGTCGGGCTGAAGGTCATCGGAAGTCCAGGGAGAGGTCAGGTGGCCAGTCCTCACCCTCCCGTGACTCTCGCCACAGTTCCGGACAGGAGTTCCGGAAGCGTAGTTCCCCCGGCAGTTACAGACACTCCATGTCCGAGGACAATGACCAAGCGGTAAGTACAACTTTGACCTTTCTGTTTAGAATGTCCTTTGGGTTAAGGACTAAATGAGATTTAATGCTGAGTATGGTAAATGTTATGTTTCAGTCTGGATGTCATTGTATGTTAAGAATAAAACACGACTCCATGGTTTTGGTTAAAAATATCAAACCGTGAGCGAGGGAAATGCCTGAGGGACGTAGGCCAGAGGGCTTTTCCCGAGCTTGAGGTTTTACATTATCCACCAAAATCTTGGAGGAGTTTTCTATCCAACTTATGAACCGTTTAATGCAAGACTTACCTTGTACTTACTTACCTTTTGTTGAAAAAACAAAACAACATTAGACATTAACACAACATATATCGCCGTGTTATGGGGTTTTGGATGCTGAAGAAACATTCATACTTTACTCGCTAGTCGCGTGAACAACTGTAAAACATCTCATTCACTTATAAAGGAAAACTTTATCTTAAAAACAAGCCGTCATCTACAATTTACAATTTCTGTGTGACGCCACACCCCTCACTTTAGTGGAAGTATTATTGATAAAAAACATACGATGTCCGAAAACCTGTGATTTGACGATAATCATGGTAATCATGGTAATAGTATTGTGTCAGGAATAATAATAAAGGCATATATGATGCTGAAAGCTCTGATCGAAAACAGGACACTATGTACTGTACATTGTCTCGATTGACATCAAACTTTATGAGAGTATTTCATTGGTCATTAAAATCGATACCATAAGTAGGAATAATCCTTACTATTTACTGTTTAATCATGAAATTATGACACGTGTGACCCCTTGCCTAGCATTTCTATCGGTCCTGAGTCCGACAACTTAAACAAACCATCGGTCAAATTGAAATTTTATCAGTCTATGACTGGTGACTGACCGCCATCTGAAACCCTGGAAGTGAAAGGCAGCTCAGTTCATCACATGGATGCTTCTGTAGTCGTGGTAACATGTTAAATGATATCCCCTTGTTTCCAGTAACAGGTCAGCTAGTTAGTTCACTATCTGCTTGCTGAGTCTGTTATAAAGCTTTATCTCACCTTACATTAAAATACTAGCTTCTGATTGTTTAAAGAGCAGGCTATTATTCTCCATGTAGCCCGCTCATGAAGCTCACTGAGAAATCAATCAGAACACATCGTAGGTAACTTGCATATCTCAAATAAGTATCGTTGAGTTGAAATGAACCGATGTTTATCTGATTGCATTGGGTAAAGGGAAGTAACTTAACTCAGGTAAACTGCGGATATTTATTCTGGATCTGTATGAATGAGTGTAAGATAAATTTGTTGTTAACTGATAACTCGGGGCATATGGTGTGATGTACACTGCATGTGAGCCCATGTTCTTCTCGTCTGATGGCTTGGGGTACATAGGCTACACACAAGGAACATCATACCAAATACTCCTCGAGATCGGTTGACAACTTATAATCAAGTCACTATTTTTGCTTAATCATAACCATTCTTGTGCTGTTGTTGCAGAGCGGCTCAGAGCAGAACAGTAACAAGTCCTTCAGTTACTCCCCCAACAGGAAGTCAGGGATCGGCAGCACGGTCGGAGCAGGTGAGACTAGGGAAATAACCTCAAGTAGGTCAGCACAGGAAGGGAAGTAGGTCAATATAGGAAGGGAAGTAGGGTTGCTTCCAGGCATGGGTACAGTGTGTGAAGCCCATTTCTGATGTCCCCCGTGGTGATATTGCTGGAATATTGCTAAAAACAGTGTCAGTACAGGAAGGGAACTCAGTTCAAAGGTCAATTCAGGAATGGAAGTAGGTCAATTCAGGAAGAAAAGTAGGTCAGTACAGGAAGAGAAGCAGGTCAGTACAGGAAGAGAAGCAGGTCAGTACAGGAAGAGAAGCAGGTCAATACATGAATAGAAGGTCAATTCAGGAAGAGAAGCAGGTCAGTACAGGAAGAGAAGCAGGTCAGTACAGGAAGAGAAGCAGGTCAGTACAGGAATGGAAGTAGGTCAATACAGGAATAGAAGGTCAATTCAGGAATGGAAGTAGGTCAATTCAGGAATGGAAGTAGGTCAATTCAGGAAGAGAAGTAGGTCAATACAGGAAGAGAAGTAGGTCAGTACAGGAAGAGAAGCAGGTCAGTACAGGAAGAGAAGCAGGTCAGTACAGGAATGGAAGTAGGTCAGTACAGGAAGAGAAGTAGGTCAATACAGGAATGGAAGTAGGTCAATTCAGGAAGAGAAGTAGGTCAGTACAGAAAGAGAAGCAGGTCAGTACAGGAAGAGAAGCAGGTCAATACAGGAAGAGAAGTAGGTCAGTACAGGAAGAGAAGCAGGTCAGTACAGGAAGAGAAGTAGGTCAATACAGGAAGAGAAGTAGGTCAGTACAGGAAGAGAAGCAGGTCAGTACAGGAAGAAAAGCAGGTCAGTACAGGAATGGAAGTAGGTCAGTACAGGAAGAGAAGTAGGTCAATACAGGAATGGAAGTAGGTCAATTCAGGAAGAGAAGTAGGTCAGTACAGAAAGAGAAGCAGGTCAGTACAGGAAGAGAAGCAGGTCAGTACAGGAATGGAAGTAGGTCAGTACAGGAAGAGAAGTAGGTCAATACAGGAATGGAAGTAGGTCAATACAGGAATGGAAGTAGGTCAATTCAGGAAGAGAAGTAGGTCAGTACAGAGAGAAGCAGGTCAGTACAGAAAGAGAAGTAGGTCAATACAGGAAGGGAATTAGGTCAATACAGGAATGGAATTAGGTCAATACAGGAATGGAAGTAGGTCAATACAGGAATGGAAGTAGGTCAGTACAGAAAGAGAAGCAGGTCAGTACAGGAAGAGAAGTAGGTCAGTACAGGAAGAGAAGTAGGTCAGTACAGGAAGAGAAGTAGGTCAATACAGGAAGAGAAGTAGGTCAGTACAGGAAGAGAAGTAGGTCAATACAGGAAGGGAATTAGGTCAATACAGGAGCCAGCGTGTGTTGTCAGTAAAACCTTCTCTTTCAACACTATTTGTGTTCTATCACCTAACATTTGAATCTGAATTTGGTAATGTGATTTTGAAACCTTTTTCAAGTGTGAATCTTTCCCCAAAAATGATGTCATTGCACTAGAAAGTTTGAAACTAAATTCTAATGTAATGGTAAACATCTTTAAGCATTCCCCTTATTTAGGCCAGCTTTCATCTTGTTCATTAGTGTATTTTGTATTTGTCAGGATTATGAACGTTAATATTGCATGTGATCACCTGGTGATAGGAAATTTATTAAAACTAAAATTGTCGGTCAGTGACATCCTTAACGTGGACCTGAGAGTGAAGTGAACTGACAAAAACCATTTGTGTGTTCAGTGATATCTCAGTTGTTTGGGGATGAAATGCCGCGTCTGGTCCCGGGGAGCGGCTACGTCATCAATGTGCGACTGGACGTGGAGCGGAAGGAGGCCACGGGGAGCCACAAGAGTCACAAGAATGTCTCCACCCAGGAAGACCTGGACTACGACAGGAGGTAAGCCACCCACACTCACCCCAGAGTTGTGTCCCTTAGTTATCCCCCGCCACAACGAAGTTGGCGTGGGATATAGAAATGGGTTCCGTCCGTGTGCGTGCGTGCGTGAGTGCCGAAATCGTTTCCGGAGCATAACTCAGAAACCGTTAAATATTTCTCTAAGAAACTTTGTATGTCTATCAGACTCATGCTGAACTGGTGCCTTTTGCTATTTAGGAATTTGATAAATTTTTATTGTTATTTTTTATAGGGTAGAGTTTGTTTCCGGAGCATACCTCAAAACCCATTCAATACTTTCCAACAAAAACTGTGTATGTTTACCAGACACAAACTGGACTGGTGCCTCTTGCTATTTAGGAATTTTAGAATTTTTTATTTTTCACGTTTCCATGGCAATAAATTGGACTTAGGTTCTACAGGGGTGGTGTTCGTTTCCAGAGTGTAACTAAAAAAACGTTAAATACTTTCTTACAAAACTTTGCATGTCTACCAGGCACATACTGAACTGGTGCCTTTTGATATATAGCACTTTTAGAAAATTTTATTGTTTATGTTTCCATGACAACAAGTTGGATTTAAGTTTTAATATAGGATTGGTTTACTTAAGTAGTATAACAAATAAACTGAAGTAAGACGAGTTCTATGGATGAACAACTTCTTTATTACAATTAGAGCGACGTTTCGGTGTAGATCCTAACACCTTTATCAAGCAATAGATGGATAAATAAACTGTTTAATATTTCTTTGCCAAACATTGCATGTCTATATGTAAAGCGCATACTGAACTAGTGCCATTTGATATTAAGGAGTTTTAGAAATGTTTATTTTAGAATTTCCATTGCAGCTATTTTGACATGGGCTAAGAGAAATGTTGGGTCAGTTACCTGGTTTGGGACCATAACGTGTTAAAATGGGCGGGGGATATAGATGACTTTGTCAACTATACGCTTGTTGTGTCTTGATCTGCTGATCAGTGGCTCTGATTTATTCTGATTATGATCCTTTGTCATCACCATGATTGCCTTGCTTGGGGTCATGTCTCAGACCGACGTCACTGTAGGCTTTCCTTGCACAGTGTGCTGACCCCATCACGTGACTGAAATACTGTCCAAAGCAGCTTTATACTTCCTCTCTCAGTGATTGTGGTAGCACATTGCCTGAACTGAGTTATGAGTGGTATTGCTGTTATCATCATTATCATCATCATCATCGCTATATGGCTGAAATAATGCTGATGAGACGTTCAAATCTAACTCACTAACTCATCATCATTATCGTCGTCGTCGTCGTCATCATTGATCCAGGCATGTGAGAACATGGACGTAATGTTTGTTTGTTTTTTGTTTAATGTTTCACTCAGCAATATTACAGCTATACGACAGCAGTCTGTAAATAATCTAGTCTGGATCAGACAATCCAGTGATTGACATCATGAGTATCAATCCATGCAATTGGGATACAACGACATACAACAACCAAGTCAGCTATCGTGACCACCCGATCCAGATAGTCGCTTCTTACGACAAGCATGGGATGCTGAAGGCCTATTCTATCCGATCTTCACAGGTCTCATGGCCATAATGATATAATCTACATTGTAAATTATTTTTGGGGATTGTAATAATGCTTGTATTTCTATTTCATATTTTCAGACGCCACACATCTCACCATTCCACATCAAGGGAGAAATCGACGCATGTTTCGTCCACCGTCAACTCCTACTCTCGTAAATCATCTCATTCCGAACCCCAGCCATCCACGTCCGCCTCCCCAGACGACCCTTACCCAAGGGAGAGAACAGCACAGCGACCCCGCATTTCCGATGTTGACCTGTGTGCCATGTTGGAAGAGAGGATATCGTCCCGTCGTGGACTGCGGGTCGATGTGCGAGACAATCTCCTGGACAATATCAAACATGTGGAGCGTGTTCTCAAAGAATCTTCCTGATTTCCAAAGGTTGATGTTGTGATGTGTGTTGTGGCTACCCAAACAGTAGCTGTGAACATGGTGAATGTTTTGTGATAAATTTTGTATTAAAACCATGCACTTTCACATTTATGCATTAGATTAGAAACAGCGTATCCTGCAGAACTTCAACTGGGGCTGAAGATGCAGATGAGCATCTGTCTGAGAGAGCTTGTTTCAACAAGACTGGCAGCTTTTTTGGTTGGGAAGTCCTGTCATGTATTCGCTTGTTTCTTCAGATGATTGGAAAACTAAATTCATATATAGTGTAGACATTTAAGTGGGAGATTTGTTTATAGTGGAGACTTTTTGTAAATTGGTTGACAGATTCAACCAACACTAAAATAATGGGGGTAAAACTCAAATCTGAAAACACCTTTTTTATTCTATTACCAATTTGTACAAAGCTGCAATAGGTTGATGACGGGCCATGCTTTACTAGCATGGCACACATGGAGACCTACTTGGATAAGTTTTGAAGAATAGGATCAAACTTTTCACACAGAAGACCGTAAACCAAAGAATGCAAACATTCTGACCGTATGCATATATTAATTTTGTAGCTATTTCGCTGGGACGTAGGTTAAGGTGGAACTTTCCATGGCCTGTATATTCTGTGAGGTGAACAGCTGCACCCAACAGTTAGATGAGACCAAATGTATTCCAACCAATAAACCGACACCCGTGCATGTTCTTCAGGAATGGATGGGTTTTAAAAAGATACACTCATACTTGCAAATAAAGTTATTGTCGTAGTCTTATTTACGATTATTGTAATTATGGGACTGATGGCCCGTGATGAGCCTCTGATGGGCCTCTGATGGGCCTCTGATGAGCCTCTAATGGGCCCCTGATGAGCCTCTGATGGGCCTCTGATGAGCCTCTAATGGGCCCCTGATGAGCCTCTGATGGGCCTCTGATGAGCCCCCCATGGGCCCCTGATGAGCCTCTGATGAGCCTCTAATGGGCCCCTGGTGAGCCTCTGATGAGCCTCTGATGGGCTCCTGATGAGCTTCTGATCCATGCCCCCATCTTTGAAATGACTAACATGTATTTTTTTTTAAAGAGTAGTTTGCCCTGTTCTTTTCATAAGACGGTGGATAATATATGAAATATTGATGGCTTCCTGAATCCAGAGATGATGAGTTGTGATCCATGTGGTTAGAGGGGAACTTGAATCTATTGTCTGGTGCCTTAACCCTAATAGGTGCTGACCATGTTCACTTTCTTCTCAGTAAAGGATTAATAGAGGTTGGAGGTGTGCTTGTGGATGTTATGTTTATGTTTGATAAGAAATAAACTTGGTGCTTGTACTTGTTGGTTTTGCTGAATTAGTAAGTACCTGTGTTCTTGACTCCACCCACAGACAACACCCGTGTTCTTGACTCCACCCACAGACAACACCCCTGTTTTTGACTCCACCCACCGACAACACCCCTGTTCTTGACTCCACCCACCGACAACACCCCATGTTCTTGACTCCACCCACAGACAGCACCCCTGTTCTTGACTCCAACCACAGACAGCACCCCTGTTCTTGACTCCACCCACAGACAGCACCCCTGTTCTTGACTCCACCCACAGACAGCACCCCTGTTCTTGACTCCACCCACAGACAGCACCCCTGTTCTTGACTCAACCCACCGACAACACCCCTGTTCTTGACTCCACCCACCGACAACACCCCTGTTCTTGACTCCACCCACAGACAACACCCCTATTCTTGACTCCACCCACCGACATCACCCCTGTTCTTGACTCCAACCACAGACAACACCCCTGTTCTTGACTCCACCCACAGACAACACCCCTGTTCTTGACTCCACCCACAGACAACACCCCTATTCTTGACTCCACCCACAGACAACACCCCTGTTCTTGACTCCACCCACAGACAACACCCCTGTTCTTGACTCCACCCACAGACAACACCCCTGTTCTTGACTCCACCCACAGACAACACCCCTGTTCTTGACTCCACCCACAGACAACACCCCTGTTCTTGACTCCACCCACAGACAACACCCCTGTTCTTGACTCCACCCACAGACAACACCCCTGTTCTTGACTCCAACCACAGACAGCACCCCTGTTCTTGACTCCAACCACAGACAGCACCCCTGTTCTTGACTCCAACCACAGACAACACCCCTGTTCTTGACTCCACCCACAGACAGCACCCCTGTTGACTCAACCTACCGATACACAACATTTCAAAACAACCAGCACTCTGCCATTCAGAAAAGCATTTCACCTATGTCCAAGGGCATGGTAGAGGATATATTTTTTGATAAAGTTATGCAATGTTCTGATGGTAATAGAGACAATCAGTTGCATCAAAGGCATGTTTTTACATGCATGAAAAAGCAGACTTGACCAATCAAAAGGAAAATGTTAAGGGTTTCATAGATTCTTGTTTTCTCTTGCAATGTTGCTTCATATTAGAAGTGCATTTTATTTTTGCAGTATATATACATATTTTGATACATTATGAATATGTATGAGCTTGTCCACCGGTGTTAATTTTATGCCATAGTAGTTCATTGCATTCCATCAGTGTTGTCCTCCTTGCCATGGCTTATAGTAGACCCTGACGATACTTTGGGTTGATAGTTGAGGTTATCTGCCCTTTTAAATCACTTATAAAACAAGGGGAGATTACTGACAATAGTTGAACATGAATGGAAGTTATCTGCCCTTAGTGTCGAAACAAGGGGAGAAATAGGTTAGTATGAATGTAGGTTATCTTCTTGGTCAATGATGAAATAAGGGGAGATTACTGAGAATATTGGAGGTTATCTACCCTTTTTTGGTCATTGACAACACAAGGGATGTTGAATATGAATAGGGATTTTTCTGCCCCTAGTGTGTAGATACTTTTGAAGTGGTGTACCTTCATCTCAAAACAACATGGGGGCACGGGTGGTCCAGTCGTCTAAGGCGCCGCGATTCGCTGTGCAGAGTTGCGTCCCTTGGGCACGCCAGAAACCTATGATTGTGGGTTCGAATCCCGGTTCGCCCCGATGATGTTTCTAGGTTTGTCAGCACCATACCCGTGCTCGTGGGTTTCACCGAAGTGGTAAACGTCTGAGACCTGCATCACTTCGGGCTTTCCTCCCACATGAAGCTGACACGCTGCGATATAACTGGAATAATGTTAGAAGCGGCGTTAATCCCAACTCACTCACTCAAAACAACATTACTTTGAATTAAGATCGGGTGGTCAGGCTTGCTGACTTGGTTGATGCATGTCATCGTATCCCAATTGTGTGGATCGATGCTCATGATGTCAATAACTGGATTGTCTGGTCCAGACTCAATTATTTACAGAATTGCTGTCATATAGCTAGAATATTGCTGAGAGCGGCGTTAAACAACGAACAAACAAACAACACTTTGAATTAAGCATATTGAAGACACAAGACTACTTATTCCCAAAGGCAGTGTAAATTAAAACCCCACTATAATGTCAGTTACTTGTCTGAAAGAGTGGCAGATTATTCTTTTTATTGAAAAGAAACTTAAAGGTATAAAATCATGGATCCACATCGTCAAGAATTTGCTGAAGCACTGGTCAATTGACTTATTAGGCAACCTGCATGATCTTAATTTGAATTAAACGTTTGTGTGTGCGTGCAATTATGTTTGTCTTGCTGTTTTCTTGGAAGGGAATATTTACACAACACTGCAATGATCTTCTCAAACAAATGTTTTCAGTATTTTCATTTGGTTACATGTTTCAATGGTGAGAATAATTAGTATTATGTATTAAACAGTATTGTCATAGAATTAGATCTAGTTACAGGCTACAATGAATTATTTGTGTAGATTTCATCCAGGCCAGACATTGTGAACATCCAATCCCCTATTTTGTCAGCTCTTAACACTTTCAGTGGAACTCTTCTGATAAAGATATGTTCCTTAATCATTAATAGGGAACTATTGTAATTACATGTGCAGTGAATCTTCCATCAATATTTCTCACTCTGTATACCTGTATACTCATTCTGGCAAAGACAAGCTCTCATAATATACAGATAGTACTTAATGGTTGGCCTAAAACTTTGAAGGAACATTTGATATTCTGGTATTTGGGGGTGGGGACCTGGGATTTGGTATTGAGACGATAACTTTTCAGCTACGGCTGCAAAGCCAGATATATTTGTAAATATAACTAAGATAAGATATTTTCTTTTAAAAAAACACATTGCAACAATGTCATGCATAATTATTATTTTTCAAGAATTTTAGGGGACAATCTATTTTTTCTCGATGAGATCCGATTCTCCCCCAAAAAAGTCAAATGGTCATCCTCTTAATACTGGTATCAGTAGAATTTAAGATCATATGTAGGCATTAGTGGCAAGAAATAACTATCCATTAGATAGATTATGTTCTATAGCTATTTCACATGATTTCATTCAGTTTAAAAAAAGTAGTTGTATTGAAAGCAGGTTGGATGTTGAGAATATGGCAACATCTTTGTGAATAGGAATGTCACAGTGCATAGAAATTTCTTTTCTTGCTGAACACTTGTAGATTGTATGTCATGAGAAAATGTATTGAATTTGTATTGGGCAAGAGTGGAAAAAGGAAATGTGATACTAATTTGTGCCTTGATAACATGATTTGTAATTATATTGATATCAAGGGAGAGCGCACCTTAGGGTTGAAGGCAGAGCACTCTATGGTGCTAAAGGGAGAGCACTCTATAGTGCTAAAGGGAGAGTACTCTATAGTTTCACAACTTCCATACTTTGTTGTATTGTGTCACATTTTGTTGTGGTTATTTTTCTAATCAGTTGCTCCTGAAGAGACATTTGCCTCTGTAACTGCTAGTGCATCCACCCTAATGCATTTTCTGGTGGGCTTAGTTGGAAATGATGATTTGTATGTGAAAGAGTAAAATCTAGCTATTCATGTTGAATAGACAAGTCAGTATTCTTCTGTTTTGCACAAACTGAAGTGATTGAAGACTTAAAATCTGACATGTAGATTGTATTAATGTATGGAGGTATTATTGAATTTTTGTTGTTGGCAATCTCCCCATCTTGTAAAATTTGATTTTAGAAAATATATTTTATAGACCTGCGATTTGCCTGTAAATTGCTTGGAGTAACTGGTGTCAAATGTTTGCTAGATTACCCAAATAATTATACAGGGCATTGAGTACTTAGTTTAGAAATAGTTTTCATATACCGTCTTTTTCGAAGTTTGTCCTTTTAGAAATATTTTCTCATCTTTGAAACGAATGTCAACATGAATATATGTTCGCTTTTACATGTCAGAAACCTTCCACCTCCATTATCTGCAGGCGGCACAGGTGGCCCAGTCGTCTAAGGTGCAGCAATTCACTGTTCATGAGGTTCACCCTCATATGTTTCTAGGTTTGTCAACACCATACCCATGCTCGAGGGTTTCACCAAAGTGGTAAGCGTCTGAGACCTGCATCTCTTCCTCTCACTTTCTGCTGACACACTGTGATGTAACTGGAATACTGTTCAAAGCTGCATTAAACCCAACCCACCCACAGTGTAAATTCAAAATATACTGTGACATGATACAACTGAAATACTTTCAGAGCAGGGTTAACCCCAGCTTCTGCACCAGTGTTGTTTTTCTGTGAGTAATAGAATGTTTGTATGTATGATTGTAAGTATGTTAAAAATAATGTTATAAGCTGTAAATATCATAACTTCTTTAAGTGGCATTTGGAGGCTGGTATGATGAACAAAGGATGTAGCGGAGTTTAGTGATGGCTGTAAACGCCACCGTATATCTACACCAAGACGTCACAATCATTGTAAGAAGTATATCCATAGAACTATTTCCCTTGTGCAAATATCATATTCAAATTGTTATTGAAATCACTTATTCTTGTAGGTTTTATTCTTTAGGACATGTGTATCAATGATTGGTCTATGACTAGGCAGGGATTTGCTCAGACCAGGTAATTGTTAAGGCCACCATGTTTGCAGGAATTTTTAGTAAAAATTCCCAAATGCTAATTAAGAATTTTCTATCTCTTGTAAGTGTAGTTAAAACTAATGGCTTGGTAGAAATGACTTAAAGCAAGACCATAAAACAGGAAAGAGGCTTAGTTTGACATTAGTGTTTGGAATGCAATGTTAAAATGTGATGTTAAAGCACCTCTGAAAAGAAAAGAAATTGTAAAAATCACAAATCTGAACAAACAAAAGAATTTCCCAATGTGGTGGCAGTTCATCTAAAATCCTATATGTATCCATGGTAGTGTTGTGAGGATGTCATTGCATCAAGGCCTCCTACTCCCTGTGGAGCATCCTGTAAATAGGGGATGAGGGACAGGATTTTATCGAATGTACATGGGTATGTCCTGACCCCCCCCAAAACAATGGGAGGCAAAGTGCATCATGTTTGTGTGTTTTTTCCTTTTCAGGATAATGTAAGGTCACAAGTTGTATCTCTGAACTGTTTAAGCACCGTCAAGCATCACATTTTTCGTGAAATGCACCTGCAGCACACTGTCCTAAATGTATCAGTTGTGATCATTTGTGGGGGACAAAATTATTGTACGAGTTGGTGTATCAATTTGACAGTTGTGATGATGGGGTTATCAACCGATATTGAATATATATTTTACATATATAGTGTCCAGAAGGTACTGGAATGCATAGGATTAGAGTACCCTTGTGAAAATCTCAATGCCAGGCTGATGTCGAATTGCTTGATTTACAGTTTCTGTATCTTTAAAGTGACATTTTAGAAGCTGCATTATCAATGGAGTTCAGCTTTTTTCTTCAATGTGATGTCACGCTTGATAAAGGTACAGGAATCTGTACCAAACTGTTGCACTGAAAGAATAAAGTTGAAATTCATAAGTCAACTGTGTCTTTTGTAATTTGCCTTGTTAGGATTCCATGTCTGCAGTACATTGATTATGCGGACTATTCACATTCTAAATAAAACAATGTGTATGTCATCATGAGGTGAACATATTTTGATACCCCTATTGTCGTCATTCCTTTGGACGTCACCTGAGCTACGTTTCTGTGTAAATGCATTGTTTCATTGTCTTGAGCTGATTTACCATGGATTCAATTAAAGTTATGACAAGCACTTCATGAAGGAATATATTTCTCTCAGGTCGACTTCTTCCCCAACATTTTGTGAAGCTATGTGATGTTTGCAGAGTCTATTTTTGGTCATCAGTCCTGACTTTCAAAAGATGTTGGCCGCCTATAGTAGAGTTATTTGTTTGGTAGAGCACATTTCACGTTTGTATATATCTGCTTTGTTTCAATTTCATGGTATAATAGTGCATGTGAGCTTGATTCTGTATAATTTTCTTTCAAGAAAATAGTGAAGCTGCGGTTTTTTATGAAAAGGTTATGAATTTTGATTTGCATAATATGACTTATTGTCATGCTATTTGGTTTCCCAATGTAGATTTGAGAGGGGAAAATGAGTGGAAGTATTGCATTGAATCTGATGTTAAGATTTATTCTTTTTGGTGTGGATGATGATATGTTAATCCATTACATATTGACATTTCGCACAATTATGTAAAATGAAGACGATTTCCCCTAGCTTGGTGACAAAATTGGTTGGTCACACTTGATTCAGGAAATCTTGTTCCCTGCACAAATATGCTTGTTTCAACAAAAGTACAATTGGGAGTCGTGAAGATCAATCAACCTCCAGGAAAGACCTGGTCGCTGAATCATTGCTCTCAGCTGGACAAAGCGACAGGTGCTTTATTCTCTGTAAATACATGTCATCCATTTCATTTTGCAATTATGGTAGTTTAGCTATAGTGCTTGTCATGGTGGTGTTGCAAAATGTTCATATTACTCCATGTTTTCTAATTTGTGTGGCACTATAACATGAGCCCAAGAAAGAATGCAGAATATTTTATCTTTCTGTTGTGCTGTAAATTGAATGTCTGTCCATCTCAGCAGAAAATGTCTGACATGTTTGTCTTTGTGTGAAGCGTGCAAGTGAGCAGCCCCTGAGGCTGTGTTGGAATAAACCTGATGTCAGTGATTGAGACAATTCATGTTTTCTCTTCAACATCTGCTGCCATTGTTTAGAACCTGGAGTTGTTTCCAGCATCTGTGTTGGAAGAGGATCAGGTGGTTACAATGCTGTTGTGCCTGACGATGTGGACTGTTTGCTCATACTATCAACCACTAGTCCTGAATCAGGCTTACATAGTTTTCCACTTGATTTCATCAGAATCTCTTTTCATGGACACTGTAATATTTGAAAAGAACTGTACAATTCTTGTGACATGAATACAATAAAAAAGCTTTATTACTTTGCAAAATACTGGGAGATTCAACATCAAGACAATTTTTGTTGATTATTATTATGACATGAGAGAAATAGGTTGAGTAATGCAGAAACTGACATAACATAACTGGATGGTAATGTACAATGTATCACAAAACAATCACAGGATTTCAAACAAAATAAGGATTTGACAACAGATTAAACCCCTACCCAAGATAAACAACCAACACTACATAACAGAAACACATGTATATATATATTCCATACTATAACTAAATCACAAAAACACATTGCTGATTGGAATGTTGTGTATTGACTCTTCAACACCACAGCCATGTTAGCAGTGGAACATAGACAACCTGCACTATGGCAGTCGTGGTACTTAGATCACGTAAGCCACATATAATGTTGCGTTTCTCATCTCCAGGTTTCACATGCTTAAATTAATAAATATCCTGTGCAAAAATGATTCATACCTTAAAAGACAAAATTAGAAATACCAAAGCAAGGGTCACTTTCTCAGATCATCTTTATAACAAAACAGTGCAAATTTTTTTTTCTGAAACAGTTAAATTATATATTAAAATATATTTACAGTAACTTCTATAAATGTATACTGATGTATTCCAGTGGGTAGATGTGAGAATGTTTTTTCACTGTGCAGGACAGAAATTTAGGACCACCGGAGATAAGAAACAGTAAATGTGCAGATGGTCCTAGTGGAATAGGCCACAATGCTTGGTCATGTTGTTGAAGATGGCAAATTACACCTCATGTTTGGGGAAGAAAAAAATAGAGGTCAATCATAGTCAATCCTATCCCAAATACAGGAAGTAAAACAAAATTAAAATTGTGAAATTACAACATATTGACTTTTGATTGCAACGTTTTGATAACCATAAATAAAATCCTTGATTACTATGTACAAGATGTACAAATCACATTGGTTCACACTGACAATCACAACCAAAAGTAACACGGAAGCTGTCTGTTCTCAAGTGAAGGCTAAAAACTTCATCTGCCATTATATGTATTTTGACATACAAAACAATAGTGTTGTCATACAACCACATCCAGCCTAAGAGTTAATCTGAGCAAACAGTAGTTATATAGAATCTATTTTTGATTAAGAACAGTTATGAAATTTGTAAGGTGGTTTACCAAGTTTTTCATCTTTGATTACATCTAGAGTATCTTTCTTCTACATTTATGCATGGTACTCTTGTTACACAAGCTCCTCTATTTTTGATTAAGAACAGTTATGAAATTTGTAAGGTGGTTTACCAAGTTTTTCATCTTTGATTACATCTAGAGTATCTTTTTCTACATTTATGCATGGTACTCTTGTTACACAAGCTCCATCACAGTGTGTGATTTCGTTTCTCTCCCGGTGATATTAAACGTCACCAGTGTGGATGCAGCCGTTATAAACATCTTGAATTTCTTCACTCGTGTTTGACTGTGGAAAGAGTGAATTCTGAAATGGTTTATGACGGACTTACTATTTCCAAGATGAATTTATGTTTGTTTCGTTGGTTTGAGATTGCAACTTGCATTCTAACAATAGTTGGAGTTAAAGTGGGGAGATTTGGCATCAGGAAGTGACAGTCATTGCTTGCTTGTAACAATGCAATACTGCACTGGGCTCCGCAAACGGGGAGCTTGTCTGCTATGCTTATACAATGAAAAACAGTAAATACGATTGTGTTCCTACATTATTATAATAAATAAACAATAAATGGATTTCTAGACAGACAGTCAGAGTCTGCAATACAGAAAACCTCTTAGTAAATGTAATAATGAAATATTACAGAGAGCCTAAGAGGGATCTGTCAACAGGCCTTCCCTATAAGGAACTCTGTTTTGCTGATTCAATTAAAAATAGTAAATATGATTATGTTCCCACATTAGAAAAAAACAAACCATAAATGGATTTCTAGATAGCTGAAAGCGGGAGTGCAATAAAAGCAACAGATACCAAGTATTATCAACTAAAATAAACGTATAAATGAACACATTTTTCTCTTTGCTCCATCAAGACAAACATGTGGTGAGAATACATGCAAGTGTGTGGTTTCTGAGATTAACATGACAATACTGAAGAAATGTATGCGTCTAGTAGATTCGGAAGTGAGGTCAGGTGAAATAGAGTTTAAAGTCATGTCAAAGATTTTTGCACTTAGACAGTGACATGCATGCACGTGTGTGTGTCTGCTTGTAATGGTCCAGATTAATGCCGATTGATGGTGCTAGCCCACTGAGATACCATGCCGCAGTTTAACATAAATACCCCACTCAGACACAGCCAGTCCTTGTTTTAGCTACCAATTGTGTCTTTTGGTATATTGCAGCCGGGGATTGAACCCCCAACTTTCTACTCTCTGGCTGGAAGCTCGACCACAAGACCATGGAGGCAGTCAGATTCTCAAGTGTTTGTTTCCCTTGGTATATGGAAACAACACTACTTTCAGAATTGATGTCGGGGCAAACAGACCCTTTCACACATGTTTTTGTTTGTTTCAAGAGTTAGTAATCCTTTACAGTTTGATGTAAGTTAAGTCTTTACAGGTAAGGGAGTAATTCAAAATATGTTTTGTTTGTTTGTTGTTTAACGCCGCACTCAGCAATATTCCAGATATGTAACGGCGGTCTGTAAATAATCAAGTCTGGACCAGACAATCCAGTGACTAACATCATGAGCATCGATCCACGCAATTCAAAGAATGTGAATGTGTTTGTGGAATTCCCACAGAGGTAGTCAAAATAAAATATAATATAAATTCAGATTTAAGAACAGAAAAACATATATTAGTTTATCCCCATCTCTTTCAAATGCCAAGTAAATGATGTAGGAAGACTGCACATTTATCAATAGATAACTATAACTGAATTGAGCACACCAGCTGAGCAGACAACAATAAATGAATAGAAAAAATAAAATCACTAAAAACAGAAGTATTATGTATGATCCTGTTGAAAGGGAGGTTGTGTTTGACAACCGGCCTCATTATGTCCACAATACAAAATCACATTTAATGGTAAACACAAGTATCAATCAAGAAAACAACAGTTTTTGGAATTTCATTTTCACAACATTTCAAGAACAAAAGGCAGTGAAAACAGCAAATAATGTATAATAAACTAAGTAGATAGAAGCAAAATAAATAAAACTTAAAATCCATTTTTCAACTCTCTCAAAACTTACCAACACCTGCCATGTGGACTTTCATTTTTTATGTTACATGTGAGACAAATTCAAACCTCATCCTCTTAGAGATTCTCAGTCAGTGTGTGCAAAAACATATCACAAAAACCTGGAATGTTCATATTCATATCTAACTAGTTCACCTTTACAAGTTATTGATGGTGTACTTTCACTGGATTTCAATATGGTAGAAATGTCTGCACAGATAACATATAGTCTAATATAGTCAGTTACCTGGCTTGGCAGATTCACATGCTTTTTCAAATAATCACAGCACATAAATGGAATTTTGGATTTCAAAGGAATATACACATTGCACATTTAGTACAGGCCATTCACTCAAGTTTGTGAGTTGTTTAGGACGCAATCAGAAGTCATCCAGCTCTATGACAGCCACCTGTAAATAATCAAGTGAGGACCAGACAATCCAGTGATTGACATCATGAACAATGAACCATTGAGGCACACACCCAAGAGACAAATCTATTATTCGCCTCTTACAACAAGGACAGGTTGCTCAGGACTTGGAAACCCACAGTGCCCCTTCACTGAAGACTGTTTC
Source organism: Haliotis cracherodii (assembly GCF_022045235.1). Taxonomy (NCBI): domain Eukaryota; kingdom Metazoa; phylum Mollusca; class Gastropoda; order Lepetellida; family Haliotidae; genus Haliotis; species Haliotis cracherodii. The sequence continues at coordinate 10,308,809 of NW_027266319.1, forward strand.
TGCCCTTCTGGCCAAATAAACCTTTATGTGACAGAATACATTTGGGTTAATTAAACATGTCAGACATGAAATACCATTGTCTAGGCCTTAATAGGTTTGCAATGAACTGAGAGTAGTTCGGCCAACACTATGTCACACAACATTGTACATGTGACAGTGAGAACATGTCATCATTACACATGAAGACAACATATAAAATCTGACAGAAAAATGATATATGCAGTGAAGCGTCGGCACCCAGGGCTCAATTTGACTATTAAAACATGCACAAGTACAACCTGTTGTTTGAAAATGCAACAAACATTTCGTTTGTTTTACTAAACCTTCCTTCTTCAGACAAAATCAGTCATAGAACACACTCAATACATCTGATGTTTCTTTACCATCCTATATCACTGTTGTGTGTAATTTGTCATGCTTTCTTAGGCTTGACGTCATCAAACTGTGAGTACTTCAAGGTTATGTGCAAGGTCGTGTGACACTGGCAGCTTTGATAGATGGCTTTATGGGACCAGGGTGCAACCTGGTTTTGTTTGGTGCAGCTTGGTTTTCATGGCAACATGCACCTGGTGCAAGTTAAATCAAGTTCCTCAAATGGAGCCCTGGTACCTCAAAGTGTAGGACACAAAACCATGGCAGTAGTGCCAAACACTTAACCACTGGGTAGAGGAGAATGATGAGTAGGGTTGTACGCCATTTGTAGCAATAGTCTAGTCATGTACCAGTATACATCTACCAGCAATACTCAAACTATAGTCCATATTCCAGCCATTTAGTCCATATTCCAGCAATATCCCCCTCATTGATGGGTGTTAAGTGTATACACCACTAGAAACAAGGACATCTGCACAGAAACCATAGCACTTGAGAGAATATTTTTTAAGCACTGACTAAGGTCAACAGGTCAAAGGTCATGGGTATTCTCTCCACTAAATGCATGTATGTGATTATATGAAATTGATGACATGGTTATGATCTTACACCAAACATTGATATACTGTGCTAGATAGTCAGATTTGATGAATAATTGTTACAACAAACAAACATAAAATCTTTTGTCAAAGACACCCTCTGCACAAAGACTTCTAAGAATAACCCTGTACACACTTTGGTCTTTTCTGAAGACTTAGCTCTTGAAAACCGTTGCCTGTAGTTCTGGAGACAACAAGTTTGGAGGATAATCCTAAGTTCTGTACACATTGTGCAGGTAGGTGAAAGAGCGGTCACATATGTACACGGATAACTACAGGTAAAATACATAATCACCTTGGACAATAACAGTGAAAGATGTACCAATTTTGCAATACTGCCTTAAAAAATACTTTTTTTGTGTGTGTGGTTCTGTCGTAGTAATACATTTGCATCTAACTCAATCAAACACCTTTGCTGTATGTATCATGGAAACTCAAGACTACCAAAGACAGAATAAGCAGAGGCTTGACTGAGCTGATCTGTGATTGGATAATCAAAGATAAGCTGAATATAGTCAGGTGCTTCACTGCTGGTCTGTGATTGGGCAATCAATAAGCTGAGTGTAGGCAGGTGCTTGACTGATCGGATTTGTGATTGGCCAATCAAAGATAAGCTGAATGTAGTCAGGTGCTGATCTGTGATTGGACAATCGACGAGTTGTGGTCCTGGCAGTTGTGCTGTGTTGAGTTGTGGTACTTGAGTGTGTAGATCTGGGTTGTAACTAAAGTCATGCCGATGGACCATCAGAAGACTATGTCAGAGGTAACTTCTCCTGCATCTTCACAGCAATAAAAGGGTTGTCATCATCCTGCAACATCGGGAACATTAAAGGAATATTACATTACTCATTACTCAACATACACCATAATACTACATTACTGATTAACACCACCAGATGCAAAGACAAATAGCAGAACAACTGACACACACATACATGCACGTTTAGTTGTTTTCACTCTCTCTGTATTATACTGGTGATAACACAACAGTTTATGTCTCTCGAATAAAGGCACTCAAAGTCTGATTGTCTGTGATTGAATTTGATTATCTGATATTTATATTGATAGCAAGACATCAGCCTTGTCTTCCATCTTGACTTCTATGAATTTCTAGGATGAGTACAGTCGTGCCTCGTTTATACGGACACTTGCGTCATTTCACAATTCGTCCGTATAAACGAATTTCCGTATAACTGAAACCAGCTTCTTACTGGAAGAGTTACTTCCCTTCAATTATGCAAAATACACAAGGTAATCTTAATCCCTAGATATAAAACAATTCCTCGTAATGTTCTCGTAATACATAATCAAGGTCAACTTTGACCTCTGACCTCCACAGACGCCATATTTATCGAAGGGGATTACATGTACAATAAACAAGCGCGTCTCAAACGTAACTCAGTGTCACTTGGTTAATTGACTTCTCACGAATCAAAGGATTTCCACCAGCGGAAGTGTATTGTCCGGATAAGTGAGACAATTTTGAGTGCATTTCAGTGTTTTGTGTATGAAAATGACCGTCCGGTTCCGGAAACTGAATTTCCGGATATACGGGTAAATTTGTATAGTAATTATTTCGTTTTGAATGAAAATCGTCCGGGAACCGAGGTTTCCGGATATCTGAAGTCCGTATAAGCGGGGCACGACTGTACTACCAAGTCCAGTCAATGGGCTACAAACGATTCCATGTCTCAAATAACTTTCTTTATACCAACAGTGAATATTGAAACTTTTCAAGAAATATCATTTTCAAATGTCAAATTGTAAATGCATTATTCCTTTATAAAAGCCCTGTTCACAGTTAAAACAAAATGGTTTGAACATATTTGATATTGTATGGTTTATATGACCCTTTTTTCAGGAAATTGAGGAAATGAGAAGAAAAAAACCCTGGGCCCCCAACACACTGAAACTACATGTCTGAAGACCCAGTCCAATATAACCAATAACAGAGAGCCATGAGACTCTGTAGCTCACCTTAACAAGTCGTGCATTGTAAATTTCATAATGATACAAGTAGAAATGATTGATACAGGTAAACATTACGTTTTCCATGTGGCTAAAATTGAGGCCATGTTTAAAAATTTTGGAAATTGGAGCACTTTCTGGAGACACCATTTCTTGGTTCCTGACAACGTCAGTGGACAAGGCGCCATGGCAGGAGCTCATTTCAACCTTCTGTTGAAGTGAGCAAGTGATGGAACACATAATGAACAAGAAATGAGAGCATGAAACTATCCAGGTGGGCTCAGAGCAAGTGATGGAACAGAAATTGATATGAAAGCCTCCACCAACACAAACAATGATTGCCTGATAATTGCCTGACATGGTAGATGGAGGTGATACTGGGTCTATTACCATAAAATCAAGACCAATTCTTTTTCTTTCATGAAACAGGTACCATGAATAAAAGCTATGGCATGATCTGCATTAAATTCACAGAAAATTTCTCAGGCATGTAATTGATTTCATAATGATGGATTTTTAAAATCAATTCATTTTTTAAACACAAGTTCCAACTATTACAGATCTTTTTACGAATATTTAATCAAATGCAAAAACATGGAGTTGGTTAAAAACACCATGACACACCTGAGAAACATTTAACTGATTTAGGTCAACCCTGGTATGACACATCTATGGATACTAGTAATTGAATCTTCTTTTGAAAAAAATAAATGAAATTTTGACAATTCCACAATTAATTTACAGAATATTTGAAAATCTGATTAATGTTTCCATGGTTTCCAAAGTCTAGAGGCCTGACACATTGGCGGACAGCACAGGTTTACATCTGTAGAAGGCTGAGAATGTACCTCTTGGGCAGTGTTTGGGTGGTGGGGTAGGTGGTCTACCAACTACTTACAGCAAAGTCATCGTCTGAAACCTGAGTAATGTGGTCACATTAAGTTCAGTAAGGAGGCCATCTCATGCAGAAATTCTGCTTAAGATACATTGATTGATATCCTATTGAATCGTAGAAGACAGTCAATCAGATTAATACTGCAAAATATCAACACTTTTGTAAACCTTGTGGAATGTTATTAAATCTTAAATTTAGATGAATTCATACATAAACTTGAAAACAGTTGGGAACATGAAGCACATACAAACCAAACAATACATTTATTACAAATTGTGATAACATTAAAAGAAACGTTAACAATACTTGCATACTTACATACATACATATGACATATTTATAGTATACTTGCATATTTACATACACATGAAATATTTGTAATAACGACAGAAGTGACGACGTTTCCCTTTTCACAGTGACTAATCAATGCCATTCAAAGTCTTGACTTATCATAAGTATCACAGGGAGGTTAGCGATGTTGTCAGCAATATTCCACCTATATCACAACAGCCTTTGAACAATCCAATTTGGGCCAAAACTAACTGGGGTTAACAGAAAAGCAAAGATGTTGATTGCAAAGAACTCGAAGGCATGTAAGAATCAGCCAGGTCAGCAGCCATTGTAACCACCTGATCCCCATTCTCAACAACTCTTACAACAAACACAGATTGAGGGACCTAGTTTGACCCGGATTCCTCACTGAGGGCCGTATCTCGGTGCCATCACTGAGGCTTTATAGTCGGGTTATTAGCCTTAGTCTGTCAATATTTTTTAAAATCCAGCATAATATATTTAAGTCGTATGAGCTAAAATACAGTATGGACATCATAACTCTTCCAACAAGATATGTTTTCACTACCAACAAAAAAATTAATTTTCTGTCAAGAATTTTAATACTCTTAGAAGTATAAGTCATTTTGTTCAAATTCAAGACGTTTCAAAACAGTTTGGTAGTTTTTAAGGATTTGTAAGGTTGACACTAACAATCAAGGCTTTTTGAGGGACCTTAACATTCAAGGCCTTTTCAAGTCTGTATGAACCTTGCAGAAGCAAACAAATAATGAGCAATGCTGATGGTCACACATCCAAAAACTAGACAGCCATAATCAGCATAATCAGTCACATTGTGACCTTCAGACCTTTGTCACAAGAATGTAGTATTTGGTCCCACCACCCCATGCAAGCTTGCTACAGACGATCGGTTGGTTACAATTAGTGACCTCGCTGACTGTGTTAATGTGCTCTGGCAGCTGGAGTCAGTGATTAGTCAACCTCTGATTTCGGCTTAGCCAAGGTTCAACTGTGTGTACGTTGCCATGACATAGTTGGAATACTCACTCACTCTTACCTCGGTAGCCCAAATCTCATTAAAATCAGATCTAAAGTTCTGCTTTACGGCACTCGTTTCAACCTTGTGACTTACATTTCAGACAACGCTTGAAATATATGTAGACACATTTCTCGATTAAAATCTTGAACAAACTGACCAAACGAACAGTCCGGAATGTCTAATATATGGTTGAGATTGTATGGCAGTGCTTCCCACGTACTGTGCAATGCCTCCTCCGTTCAAACATTTATCCAACGGAAGTGAGAGATAGACGATAATCAGTCGCACGGGCCGTAACTGTCGTTCGGAATACCCCCTTTTTAACGTTTTCGAGGTTGCATGATTAGAAAACACATTCAGACTGTCACTTTCATGATCTGGTAAGCGACGCTTTGATTGGTCGGATGAAAGGTCATTCTGACGTGACACGTAATGGGATGTCCTCAGCTCTTTGTTTAGCGATAGAGAGAACTGGGATCTGATTTTAATGACATTGCGGTAGCCCCAAGGAGGCACTGCAGTTATATCCCTTTCCTAAGTTGATCTACTAACTGTCAACTTGAGGAATCTTCACCAGCTTATCCCAATAGACATTTCTAACTATCTGTCTATCAGTGCCAAATCTGGAGTCATGTTACAACCATTGCCTGTATTAGCCCTTCTGTTACAAAAAAGGTGAACACCCTTTTGCTACAGAGTGAGAGAATTGTGTCACCACTTTGAACAGTGTTTCAGTCTAAACTGAAGCAGGTAGTAGATGTTAACCAAATCAGGGATCATAATCAGAGCACATCTGGCTTCCAAAACCAGCAGATCCTGGCACAATTAAGGAAAGCAACTCTATCGGTGCTCTGAATAACCCCCACCCAGTGACTGACCTTGCCACCACTGGTAATCTTGTTCTTGATTTTCTGGAATATGCTGGTGTTCTTGTCAGGGAAGTGGACGGCCTCCTCGTCATCCTCCTCCAGCCCACAGGACTCCACCCCCGGCAGTTCGCCATCACGCCCACCAGCAGTCTCCACCAGCTTCATGTACTTGTATTCCAGTCTGAGGAGGGAAAGACAATGTAGGCTCACTCAGGTCCTATACAGGTCATATCAGGGAGAGACAACATATCCTTCCTCAGTCCTATACAGGTCATATCAGTGAGAGACAACACAGGCTAACACAGGTCCTATACAGTTAATCATATCATGGACAACATAGGCTCACTCAGGTCACACAGCTCACATAGGTACTACTTAATGTTCTGAAATGTCCCACTAAAGGAATAAGCCTAAACCCACAGGTCAATCTTGTCGTCACAATAGGGAAGGTCATATTGATCTCATCTTTTCAGCCAAGAAGGAATATAACTAAAATGAGTATAAATCTGTGTATATTACAGAAAGATAATTTCCATTCTATCTTGTTAGAGTGATGGTGACAACAGCATGACACGACTGAGAAGGTCCCACCTCTTGTTCCTCTTCCACAGGTAGACAAGTAGGAGCATCAGCAACACTCCAACACCGATAACGACTGGCAGAGCCACCTGGACCTGCAAACACATTGGCAGGGTAACATCAACTATATCATTATGGTAACATGAACCACATAAACTTGGTAACATGAACCACATCTGTATGGTAACATGAACCACATTGGCATGGTAACCACATCGGCATGGTAACAAAAAACACATCAGCATGATAACATGAACCACATTGGCATGGCAACATCGCCAAAGCCCCCTACTACATCAGAGACTCCGATATATCAGGTATATATACTCACAGCAAATGGCATAGTGGTACCACATCAGAGACTCAGATATATCAGGTATATACTCACGGCAAATGGCATGGTGGTACACTTCTGCTTCATCTGTTTTGGCTTATGGGAGTCACTCAGCAGGCAGTGTCTGCACATACAGAGTTTATCTCAGAACAGGCTCATAGTTGACATTCGAACTGGATCACTTAGGAAAATGTAGGACTACTAAAACAGCATATATGTTTTTTTCAAGATCTTATATTTCAAAAAGATTTAACACCTCTGCTAGAATGAAATGTTTCCCAGATTTAATGCTTTAAGCTGTCCCACTGATAATAATCAGCACAAATCTTTTCGTCCATATCCCCAACAACATTTCCATATTCAAATAGAATGCTGCTCATATGATAAATGGGACTCACCTAAGATTCCAATCTAAGTGCACTAGGAAGCCAGTGGGGAACAACTTGTTATTTTCTTCAACATTTTGACATTTATAAAGTCTTATTATCTTAAATTCTGAGGTATTTTCATATTGGATTCAAAGCACTGACGTAAACTAAGCAATAAAGCCTCCTTCTCTATATTGGTCCTGTTATCAGTGACCTCTGCAAAGCCATAACATTAGTTATTCCTTGTGGGTATTCTTACTGACATTTGCTGCAGATGGGGCTGAATCTCAGCCTCAGTTCAGGTCTAGATAATCTAGATACACAAGATATTTCCAGTGGAAGACTCACTTTGGAGGATAGTAATGTATAGTCTGTTCTCCACGAATACATTCTCCGTTGATCACTTCATAGTCTTCGTTCCGACAGATGGGGCAAGCATGCTGACTCTTCCACAGGAAATGGAAGGTGCAGCCATCGCAGGTGCCATCGGAACATTTGGGGGGCAGGTCAATGACGCCCTGGAGGTCCTGCTTCACGTCACATCTCAGGCTGATGATGGTGGTGCGTCCCTCGGGGCAGGCTGGGGTTGACCTGGGAACATAGGCCACAATAAAGAGTCTGGCCGTTCTTTCACTGCATACCACAGCAAAGAGAACAGGACGATAACATTTGTTTGTTTCGTTGGGTTGTTTAATGCAGCACTCAGAAATACATTACGTTTGTACAACTCAAAAAGAAAATAAGGACAACCTGGTTCTTTCCTAATACTACAGTTAATATGTCATACTAACATGAAAAGATTGTGTGGTCCTCAACTTTTTTTGAGTAGTATATGGCGGCAGCCTACTAATAATCAAATATGGACCAAACACTCCAGTGATTGATATATATAATGGGCAATGATCGCTATCTTGGTACAATGAAACACAGTCAAGCAAGTCACAAGGTTGCATGAGACCAATTCTAACCCTGAATCCCCACAGAGAGACAGTGAGTCTGTCGGCTCTAGTAGCTGAACCTCATAGCAACAAGAACATAGGGCAACAAGAATTGGCTTTACAGTTGTTATGTGTGGAGTCATATTTGGTGAGTGAATGTTGTTTTATGCTTCAGTCAGCAATATTCCAACTACTACAGCTGATATCATATGCAACATTACACGTTGTCAGAGTACAATGACATGCAATGAAAGAAGTCCTGAAGCCTGACCACACAATCAACTAAGTCAGCATGTACGACGAGCATAGATTACAGGAGATCAATTCTAACCTAGAATCCCTACTGGGTGTATGATAGGAGGACTTCAGAGTCAAGAGTTAGAGCTTTTTATCACTAGACTACCCAACTGCCCTGTTTTGCTCTAGTCCATATCAGCCAATGTCATCACCTCCCATCAAACATAGTTTCAACTCATTAGCATTTCTAATCTACTTACTGTTCAGACTTGTAGTGAAAATGAATATCCTTTTCTAATTCTGAAAAATAAGCCACAAAATTCATGAATATTCGCATATTTTTTTATGACAAAAGATATTTTATTTTCTAGCTCAGCACAGACATATACATAATAATATCTACCAGTAAATGAATTTAATTTCATGAAACAAAAAACCCTAACGAAACTGATGGAAACCTTTTTAAAATCACTTGACATTCAACTTCTGAGGCGTAAGGTTCTCAAGCAAAGACTCTTTAAAAACGATTTCTATTCTGTTTGCCACAGCCAGGTGTACTTAGGGGTGCAACAATAGAGATTTGTTGTCTTCAAGCTCAGTCAAAATGACATCAAGAAATACGTTTTCTCATGAAGAAAGTGCCTGAGAATAAAGATTATTTGTCTGTTAAAGACAATCTGTCTAGCAGACTCTAATGTTTTTGTCACAGACTATAGTATAAGATGAATCATGTGACTGACCTTCAGGTGTGGCGGAGAAACCCTCCTCCTTGAAGAGGTCCGCCATGCTGCTGTCGTTGGACACAATCTTCACCAGGTGGTCCCCAAGACTGAAACCATAACACCATGTCAATCTGGGCCATATACCTCCAGCTTGCAGTCAGAATAGGAAAGTTGCTATGACACAGAAACTTATGCTGGTGCACTGATCTCTTACATGTCCAGGAAACAATTCTTAAATTGTTCAAAAGGAGCCAAATTGATGTCTTGAAATATACCACTCAAAAGAAGTTAAGTGAGTGAGTGAGTGAGTTGGGTTTAACGCCCGCTTTTATTCCAGTCATATCACGGCATGTCGGCTTAATGTGGGAGGAAAGCCCGAAGTGATGCAGGTCTGAGATGTTTACCACTTCGGTGAAACCCTATCGGCCACCCCAAATCACCTGACTGACTGAGTGGAGACAACGGGTGCTTCTGCATCCCTCTGGGGGTACCCCACCCACCTCCCTGCCGGCCACCCCAACTCACCTGACTGGCTGAGTTGAGACAACGGGTGCTTCTGCATCCCTCTGGGGGGTACCCCACCCACCTCCCTGAGGGCCATCCCATCTCACCTGACTGGCTGAGTGGAGACAACAGGTGCTTCTGCATCCCTCTGGGGGTACCCCACCCAGCTCCCACCCACCTCCCTGCCGGGCACCCCAAATCACCTGACTGGCTGAGTGGAGACAACAGGTGCTTCTGCATCCCTCTGGGGGTACCCCACCCACCTCCCTGAGGGCCACCCCAACTCACCTGACTGGCTGAGTTGAGACAACGGGTGCTTCTGCATCCCTCTGGGGGGTAACCCACCCACCTCCCTGAGGGCCATCCCATCTCACCTGACTGGCTGAGTGGAGACAACGGGTGCTTCTGCATCCTTCTGGGGGTACCCCACCCACCTCCCTGAGGGCCATCCCATCTCACCTGACTGGCTGAGTGGAGACAACGGGTGCTTCTGCATCCTTCTGGGGGTACCCCACCCACCTCCCTGAGGGCCATCCCATCTCACCTGACTGGCTGAGTGGAGACAACGGGTGCTTCTGCATCCCTCTGGGGGTACCCCACCCACCTCCCGTCCACCTCCCTGAGGGCCACCCCAACTCACCTCACTGGCTGAGTGGAGACAACGGGTGCTTCTGCATCCCTCTGGGGTACCAACGTGGACCGGCAAACCATACCCCGAACATCTGTTGGCAGTCCATAAGTCTGAAACCATAGCATCACAGTGTTAATACTCTACAGAGGATCAAGTTCAGGTTGAATATGTCAGCTAGATGGATCATTCATGCACACATTGGAATGTATTAATAACAATGTAAGCGTGAAAAGATCATCAGCAGTGCATGCACTGGTAGCAGTGCAGTGTTGGAAATTAAGGTGTTCCTAACCTTTTCTGCCAAAGGGTTTTGATCCATGGAACCTTAATCTTGTACATTAGATATTATGTTCATACCAAAGTCCCCTTGACTTTCATGCTTAATATTTAACACTGTAGTGACTGAGCTGGCTTAATGCCACTTTGAACAGGATCAGAATCATATAAAAGCATGTCAGCTTAATGTGGGAGGAAAGCCGAAAGTCAAAGTTGTAGATGTCAATCCCACTGATGAAACCAATTAGCATGGATATGACACTGACAAAAACCTATCTTATTAATCAGGGGTATACCATGAGTAACCATGGCTAAGTGGGCAATACTTGCCATATGAAATATGAAGTGCAAAGCAAGGAAAGGAAAAGAGAGCCAACCGATACAGCTCTAGTATTTTTAGTACTAGTAAACCAGGATCTCCGAAACCCACATGCTTGTCAACTCCACATCCAAAATATGGCATTTAGTTTTCGCTTTCATACTAGCAAGGTAATCTTGGCTTCTTCCTTACCGGTGTAGAATTACATCTAAAGTCTCTTGTCCTCATGATGATGAATATTGATATAATCGTTTGCGTCTGCTCTCCCAACCACGGCTTTTGGTATATTTTAGTTTTAACATATGGACTTATTAGCTGTGACTACTAAACCAAACAATGTCACTTGACCCAAGCTCAGACTAGTTGCTAAGGCATAGACTGCAAAAGCAGATTTTGTTATTTCTACTACTGGTAGCTATAATTGGGGCAAAAGGACAAAGATCGGGATATTATTGAACAAAGATGAGGATATTATTGGACAAAGATCAGGATATTATTGGACAAAGATCGGGATATTATTGAACAAAGATGAGGATATTATTGGACTAAGATGAGGATATTATTGGACAAAGATGAGGATATTATTCGCCAAAGATCGGGATATTATTGAACAAAGATGAGGATATTATTGGACAAAGATCGGGATATTATTGAACAAAGATGAGGATATTATTGGACAAAGATCGGGATATTATTGGACAAAGATCAGGATATTACTGGACAAAGATCAGGATATTATTGGACAAAGATGAGGATATAATTGGACAAAGATCAGGATATTGTTGGACACAAAGATCAGGATATTTTTGGACAAAGATCAGGATATTATTGGACACAAAGATCAGGATATTTTTGGACAAAGATGAGGATATTATTGGACAAAGATCAGGATATTTTTGGACAAAGATGATGATATTATTGGACAAAGATCAGGATATTATTGGACAAAGATCGGGATATTATTGAACAAAGATGAGGATATTACTGGACAAAGATCGGGATATTATTGGACAAAGATGAGGATATTATTGGACTAAGATGAGGATATTATTGGACAAAGATGAGGATATTATTCGCAAAAGATCGGGATATTATTGAACAAAGATGAGGATATTATTGGACAAAGATCGGGATATTATTGAACAAAGATGAGGATATTATTGGACAAAGATCGGGATATTATTGGACAAAGATCAGGATATTACTGGACAAAGATGAGGATATTATTGGACAAAGATGAGGATATAATTGGACAAAGATCAGGATATTGTTGGACACAAAGATCAGGATATTGTTGGACAAAGATGAGGATTTTATTGGACACAAAGATCAGGATATTTTTTGACAAAGATGAGGATATAATTGGACAAAGATCAGGATATTTTTGGACAAAGATGATGATATTGTTGGACAAAGATCAGGATATTACTGGACAAAGATTGGGCTACAGGACAAAGTTGAGGCCAAAAGGACTAGTAGCAGTTTAACTCCATATCTGTTGATTCAAACCTGCCATTGTGATGAAGGTATTACAGCACATCATTCAACTACCGCAACTTGAGTGGATGTCAATAGTTCTACCAACAAGGAGGCCATGTGTTAGATATTCCATGCAACATGCAAGAAAACAACAATGGTTGTGTAAATAAAAAGGGTGCAAATATCAAATTATGTGCAAAATAGATGTATTCCCACATGTATCCAAAATTGTATGAAATTACCAAAAAAATATTAAGAATAAATCAAACCTGCCTAAGCAACGATGCCTCTAATCAAGCAATACTTTCTATGTAGATTGTTGACCAAAAGCAAGTCAATATGAGGGAACAAGGTTAACATAGGAATCTGCAATAAGCCTAATATCTTATTGCATAGCCTGTCTATGCATAGCAATTAAGGTACAAACACAAATTTACTTGCCAAACAAATGTTAATGAGGGACTGGTAAAAAAACAAATTTGTTTGAATTCCATCTATAATTTTTAAACTGGCGAACCGATTTATAAATTATCATCTGACCTATGATGACATACAATCAACCATGTCTCACATTCTAACATCCTCAATTATCCACTATCTCCTTTCTGTTTTTATATACGCTGGACCCATTTGATACCAAATCTTTGTTTTAGAAGGGATGTCTCCTCCCTCGCATCACCAACTGAGCACAGAATTTCTTTCACCATAAGCTTGAAATCAACAGCTAGTCAAAATGATGAGTAATGGTGCTATTGGCATGTGTGTCTTCAGCAACCCATGCTTCCCGTGAAAGAGGCCAATGCTTGTCGCAAGAGGCTAATGGGATCAGGTGCTCTGGCTCGCTGACTTGGTTGACACGTCATTGTATCCCGATTGTGTGGATTGATACTCATGACCTAAATCACTGGATTGTCTGGTCCAGACCCACTTATTTACAGACTGCCTTCATATAGCGGGAATACTGCGGAGTGCAGCGTTAAACAACAAACAAACAATTCAATTATGAAAGAACAGGGAAAATCAATGGATTACTATTTCTAGCTTCATGTCCTTCAACAAAACTACATTCCAAATGGATCCATAGTATTTATCACAATAGAATGGTGATATAATTCATGGCATAATTGGCTGGGGACATTCTACCAATCAATCCAAACATTGACAGGAAAAAATGAAGTAGTGAGTGGGTTTAATGCTGCTTTGAACAGTATTCCAGTTATATCACCGTAATTACAGCATGTCAGCATAATGTGGGAGGAAAGCCGAAGTGGAATCAGGAGAAAAAATATATATCTAAATACAAGAAGTAAAACCAAACAAGTACCCAAGTACCCAAGTACCACACACATCATGCAATGATGATATGCCAACAGCCCACAGCTCCATCCGACAGAACAGAGCGTTAAGGTAGAAATTGAACATACTCCACCATGGCTCAAAATTTCTACTTCTTCAGATTTGTTGCCCTGTAGGTTTAAATTTAGTCATAATTTAAAAGCACTTTACATGTGTCCCTGAGTAAGCTAAGATGGTTAGGACAGCAGTTACAGATTATAAAAATCAATTGTGCAATCAATATATCACATATTATCCTAAACCACATTTAGACATAAATCAGCTGAAGACCTAGAGGCCCATCTGCACAAACAATCTTAGCCCTATGACTATCGTAAGTCTATGTAGGACAGCTTTATGAAGTCTCAGTATGTCTTCAAGTTCACTGTGATGTATACTGCACAATCAGGACTGAACTTCAGATCGATGTCAACGATACACACACACAAACCTCATCCCACCCCACCCCACCCCACCCCATTCCCATAAATCATACATACATTCCTGACTGTCCATCACATTATCTACAACATCACAGATCAAGAACTCCATGTCTTACACCATGGACAACATTAAATCATAATTCACAGTTTCTGATACAACTGCACACAAAGCTTCCATGAAATAATCTGCAAATTGCAGCAGCCATTGATTCACAATTAGCTTACAAGGTACAACTGACCTTGACATTTGTAAATTGCAACCATGACATACATTGTAGGGTAAGAGCAACACGTGATGATCATGCTTGCTACATTTAAAAAATTCACAGTTATATCATGTCAACACATCTTCCCGAGGCAAGGGGGTTAACTGACTATGAAAGTCCAGTTTCCACCCTTGCCGAACTAAGCTAGAATAATGGAGTTATATTTTGGCTGGACTGACGATTCTATGCATAGTCAAATCAAAATCACGTAACAAATCAACACCCTGTTTGTAACTACCATGCAGATTAAGGTCGATTGTAGGATTTGCAAAGCATGTGTACCGCCAACTTGGTGTCAACAGATATTTCCCAAATATTTTCATGTTTTTAATCAAGGTGCTCACATGGATTGATGCTCTTCGTGAAATGAGACACAATCAATCAGATTGTCTTGAGTGGGCACTGCCATTCTGTTTTAAGCAAATGCAAGTGATATCAGAAGTGGAATCTGATTGGTCAATAGGAGGGACATAGAAGGGACATTTCTCATAATAGCCACTGGTGGCTCCACAATCGAGCCCAGAAATTCCAGCCTACTGCGGCAAGGGTGGAAACTGGACTTTTATCGTCAGTTAACTCCCTTGTCTCGGGAAGATGATGTCAACAGTGCTTCCACAAACATCAAACACAGTGCAACATGTGTCAAACATAAAGTGTACGTGCACATGGGGCATAAACCAGGATTAATTTACCACAAGGCTCAGATAAGACTGGCAATTATTGGAAGTTCTACGTCATGAAATATTAACACCATCACTCATGCCTACAAGTTATTTCATTACATTAATGGTCTTCTTGAAATGTAGCAACTGTCACTCAACACTTCAAAGGTTTCAAAGTTTTTCGCTTTCAAATGAACTTCAAATTGCCACCTTCTGTTTTATATTGATAAAGAAAGGATTTTGAGGAAATGTGCTAACCGGCTGTTCGGTGACGTTGTTGTAGCAGGTTGGGAGTTGTGTCCCCTTGTTTCCACACAGGCTGATGTTGAAGCCGTGGTAGTACTGGGTACCGCTGGAGGTAAACAACTTGTTGCCCACCACGAACTGAATGCTGGAAACAGAATGAGATAAATAATTCATGATCCTCCACTATCAACCAACACAATCAGTATCTGCGAATCATCTTCAAAACATCTAATAATTGACTTGGTTCACGTATTGTTGATTACATAAGGTAGTCTCATAAAAACAAATCTGAGAGGCTAGTTATTTAAGAAAACTGGCATTTTTCTTTTCATCTCAAAAACTTCATTTGCAAACATTACTTTTCTTTGGTTCATGAAATTGATAAACATTCATTCACCTATTTCAGAAATGATTACACACATTCACAGAGGTCAGGAATATGACTGACAACGTGTCATTTATTTATTTCTAAAACATATCAGGTACATATTGTGGATGTATAGGAGTACAGGAGTAAGACAAAAATGAGTGATTTTTTAACTTCTGGAGTGATTTTTTAACTTAACTACCGGTATGAACAAGTCAGTGACCCAAAAGATTTCTTTCAATGAAATCAGCCTTTTTGACACCTTTCAACTTTACCTGCATTTAGTATTTAATTAGTGCACAACATGTAAAAAGAACAAAGACTCCTTCTTATGAATACATCAGATACCTGTCATCATAATTACTAAGAGATGTTCTGTATGTCTTAAATCATATGATCTGGTAGGCTAAAAAAGGGACAAATCACACCTGTTTTTTTCGAATCAAACAGCAAAATATTTTTGCTTGTATGTCTGATAAGGATCTGTATACATCAAACATTCATCTGACATATATCATGAACTGATATCCCAATAAGAACATTAACACCTACTTGTCAAGGTCGGAGAAGTCATACACCTTGCCATCCTTCGCCACATACTTGCAGTCGGTTTTACACACTTTGCCCCCCTCAGCCTTCAGGCCCGACCCACACACCTTGCAGGCCTGCTCCCCCCAGGAATCACTGCTTGACACTACAGTGTTGGGTGGGCACGACTTGCACGATGCTGTGCTCGTGTCGATGTACTGCCCATCTGGGCACGGAATACACCTGGAACACAATCATTGAATATGGAATACACTATCCCCAAGCAGCCTTCCAACTGTCATATGATACAAGTCCTATATAGTTTTCCCAATCAGTGGGATCAAGAAAACTTATATTTCCAAATGCATGTCCACTGAAATAGTAAAATGAAATGCAATTTGTCTGCTGTAAGTGAATATATTGGACAAAATGTTTGAATTATTGTAACATCACCACAATGCAACACTGACTCTTTGCTTCAATGGCATCTTTCATTGCTGACACATTACTGTCTACAGAGGTAATATTGCAGACTCCATAAAATATCATGCACATACCTATTCCAATGGAAAGCATGGATACCAAGAAATACAATGTATGCACATGAATAAAAGCAATAAAACCCTTTCCATATTCATAAGAAATCTCTGAGTTGATTGTACTATTCCGACTATATCACAAGCATATGTTTATGAATCACTATCAAATAGTATATGACACCAGACATTTGCAAAAAGGTGAGCGTATCCTGTCCCATCATTGGCTCCTGTCACAAACACATGCAAAAGCAAGTCAATTGTTCCCCTTTAAAAACACAATTACATATGGTACATGTCAAAATAGGGTATTGCACTGGACATAATTTGTGTCAATGATGCTTCAATGGAAATGTCCTCCACATGTCTACCATAAACTGTTTGAGAGATTTACTGAGGCCTTGGATGTTGTAACCTTGATCAAGACTCTTTGAAATCTTGGTAGAAAGAGCAAAACATACGTGTTTTTGGTTGTTCCTCTAGGACAAGGTTTACACTCCGAGGCGCCACCAGAGATGGTGTTAGAGACCTTGATGGAATATATCTTGGCGATGTTGTTGAGGTACTCCTCTGCCTTGGCTTCAGGCAGGTTCTCCCAGTCATACGGCTGGAAGGCCCAGGTGGCGATCATTGACTTGTTGCTGCGGACTTTGTACCTGGAAGAACAAGAGCAAATAAACTTCTGGCTCAGCTATATTGCCATATCCCCTAAAAAAACCACAATGCTATGTGTTGTGGTTGTTGTGAAGGGCTCACGTGCACAAAGCAATCTTAGAAATCTTTATACTGTATGTTTGTCGAAGATCAGTTGATATATATATATATATATATATATATATATATATATATATATATATATGGACGTTGTTGAGATTTTTTATTTGTGCACGCATGTCCTTAAATATGAAACACAAAATGTTTTAAAGGTTTAACTTGTGCAAGAACTTTGGATGCATGAAAGGTTTTTTAGGGAGAAATCACATTTGATATTTACACAAATATTAATCAAGCCTGAAAATGACTTCATGTTGCATTTCAGTTTTGATTCCCCAATCATTCAGAGGAATACCAAATATATTTACTTACATATATTCATTTTTTTCATAACTTCCCTTCCATGATTTTGCCACTGAGTTCTTCCCATTAACATCCTGAAATAGAGAGTGTCCAACATGAACATTTGATCAAACAACATGCAGTAAGGACCAAGGTTCAAGAAAACATGATTAATGTTACAATATCTGGCGACATCAACAAACTTTGCACTTTGCATACTTAAAAGTAATTCAGACTGTACTAGTGTATCATGTCACAAAGCAGTCTTATCATCAACACTGGTCTAGGTTTATGTCAAAGGATGAGAGTTGTGATAACCTTAGTGCGATGATTGCATTGTGTTTTTTTTTTTTTTGCTTCTGGTTCAACGTTGCAATTAGCACATTCTACCATATGATGGCGGTCTGTAAACAATAGAGTCTGGACCAGAAAACCTAATGACTGACATGAGCATCGATCCATGCACTTTGTATATGATGAAAACAATATACTAAGTCACTGAGCCTCACCGCAGATCCACTTAGGCACCTCTTACAAGTTTGCTGGGGATTCATTCTGAACCAGAAGTCTCTTGATCCAAGAAAATTAGCGGTGATTACTGCACCATATTTGGATGCAATCACACACAATCAGACATAACTCAGCAACTCTTTGGGCCACCCAGTGAACACTCTAGTCCCCTAACAAGCATGAGGCACAGGAGATCTGACTGCCTTGAACACATATCAAGATGATCACCAAAATGAGTAGCCTTCAAAATATCCAACAATCTGAAGTTATTTACATATTGTACATAACTTTCTCATTTCAATCTCAACCACATTCATTACTTAATGAACATGAGCGTGTGTCACAATCTGGTGTGTGTCCCTGTTCAACAAGTGATTTTAGCACTAACAGGGATCGATTTTGCTACACTGAAGCTGCACCAGTGCAGGTTAAAACTTTCCACCAACATATTCCAATGTTTGAATTTGGGGGCTTGATTGTTGTAGCGCTAAGATCACTTTATGGAAAGAGCTCCTGGGCTCTAAGGGGAGACATTAACTTTATCCCTGTTCACTTACAGTCAAGAACACCAGTTCACAGTCTCCTGTACAGTTGATCTCAAACCCGAAGGAGATATGTCCGATAATATCTGCCTTGCCGTTGACAACGTTGGCTTGGCCTCTGAAGCCGGGGATATGCATGGTGAGGATGAGGAAAACATTCTTGTCATGGCTGAATTGGGTGCGGATGTGGTCATTGGACACCAACCATCCGGCTTGTGGGGAACAGGTTTCAGCTGGAGAAGAATTTAAAACAACACTCTTAATACTGAAGCTTAACTGTATTGAGTGAGTGAATGTTATTTTAAACCACTGTCAGCAAAATACCATCTGTAGCATGCAGAATCACAATTACCCATGTGGACCATTAATGAGTGAGCGAGTGAGATGGGTTAAACGCCACTTATAACAGTATTCCAGTTATATCACGGGCGTGTCAGCTTGATGTGGGAGGAAAGCCCGAAGGGATGCAGGTCTCAGACGTTTACCACTTCGGTAAAACCCACGAGCATGGGTATGGTGCTGACAAACCTAGAAACATAATTGGGGCGAACAGGGATTCAAACCCACAATCATAGGTTTTTGGCGTGCCCAAGCGACGCAACTGTGCACAGCGAATCACGGCCCCTTAGACGACTGGGCCCCCCGTGCCCCCGGACTATTTATGAGCATGAGCAATGATCCAGGACAATCAGCCATGTCACACACAGTAATCAAAGCCGCAATTTAACATGAATACCCCACTAGAACACAGTATACTGACTCAAAGCAGACCAGTCCTTGATTTAACCCCTTATTGCTGAGTGCCAGGCAGGGTGACAACAAGTACCATCTCTTAACAACTTGGTACAATGCAGCCAGGGATTCAACCCCTGACCTTCCACTCTCTGGGCAGACGCTCAACCACTAGACTGTGGGGGCGGTCCTCAAGATCTAGATTTCCAAAAGGGGGTCAATAGTTGTAATATTGATCAATGTAACTAAAAAGTACCAGTCACTCTCTGAACCTTTCCAAAAATTACAAAAGGTCATTACATCAATCAGTGTTCAATATTTATCATGAAAGTCAAGTAATTCTTGTTATATACTATGTTATTAAAACTAAATATTTAGGGAGGGACCTAAGAATCAAATACTACATGAGAAAAACTCAAGCACCTGCCTTACTTTTTCCCCATGTCAATGATGGAACAAACTGTCATTTCAATTGATGGATCACATAAGTAAAATACAGTAACGGAAAACAACTGTCCTTTTGTCTGCCTTATATATATTTCAACAGCAATAGTCAAAGATATGATAGGGGAAAGAATAATCTCCTGCCTACCTGTCATGGAGAGACAGTCACTGGAGACGTTGGGCGGCATGACGGACCACCACCTGTAGTCCAGGCTGTACTCGGGGGAAGTGGATGCGGGGCACGCCTCACAGGGCTTGGAGCCGTCCGAGAACTGGTTGGCTGGACAGAACTCACAGACTGAGTTGTTGAACAGCTGCATGCCCGGATTACAGGGAGGGCAGTCCTCCAAGGGCCCTTGTGGGGGTAGGGTCACAGCACCAGTACCCGCTGGGTTGCAGATCTGGGGGGAGATCCACGCATATTCCTTGCGTGTCTGGAAATAGATAGAGAGTAGGGGTGCATGAGGTATGTTGCTGTATATTTTAGCATTATCAAGGGTGCTGACCATGACCCAATTGCACAAAGCGCCGTTAGCATTAAACCAGTCAGTGTTAAACTATGTGAGCCACACTCCGGTGCCACAATATTCTAGATCTATGATGGTGACTTGAAAATAACGAGTCTGACCAGACAAACCATATTAAGAGCAACATCCCAAATTGACTGAAAAATCAATATATTTTATTATGATAACAAATTCCAAACATTCTGATGTTGAATTTTATCACCCTGTAACTGGAAATGATAAGATTAAGAGAAAACAAAAGTCAAAGTATATTTTTCAGGCTTCTAGTCCTCACATAATTGGTCTTTTGCAATGTTTTGAAGCCCTTTGGAACTTTATAATAATTCTTAGTCAATCTGTCAAATAAATATTGTTCAATCAATTAATAAAATGACTAAAATATTTAAGCATTATATAAATTGCAGAAGTGAATCCCATTTTACTCATTGACTGTAACAAATATAGCACTACATGAATAATGTTTCCTGAATGAACAATCTAGCTCAAGAATAAGTAAGTATTGGTAGTACAGCTTTGGGCCAACTTAGCCTCACCTGTTTGTTGTCATCACATGGAGTCTGGTATTCATAGTAGTCTCTCTCCAAACATGGAGGTCGGGTCTCGCACTTGCTGGCGCCTACAGCTGCAAGGCAAAGCAATGTTCCACTTACCTTACACCAACTGATCTTATATTTCTCATTTTGTTTCAAATTACCTCTTCCTGCTCATGTTACATTCCCTATCAATATCTTGACAATTTGAGAGGATATTTCCAGTTTTGTAAAGTGTTTGAAATGTTGAAGCTATTTTGTCTATTGCTAGCCTAGATTTACAATGTTTACAGAAGCAAGCTGACAAAAGTTGCTGCACTGAATATAAACAGTTGAGTTAATTGCCCAGAAAAGCCGATTTGACCACAATTATTTCATGCACATCAGTTTCAGTATTCTTGTGTGTAATACTCACTTTAGTTATTCAACCCCTCATTCCTGGGTACAAATCCCCATGTCACCTGTTTACTACAAGAACGTTCCTAAAGTGCCTGTCATCTAACCAACAAACTAGAAAGTTCTTAAAGTGTCTGATCAAACCCACAAACCAGAATTTTCAAGAGTGCGAAAGCTGCTATTCCGTTTTGGAAATAAGATTTGGTACCTTGCACAAGATAAACTTACTGGAGTACTCTGTGGCCTGGTTGCAGGGGGAACACTGGGCAGCGCCGCGGTTGGAGTAGGTGTTTTCCTGGCAGTAGCCACAGAACTCAGTGCCCCCGCTGCTGTAGGTGCCGCTTCGACACTTGGTGCACTCAGACGTATATGCCACACCTGCAGGCAGTCAGGTACAGGTCATTTCTCCATAACGCAACATGTGAATCAAGTCAGATGTCCATAATGCAACATGTGAATCAAGTCTGACCTCTACAATGGGACATGTGAATCATTCAGATCTGTACAATGCAACATGTGAATCAAGTCAGATCTCTACAATGGGACATGTGAATCATTCAGATATCTACAATGGAACATGTGAATCATTCAGATCTGTACAATGCGACATGTGAATCATTCTGATCTGTACAATGGGATATGTGAATCATTCAGATCTACACAATGGGACATGTGAATCATTCAGATCTCTAAAATGGGACATGTGAATCATTCAGATCTCCCCAATGGGACATGTTAATCATTCAGATCTCCATAACGCAAACATGTGAATCTAGTCTGACCTCTACATTGGGACATGTGAATCATTCAGATATCTACAATGGAACATATGAATCATTCAGACCTCTACAATGGAACATATGAATCATTCAGACCTCAACAATGGGACATGTGAATCATTCAGGTCTCTAAAATGGGACATGTGAATCATTCAGATCTCCACAATGGAACGTCCGAATCATTCAGATCTCCATAATACAAAGTGTGAATCAAGTCAGATCTCCATAATGCAATATGTGAATCAAGTCAGATCCCTGCATGGATCATGTGAATCAAGTCAGATCTCTACAATGGAACATGTGAATCAAGTCAGATTGATGGTGTGAAACAAATACAGCTCTTTTGTCCTTGAGTGGTCTGGTAAAAAAAAGGACACAGATGACAATAGCTGTATTAATTACTTAAGACATTTTGGTGAGGATTCTCATAATTTGTTAAGGATCTACATCAATAGATCATATTAGTTTGATCTGGCAGTACTTATCATAACCATAAACAGGGCTGCACACATTGCAAGGTTCTCCAAAATTAAGAATAGTACTTTATGCTGCAGAGTGTGCATTATGGCGCTGCTTGCAACTACACTTGTACCATGTCACACCGAGAGCTACACACCAGTGACTTCTATCTTCCTGATGAGGATGGGACTTCGACTGTGGGTTCGTTCTTTCATCCCGAGTGCACGCCACTGGAGCACATTCATGCCACTCTTCAGGTTCAGCTAGAGATATAAAGGGCACATGTCTGTCATACCCACATCAACAACATGGGACTTCAGCCCATTGAATGCTGAAAAGCTGCATACCCTGGTTGAAATTACAAGCAAATAAGACTAAGAGAATAGCAGGAAATATTTTGAAAGTTTTCCAAAAAATAATTAAACAAATCTGTAAAACTACATATCAGTGTGCAGCATTAGAAATTGGCCTATAGAATTTGTCAAATTGCCCAAGAGTTAAGGTATCATAAGGACTAGTAGAAATTAGCCTGTTTTACAGGTTTTGCTATATATTATCATTATAAGGACTAGTGGACAAAAACTGTTAGTTTCTATCGCTGGGGTGTCACAATACATCTACAACAGTATGGATAATATATATGGATTGCGATGCATAATTTGCACTGTTTTTGTGTGACATTTTCTATGATCGATCTGCCCAGCTAACAAGAGGTTGTTGCGATCTACTCGTTTGAGTTGAACTCATATGATTGGTTTATTTAGGCTTGGTCTAACAGTATAATGCAATCGTATCGTGATAAGCAGTGAGGTAACATTGCCCCAGTAGTAATCAGGCCAGATTATTGCACAGCATCAATAACTAAAACATGAATCGATACACGAGTAGGCATATCGTCTTTCTAAGCCATGTATCATATCATCAGGTATAGAGATTATTAATCACCCATGCCGGTTTGCCTTATCAAGTATGGAAATTAACCAAGAAAGACTATTATCCCAAAGTGAAAACATTTAGAAACATCCCCCCAAAAATATTAGAAATTCTACTAGCCTTTAGGATACCTTAAAAATTAACAAATGTGGTCTGGGCTAATGCTAATTTCTATGCCCAAAAGGTGTATGTTGAGAGTTAGTAGAATTTCAAACTGTTAAGGGTGTTTTATCGTGTGTACCCACATTCAGGCTAGAAGGTTTTCATTCACTGACATTACTGTTCGGAACTAAGGCCCTACCCTGTCTAGTATACATGGTACATATCTAAGTTCAAACAAGCATGTTTCCACCAGCACATCCCCAGTGTGGGCAGCCTACCGTCTGAGTCTTCCACTTGCCCTCCTCTGTGTTGGGGGGCCAGGTGCCCTTGGATTCATCCCCAATAGCCTGACACTGGTCATTCTGAACCTGCAAGAAACAACAATCCATCAATCACATCTCTTTAGTTAGCAGTATTAGAAGTTCAATTATACTCCAACAGACAATACAATAACAGAAACAAAATGAGATATGTCCACAGACACCATCTGATGTCTACTTGATGATGTTTAGGCACCCAAGTGTTATCATGGTCACAATATTAATCACCCGTGCTTCGTTCTACAGATGATGCTGAGACATATTTAATTTCTTGGAATGCTTGGGGAATTTAGTTAAATATTTGTATTTTAGGACAGCTAGTGTCAATACTTCATGTGATTATAAATGTTCCTCGTGTATACTAGTCTACGTATTGATGGTGAAGGACTTCCTAATGCCAGTAGTTTGAACAGTATGACTATGACAAAGAAATTTAGACTTTCACCCTTTACTTGCTCTAATTGCAAACACTGGTCACAGTTCCTTGGATTTCATTTAAGACAAGTGAAATAGCTGGCGTGGGGTATATATTATGAAAAAAAGAATGTATTTCTTTTTCTATTTCTTTTCTAAGCCATGTTCAAACTTTTGTAAAGCTGGATTTGATTGAATATCTGCTAGGGAAATAAATCATGGCAAGGTCATGAGATCTCCTACACAAACATGTCAAAGAGATGTAATGTAATTTTGTATTTCTTACTACTAATTATCTGCTGAAGATACACATGATATTATAAAAAGGAATAACACAAAGTCACATCCATGATGACAAGCCATTCAATTATGTGGTCCTGATGAAACGTCCAGTGGAAAGCTATAAAAATATCAAGGAAAAATCTACAATCGATTGCCATGCAGTTTCATTTCTTTGGTCAGCACAAAAATACCACCTTAAAAATGTAATTAATTTAGCTCACAAAGTGCAAAGAAACATCTTCCCGCATATTTCAAGTTTGTAACTATCAATTAACGTGAATATTTACCATATTTCGCGTTAAAGTGTATTATTTCCAAAACATGAAATCGCCATCTTCACAAGTTAGTAAATATGGTTAGATATTATGATCAGTGCTGTGAAAACATTCTATAGAGTTCCCTTATTCTATGATATATCTACTCTAAACCAATGTTTCAAAATGAAAACAAAATACAGAATCTTAGATGTTAAAATATTAGTGTGGGCAGTCGAGTCAGTGAATATTGTTTTATGCTGCATCAGCAAGTTTGCTTATACTCACAGGAAGTTGAACACCTTGACTTCCACCCTTAATTTTGTAATATATGTTTGTTTGTTGTTTGTTGTTTAACGCCAACTCAGCAATATTCCAGCTACATGATGGCGGTCTGTTGAAATACATGTATAGCTAGACATGCAACACAAATGAACTTTCATAAAAAAGACAAAACTTTTACAGCACTTTGAGTGCCAATATTGATTGAGAATGATGACGCAGATATGAATGTGAAGGATGGCACAGATTTAAAGTTCAGAAGTTTTGGACTGTTTTATGTTCACAATGGATTCCAAATCTAAATTACAAAGAGTGAAGATTCATGAGGCTGTCACTCCCATCTGTCCAGGAACACATCAGCAACTGAAGAAGTCGTTATTTCTGATGTAGTTTTACAATGGATCAATATGCCCATGAACAAGACAAACATTTAATTATACATCAACATTTTGTTGATCTGTTAGCAAGGGATTCTTTTACCAGCATGGATCTTAAAAATGGTTACTTTCGCTAATAGAGGGCAGCAGGGGTGATATCACCAGAATCACTCTCAATCATGTTTGAGAATATTGATGTCAACTCGGCATATAGAAATTAGAGAATGATTATATTGTGTCCATTTTGTTTGCCTCTTTTTTTAGATGAATAATGACACAGTAAGGGTGTTCTTTCAGTTTGAATTGTACCAAGGATGGCAAAGTCAGTAATAAGAGTGACATATAGAGGAATTAAATAAGTATTTATTTGACTTACTGCCGAATTTCATGCTCAAGACCTTTCACTGCATATTGCTTTCCCCCTATATGTGTCAAGTTTTCAAAGTACTGGAAATCAAACCACAAATAAGTCAGAACAGGCAAAGGCAAGACCTGTCTGAACTGACTGTGGAGTTGAACAGTGTGTCTGAACTCACCATCAAGTGAAACAGTGTGTCTGAACTCACCATCAATTGGAATAGTGTATCTGAATTTACTAAGATGTGAAACAATGTGTCTGAACTGACTGTGATGTGAAACAGTGTGTATGAACTGACTGTGATGTGAAACAGTGTGTCTGAACTAACTGTGATGTGAAACAGTGTGTATGAACTGACAGTGATGTGAAACAGTGTGTCAGAACTGACTGAAGTGGAACAAAGTGTCTGAACTGACTGTGATGTGAAACAGTGTGTCTGAACTGACTGTGATGTGAAACTGTGTCAGAACTGACAGTGATGTGAAACAGTCTGTCTGAACTAACTGTGAAGTGGAACAAAGTGTCTGAACTGACTGAAGTGGAACAAAGTGTCTGAACTGACTGAAGTGAAACAGTGTGTCTGAACTGACTGTGAAGTGAAACAAAGTGTCTGAACTGAAAGTGAAGTGGGATAGCGAGTCTAAACTGACAGTGAAGAGGGACAGTGTATCTAAACTGACTATGAAGTGAAACAGTGTGTCTGAACAGACTGTGACGTGAAACAGTGTGTTTGAAGTTACTGTGGTGTGAAACAGTATGTCTGAACTGAACTTTAAGTGGAACATTATGTCTGAACTTACTGTGATGTCGAACAGTATGTCTGAACTTACTGGGAAGTGGAACAGTATGTCTGAACTTAGTGGGAAGACAAACAGTATGTCTGAACTTACTGTGAAGTGGAACAGTATGTCTGGGTTGGGTGACTGATACTCGAAGGTGACGGTTCCAGCTTTGACCAGCTTTGTGGAGAAGATTAGACTCGTAGTGCAGTCGCCAGGGACTGCAGCGATGTAGTTGGAATGCAGCTGCCACGTTGACCTGTAACATCACATACACTTTTACACTTATTTACAAATATTACCTACAAATAAATATTTTATTAACCATCAATCTCATTAAAATTACATCTTAGTTCTCGCTACCGCTAAACAAAGATCTGAAGACATCCCATTACAGGTCATGTGCAAACTACCTATTACGAACTTTGACCGACCAATGAAATGACTAAGAAAGTCTACATTAGCCAATCAGAGAGCAGCTTTCTGGAGCCATACAGTACTAGTTTCAAACTGGTGACTTTCAATCCAGACAATGCTTTGAAATATATTTTGATAAAGTTCTCCATTCAAAATTTGAAAACTGAACAAAAGAATATTCTGGAATGTATAATATTTGACTGAGATCATACGGCAGGACTTCCCATGAGCTATGCAATGTCATTTCCATTCATATGTATATTCCATTGAAGAGACGGTTAGACAATGATTTTGACAGGTTCAGTTGTAAAGTCTGTAACTGTTTTAACTTTTTCCAGGCTGCTTGATTAGAACACACATTCCGAATGTCACTTTCCACATCTGGTAAGCGATGTTCTAATTGGTCAGAAGAAAAGTCGCTCTAAATGGTATGTCCTCAGATCTTTGTTTAGCAGTAAAGAGAAGTAAGGTTGGATCTTAATGAGATCGATTAACTGTGCACCAGCTTTATCTACTTTGATGGTTGAAATATGACAGTGATATTGCCGATACTGCTGATAAATATTAACTCACTCATGTGACTGGGGTAGACATCATAGACATGATGTGACTGGGCAAACACATCATAGACAGACCCCATTAAGGCCCACATCTTAAGTGTACATGTTATGCATAGTAAACAAACTAAAAGCTATATGTTTCAACCCTCAAACCAATCTAATTTCAGCATTATACAGACCTTTTGAAAAGCTAAACAAGGGACTAAGTGCAATATAAAACATGGTGCAACCTTAACCACTACCTTAAACCTTTAATATTACACATTCTCTATTAGCCTGATACACTTGGCCGATGAAAACCAAAATGTTTATGAGTAAAATAAATAGAAACACTTTGAAAGAAAATTTCCAGAAAAAAGACAGTGGATGCACCCTGTACAGTAAGACAAGAATTGCCTGTGTTAGAATATGTCCATAAATAATGGCAAGCATATATATTTGATGGTTCAGTAATGGGTATATATTGGCTGACGAAAAACAAAATCAAGACCTATTTTACTCACCCATTGACAGAATCACTGTTCAATAAACAAAGTTATTTTATATAAAATGACTTTTCTGTCAAAATCCTTAATCTGCTCTGACCTTTGGGTTTGACCTACAATTACACACAGTCAAAATGCAAGTTTTTTGCTTTGAATGTTGATATGTTCTTACATAAAGATTTATTATCAAAGTCAAAAATCAGTTGAATCAATAAACATGATAAATGTTGACTTGACATATCAACCTTTCAAAATTTACAATGCCTAATTAGGAAATAAGCATAATCATGTTGGGGAAGAAATATTAATAACCATT
This sequence comes from Haliotis cracherodii, assembly GCF_022045235.1. Classification (NCBI taxonomy): domain Eukaryota; kingdom Metazoa; phylum Mollusca; class Gastropoda; order Lepetellida; family Haliotidae; genus Haliotis; species Haliotis cracherodii. The sequence continues at coordinate 10,337,466 of NW_027266319.1, forward strand.
CCTATCAGAAACCACTTTATTACAAATCATGTATTTCAGCATGAACCTAAGTCACTTTTGCTGACTGGTAACAAAGTGGTATCTAAGGCAGACTGGTTTCAATACTTTATTTCTTACCTAAAACATAGTGGTGTGAGGGTTTCTTGAAATAATACTTATACTCATAATACCCACAACAATGATGATGTTAACAACATCATCCTATGAATTCTTAAATATTAATAGCTGTATCAGTTAATGGTAAATGGTTTTCATGTACACAACATAAACTAACTCCACATCCTATTGGAAGTCACAGAACAAATAAAACTGTAAAAAATTACAAACACGAAACTATTCAGAGGCACCCTGCAACCTCTTAACATCACAAACAGAAAAATATTTTTTACACTTTATTCTGAAACACAGACACTGGCCACTAAAACATGGTCGACATTTGTGTTTATGAGTAAGTGGTGGTTCTATTTATTGAAACCATCACAGGATCTTTTCTAATAATTCCACTATTTTCTTTCTAATCAACCTGAATACAAATATCTATAAACAAAAGGTAAAAATCAATCCCCCAGTTTGATGCGACTCCATGCATCTCAATGAGTCCACGTGGAGACAATGGTCAGCTGTACAGCATTGTGTGTATGGAAATGAGAGAGAGTTGACAAAGGGAGAACAAGCACCTGCTGTACAGCACACATTAGTCACAGCAAGATGATATCTCTCTATCTCTGCCTGCATGTCACATACTATCAGTGCAGCTGTTGCCAGACAGTCATTGATGGTACATCTTGTCTTTCACACTTATCATGCTTATTGTTGCTGTGGAGGAAACCCAGGAGGGCAGGACTTGATGCTACAAGGGGGCTAGTCTCTCCAGTCATGTGGCTATTTTCTGACTAGTTCTTAACATTGTAATTAAAACCTTTAAAAAAAACAATACAGTGTCTGAAGGATAATACTTAACTGTTAGAATGACATACAAAATACAATCTGAACCAACAGACACAGTTGTGTTTGAGGGACTTGAATCAAGTGCTGGGCCCACCAAATAGCCCAAGCCTAGTCCTCCTTTAAAAAGTGCTCCATCACTTTGAGGCTGAAACCAGTGATTTATGCTATGTGTAAAAGTGAAACAACTTCTCATCGTTCATTCTAAAATAAGTGTAAAACTTCACTCACTCTGCCCCTATACATGTAGCAGCTAATGCAACCAAAATATCCAGGAGAGGTTGTGAGTGAGTTTGGCACTGCTTTTAACAATATTGCAGTTATATCAAGGTATGTCAGCTCATTGTGGGAGGAAAGCCCAAAGTGATGCAGGTCTTAAACATTTACCACTTCGCTGAAACCCATGAGCACGGGCATGGTGCAGACAAACCTAGACACATAATTGGGGATTCGAACCCACAATCCTAGGTTTCTAGCATAGCCAAGGGACGCAACTCTGCACACAGAATTGCAGCACCTTAGACGACTGAGCCACCCGTGCCCCCAGAGGTTGTGGTGAGAAATACCAACATAACCAATGCTTCCACAACTATCCTTCTAATAACACTTTCAATTTGGCCAAGCTGATTTTCAAAGACGCATATAAAAACAGTTCAAACATATGATAAAAGATTTATTTTCGATCACAGACTTGCTCATAGTTAGAGTTTCATTTGAAGTTTGAGAAATCAGCTATTTTCACTTATTTTAGCCATATTTATGTATTTTATTAAGTCAGAAGTGTAAAACTTTATATTGTAAAGGGGAAAAAATATATTAGAAATCAGGCATTTGTACATGTCTGATAATTTTTATACCAATATTTCAAAAGTCAAAACATTAAAATTTTAGATTTCAAGTGGGCCAAAAAAGGCCCTTATCCTACATTGACCTTTATATTTGACAACAACAATAGTTATCTCCCTTAATGTTTACCTCGCATGTTACATCACTAACTTCCCAAACAATTGGTTGTTGAATCAAGGACATCTTGTCAAATTACAAGGCAATCCACATACCTAGGACTGTCAGTTATTTGTCAAACTACTGCAACACTATTCATAGTATCTATAGCATCACAATACTCAATAGTGTTCTTAACTATCGCAATAATGCTGCAATAATATATCATATCACCTCGATCATCAGCCCTATAAATACCAGCGGTAGAAACTAACATATTTAGTCCACTAGTTCTTATGATGATAACATATAGCAAAACCCTTAAAAATGGCAAATTTCTACTACCGGTAGTCCTTATGATACCTTAATTATTGGGCAGTTTGGCAAGGACTACAGGACTAGTGACACTTTCTGACTGCTGACCCTGACATTCACCACCACAGATGAGTAAGAGGGACAGAGGGACAGAGGAACAGATTAGGATCCAGTCCCTAGGTAAGCCTTCAAAATGACAGTCCTTGTAGCACCTAATCAGTCCTGAACTGGTAGTTACTGATGCTTCATGTACAATCACCTTCCTGGCTGCCGGCCTGTTTCTCTCTAATTGATACCATTATGTAAGACTGGAGATTTGACTTACAGAAGGCCTCCATCTGGTGTCATCTGACAGGTGGCCTCATGTTGTTTCACCTGTTATGTGGCAATCTCACAAACACAACCGTTCACCAGCTTCACAATTACACTTAAAACACTTGTTCAATTAACCCTTGACATGTAAAACCGTTCTATATATATTCTATATATTTAGTTAACAATAGTTACCATATTTTCTTGTGAATAATGCACAGATTGGAGACAATTTATACATGTGGACAATTGAGTTCTGATTTCATACTTCTTTCTCCCAAAGTAGACATTACTGCCAGCACGGAACAAATCCATACCAAGTTAGTCCTGTTGTTACACTCTCTCATTAGTTATAAAAAGTGTTCATTGTATGTCTTTCTATATCTACATGTATCAATTTTATTATGTTCATTCAAAACTTCATTCAGTATTAGAGAGATTAATGAATGTCAACTTCCTCATTATGAGGAACACAACGTTTCGGAGAATATGCTTACTCCTTCATCCGGTGAATGAGTGCTAGGATGCAGGGGCATATATATATGCATGTAAACAACACTTATAGTTATTGTTGTACTTGTTGATGGATATTAGTGCATTATCTCCATGTTATTGTCGTATCAAGTCTTTAAATGGCATTTAGAAGTGAATTCAAACAAGAGAGAATTTATTGATGTCAACTTCTTAATTATGAGGAACGCAACATTTCGGAGAACATGCTTACTCCTTAATATATGCATGTAAACAACACTGATAGTTATTGTTGTACTTGTTGATGGATATTACTGCATTATCTCCATGTTGATGTCGTATCAAGTCTTTGAATGGCATTTAGAAGTGAATTCAAATAAAAGAGAATTTATGGATGTAAACTTCTTAATTATGAGGAACGCAACGTTTTGGAGAATATGCACACTCCTTCATTCGATGAATGACTGCTAGGATGCTAGGATAGATAGATATATTAGGGCTGGGACAAGTCCGAATTTACTACCCGGGTACCCACATCCCCTATTACCCGACCATACCTGGGTACCCACTGTAGGTCTCAAGTGATAGGTACAAAATGTCCGATTGGGCATTTTATTACCAAAGCACTGGCAAAACATATTTAGATACATGTATTAAACAATCCGGTCATGCATACACTGAAGCTGACTCAAGTTACATGTATATCTTTATTCAAAGATGTGAAAAGTCAGAAGAAATGGGTGCATAGTCAGAAAGAAATGTGTACATTTGTGACTTATAGAGTTCTAGATATTTTTTGTCATTAAACAATATACCACATGACCATAATGACCAGCCACAGGTCCGCGTAGTCGTGTCGGGCCTACTCAGTACCCACCCGACCCGGGTACCCGAGTTACCTGTTCCAGCCCTAATATATATGCATGTAAAAACAACACTGATAGTTCTTGTGGTACTTATTAATGGATATATTGTTGAAGTTGTATCAAGTCTTTGAATGGCATTTAGAGGTGATACACATATACATAAGAGAGAATTTATGGACGTCAACTTCTTTATTATGAGAAACGCAACGTTTCAGAGAATATGCGTACACCTTCATCCCCTGATGAAATTCTACTGAAAATTATGCTAAGAGCCAAGTTTGGGCTAGAAGTCTCAAGTGCTTTGGACACAGACAGAAACTTTTACCATTAGGTAAATGGCAATACTGTATGTGGACAAGTGAAAATTTAACTTAATTTCCTCCCCTGAAAGGACACATGGACCTTAATATCCATCTGGCCAAAGGACACTAATGATTTAACCTTTGAAGTTCAAACAAGAATCAAAATCCAATCAGGCTTCCATTGAAAGCCAGACTTTGACTACAGTTGCCAGTAATCATGCTGATAAATAGCCTTGACAACAGGAAGCTGGGCTACGAGGCATGGTGGGCAGGTTCTCTGTAGACCCTCACATGGGTTGTCCCACACAACCCGACATGTCTATGTCAGCAATGTATGCAATCATAGTAATTGGGCAATTACGTCCAACTGTGCTCTCATGTTGACTAGCTTGGGCTGGATGAATATTTATCGTTTCATGCACATGACATGAACCCACTGTCCATGAAATGGTATACAGTTGAGTTCCATTATAGGGAAGTATTTGAATATCAGAACTTTTGGAAATTATGTAGTGATTATATTGATTATTTTAGCCAATCCTTGAATGGCTGGTTGCAGCTGTGTCCCAAATACGTTTTTGAAATCATAATGTCACCATTAGCACGATTAGATTTACATGTACATTTGTATCAGTCAATATTCTATTACAACTGTGTTGTAAACAATAATATAACATTTTTCAACTAATTAAACCCTTTCACTACAAAAAAAACATACCATAGTTTCATTGTATAACATGCAACTTTTTTCCAGAAAAGAAGCCAAACAGGATGCGGTGCGCATTATTCACGCAGACATGGATTTCAAGATCCTTAAACCATACCCTGAGAGTTTCTTCCAGAAATCACACGTCAACATACAGAATGAAATACTGGTATATCTGTTCCAAGAAACACCACAGCTAGTGTTAATCAAACCTTAAGCCAAAATACAATGGTTCAAATTGTTGGTTCCAAAATTTCATAAAGGACCAATGAACAAAATGAATCCAATGGTAGCAGTTTCAAGTATCAAATTCTAAAAAATAGCTAAAAAAAAACAAAGAGAAAAACAAAGCAAGTGAAACATTCACATAGTCATTCCCATGCAGGGAAGTGAGTGAGTGAGTGAGTGAGTGAGTGAGTGAGTGAGTGAGTGAGTGAGTGAGTGAGTTGGGTTTTACGCCTGTTTAACAGTATTACAGTTATATCGCGACGTGTCAGTTTAATGCAGGAGGAAAGCCCAAAGTGATGCAGGTCTCAGACGTTTAACACTTCGGTGAAACCCACGAGCACGGGTATGGTGCTGACAAACCTAGAAACATAATTGGGGAGAACCGGGATTCGAACCCACAATCCTAGGTTTCTGGCATAGCCAAGGGACACATCTCTGCACAGCCAATCACTGCACCTCAGACGACTAGGCCACCCGTGCCCCTGGGCAGGAAAGTGACTAGATCAAACATTACAATATTGATATGAAATCTTATATTACACAGTACAATTCTCTCATCTAAAACATTTTTTCCGGATGCTGATTTTTGGCAGGCTAGACTTGCTTTTCATAATCTAGATTGACTTTGGTTTTCTGAAATACATATGTTCGAGTCATGGTGCAGGACTAACGTTCATTTGACAACATTAAATAGTAAACCTTTCGTCACAACATAAAGCATGACATCTCATGATATTCCACCTTCCTTGTGTCCTGAATAAAGAGGCCACCTGTTACCGAGGCAATTGTTTCCAGCTTGTCTGTTAACGACACCTAACTTGATAACATACATTTAATCTCACATGATACTGCAGAATATGCCCTTCTCTTGTTAAAGACTCAGTTCAAACAATTTCAATATTCCGAGTGTTCCTTAAATTTGAAAAGAATCAAATTATAATTTGTTCAAGGTCGCTCAAATGTTGAAGTAAAAAGAAAACATTATTAGTACAAAACATGGAAAAATTCATATTTTCTATGCAGTAGTTTTCAAGTTATAGGTCACACAAAAAATGTCCTCGGAAGGACAGAATTCCTTGGTAAACTATTATAAAGGCAACCTGTACAAATAACTTTTGAGATTACTAGCTCACACTTAGTGCTCAGCACCCGTTTTCAGTACAATTTAGTGTTATTATAAGGACTATTATAAGCTGAACTTATTAGACTGAGCAGAATTTTATTAGGCTTGGGTTTTTGCCTAGCAGGTAAAGTCACAGACTGTGTAGGTCAATAAACAATGAATTCCAAATGTTCCAGTCTCTACAACCAATAAATGACATCATGTAAATTGGCTCCGCAGCTAGTCTGTATCCACACACAAGTCCCCATGTTGGCAATTACTTGTTTGTCATTATCGTGTGCCTATATTTTCAACTCATAATTACCATCATCATCCCCGTCCCTTCAGCGCTAATGGCTCATACAGCCATGTATCCAGGCAATTGTCAGACAAAGGAGACCCAGTACAACAATACACCAGACATCCATACAATTCAGGATCAGGATCAGATCAACAAGTGTTAACAAACGATGCAAATTCTTCAGCCTCTACAAAATATGTTCCTAATACAACAAAACAGTAATGTTCACCGCCAAATGAACCCTACAAGCATTTTCTCTGATGTAATCATCACTAGCATGTGTTGTCTACAACATAACAATGCACACATACACTATTATCACCTACTCTATGAGATGATTAGTCAATTACTCAAAAAATCAATTTCTACATCGAACATATTCAACAAGAATTTCTACATATGTCTAAAGAGCTACATGTCTCAGATCTGCTACAATGGAACAGCCGCTTACAAGGTAGAAAATTTGGCTCTATAAGCTTCCTGCTAACTACAAATACATATTCTTGTTTGGTAACTTGTATAAACCACATGAAAATAGCTGCCATCCTGATGGCCTGAAATAGTGCGACTGAAAGCAATCAGTGAGATGTTGTAAACACATGAGGATGATGGGCTATAAATCAATAGGACAAGATTCCCAGCGGGACACTCTGATACAATGACACTTTGTCCATGACAGTTATGTCTGTAACTGGCTTTGTTGTCTTTAGTCAGGCAAATCAGAAGCGGACAGGGTTTGTACATATTGAAATTACTGTTCCTTGTATACAGTACTTACAAAACATGCTTCACAGTGGATAACTATCTACAGTTTTCAATCACTACATCTGTGTCTATTGTCAGTATTGAGTGTCGCAGATTTTGCAAATTGACAGTAGACATGAAAATATACTCAAATTACTTTTTCTTGTTAAAGGATATTAATGATGAATGGTCTTACATGAGTAGATAACGAGCAGTTGTAATTTACAAAGATTGCCACCTTCCCATTGCATTGAGATTGATGAATTACCCTTTTCAGTTTCTGAATCCCAAGGTTTAATTAGTGTATAATATCATGAATATTGTGCATTAAGCATGTTCATATGTATTTGTTCACTTTCCTTGAGTGCAAGTACATTTGCCACAGGCTTCATAAAAAACATCACCAAAGTATAAGAAAAAATATTTCAGTTTGTTCCCTTTAGGCATCAGGATGCCGTTGTACGAAGCAATCTTAGCGCGTCGTAACTCCCATACCTTAACATAGTCTTATCACAGTCATAGTGCTAAGGTTGTTTTGTACAACGGCACCCAGGAATTCATTTAATTGGGCCATTACAATTTTAACAGTGCCACTGGAACTTTAATCCCTGGAAGAAGGCCAAAATCATGAAGCATACAAGCGACCAAATATATCAATTGTTGTGGCATCATGTCCTGCCACCAAGTTAATAAAGGTATTAGAAAAACTGCCAGTATGATAAGCTATACAATGGCAGTAACAGCAGCTTGGAGTATACCATGTCATATACCCTGGGGTCTATAAATCATGATGCTGGCACCTATCAGCATAACACAGATGTGTGGGTTGTGAGAGAACAAGAGAACAAAACAAGTTGACCATCATGATCATGCAAGCTGAATTTCAGAAAGTTTAATCTAAACAAAATAGTTTTGGTCCAGAGTTCACAGTTTGGGGAGGAAACTTACAAATAATTTTGTATCATAAAATTTTATACTGCTGTATACTGACACATTGTAATATTAGAGTCAAATATTCTAAAGTAAACAGCCATCAGGAGATGACATATCCCTCAAATCTGCATCTTCCCCAGGCAAGAGAGTTAACTGACTCTAAAAGTCCAGTTTCCACCCTTGCCGAACTTGGTTTTTCACCAGTTATGTCCCTTCTAAGCCTCTCCTATGGACCAATCAGATTCCACCTCTCGTATCACTCGCATTAGCTTCAAACAAAATGGCGGCATGCAGTCAGGACGATCTGATCGATAATCAAGATCTATATCGTGATAAAACGGGTCTTACATCGCAAAATGCATCAAATCATGTGAGCACCTTGATTAAAAACATGAAAAGATTTGGAATATATCTGCTGACAGCAAGTTGGTAGAGCACATGCACTGCAAATCCTGCAATTGACCGAAATCTGCACGCCAGTTTATGAACTGGATTTCAATTGGATACCTTGTGTCCTTTAAAATGGACATGCTGATCGCTACATTTTTCCTTTTTTTTTCAAATCAGGGGCAAGCAATTTCTAGTAACAATTTCTAGAGTCACACAAATTAGAATCCCACACATTCAGGGATGCAACTTGGCACAAGCTTAATAGCAACTGTCAGTTTGTCTAATGTTAAAAGTATCCCAAGGACAGTAGAATTTCAGGTTTTTAGGTGTCCTATGTTATCACTATTGGGGCTAGTAAATGTTTCAGTTGAGTTGCATTCCTGCATGTCTGTAACACATTTCAGAGTGACCCCTGTGTACACCGACCAGCTGTCATGTCACATGATCAAGAGATAAGCCTCCTTCTTGGACTAGCATGGCCTCTCCAGACTGACCCACAAGTGACACAGACACTAATTAACACAGCGGTAATTTGGTCAGATCAAGATGACAAGGGATACTTAGAACAACTTTCTCCAACATTGAATACCTCATCCAGACAGCTGCTGACCAGTCCTATTGATTTTCACTTGTGAATATTCTCCCCTACAACATGTACAAAGATGAGATTTCCAAACCCATCAATTTATGTAAATTTGTACTAATGACTCATATCACATCAAAATTGACAATGATAACCAAAGAGACAGTGCTACGACTTGAATGTTTCTGATAACATGGCTGACACAGTATGGCTAGTGAGTGACCATATTATTCCCAAAATAAAGGAAATGACCACTGGGTGTGATCAATGAAATTGGATCAAAATGCTTTGCAGGCTATTGTGAAATCATCAGTTACCATGACGTCACAATCAAATGATGTCACTACTCTCAATGACACTGCACCTGGTCAGCTGAACTTTTTACACTTAAGACACTGGTTGTTCCTGTTACAAACTGAACAAATTGGAAGAATGATGTCGGATGACAAACACAGTCTCACCCTTGTGTCGTATCATATGAAACATATCAACACTAGTCAATAAAGGTTTCTCTCCTCGGCAAGTCTTTGAATATTAAACTCTTATCAACTTGTGATATTATATATCTCAATAGACATTCTGGTGAGATTCTCCATATATTTTTCAATTTGGCCACATTAAATTTATCATTTCAGTTTTAATCCAAATATTCAAACTGTAAAGCATTTGACAATTCAGTTAATTAGGCCACATTAAATTAATCATTTCAGTTTAATCCAAATATTCAAACTGTAAGGCATTTGTCAATTCAATTAATTAGGCCACATTAAATTAATCATTTCAGTTTTAATCCAAATATTCAAACTGTAAGGCATTTGACAATTCAGTTAATTAGGCCACATTAAATTAATCATTTCAGTTTTAATCCAAATATTCAAACTGTAAGGCATTTGACAATTCAATTAATTAGGCCACATTAGATTAATGTTTCGTAATAATATTTCATTATTTGGGCAGAGATGATAATATTAATTAATTTATTATGTGTACTGTGGAAAGAATTGGTATGCCATTGTGTAATTAAAACCCAGAGTTAAGATAATCATGAAAGGTCATCAGTTATGTAAACATCACTTCCAGGTTTCATGACACAGGCTCTTTACTCTTGGTGTGACCATGGCAACACTTATCTCACTGTTATGCCTATGAATATAACCAAATTAACATACAGAAACAAAAACAATTCACAACAACTGAATAACTCACAGAATGTATTCTATATTCACATATCCAAAGGTGACTTAAGGTGATAAAAGTACCGTGATCTCACTAAGCCTAAGAATAAACAATCACGTAATAACCTGATCAAGTGAGCGAGTATGGTTTTACACTACTTTTAGCAATATTCCAGCAACATCACAGTGAGGGACACCAGAAACAGCCCCTTATAACCTGATCATGAATGTTAGACATGGAATCATAGTCTCCTAACCACATTGAACTACGACACACCCCTTAATATAGACAGAGTTATAGCAAGAACATCTGCTCCATCACTGCCTACAAGTGATAACAGCATGGATAGTTATATTCTCTTATGAAAACAATAATTAACAACAAAAACAAAACAAATTTTTAAAAAACAAAACATACACAAATATCAAAAACCTCTAAAATAATCACAACGTGTGCCAGTAGTAACTGATGATAGATTCTTGTTGCTGTTGAATGAAAAATATTTCATTATTTTTTTTAATTTATGGTTTGTGCATAAACGTAGGTAAGTTGACATAAATGTGTGTTGCTCATTTTGTTTTAACCTGTCATTGAACTGTTTGGGTCCATTAATTCAATGGGTTACAGATGAAGTCTAATTCAGTTAAATTAAGTGTATGATACAACCATATTCGACGTATTAACCGCCCAGAGTGCTCTCAAAATTAGAAATAAGGGGCTCTTATTAGAATATTATTTTGGCAAGAGAAAAAACAGAGATGAAAGATCGTAAATTTCGTGGTTTATGCTGACAGCCTGAAATTTTTGTATACGACAGATATATTTTTCCAGAATTCAATTGCCCATAATTAAGGGTGTACATTGATCAATCGGAAGGGGTGCTAATTGGGACTGTTCCGAAGCCAATATCAATGTGGGCGCTTATTGCATAAAATACGGTATTAGTAATAAACAAATTCATGTTCATTAATCAGAGAAAGGGTATGCACATGGTCTCTGTTAAGTTATTAGCTTAAATGTTACTTTATGTAAGAATATTGGTTGTTTTTTAATTCCACTAAAATAGTGTTGTCAGGCAAAAAAATATATATTCAAAATAGGTTCATATTATTTTCTATTTCATGGATTTGTATCACTAAATGTTTGAAATTCCTCTAAATCAGAGAAGTCAGACAAATAAAAATAAACTTAATCTTTTTTTACAAATTTTTACTTTTGTATGCATTTATATTTCATATTCCTCCAAAAAAGAGTTGTCAGGCAAACAAGTATCAATTGAAAATAAGTTCATATCATTTTTCTCTCAATACATTTTATTCTGGAGCTCTGGGTAACATTGCCCCAGTCAGTAGCCATCAACACTGTAGTAACAGATGTGACTGACGTCTTGCATTTCAGTTGCCAACAACATGTGACCATGTGTCATGATGGGATGGAGCCTGCAGAATGGTGTCATGTCACGCTGTACTGTAGGGACATCATGGTTAGAAAACTCGTGAACCAGTTAATCGTCCTATGGAAACTGTCATATTTAATTAACCGTTTTAATGAAATATTCACAATGTCTACAGTAGTAGTCTGTCCAAAGAGAACAGTTCGCCAATAATTCCTAACCAACCTCCATTAGATGTTCTGCATGAACTAATCTTTTATTATATCATTAACAGACTGTTGCAAACTGTGGATTTATAACTATTTTATAGTGAATACTTCAGATTGTCACAATATTATTATTGATTTCATAGCGAGTGAGTGAGTGAGTGAGTGAGTGAGTGAGCACTGTAACACTGTATCAATATTACAGATTTTTCAAGCCTATAAATTATCAAGTCTGGACCAGAGATGCAACTGTTTGCCGTCAAAATGATCCATTGTGAAGTCTTGCTAGTATCCATGGCAACATCAAATCATGTGAACACTAATCAATAATCCTTTTATTTCTTCATTATATGTTTTCATGTCATCAGAAGACAACATTATGACATTTTTCAAAATGCTCGAAGAGGTTGCAGACTGCCACTGAGAAGTGACTTCACCATGTTCATAGGGAAAATCATCAATATTTTGGCAACACAAAGACTGCATAAATACAATGGAGCATCGTTGTGATGCAGATGAGACCTCAGCTAAAAACAAGTCAACTTAATTAAATGCATCAGGGTATGTTCTATACATAGGGAAAATATCAGGCAAGAATCTTTCACTGGCTTTCAACAGAAACTGGACTGTCTGCCTTGTCTAGTGGATAGAGATAGAGAGTGGAGGATCGGTGGTTCGATACCCTGTCCGTATCATACCAAAAGACATTAACAGATGGTACTTGATGTTACTCTGCCTGGCACTCGGCAGTAAGGGATGAACCAAGGGCTGGTCGGAGTGGAGTCAGTATGCCGCGTCTATGTTGGGTATCCATGTTAAACTGTGGTATGGAATGTCAGTGGGCGAGCCTAGTAACCGGAATAAGTTCGGACGAGTAGAAGCACTTGGGGGTCTTAAGACCTCCCCATCTTTATCCATTCAACTATGGGGTTATGATGTTCATGCTTAATTTTGACACTGAATAACATTATTATTCCCTATATTATAGTTTCATGACCAGAGAATCTACCCAAGTGTCTCTTGTCATCAACACATGTGGATAAAAATAAAAACCTCACATGACCTCACAAGAGGGTGAGATTCTATTTATCATTCAAATCATTCTTCCAACTCTTTCAGTTTGTAAACAATTATAATGAGAGTACAAAGAACTGCTAACTGAGAGATTTGTGATGTCATTTGATTGTGACATCACGGTTACCGATGACATCACAACTAGTGATGGGTATTGGCCTGACTTTCATATTGCAATTTATTGTAATAATGATTTATGTATCGCAATACGTACCACAATATATTGCATGCATTCTTTCATCTGTATTTTGTTATGAACCTGAATAAAAATAGCCCAAATGACTTAAAGTTGGGCCCATACATCGGACCTCCTCTGCACATTTTTGACAACTTCATAGTCATCTTCATTTTGTTCGATGTTGCTATGGTCACATACTCATGCTAAATAGACAGTATATAAAGGAACATGGGCACGAATAGTTTCCCTTTTTTTTATTACCGGAATCAATGTCACTTATGTAAACTTTGCCAACAAAGGAGATATTGCTTGATCTCACCCAAGCCACATCTCCCGTGAAAGTCAGTTTCAGATGACAGATAGACTCTCCTGCACTGCCTACCTGCTGCAGTTGACATCGCGCTTGTGGCTTCTCCACATGAAGCCTCCACCGAAGGCCTCGGATGAGATGGTGAACCCTAAAGGGAGGTTGTCCCAGTCGTCAAAGCGGACCCCACCTCCCAGAGAGTACGTGCCGGCAGGGCAGGGGTGACACTCCTGGTCCCCCTGGATGTCCAGAAACTGACCTGCATTGCATGTGAATGCTGAAACAAGGAGAAGACATGATTATACTTCTGGCTTAATATTCCCAATAACCATCAAGAAGACTAAGTCAGCAATATACCCCATCTTTTCCAATATATGCATAAAAAACACAAAACATATATCATATACCTAATAATACGAAAAAAAGTTAATTCTACAGCTTGTGAGTACAACTGACTGTAACATTGACGACTAAACCAAACGATTATCTCTCATTTCATTTACTGCCTTAAATACCATCCAGAGACGTGAATAAATAATGGTACTTTTCAAATGACAGCTTTTCATTTGATATTTTCAAAACTCTAAATCATTATTGCATAACAAAAAAGCCAAATAGCAGCGTTTGAAATTGGCACAATTCCTGTAGTCCTTACCAAACTGCCCAATAGTAATGGTATCCTAAGGACTAGTAAAAATTGGCCCATTTTAAGGGTTTTGCTATATGTCATCATTAGAAGGACAAGTGGACAAAAGCTGTTAGTAATGTCTCTAACCCTGAATAGTCAAATGACACCTGAACAAATATATGATCACAATGATACTGTGCTTGTTTTAAATACACACTGCACGATGCACAGCTTCCCACTCTGTCTGGGTACAATGTCATACAATCAACCAAGTCTCCAAGCTTGACCACTTAATCCATTTATTTGCCTCTGAAAACAAGCATAGGTTGCTGGAGGCCTATTTTAACTTTCGACAGGGTTGTACGAAGTATGATGTCTTATGTGCTTACAAAGTTTGAATCTTTGTCAAACTTGTTATTGCCTCTGAAAAGCAAAATCTGAAAATTTTAAATCACCTTAATTAGTAAATAGCAAAATGCATAAGTTCAGCACTTGCCTGATGTGCATATGAAGGTCAACAAAGAAATGAGAAACAGTTCATGAGTTACACTCTGGGAACGATCCCTCATTTGAACTGAAGTCAACTCTTTGCCTTGGGAAATGGAAATGACACAAATAAATTGAAAAAATATTGAATAGCAAAAGGCACCAGTTCAGAACATGCCTGATGTATATACAAAGTTTCATGAAGAATTATAGAATGATTTAGGAGTTATACTTCAGGAAAAAATTATGGACGGATGGACATTTCCATATCCCCCTCAAAACTCAGTTTGGGCAGGGGATAACAAGTTTCCAACAGTTGCTCAGTGGCAGTATACACCATACTACAGTGTACAACAGTATACAGTAAATGTTGATATACTCTGTCATTATATAACATGTGTTGCTGAAGACCTATTCTACCCCGGAATCTTCACTGGGGGCCCGGACTAGTGAATAGGTGAGCTTACAATATTAAACAATTTGTATTTACTGGACTCTAGCTTCAGACTAGTGGCTTAAGTTTCAGACTGCAAAGTTAAACTAATTTGGGCCCAAGATAAAATTGCTGATTGTCATACCGTCTTTAAAATTACACATATACTAAAATCTGGATAGTGCGAATGGTACTGTTCCAGTGAAAACATCTTCATTTTCACATTCTCAGATTAACAAAGCATTGATTTCTATCAAAACTTTTGTAGATACAGATTAACAAAGCTTGTACTAAAGACGTTTGGATTAACAAAGTATCACTCTATTCAGCAATATTCAGAGAAGGGTATATTGAAGTTGTTAGAACTAAGATTTTAATTAGTTGAAGATAAAACCAGTAGCATTCTGTTATTTCTTTTTGCTAATTCATAAAAAAACTCAGCTGAAAGTATTTTGACTACCATGACTACCGTAAACTAATTTCGTTTTAATTTTTGTATGTGTTTTGGGCTCTGAGGGTTTGATCAAAACTATTTATATTGTACTACTCTAGTTAAAAAAAATAACTCCTCCAATCCCAATGTGTCAAGTGTTAAACAAAGACTACTGAAATAATACATGGATGGTGCCTTGGTACTTCAACCATTCAAAATTTAATGACGAAGCACATGACTCACAATGACAGAAGACAAAAACTTCACGACATGACAACAACTCTAGGAATTGGAAGGGAAAACAATGAATAAATAAACTTACTTAGTATGAAGGACACATCTACTCTTAAGCTGACAATTGTGGCTTGATGAATTTCTTAAAGTCTGAGGTTACAGCAAGTGTGTTCACAATAGCAGATCAATGGCTGAATAATGCTGAAAGTTGGTCAACAAGAACACTGATGACTTTCCTTGGTAACTGACAGCAAAACAGAGCTTGAAAACTGTCCAGGGTGCCGTTGTACAAAGCGATCTTAGCGCTAAGGTGATCTCATACTTTAACATGGACTTACGATCATCGTAGCGCTAAGGTTGTTTTGTACAACGGCACCCTGGAATGTTAGCTCTCGGTGAAATATTTGGAGGACTAAGGAGTCCAGCTGTTCACTTCCAACTCTTCAACCAGACTTAAATTGATAAAGGAAGTCATACAGGATTAGAAATGCCTTCCATGTAAGTTCCAATGGCAATTTTAAAATGACAGCCTGTGCCCAAACTTGAGTCTACTAGTATGAACATGGCTCTTAACATAATTTTCAGTACATTTTAGTGTTTTTATGGAGTTTTATAAGCTGAGATTACTAAACTCAACAATCTTATAAGACACAGGCTTCGGAATATAGGCAAAAGTCGCAGACTGAGATGATAATATAAGGTTTAAAAAATGTTCCTGGTGCCTTAAGAGCACACTTTACAATTACATATTGTAAATGTATGAAATGATTTTGTTTGTTGTTTAAAGCCGTACTCAGCAATATTCCCGCAATATGGCGGAGGACTGTTAATATTCAAGTCTGGACCAGACAATCCAGTGATTGATATCATGAGCATAGATCTATACAGTTGGGATACGATGATATGCATCAACCAAGTCAGTGAGCCTGACCACCCAATCTCGTTATGACAAGCATCAATTCTAACCCGGATCTTCATTTATTAAATTCCATTATTGCAAATATAAAGTGGCACAGCTGAAAATCACTGACTAAAATTCAAATTGTTACACATACAGCATTAAAGATCAATAAAAGACTAAATTCCCTGTCAAGCTGGATCATTCAGCACTGTATATAATAGAGAGCTTTGGTATTACTGTGGTGAATGTGTTTCAATTACCTGTGCCTAACATATGATAGAAATTGAGTTCTCATCTATTACAATGAAAATATTATCATATAAAAAAAAATTCATTATTTTCAAGCTTTTTTTTTTGCTTTTTTTTTAAAAAGCATGTAAATTCCCTTATTTTAATGTGCCAATTTTGATAATTGACAAAACCATGGTCTAGAATAATAATATTTACTGTGCAAAGTTAACAGGTTTTAACATTGTTCCTACTGTGTGAAGCCTAGTGGGGATACCTCAAGAGGTTTGTTGTTGCTTAGCAATATGATGGCACCTTGTAAACAATCAAGTCCAAACCAGACCAGACAAACCAGTGATTATATTATGAGCAATGTCCCATCAGGGTACCATGACAAATAACAACCAAGTCACTGAGCCTGACCATCCTTCGTCCAGTATATCACTGGGAAATCCCAAAGAGGATAATAGGTCTTCAGCACCCAAAAGTTTTGCTGAAAATAAGTATTGGGAGGGAGTTGACAGTGGTACTGATGCTGTGACTGGATAATACTTACTGCAGTCTTTCCCCCTCACCGGGGCATTGGGAGCTCCCCCTGTACACTTGTTGTGTTCCGGCACGGACACCCTCCATCTCATCCCCTCACTGTCACACTCCGTGTACTCATAGTGGAAGTCTTTCTGTGGGACAAGCACAAACACTTCATCAGAAGGAACCAAACATAAATTGTATTCTTAGGAGAGAATAAACGTACTGTCTTGTCTATGTAGATCAGGATTATCTTACATTTAATCACACCAAATTTAATTCAGTTCTACATTGCTCATTGTGATGTAAAAGATAGATATCACAATCAGATATATAGCAAAGTGTCTAATCTCAAGATCTCTGTTGTACCTTTAAACTTTAAATAATATACACTCTTTAAGTCAAATGTGATAATGTTTTCTGGCCAAAATGTTTTGCCCCTTATAGCAAAGCATCAAATCTCAAGATCTTTGTTGTCTCTAAAACTTTAAATATCCTCTTTATGTCAAATGCCATGGTTTCTGCCCAAAACGTATTGCCACATACACTTGTAGCAGTATCCCAATAATATCAAGGTGACTGGTTCCTAAGACAGCACCAGGCAAACCAGAGACTAAACATCAGAGACTAAACATCAGAGACTAAACATGCTAAACATCTTCTTAAACTACCTGTGAAGATCCGGGGTAGAATAGGTCTTCAGCAACACATGCTTGCCGTAAAAGGCGACTAACGGGATCGGATGGTCAGGCTCGCTGACTTGGTTGATGCATGTCATCGATCCCCATTGCGTGGATTGATGCTCATGATATTAATCCCTGGATTGTCTGGTCCAGACTGGATTATTTACAGACCGCCGTCATATAGCTGGAATATTGCTGAGTGCGGCGTTAAACAACAAACCAACCAACCAATCTTCTTAAACAGTGACTAATTAGGTCAGAGCATGCATGGCTCGGGATTTCCCAGGTTTTGTTTGGGAAAGGTGTATTGTTTTCAAATCGTGTTTCTATGTTTGGTCAAAAGGTATACACTTCATAGATTTCTGTTACACATTGCAAGATATCTTTAGCAGGTCTGATATAAACTTTACCTGTATCTTGAATATGATCAAAGGTAACATCATGATGTGTATTAGACTGGGCTTGTGCCAGTTTTGTAGCACTGGCTTACTGAGATTCCACAGATTAACATGGATATCCCACTCAGACACAACCGGACCTCATTTAATCCCCTTAATACCAAGCACAAGACAGGGTAAAAAGTATCATCCTTTAACATTTTCGGCATGACGTGGCCAGAGGATCTAACCAGGTTTTCCTGTCTAGAGGCAGATGCTCACCCAACTAAACGGAGAGTATCAAATGTATCACTACAACATATTTGCCAGGTTTTATTAACCAAGTCCCAAGTTCCCCCACCACGGCAGCAGTCTGTTAATCATGATTCCAATGATGTTAATTTCCTGTCTGCATGGTGATAGAGGAAGCGCTTTCGATGGAGTTGTATTCAGAGATATCCTAGGGGAAGTTCAGGTACTGGGAATTAAAACAGGTGGTCACACATGTTCTCAGGTCCATACTGGCTGACACACACTGCACAAGGCTACGGGGAATTTCTTGAGCCACTGAGTACTTACTCCTATGTTATCATTCACATTGTGGTATTGATCATTTTTTGCTGGTATTCCGAGTATTTGTACTCCCTTGGATCCAGTCTGTGGAGTATTTTTAGACCAAACAGTAGACATTGTTCAGAACAAATTTCTGATTATAAATTATAATAGTTTCTCATTTCCATCTGTGAGTTTTCCATCTTATCTCACTCCAAGAGTGATTAAAGTTTTGCACCTGTTCTAGCAATATTCCTGCAATATCAGCGTTAGAAACTAACAGTTTTCGTCCACTAGTAATGATAACAAAACCCTTAAAAATGGCAAATTTCTACTTGTCCTTAGGATGCCTTTACCACTGGGCAGTTTGGCAAGGACTACAGGACTAGTGCCAATTTGTAACGCTGAAAATCATGGCAGTTTCACACATTGCACCATGTGGGGAATCAAACCAGGGCCTTCAGCCTGACAAGTGAGTGTCAAAACCTCTAGGCTACAGCCCCATGAATTAATGTGCTCCCCCAGTGTCAAATGTTACATACTCAAAAAAACTGAGAAATATTGGTATGCAAGTTGAAAAGATTGCACTGGGTACAAGGTTGGATCCAGCATTCTTAAAAGGGAGGGGTCGTAAAATATCAAAATCCTCTCTCAGATAATTATGCTGCCTGCAACATACTACATTTGGATTTCAAGGGGGGGGGGAGTCGGGCCCCCTGGACCACCCCTCGGGATCCACCTATCTGGTACATTACACATAATGTTGTCATCTTACACTAATCTTTTCTGAACTTTAGCATGAGTATTTATATGCCAACTCAAACCTAACCATTTGTAACCATGGCAACTGGTTTATCAGTGTTAGAAACTAACAAGGTCAAGGGGTCCTTGTCATAACCCTTACCATAATAACCCAAAGGTATAGGGGTCCCTTGATTCAAATACCATACAAATCCAGGAGCCCCTTCATTTCGAACATTGGTAATGTGATATTTTTGTCATATCTTATTTAACTATAGAGCTTATGTGGAGCTCTGTCTGCATCTACATCACCAGCATTACTAGTCATTAAAGGAGCAACAATACTGACACCTCCCCTGGGTCTCATAACATCCACTTGGTCTACACTTGTGGATATCAGTTTTATTACTAAGCTCCCAGCAGAGCATCTTAGTTAGTTACCATGGTTACAAAGAGTTGAAATTGAGATAAACAGTCATTACCACATCAATAATTGTCGTAATTATTGGTGAATTATTGGCTTCTGAAACATAAAAGTTGAACTGAACAGTTACAATTCATATCATCATTAGTCTGCAAATCCATCTACTGGGAAAATCTAATAACTCAGCCTGTGCCTAAAAGTGTCTCTTGGCATCATTTTTAGTTGATTTTTAGTTAATCAATTACTTTTACAAGATTCAGGCTTCAGACTAGTGGCTAAAGTAACAGACAGACATGAGAAAAAAAACCAGTCTGCGATTTCAGCCATTAATCTAAAGCCAGTAAACTTACATTTTGTTCGACAAGACTGGATGATACTGGACCATATACTACATGAATTAAGGCTAAATGGTCAGGTGAGGTGAAATGAGTGAGTGAGTGAGTATGGTTTTACGCCGCTCTTAGCAATATTCCAGCAATATCATGGCGGGGAACACCAGAAATGGGCTTCACACATTGTACCCATGTCGGGAATCGAACCCAGGTCTTCGGCATGACAGGCGAACGCTTTAACCACTAGGCTACCCGACCGCCCCTGAGGTGAAATGAGGTTTAACATTGCATTCAATATTATTGCACTTATATAACAACGTGCATGTGTGCTTGCATGTCTGAGTATGTGCCTGTGTGTTAGTACGCTTGTGCTAGCCCACACTGAGATACCATGCCAAAACCAACTGACCAGTCCTTGTTTCAGCCCCTTATGTCAAGTGCCAGGCAGAGTAACAAAAAGTACCATCTTTCAACATCTTTCAACGAGGACGGGGTTTGAACCTCCAACCTTTCGCTCTCCGGGCAGACGCTCAACTACTAGACCACGAAGGTGGTCTACTAAGGCTTATAAAGAAGAAAGAGACATCAAGAACATGCAAGGTGCATACTTAGTTTCAGGTTCCTCATATGGCGGACGAGCTTGCAAAATATTTAATGATATGATGGCATTTCTTTAGAATTTTTTGTTTCATCCTTATCATTTGCCATTTGTTTCTTTGCCCAATTACTGCTGGGCCGTCATGGCCATACTTTGCCAATGTCATGAGAAATATGCCTCTTGAGATAACATTGACTGCTATTGTCGACATGAACCAATCACTGAGCTCGATATAAAATGTTTTGTCGAGTTACCTGAGAGCGTTTCTCTGGCACTGCATTGTGTATAATTATTTCTTATACAGCATACAGGGAACAAAACAGCATAGGCCATCATGGTCCTTCCGTATTTTCAATGTGCACCATCTAAAAATTGAAAGTCCCAATGATGTGGCCTAGAATGAAGCCTGACCATATTTATATATAGCTTTTTACAGTCCCTTGAAATTATTAATGAACCAAGAGCTACATGCAATATTCAAGGCAAGTGTTAAGAGCACAAGCCACTGTTTAGCCAATAAGTCAACACATTGCAGCTTGCATGTTAAAACCAAGAACATATACACTTTTTACCATGCTCTTACTCTTAGGTCATACAATCCCACATGACACAAGACGTGAAACCGAGACACTGACCAGATGCTAAATTGCTCTTGTCTACAAGAAGCACCTGTCGGAACCCCAGCCATAACTATCAGATTCCCAGTCTCAACACTACCAAAGCCATGCCTGTGTCTGGGATTTATCTAGGATTCCAAAGTAAGTGCCCTTGACTGTCACAGTGGAAACAAATCTTCAACATTGGGATTTGCTTTTTATTTTTTATTTTCCTAAATTCAAAGGTATTTCAACATTGTATCTTAAGGCTGCATTCAATGCAATAATGTAAAACTAAGCATGTAAGAAATTAAGGGGTATCTTTGGGTCATTGAGCATGTTGAGGTTTGTTCTTAGAGTATTTGAATCTAGGGATCTCCTAAACCTTTGATCTTTAACTTTAGGGTAATGACAAAGACCCTTTACCATGTGTAGTTTCAGGTCTAATTTGTACCACTGCTAAGCATTAAAGTCTCTTTACTGGTCCTGATATTAGTGAAATACAAGTCATATCTGTGTGGCCATAACATAAGTTATAAAAATGATAACTACAGTAAGCATTGGGAAGCCATTTGTGAATTTGTACCAACATTTGCTACAGACTTGGTACCCAATATCAACCTCAGCAGGTCAAGAAAAATATTTTATATTTTCACAAGTCCGCAAAACGGATCTGCCATGGAACTACCTAATGGTCAAAATTGTAGTACACAACAAAATGTCACCAGTCTCCAATTCATTAATTGATTTCAAACCTGCACCTGTATCTGGAACGGAACATAGCCAAGGTTACAACCGATAATGAATTCACAACGCCATACACCATGAACACATCATTACATTTTAACAAACACAAATCACAATGCAGAACATGAAAGACGTTGAAGCATCAGACATACTCACTGTATTACATTCGTCCAGACAACTAACCACACTAAATCCCACGATATGAAGAATCAACAGAAAGGGTAATGCTTCAGCCATTGCTTCACCACTTGCCACGTGCACTACACCATGCCAAATACCAGCTCGTCGTTTAAGTCAGTATGATTTGTTAATTATTCATCCAAGAGAAGCAGTACAATTGGAGACAGCAGTATGGCACGCTGGAGATCCTGGGAAACCTTCTGACCTACTTACTGGGTCTATAGATTTATCTTTGGCTGAACATATTGTGTTTCACAAGTCCAAGTTACACTTTGATACAACACAACTGTTGCAATTTCAGCACCAATAATGGTCAATTAAAACATAGATCAAAAGTCCAAGGCTGCCTAGCCGGTAGATTGGGTAATAATAATACCTAGGGAAATAGTGATGTATATTGATTGACTGGTTAATTGTTATTTGCAGTACATTTGTATAATCCATGATGTATGGATACAATCTAGTTAACTGGTATTTAAGTTTGAATACTCCTCTTTTTTGCTTAGCGCATATTAGTAACATGTTCATGAGCATGATGAGTGAATGTTGTTTTCAGCGATTCAGCAAAATAACAGCAATATCAGTGGAGCCTAGGGCTGGGACAAGTCCTAATTTACTACCTGGGTACACACACCCCTTTTACAAGACCCTGCCCGGGTACCCACTGTTGGTGTCAAGAGATGTACAAAATGTCCGATTGGGAATAGTTTGACCATGTTGACAGTAGCCCGAGCAAAATGTATAAAACTATCTGGTAATGCATATACACTTATGTTGACAGAAGTTTTATCTTTATTCAAACATATATGTTATAAGAAATGCGTTCATAGTCATGAAGAAATGTGAACATTAGTGACTTGTGTAACCATGTAGTTAATACTAGTTATAGTGAATTTTTGTCATGAAACTATATTAAGTGAATAACCACAGGTTCGGGTAGTCCTGTGGGTACCTGGGTCCTTCTCAGGACCCACCGGAACCGACGACCCGAATTACCCGTCTCAACCCTAGTGGAGCCTGTAATTAATCAAGTTTAGACAAGTGACTGATAGCATGAACATCATTCCAAACAAACAAATTGTTGAATACCATCAATAAGTCACACACTGAAAACACACATTCTCTACCAAGACAAGAACCAGATGCCGAGGACCAGTTCTTCATTTGCATCTCCATGGGTCAACCATGATACAAAGATACATGTTCAGAGATGACTAGTAAATTACAAAGGTTTCAGCACAGGCTGTATTCACCATTTGATACAAGGGGAGAAAGTGAATGAGAGCACCATGCCTCATACAGGCACAGAATATGAAATGGTGCATTCAAATTAACCCTTATGGTGCACCTTCAAACTGCATAAATCGTACATGGTCTCCTCATCGTAATTACTGCAAGATCATAGATTGGTTACATAGGAAGTAGCTTCAGTTATTCACTCTTTACAATTCGGAAGAAAACATTCGGAAAGTTACACAAGTGATCGTCTTCTCTGAGTAACATAGATACGTAAATGGTTTGAACTTGTCTACTCCAAATGGCAATCGATTTCGGCCACGTAACGTGTGCAACACACATGGAATACGTCACCAAAGAAAGATACCAAACAGAGAAAAATCATGTTCTTTTTCAAATCAAATGATGACAGTAGTAGACCAGACGATGGATATAGTGATCCTGAATCAGTGATTCTAGTCAGGAAGGAACCAAGAAATTTCATAGGAAATCACAGACAACATAATGGACAAGGGCCCATTGAACATGTTGAAAGTAAGTAACAGGGCCCCGAGCCCCATTTACCATGTTTACATTCTTTTCTTGCATAAACTTTCAACTATGTTTTGACCCTAGCAAGCTGCCTGCTTATATTCCTTGTATTACTTGTACTAGATTCCTGAAGGATGCTAGGGCAGCATACAGTAAAGCAACCAGTAATTCAGATCTGGTACAGGTATACCAATTAAATGGTTCATGATACACAGCGTGATACTTTATTTGCTCTTTTTTTGCATGAAATTCTCAATGATCCATGTGGCCTGGCTGAGAAAAGGTACTTGCTGTCAACCAGCTTGTGCTAAAATCTCATGACAGGTTACTCCAGGCTTGTTCTTGTCATGCTAATGAAATTATGTTAAAAGATTGATTTCATTATGGCATTTCCGTAACGCTAGCCACAGTAGTTATCATCTTGTATCTTGAAATATTAGTTTAAATCGATACAGACTTAAACATGAATCAATATATAGGTAGTCATATCTTCCATTACATCGGCTGGTGAATACAGTCGTGCCTCGTTTATACGGACACTTGCGTCATTTCACAATTCGTCCGTATAAACGAATTTCCATATAACTGAAACCAGCTTCTTACTGGAAGAGTTACTTCCCTTCAATTATGCAACTCATGACAGATGACAAAGTCTGTCATGGAAGTTTGAACTGTCACCAATTGTCGATTTTCCTATGGTATGTCCAAATTCAGTGCCATACTTACAGGCCATACTTACACAACTTTGACCTCTGACCTCCACAGACGCCATATTTATCAAAGGGGATTACATGTACAATAAACAAGCTCGTCTCAAACGTAACTCAGTGTCACTTGGTTAATTGACTTCTCACGAATCAAAGGATTACCACCAGCGGAAGTGTATTGTCCGGATAAGTGAGACAATTTTGTGTGCATTTCAGTGTTTTGTGTATAAAAATGACTGTCCGGTTCCGGAAACTGAATTTCCGGATATACGGGTAAATTTATATAGTAATTATTTCGTTTTGAATGAAAATCGTCCGGGAACCGAGGTTTCCGGATATCTGAAGTCCGTATAAGCGGGGCATGACTGTAATCTCAATGCATCAGTGAAGCATAACACCCATACCTGCCTACTACCTAATTCTTTATCCTCTAATTTATCAAACCATTATACTTAACTGGAAACAGTCAATTGTACGGGAGAACATGCAATGGGAGTAGTCTCAAAGAAATTAGCTTCATTTGGTATGTAAATAATGATAACATATACACAGGTAACAATCAAAATTGAATTTTGAATTTTCATCTTATCTGAACTATTTCTTTCACATGGGGAAGATCGCTTCACAAAAACAACTGCCTGATACCTTTCCTGCATTTTAGAGTGCGGCGTTAAACAACAAACAAACAATAATCCTGCATTTTAAATAAAGTGGTAGATTTTCCATAAATATTGACGCATACATATAAATTGATGCATTTTTCCAGTGTTTTGCCGACAGTGTGTACAATTCATTGATTTAACCAAGGATCTGTTCCTGTCTGTAAACATTTCACCATCATTCACCATGTTCCTATAGTCGTCTATGCCTGGGGACTCAGCAAGAACTACTCTTCAGTTGGGATATCAATAAACATATGGGTTATTGATTATTAGAAATGTTGACAAGCTTACAGCAGAATTTACCAGACAAGGAGTTCGCCCAAGTTCTTGAAGACCATAACAACCATAGTGAAGGGGTAATTCAAAATTCTAGGCCTGACATTGATTGGCCTTGGAAAGAATCTGTAAAATATACTACAATTCTCCAACATCATAGGCCATTTGAAAATATTACCAAACCAGATGAGCTCTCTACTCATATATTATCCCAGTCAGACACTTATCCCATATTTGATTCTGAATTCCTCATGCAGTGATTTACTAGCCCAAAGAGTGGTAACATTTAAGGTCACCTCTAAAATGCTGAAATACCACTTGCCCTCTAGATACCTTTAACATTAGACCAACTGACAAATGCTGGCAGGGCATTGCTAAATAGCATCCCTGTCATATGGGACGTCTAAACAACAATAGTATCAAGATCCAGTCTGTCTCCAGGTTACTAAGGGCAATTGATAATGTTTCTCGTATATTAGAGTGAGTGAGTTTAAGTCACTTTGAATGTGTTGAACATGAATTCATTTATATCACAGCTTATCAGCTTGGGGTGGTCAAAAGGGTGCATACTTGTTGGGGGTGTCAAGATTCACTGATGTTTTGATGCATTGCAAATTTACACCCGGCAATACGATACTTTTCAAACATTTAATAGAGAAAGTGTAATCTAAAGAACTTTGAACAGGTTTGATTCAAACACTTTTCTGTGCAAACCCTGCACAGCAGAACAAGATTTTTTATATTCTTCTCAATCTGAATCAGTCCAAAGTCATGATTGATCATCAATGTACATGACAAAAGACAACTGACTGACTGGATCATTTTCTGTTTTTGCTATTTTAGCCACTAATCTGAAGCCAGAGTCTAGTAACATTTTGTTTGGTCTAGTATACTCGGCTTATGGCCATGATAACAGTCCACATATCAATACTAAAGTCTAAACAAAATTACACCAAGAGACAAGTTCGGGCTAGTCGATGCAGATGTTTTTAGCACAAACTGCTGTATTTTTTAAATCTAGGCACCCTTATTCTAAAATTATTAAAACTAGCATTATGACAGGAACCTCTTGAATTTTATTCAAACACTTCAAATGAATGCTAAACATAAACTGACTCACAATCTCAAATTTTCAGCTGATGCTGCAGGGACATATTTCATTATCATACCTCCATGACAGAATAATGAGATCTGATTGGTTTACATGATTTCTAAGCGCAGGGTTAGAAATTGGCACTAGTCCTGTAGTCCTTACCAAACTGCCCAATAGTAAAGGTATCCTAAGGACTAGTACTAGTAGATATTGCCCTATTTTAAGAGTTTTGCTATATGTTATCATTATAAGGACTAGCGGACAAAAACTGAACGTTTCTAACTTCGCAGCGGGACAATAAATCCTTTATACCTGGCCTCAAATGAGACAGGCTGCACATGGATTTCTGAGAGGAGAATAAATCCCTTATACCCCGCTTTGAAGCAAAAAGCTGCACGCTTTCTCCTCCTCGAGTCAATGAAAGTCATATAACATAGAATAAGTTAACCTCAGCTCACTCTAACAGCTGTTAATTCTTTAACAATGTCACACTAAAACATGTCCATACTAGATACATTCGTTGTAGCAGTATTACGTTGGGTACATATGGTTTTAAGTGTCCCTTGTTATACAACTCAACGGATGTGGCTTAATGCATCCCCCGGTTTAATATCACTCGCCTCTGGGAACATAAAACCACATGCATCCCTCGTTATACTGCTACAACTGATATTATACACACAACAACCATGTCTACAAGCCAGGAGTTGGCCCCAGCACTGATGATGCACATGAATATGGACAGCTGAGCATGTAACATGTGTCAGGGAACAATTCAAAACTTTGATCTTGGACATAATCAACAGGTCTGCAAGTTTTCACGCCAACAAAATCAACTTTTCAGGGAACTTATAGTTCAAATAAATAAATAAATAAATAACCGTGCCATTTGTCAAATTACTATAAAAATATGCATCACTAATCATTGGTAAAATGAGATAAAACACAAGACTGTTCCATTATACTGAGCTAGGGTAGACCTTAATATGTTTAATACAGCTATACATGACCATGCTGAACATGCTGAACACTGTGATCATGATGAAATCACCTACTGCTACAACGGATCAGCCCAACAGTGGTCACTGTCCAGAGCTGAGCAATACCTCAGGATCAATGTATAATATTAACACTATGGCCATTATCGTGATTATGAAATTGGACTCATTCAAGGAAACCAGAGAGTTTTGTTTTGATATGAAACTGAACTCATTAAATGAAACCAAAGATGACAAACAACAATCTAGAACTAGAAGGCTTCCACAGATGTCTTCATGCGAATGTCTTCAGATTTGTTGAAATTGTAAAGAAGATTGAGAAAGTGGAGCAGACCAAGATCTCCCAAATGTCTTTGGTGCCCTGCCTCTTCCCTGAAAGCACACCTATTGGGAAATTGATAATCATCTCTGCAGACTGAAGGATTAGCTGGTCATTGGACCTAAGACCCCACTTCAGTATTTCGATGCTGTTGGAAAACTTGTTGAAACTGGTCGAATAAATAGAAAACTGTGAATGTGCAAAGACGTTTATCTTCTGGATAACTATTATCATTGTTATGATTTTATGAAATACCCTAGTTTAAACTCTGAACATGACATGAACATATGAATACAGATTTATAGAATATTGATGTTTAATGAAATATCACATGAAATAGTAATGTTAAGTTTAAATGTTTGATGCAACTAAACTATATGTGTCTAGTCAACTACCTTGTTTGGGTGAATCTATTTTACTGAAAAGGTATGAGCCTATGGATTAGTAATCTACTCAACCATAACCTATGACAAGCTGTCTGATAAATGAGGAGATACCATTCACGGTGTCTCATAAATGGGATTCGTGAAAAATGAAAGAACACCATCAACAGTCTCTCTGTTAAGATAACAATTAGTCAATCAAGTAATTCCACTAGAAGCTGTCAAATGGATCAGTGCAAGGACACTTATAAAACATGTCATGATGTTGTAGCACATCCCAAATCATTTTAAGTATAATAGGCCAATAGTGCATTTTGTTCTGGACAGTGAAAAGTCTTAGTTTCAAAAGCGATTGTATGGATAACTACAGTTTAATCAAGGAAAGTCACTTTGATTTCTCAGTACCAATGAATGAGAATATATAAAAATAGGCACATGATCATAAGAAAATGATACCAGTCGTTCATTTGAGGAAAAATAAGACAGCACTCTAAACAAACACTACACTTCCAATTCCAGGCAATCGAAGATGTTGCAAAACTTCCATATGTGGTTTAACTTATCTCCTGAAATACTGGGATCATTGTGACGCCAAAGCAAGTATGTCGCGTCCAGTTGTAAATTGATGAATAATGATTGTAACAGCTGAGTAATAGTTCACATTTTGTGTGGCAACACTTAAACAGCAGTCAACGGACAACCAATTCAAAAGCAGCAATGTAAATTGGGATAAAGATGCGTAATTATGAACAATGGGTTACAAAATGCCAAAGTGGACCAAATGAAATTTGGAAGGACTGCATGAACATGAAGAATGTAACTTACTCTGCTATAATGTCCAACTGCTTCTATCTGTGTATGGTGCCTTGGTTTTTTATGCAGTAGTCTCATGGTCACTATATCATGTACATTGTTTTAGGGCTAGTGACCTATTTGAAACAATAGCCCTTTAGATATAGCCGAAATTCATTACCTTCTCAAATATCAACACACAATAGCCTACAATATGTACTAAGAATCACATATATGAGAGTCTTTCTGCCCTTCATCAGGTGAAAGAAGTTGTTATCCACAATATTCCTTGTCAAAAATATGATATGTGTCTCGAACATGTGCTTTGAAATGTTGTTTTGTGAATCATGAAAGTGACATTGTATATACCTGATCAAAATTATTTTTGCTGCTTCATCAGATGAACATATAATTAATGGTCAGCAGTGTTCAAATTTAGGCCTTTTAAGAGGGGGTCCATGAGGTTTGCTCCTATACTGTTTGAATCTAGGGATCCCTAAATTGTTACTGTTACCATTAAGGTTATGATAAGGACCTCATCACTTTCATACTTAATTTCAAATATTGGTTGGCAATGGAAATTAGGGTGCTACTAGATAAGAGAAACAGTGACCAACAGTATTTTTAGAAGTCCTTCTAATATCTTAATTGGTGCTGACGAAAGGTACAGCGTAGATGTTACACAATGTTTATCTGTAAGGGTCATAATGGGTCAACAATAAAGTGTTACTGAGATAGAACTATTCTAACTTGTCCACACTTATATCTCACGGAACATTATCAGTGATCATCTACACTCAACACTAGGCCCATATTGGCCTAGACAGCAGAAATTCTGCTACCGTTTAATCTGTGAATTAAAATGCAGCATTAGAAATTGGTACTACTCATGTAGTCCTTGCCAAAATGTCCAATAGTTAAGGTATCATATGGACTAGTAAAATTTGCCATTTTAAGGATTTTGCGACATTTTATCATTATAAGGACCAGTGGACTAAAACTGTTAGTTTCTACTGCTGAATGGGCCTTACAAACTGCGTCGTCGTTCCTATTGATATAAACGCTTATTTGCCCAATGACACAGTCTACAAATACGACCGACGTTCATTACAGGGAATAAAACATAACCATGTAAAAATCTTACCGGTTGACAAGTCGGAACATCGTCTGCATCAACATGCATCAACAGGAGACAATATGCGATTGCAAATGGCCACAAGTTGTTCCTTAACATTGCACCAAAATATCAGTAATTATGTCCACTTTAAGCTGTAGATGTGTCGTATTTCTGCATTCATCCAAAATGATAAGCAAGGAGGTATTTGACAGCCAACGCTCACGAGCAGGCTTCTATTTCACTTGGCGATAAGAGAGGGATACCCTACACTTGCCAAACTGTACTAAAAATAAACTACGACGCTCCCTCTCGAAGCGCATGCGTCAAACGGAAAAAGGTCTAATACTATATTCTTAACAGCTGTTGTTATAAATATTTCCTGAAAATATACGTCTGCTGATAATAAAAGTTGATTTAAAAGTTTGACTGTACTTTGACCTATACGATAATTATTGACTGGTGCGGTCTCGAAATAGAGAACAGTACTTTAACAACAGTCAAAAGGGATTATCGTTCACTTGTTCCGGAAATATAAACAACAAACAAATATACCTCTAAATAACACGCATTATCTGACATGGCGAAACTGTTTGTTTTGCATCATGTGAAGTTTCAAATATGTATATCGATACCCAAAATTCAGACAAATTTTGCAAATTGAAATTCCGTCCTTAATGAGCTTTAAAAATGCTTTCC
Source organism: Haliotis cracherodii (assembly GCF_022045235.1). Lineage (NCBI taxonomy): Eukaryota > Metazoa > Mollusca > Gastropoda > Lepetellida > Haliotidae > Haliotis > Haliotis cracherodii. The sequence continues at coordinate 10,368,851 of NW_027266319.1, forward strand.
AACAACGTCTGTGTTTAACCAAATTAATGAGAGTGAGTATTTTCTTAAGCAGCGTGCGTTTAACAATATTCCATCAATATCACGGCGGGGACTAGAAATGGGCTTCACACTTTGTACCCATGTGGGAATCGAACCAGGGTCTTCGGCGTGACGAGCGAACGCCTTAGCCACTAGGCTACTGCAACGCGCCGATAACAAATGAGAAACGTTGTGTTTCTCATAAAAAGAAGTTGACATCCATATTTCTCTTCTTTATGTATTATTATAGCCAGGCATATATAAATAATCGTGTTTACACCAGACCATCAAGTGATTGACATCATGAGCATCGATCAACGCATCTGGGATACGATGAAATGCGTCAACCAAGTCAGTGAGCCTGACCACCCGATCCCGTTAGTCGCCTCTTAGGACATCCATAAGCGCTGAGGAAGAATATTAACCCGGAATCCCCACGATGTGGCTATGTCGCGATGTTCCACAAAGCGATCGTAGCTCTAAGGTGATCGTTACTCCTATACGACAGTCGTAGCGCTCCGATCGCTTTCTTGAACAAGGCTCGGTGCCTAAAGGAAAGCATGGTCACCTTCAGCTGATGATTTCTCCCCGTTGAATTTGAATACCATGGTCCACATGCACAAAGCGATCTTAGCGTTAATATGGTCGTAACTCCCAACATCTTTGTGAAATAAAGCCTGGACTCTGATATGGGCCGGGTCTAAAAGTAAGCTGAAATTGATGAAGGCTTGGGCCCCATTCGACAAAGTGATCTTAGTGCCATGTTTGTCTTAAGTCAAGTTAAAGTAAGGGAGAAACGATCACCTTAGCGCAAGTTTTAAGATCGCCTTGAGACCGCCTCCGTGGTCTAGTGGTAGAGGGTCCGCCCGGAGAGCGGAAGGTCCGAGGTTTGGTCCCCAGCCGCGTCATACCAAAATAGATGGTACTTGTTGTTACCCTGTCTGGCGCTCGTCATTAAGGGGCTAAAACAAGGACTGGTCGGCTCGGAGTCAGTATACGGTGTCTGAGTGGGATATTCATGTTAAACTGCGACATGGTATCTCAGTGGCTAGCACTATAACTCGGCATCAGTCCGGACTAGTACAAGCAGCCACGCACGCACGTGCATGCACGTCGCTATATAAGTGCAATAATCGTGGACGCGACGTTAAACCCTATTTCACCTCACCTAAGATCGCCTTGTGGAACGTATTTAATTGACTAAATACGGTATTAGCCATGGGAACCACAGCTTGGACCAGCACTAGTCTTGGTTCGGTGCACCAGGCTGTCACCGACCCCAGATGGTGGACCAGTTATGTAATCACATGGTCACAGCACATACAGACAAGTAATAAAAACAGATAAGACAGGATTTTATTCGATGTGGCCTTGACAATATTTACAGAGTGGAGATTGAATACAGATGAAACAGACAAGACAAAGAATTTCATTTATTCATTAACAGTGGATAGTGTACATATTTACAAATATATAAGAAGAAAATACTATTTAGTTTAGTTTTTGCTGCAAAGTAACTCCTTTTTTGTTTTTAAAAAAAATATTTTTATTTCAATTCAGTAGACATAAATGTAACATTGGTACATGAGGTATATAAGTGTACAATTCATAGAATCTTAAAACATCAAGATATGGGATATACATATATTGGATTGACTGATAAATTATATTAAGTAGGCTGATATTTCCTTCCATTTTCTGTCGAATTAATTATTATTACTACTTTTCATTGCGATATTTATTTCTATTTTACATATCTCTTTCAATATTTTTATGAAGAAAGGAAAGCATAACAGAGTTCTTAATGCTTGACTGGTGTATGTATCTTTTGCAAGAAGAATTATATGGTTGTTAAGATAGTTGTTTTTGTTGTAGCAAAATATTTAGAATGGTAGGATGAATATCACATGCAAGTTTCGAGTTAAGGTACACTTCAATTTCTAATGAAAATTCCAAAACGTTTTCAGATTCAGAGACACAAAAAGAGTGGCGTTATCATCGTTAACTTCATTTTCAGTAATTCCTTTTTGGTATATAGAGCTCTATTTATGAATCTGTGCTGGAAATCTATTAGTTTAACATCATTGGTACACATTCTACAATTAGTGAAAACAGTATTCCATAAAAGGCTTTGATTAAGTTAATTTCCCCATTTATCACACATCAGAAGAAAGTTAGTTATGAGTTTATCATAAAATATTCTGTAGCCCTTTGTTCTTATCAACAAGTCTCTCAAAATGTTATTTATGTTTAAATTAGCTATTATACAAAATCTGCCATTTATTGCTTTTTTCCATGATTTAGGGATATTTAGCATTACTCAAATGTTAAAAATCTGTTGTTGCTACATAAATAACCTTATTTAAACCAATGTCTTAAAATGAAAATATTTTTAAATTGGTGATTGAACCATAATGGCTCTGTCAAAATATCTTTGTTTGTCAACTTTATGTTTTCTGTAGTAATTACCACAAATATTCAATATATCCCTCCAAAAGTAATAAACTTATCAATATTTGCTCCCAAAAGGAACATTTGTTTTGATTGAAAGTTCTTTAATGTTGACAAGGCCGGTTTTTGTAAACTTGTCCTTAAAAATGATAATTTCAATGAATCAATAAATTTGCGGGTATCTATCATTCTCAGACCACTTGCTTCATATTACCTTATCAAAGTACCTTTTGATTTTGTCTGGTTTGTTATTCCAAATGTATGTATAAAATAGTTGATTAAATTTTCAAAAAAACATCGGGTGGGTTTGGAAGTGCTGAAAATATATGAACTAATGTCGAAAGAGCCAGAGTCTTAATAACTGTGATTTTACCTATTAATGTTATGTAATCACATGGCCACAGCACATACAGACAAGTAATAACAGATAAGACATGATTTTATTCGATGCCGCCTTGACAATATTTACAGAGCGGAGCATATACATTTGAATACAGATGAAACAGACAAGACAAGGATTATTTAAATTAATTTACAGACTGGATTGTGTACATATTTACAAATATATAAGAAGAACATATTATTTAGTTTAGTTTTGCTACAAAGGAACTCACTTTTACCAGGAAGTCCATATAACAATATTACTTTCGGAATCGAAGAACCGCTTGAAGAAATTCGCCAGAAGCCGTTGGGAAGGGTAGAAAACTAACATTAGCTGTTAGGTAAATACAATTCGCAACTCGTTGGCGTTCGGTGAATTCCGTATGGTATTTATTTCTCCCTAAATCACAAAGTATAGGATTGAAAATATATAGTCAGTAAAACAACATTTCCTATACAAAATACTAGACAGTTTACAGCTATTTAAAATAATTAAATATCAAAAGATTGTTTTGGCGAATGCGGGGATTACCCATGATTCCCTTGGTTGCTATAGTATTTAATACAACGTTGTGTGGAACTGTCAGTCGTGTGCTTTCACTTCTCTGCCAAGATGATGTCCCTACGCGATCCCTACCCTTTCCCAAAGCTGCAGAATGATGAAAATTTCGCTGGACTTCGACAGACTTTAGTAAGTATATGTATAATTTATCGTAAGACCTAAGCTGAAGAATACACGAGTATTCAGACTTCAGTTGACCGATCATCACTTTGATGACTTTCAATCGCAGAGCAAATTCGACACAAGTTTCTCATTTCACGTTTCTGCTTTAATTAGTTTGTTTGTGTGGTTATATATAATTACTGTTCAGGAATACGTTGTTATACTGATTCTGCCTGCAAAATGTATCCTCCATAGCAACGGAAATAATAGTAGCCTAATTATACTTGGCAGACTGAGCCTACTAAAGTCTTGTTTGTTTACAAACACTTGTTTGGAAACAATGACTGACCAGTCTAAACTCAAGTCAGGACATCTTTACAAATATTTGTTTGTTTGTCTTTGAATAATTGGTGTCAACATAACCTGCTCAATAGTTAGGTATCGTAAGGACTAGTAGAAGTTTGCCATTTTAATGGGTTTTGCTATATGTTATTATAAGGGCTAGTGGACTAAAACTATTTGTTTATATAATTAGAGTGTTAATCATTCTGCAAATAAAATGAATAGTTTTTCCATATTTGTTAATGAAGAGTTTGTCTAAGGTGTCTGAAAATTCACAATCCAATTTGTTGACGATGAGTTGTTGTATTTTGGGTTCTATTGAGGATTTGACAATAAAGAAACCAACATTTTAATGTAAATATTACATACATTGCAAATGAAATATAATTCCAATGTTTCATTCCGATTTCAGCAAGAACCGTACGGTGTTCCTACACACTTGGCCCAGAAGCAGGACCCATGGAACCGTCTGAACACAAAGCACACCCTGAGCAGCACGAGGCGGGAGGTTCAGCATTACGACCCCGTGGCTCCCCGGGACAGCCTGGACTTTGTGTTGAAGTCAGAATATGACCATCATGGAGAGTTCCTCAAGGATAAAAATGAAACTCTTCTCCAGCCCGAGACTCTTGGCAGGGAACATGGGTAAGTTGTCGAAATTTCTTTTTCAGTAAAAGTTAAGGTTTACAGGTTGTCATTGAATCATACTAAAAAACAGGAAGGTTTATAACATGTGACCAAGCTGCTGGTCCTTGTCCTTTCATTGGATCATCGTAAACGTCAGATTTTCTATCCATCACTTTTGGGGGCTATGAATCGTCCCGAAAGAAAAGTTTGTGGATTTGCACTGTAGGATTTGGAGCAGACTTAAAATATTACACATATTAGGGCTGGGATGGGTAACTCGGCTACCCGGGTCGGGTGGGTACTGAGTAGGACCCGGATACCCACAGGACTACCCAGACCCGTGGTTAGTCACTTGATATATTGTTTGATGACAAAAATATTCTAGAACTCTATGGTTACACTTAAGTCACTAATGTTCACATTTCTTTCTGACTATGCACCCATTCCTTCTGATTTTTCATATGTTGAATAAAGATATACCTTATTTCAACTTCAGTGTATGAATGAATGACCAGATTGTTTAATGTATCTAAATACGTTTTGCCAGGGCTATGGTAAAAATGTTCCCAATCGGACATTTTGAGACATCTCCTCAGAGCTACAGTGGGTACCCGGGTAGGGTCGGGTAATAGGGTGGTGGGTACCCGGGTTGTAAATTTGGACTCATCCCAGCCCTAACACATATGTATACCAATCTTTTCCTTAATCACTAACCTCCAAATACATACAGTGTCATATGTATGCAATTCCACTTTATACACTTTGACAATGCACATAGTACATGACCACATGTAGTATCAGTGGCTACCACTGAACCATGACAGTTTTCAGTGACCTGTCACCATTTTATTATGTATTTGTATATTATAATCATATATGCATATTAGGACATTAAAATAAGTGATTAAACTTCCATCTGTACCCCATCACTACCAAACACCCTTAAGATAATTTTATTACTGCAAGTTCCTGATTGAAGAAAGCTGCTTGTTGTCCATTCCTTATTTTACTTGATGATATACACCATATAACCTGCTGGGCAAAAGAAAGTATATACTTGAAAACTGGATTTGACCAAAAGATTGTAAATGTTATCAAAACTTTATTTGCTGAAAACAGTATTGGGTGTATACTTTCTTTTCCGCTAGAGTTTATGTGGTCCTACCAAACATTTATGCTTCATGTGAATAACCACCATTGACACATAACGTTCAAAATGACTTTTGCAACACTAATAAAGTTATGCCAAAAATTCAAATAAATTTTACATATGGTCAGAAGAATATAAATTTAATCAAAATGTAACTGTATATGTTTAGGTTATTAGATACAGTTACTTCCCTTTATGGATTTTAATACTAATTTTTGTACTGGCTTATAAGTAAGAGGCTCTGTCAACTTATTACAGAATTAAACGGTCTTAAATTGAATTTTAGGGCAGTAACACATTTTCATGATTTCATTAAGTTTTGATTCTTTTATATCATTATCAAAATTGGAAATTGGAAAAAAATATTTTGGATGACAATCAGTCAATATTTTTTGAAACCCTGAAACCTTGTTGACCTCTGTGATTTTGTTTGACTAGAATCGATGTGTTCGGTGATATTCACCTATAAAATTATATTTGCAAAACAGATCGGCCAGACTTGATTGAGGCATCACTACTGTAGTGTTATAAAGTAGCTGTGTGTGAAGTGTCAGCTTGCTGCTTGTTACAGGAGGGTGCTAAAGAACCGGACAGTTGTAGTAGTACCACAAGCACCCGCAATGGACCATCCAATCAGCATCTCCGAACAGACGAAGAGAGAGAGCATTCACTGCATCAAGAATGCAATTGGTGGGTTCATCTCCAGCATAATGTTAAGTCACAATAGTTTGCATTTCACAAAACACTATATTTTTTACAAAACTCTCACAAAGCAAATCCTGAATTCTTTAATTTTGATTTTCACTTTTTTATGTAAAACAAATACTTCTATGTTTCCATATATTTGTAATTATTTCTTGTAATAATTTTATCATTTATTTATTTATTTATTTATCATATTGAAATATATAGGCTTACTCAAAGATCATTTCCTCCATAAAAAATATGTCTGATGTTTTAGTACAAGTGTTGTGGGTAGTATTAGAAATAGCGAGAAGCACAAATGATCAGAATTATTAAGGGGCCAATCTGAGATTTTTAGGGGGCCTGGGATTTTTGGTATAATAAAATAATAGCAAATTGGTTCCCAGGAATGTTTGAAAAAAAATATTTTGTCCCATAGAAGCAAATCCTTCCCTGGGCATAGTGGACTTGCTGAAAGTAAAGTGTTGTGGAGAAACGAAAATATTTGTCTCGACTGTACAGATACACATATGTTGTGCCTTGAAGTGCTGCATGGAAATATATTCTGAACACATGCATGGGTCTTCTATCATGGATGTCTGTGATCACGTTCACTGATGCCCTTGATGAGGAAGGGGGCCCGCAGTACGATGCTTGTTGCCGAGTCAATGAAGATTGGGTGCTCACAATGTGTGTCATTGTTCCCCAACAGTGGGTCATGCTGTCAACCACTATTTTTCTGGTCCAGACAGGATTATCTCTAGGTGTCTGTGATATGCTGTAATATGGCTGAAAGCAGCGTTAGTCAATATTCACTCATGCGCTTTGTTTGATGACAGCCTCTGTAGTGTAGCGGATATTGTGTCTGCCCGGAGAGCAGGAGGTCGATGGTTAGATTCCAGGCCGCCTCTTACCAAACGATTTTAAAAGGTGCTTGTTGTTACCCTGCCTGTATTAAGGGCATAAGACAAGGACTGAACGGCTTTGAGTCAGTATTACCGAGTGGAATACATGTTTAAACTACCGCATGGTGTCTCAGTGGGCTGGCTCTTAAAAACGGCTTTATTCCACGCTGTACAAGCAGCCACAAACACAAGCATGTGTGTCGCTATATCTTAAGTACAATAATCTTGAATGCGGCGTTAAACCTTTTCACCTCACCTTTAGTTTGCTGATGTTGTGACGTGTTTATTTCAGAGAGCCACCATACCCAGACAACAAACAAAGGCTATTCTAGAAAACCTGACGGAGGATTTTTTTGCTCTTGATTTCCTCACTGTCTAGAATCTCACAATCCTCTGTCTAACTGCTTATGTCTTCTAAAACTGGCAATGCCCAGTCTCTTGCTGGGAGCACTAACAGAAACTAACAAATTCATAACAGAAATATCCCGAACCACATCATGTTTCATTTGTTATGTACAGCTTACTCTTTGTACTACACAACAGAAGTTAAGGACACGCGATTCTGTCACATGACTAAAGTTCATGTCATAAGGGGTGGTGGGGTAGCCTAGTGGTTAAAGCGTTCACTCCTCACGCTGAAACCCTGGGTTCAATTCCTTACAATGGTCTGGTATCCCCTGCCATGATATTGCTGGAATATTGATAGAAGCAGCTCACTCACTCACTCTCTATTCTGTCATGCAATGGCAGATTAACTATCATATTAAGAAATTGGGTTTTTAAAAAAAAATATATATAATTGAGAATTATTTATGAAATAAGCATTCTCACATGATGAAAATTGAAAGTTTTGTAATCAACAACATGCACTACTACTGATTTTTTATCATCATGACAAAAGTTTAACATTCACAGTAATTCTTGAAAATATCTTATGAAATTTGGGATAACTGAAAAAGACTTCAGGGTTACCTCATCAGCACAGGGTATGCTGTGTTCCAAACACACTGTTTACAACATGCAGTAGTTTAAAGAACAACTGTGGCTTTGATAACCTCTTGCATTCCAATTAACCTCTTTCATCTTTCAGTTTCTTACCTGCTCATAGTACTAACTGCTGTAGACATCTTACATGGACATTCAAGGACTTATTTCCGATGTGAACTATGTCCTTTTGTCCTGTCGAGCTAGTCGCTACTAGTCAGTAGAACTAGTTTAAACTGTGTGCCTTCTCACATGCCCATTAAATGTGCGTGAAAAATTAGTCAAACATTGCAAAAATTGACCGATTTTGAATTATTGTTTTAAAAAAAAATACACAAAATGTGTCCTTATGTATTTGGATTTGATAAATCAATAATTTGAAACTGATCAAAATTCAGGTGATTCTACTGTATTTGTTTGGAGTAACATTATTATAAATCATGTTTACATAAATTGGATTGACTGACTTTCTTCCTTTGCTTTTCTTCATCCTAGCATCTCACCTGTCAGCCTCATCTACTGTTTGATGCATTGCAATGAATACAATGTGAAGCACCTTGGTCGTATAACTTGTTAGTCAAAACAAATCGTATCATAAATTTAATTGATTAAACAGGATGGAAATTTAACTGGACATGGATTAAATATATAAATGGGAACGTAATTTGTTCAAATTTCTACAGGGGGTACTAAAGCAGTACAGTTGTTTGATCAAGGCTGTAAAATAATAAAAATGTACAAGTGGGACATTTCTGATTAATTATCCGCTCTTTGTTGAAACTCTAGAACAATGATCTTTTATAAAAGAATTGTAAAAATTCATTGCCAATATTGACTGCGATTGTATCTTAAAATTGTAAGATAATGGAATATTTTTTATGTGTTAAACACATGAAGTAACAAATTAACAGTGAATAATGAGTTTAATAGTTTATTTAAGGGAAATTTGATTAAAACATTGGATCTCACTCAAGCACAAACTGTAGTCAGGTTATCAGGTGCTTGCTTGATGAAGGCAGGTGTCGCTCTTCTTCACAGTACTAATCCCACCGTACTTATCTCCCTTGTCACTATAGAGAGCCCCCACATCGCTGGCACCAATGGCGGCTATTCAAGGAAACATGACGGTGGATTCTACAGTACCTAACTTGTAGCAGTCCACATTCGTCTCCAGCTATTTAACAAGATCCATCAATGTTCGTTAAGAATATTGTGTAAAAGAATTTAACAACTTCAACATGTTTAATGAAGTGATATGATATGTTTTAGATAATGCTAACCCATTTGTTGTTAATTTGTAAACATTAGTGTACTTATTATCTTTTAAATCCTTGTTAAGAAATTATGTACATATGTATATTTTATTATGTATTTTTTAGAAGTGTTGCTCTCACTATATATTTATTTTCTGTGATATATTTTATATAGTTGTACAACATATTTACATCTAGAATTGTTTGATTATGCAAACTTTACATCGTGCTGCTTTTATGGACTTGTATTTATCCCAGCAATATCAGAACAGTAATTAATCCTTCAAAGTGGTTTTGCATACTCAGCAGTTATTAAATCAAGATGTCTTAACAGCTTCTACCAGTTTTGATGATGGTGTTTCCATTTTTGGATTGGACACTGAGGTCATTGTCTGAAGTCAAATACAAACTAACAGGATTGTATTTTTCCGCTTGTTCGTGTTTTGGTATTCTGAATAATATTGCAAGTATATTTTTTGGAATTGTAAAATGATCAAAATAAGGCTTGACAACATCATGGCATGATATTCTTGAATATCAGAATAATATGTTCTGTTCACAGCAAAGAGGAAAAGTTGAAAGAATTTGTAAATCAAAGCATTTTTGTCGTATTGGTTTGGTAAAATTCTAGCAAGGAAAGTTATGATTGTGTGATGTAGAATTTATTTGAGATGATAAACAGCATCCGTTTGAGAAGTCTGTTGTGTAGACACATTTAGAAAAAATCAGTTGCTTGTCTTATAGTAGTTCTCCACCTTGACCAAAACCTCTTGAGCCATAGCTAACCAAACAGTATTACTGTCACACAGTGTTTAGTGGTCTAGTGTCTAGTAGACAGCAGGGAACAGCTTGGCTTAATTGGCATGATAGAGAGTATTATCAAGTATTATTGAGACATTGCAGATCGGTATTATCATTTTGAAGTCTGTTTTTCTGAAGTCAGTTTATTCTAGCATGTGAGCACTGGTGTATATTTACTGTTATTTCAGCTGTGATACCTCCTTCACGTTCACGTCTTTACACCATGATAAGTGTACTGATACTGACAGTATATGGATTTTGATTGCATTAAAGTTATTCCATACAATTTCTCATTTTGTTATTCTTGTTAATGTTATAAGTCTCTGGCAAGTGGTATAAAACGAGGGATGCATAAAACCCCATGTACCCTGAGTTATCCTGCTACAACGAATTTATCTTACCGACATGTTTTAATATGACATTGTAAAATAATTCAAATAAATAAACAAATTATAGAAAGCAGCTGTTCGATTGAGCTGAGGTTAGCTTGTGCTATGTCGTGTGACTTCCATTAAATTGGAAAAAGCGTGCAGCTTTTTACTTGGAAGCAGGGTATGAGGGATTTATTCTGCCTCTCATAAATCCATGTGCAGCCTGTCTTGCTCATGGCAGGGTCTAAGGGATTTATTCACCCGATTAGAAATCTATTCTCCAAGTCGGGATACAGAGTGTTTAAAAAGACAATGAGGACCAATCAGATCTCATCATTCTGACAAGGAGGTATGATAATATCTAATATTGCTTTTGTGCATTATCATTTGCAGAAGCCTGAGGTCTTCCATTAACTGCCCGACCGAGTGTATTCGAAACTTTAATGCCATGCAAGTGTAAGTTTCTCAGCGCATGGCCTGGCTGCACTAGTGTAGCATTATACTCAAACAATGGCCTGGATGCACTAGTGTAGCATCATACCTAAACTATGGCCTGGCTGTCCTAGTGTAGCATCATACTCAAACCATGGCCTGGCTGCACTAATAGTGTAGCATCATACCCAAACCGTGGCCTGGCTGTACTAGTGTAGCATCATACCCAAACCATGGCCTGGTTGCCCCAGTGTATCATCATACTCAAACCATGGCCTGGCTGCACTAGTAAAGCATCATACTCACACCATGGCCTGGCTGTCCTGCTGTAGCATCATACTCAAACCATAGTCTGGCTGTGATGAGATGTGATGGGACTTTATTACTTGTGTTAATTCCCTTGATGCTAATTTTGATATTAGTTAGGCAGGGAGGGATGGGGAGGTGTGTTTGTGAAATATGGTTGAAAATTGACAAATTCTTCCCTGGTGTTAATATAATTTAAAGTGGTAATATGGAGAATATTTATTATCAATTTAAGATATTAGGGGACATTTTCCCTGAACCGTTGTGTTGCTGTCTTCTTGCCCAATGTACCAGAGGAATCTCCGATGGAAAGTCCGAACTCCATACCCATGGATAGCTGTTACATAGCTCCGAAGCCAAAAGTAGTAACACTGGATATTTAACGATCACACAATTTCTGTTAGGTACATGCATGGATGAAAGATCGAGAGTTATCTCCCTTCGCCTCTGCCGATGGTTTTCCAACAAATGGATTTTTTAAAATATATCTTGATAATCCTATTCGTTTACTGGTAGCAGGTTGCAAAGTAAATATTGCAGTTTAGATACGCATGACCCCGATAAAAGTAATTCATCATTTAAAATGATGATAAAATAAAAACGTAAGTTTCTTAGCAAACTAGCTCTTAAAGGGCGACTGCGCTTTTGTGTCTGGTGCCCAGTTTCAGTCCAGGTCTACACGTTGTAAGTAATGCCTAATGGACACTTAGGTCAATCAGAGTACTTATGATCTCTTAGATTAATATAAATATTGAAATTTGAGTCAACAGACAAAGAAAGTTGTGTTTGAAAGACTTGAGCCAAACTTACTAAAACCGAGTTTGCTCGGGGATAGTTGCCCTTTAAATGTTTAAACTCGCAAATCGCAACGACCCCATAGGACGGCGGAGGACACCAAGACGGAACTTTAAGATAAGCCTATACCTGGAATGGACCCTGGGCCTTTGGCGTGATGAGCCAACACCTTAACCACTCAGCTACACCACCGCCCCTTTAAGACATCTATGTGAAATACGATACTTGTATCAATAATCATTACTGCTACATGAACGTCCACCGTATACAGATGCACAAGTGCATTCATCTAAGTGTTCATTTCTCCACCCACACTGATAACATACACATTGGCATTCAGGTATATAAGGAGCACCTTATTTCCTTGTGGACCCGGGGGATCAACAGCCTGTACGCTATTGTTGAACGAAATGAACAACCTGATATAGGTGTATATTATAAGCATACAGCAAACCCATAACCAATAGCTGATTGGAAAAGTAAGAGACTGAAAATAGAAATGAGGCGTTTAATCGTCTCTGTTGTTTCGAACATGGTCTTCGTCAGTTTAATATGCCTTGACCAGACGGTAGATCAGGGTACAAATCTGTCCCCAAAATACATACCGTATTTTCTTGTGTATAGTGCGCACCCCTCTCTAGCAGATTCAGTATTTTGGAAAACAACAACAACAACAACAACAACATACAGATAACCAACGCTGAATGTCACAACAAATCGAGCTGGTTATCAAATATACATTAACCTACAGTTTTAAAGGGCCGGGATCCTAGCTGCCTTGACACGTGGATGAGCAGGGATATAGCTTGCGCTATGCTGTGGGACCGGCGTTAATTTCTTACTCATATCATACATGTACATAATAAACAAGCAAACACGCTGATTGAACAAGCTTGCAGCTTAGATAGCTTTTATCTTCCGTGTATGTGACGGGAATGGGCTTCTTTTCTACCAATGAACAAAGGGAGACCACTCATGTCAGACTATTTCTCCGAGTGTATCAGTGGAGATGCTAGTTGGGGATTTGCCCGGGGGTTTTGCGCAGCCTGTCCTTCCACAGTAATAAGCGCAGACGTCCCGCCAACCTTAAACACACACCAGCAAACAGTCCCCAGTTAAAACCAACGGTCATTACCAGCAAACACCCATGACATGCGACTGTAGAGGTTTAGCCTTGCCGGAAATGGAACGATGACGCCTCGTTCTGACTTCGTCTCCGTAACGTAGTTACCGTTGTCGCGGCCAACGTCCCCTCTGTTTTGAACAGATTCACTATCGCTCTTGCTCCCTTTCGCTCTGCATTTCGTTGACTACAGTATCGTTTCAAGATCTTCTTCTGACAAGATGTTTACTAGGCTGCATATTCAAGGTATTTAAGCATGCATTTATTGTACTTGAAAGTGTTTAGTACGTAGATTAGCACTGAAATTGGCCGTAGTTTGACAGCAGTATCGGCGGTGATGACATTGGCCGCCATTTGCAATTGTTTTGATTCAGAAATGGGTGACTTTAAAATCTCTTGTCTGCTTTGAAATGAGAGTGGTCCGTCTATAAATATGACGGACGATGTTGTTCAAACATTATAGATCAAATGTGTGACATTGTATAACTTTGATATCTTTTTATTCATAAACTACTCTTTCAAACCACAGGCTTGAAAAGACATGACTAAAACATGAACACAACTATTAAATGCCCATTTCACTCTTACTAACGCCTGCTTATAGTCTCATGACACCTGCTCATGTCCGTCCACCCATTCAGGTGCTGAGGAGGAAATAAGAGCTCACAGGTTTCTGTAGAGATGTGCTGCGTGTAAAATATCGAGGCCTAAATCTATTTGTTGCCTAGAGGCTGGGCAATGTCACTTCCTCAACGTAGTACAGTGAAACCTCGTTAACCCGAACTCCTTAACTCGATATATTCATTGAACATGTATTTTAATGTATTTTTAAATGTGTTTATTCCCTTTCTTTTCAGCACGGGAAGACATGATCCGGTATCATGTCACTCCTGCTGCGAGTTTATGGCCGTCGCTGGATGAGGAATCCGACTGTGTATGTAGTTTATCTACATCTCTTTTACTAGTTTTAGATTCGGCCGCCGAATAGCTCACCTTTCTTCATTTGTCCATGTCCCCTCACGCACACTTTTGACATTGCCCATTTTCTCTGTGTGTTATTGTGTCCTGAAAAATAGCTGCATGATACCTCTCCTCCAATTACTTGTTTCAAACAGTCGATCCAAATTTTGGTCTTGTTATACCCCTTATAGCATGTGTAATCTGTGTATAACACTGACTTTCTTTTGCACGTTTCATTTGAAAACTGACTATATTCTTGGCCCACTGACCCTCCTTTCTCCCTCCCTCCCCCATCACTGATGTAGCGTCCCCAGGCTGCGTCCCCGACCCCCTCTCCCAACCCTCTGAGTGTTTTCACCCCCTTCTGTGCCCGCTCTGACCACGGTGAGACGCTCCCCGCCCCAGTCACGATCACCTACGTCGACCACTATCCTGCCCCTAGTGATGACGACAGTGACTACTGGGTCTACGAGGACGAGGATGACGACAGCTTTGTGGAGGACAGAGAGGTTCATCCTCTGAGGAAGGCGCTGAGGAGAGTGGCTGCCTTCTGGAGGAGAATCTTCTCGTAGATTTCTCATCCAGTGTGTGTGTGTGTGTGTGTGTGTGTGTGTGTGAGGATGTGTTTTGTATGTGTTGTTGAGGGTAGGTGTGTATGTGTGAGAGGATGTGTTTTTGCTTGTGTGACAGAGAGTATGTGCATGTGTATGTGTGAGAGGATGTGTTTCTGCATGTGTGACAGACTGTTTGTGTGTGAGGATGTGTTTCTGCATGTGTGATAGAGAGTACAAGTGTGTTTGTGTCAGAGGATGTGTTTTTGCATGAGTGACAGGGTATGTTCATGTGTATGTGTGAGAGTATGTGTTTTTGTATGTGTGATGTTGAGTGTAAGTGTTTGTGTGAAAGGATGCGTTTTGCATGTGTGACAGAGAGTGTTTGTGTGTATGTGTGAGAGTATGTGTTTTTGTATGTGTGATGTTGAGTGTAAGTGTTTGTGTGAGAGGATGCGTTTTGCATGTGTGACAGAGAGTGTTTGTGTGTATGTGTGAGAGGATGTGTTTTGTATGTGTTGTTGAGGGTAAGTGTGTATGTGTGATAGGATGTGTTTTGTATGTGTTGTTGAGGGTAAGTGTGTATGTGTGAGAGGATGCGTTTTGTATGACTGACAGAGAGTGTTTGTGTGTATGTGTGATAGGATGTGTTTTGTATGTGTTGTTGAGGGTAAGTGTGTATGTGTGAGAGGATGTGTTTTGTATGACTGACAGAGAGTGTTTGTGTGTATGTGTGATAGGATGTGTTTTGTATGTGTTGTTGAGGGTAAGTTTGTATGTGTGAGAGGATGCGTTTTGTATGACTGACAGAGAGTGTTTGTGTGTATGTGTGATAGGATGTGTTTTTGCATGTGTGATAGGTGTAAGTTTGTATGTTTTGTATGTGTGATAGAGTGTGTAAATGTTTATGTGTGAGAGGGTGTGTTTTTGTGTGTGTGACTGAGTGTGTATGTGTGAGAGCATGTGTTGTGCATGTGTTTGATTTTAAGAGTAAATGTGAGACAGGATGTGTTTCGCATGTGTGGGTGAGTGTATGTATGAGGGAATGTGTTTTGCATGTGTGTTTGTGTGAGTGGATGTGGTTTGGTGTCCGTGTAATAAGCATTTCTCCCTTTTGGACTGTTTTGGCTACACCCTTTCGGTTTATGTTTGGACACACTCTTTCGATCTTCTTTTCCTTTGTTTTGGCTCACCCTTTGGCTGACATTTTTAAGTTTATTCTATTCTCTGATATGGGAGAACTGTTTAAAGTGCTCACTTTTGGCCCTGCTTTAATTACTTTCTTTTGACACATGCCATTCCATTTCTTAAATATATCTAAATAAATATGGAATAATGGTATACACATGAGTCTGTTTTCCTTTCTTGGATCTACCAACGACTACTTGGCAGCAACACAGCAGTAAAGGCAGGTGACCCCAGTCTGGTGTTAACATAATTTAAAGTGGTAATATAGAGAATATTTATTATCAATTTAAGATATTAGGGGACATTTTCCCTGAACCGTTGTGTTGCTGTCTTCTTGCCCAATGTACCAGAGGAATCTCCGATGGAAAGTCCGAACTCCATACTCATGGATAGCTGTTACATAGCTCCGAAGCCAAAAGTAGTAACACTGTGATATTTAACGATCACACAATTTCTGTTAGGTACATGCATGGATGAAAGATCGAGAGTTATCTCCCTTCGCCTCTGCCGATGGTTTTCCAACAAATGGATTTTTTTAAATAGATCTTGATAATCCTATTCGTTTACTGGTAGCTGGTTGCAAAGTAAATATTGCAGTTTAGATACGCATGACCCCGATAAAAGTAATTCATCATTTAAAATAATGATAAAATTAAAAACGTAAGTTTCTTAGCAAACTAGCACTTAAAGGGCGACTGCGCTTTTGTGTCTGGTGCCCAGTTTCAGTCCAGGTCTACACGTTGTAAGTAATGTCTAATGGACACTTAGGTCAATCAGAGTACTTATGATCTCTTAGATTAATATAAATATTGAAATTTGAGTCAACAGACAAAGAAAGTTGTGTTTGAAAGACTTGAGCCAAACTTACTAAAACCGAGTTTGCGCGGGGATAGTTGCCCTTTAAATGTTTAAACTCGCAAATCGCAACGACCCCATAGGACGGCGGAGGACACCAAGACGGAACTTTAAGATAAGCCTATACCTGGAATGGACCCTGGGCCTTTGGCGTGATGAGCCAACACCTTAACCACTCAGCTACACCACCGCCCCTTTATGACATCTATGTGAAATACGATACTTGTATCAATAATCATTACTGCTACATGAACGTCCACCGTCATACAGATGCACAAGTGCATTCATCTAAGTGTTCATTTCTCCACCCACACTGATAACATACACATTGGCATTCAGGTATATAAGGAGCACCTTATTTCCTTGTGGACCCGGGGGATCAACAGCCTGTACGCTATTGTTGAACGAAATGAACAACCTGATATAGGTGTATATTATAAGCATACAGCAAACCCATAACCAATAGCTGATTGGAAAAGTAAGAGACTGAAAATAGAAATGAGGCGTTTAATCGTCTCTGTTGTTTCGAACATGGTCTTCGTCAGTTTAATATGCCTTGACCAGACGGTAGATCAGGGTACGAATCTGTCCCCAAAATACATACCGTATTTTCTTGTGTATAGTGCGCACCCCTCTCTAGCAGATTCAGTATTTTGGAAAACAACAACAACAACAACAACATACAGATAACCAACGCTGAATGTCACAACAAATCGAGCTGGTTATCAAATATACATTAACCTACAGTTTTAAAGGGCCGGGATCCTAGCTGCCTTGACACGTGGATGAGCAGGGATATAGCTTGCGCTATGCTGTGGGACCGGCGTTAATTTCTTACTCATATCATACATGTACATAATAAACAAGCAAACACGCTGATTGAACAAGCTTGCAGCTTAGATAGCTTTTATCTTCCGTGTATGTGACGGGAATGGGCTTCTTTTCTACCAATGAACAAAGGGAGACCACTCATGTCAGACTATTTCTCCGAGTGTATCAGTGGAGATGCTAGTTGGGGATTTGCCCGGGGGTTTTGCGCAGCCTGTCCTTCCACAGTAATAAGCGCAGACGTCCCGCCAACCTTAAACACACACCAGCAAACAGTCCCCAGTTAAAACCAACGGTCATTACCAGCAAACACCCATGACATGCGACTGTAGAGGTTTAGCCTTGCCGGAAATGGAACGATGACGCCTCGTTCTGACTTCGTCTCCGTAACGTAGTTACCGTTGTCGCGGCCAACGTCCCCTCTAATTGGAACAGATTCACTATCGCTCTTGCTCCCTATCGCTCTGCATTTCGTTGACTACAGTATCGTTTCAAGATCTTCTTCTGACACGATGTTTACTAGGCTGCATATTCAAGGTATTTAAGCATGCATTTATTGTACTTGAAAGTGTTTAGTACGTAGATTAGCACTGAAATTGGCCATAGTTTGACAGCAGTATCGGCGGTGATGACATTGGCCGCCATTTGCAATTGTTTTGATTCAGAAATGGGTGACTTTAAAATCTCTTGTCTGCTTTGAAATGAGAGTGGTCCGTCTATAAATATGACGGACGATGTTGTTCAAACATTATAGATCAAATGTGTGACATTGTATAACTTTGATATCTTTTTATTCAGAAACTACTCTTTCAAACCACGGGCTTGAAAAGACATGACTAAAACATGAACACAACTATTAAATGCCCATTTCACTCTTACTAACGCCTGCTTATAGTCTCATGACACCTGCTCATGTCCGTCCACCCATTCAGGTGCTGAGGAGGAAATAAGAGCTCACAGGTTTCTGTAGAGATGTGCTGCGTGTAAAATATCGAGGCCTAAATCTATTTGTTGCCTAGAGGCTGGGCAATGTCACTTCCTCAACGTAGTACAGTGAAACCTCGTTAACCCGAACTCCTTAACTCGATATATTCATTGAACATGTATTTTAATGTATTTTTAAATGTGTTTATTCCCTTTCTTTTCAGCACGGGAAGACATGATCCGGTATCATGTCACTCCTGCTGCGAGTTTATGGCCGTCGCTGGATGAGGAATCCGACTGTGTATGTAGTTTATCTACATCTCTTTTAGATTCGGCCGCCGAATAGCTCACCTTTCTTCATTTGTCCATGTCCCCTCACGCACACTTTTGACATTGCCCATTTTCTCTGTGTGTTGTTGTGTCCTGAAAAATAGCTGCATGATACCTCTCCTCCAATTACTTGTTTCAAACAGTCGATCCAAATTTTGGTCTTGTTATACCCCTTATAGCATGTGTAATCTGTGTATAACACTGACTTTCTTTTGCACATTTCATTTGAAAACTGACTATATTCTTGGCCCACTGACCCTCCTTTCTCCCTCCCTCCCCCATCACTGATGTAGCGTCCCCAGGCTGCGTCCCCGACCCCCTCTCCCAACCCTCTGAGTGTTTTCACCCCCTTCTGGGCCCGCTCTGACCACGGTGAGACGCTCCCCGCCCCAGTCACGATCACCTACGTCGACCACTATCCTGCCCCTAGTGATGACGACAGTGACTACTGGGTCTACGAGGACGAGGATGACGACAGCTTTGTGGAGGACAGAGAGGTTCATCCTCTGAGGAAGGCGCTGAGGAGTGGCTGCCTTCTGGAGGAGAATCTTCTCGTAGATTTCTCATCCAGTGTGTGTGTGTGTGTGTGTGAGTGTGTGAGGATGTGTTTTGTATGTGTTGTTGAGGGTAAGTGTGTATGTGTGAGAGGATGTGTTTTTGCTTGTGTGACAGAGAGTGTTTGTGTGTATGTGTGAGAGGATGTGTTTTGTATGTGTTGTTGAGGGTAAGTGTGTATGTGTGATAGGATGTGTTTTGTATGTGTTGTTGAGGGGTAAGTGTGTATGTGTGAGAGGATGCGTTTTGTATGACTGACAGAGAGTGTTTGTGTGTATGTGTGATAGGATGTGTTTTTGCATGTGTGATAGGTGTAAGTTTGTATGTATTGTATGTGTGATAGAGTGTGTAAATGTTTATGTGTGAGAGGGTGTGTTTTTGTGTGTGTGACTGAGTGTGTATGTGTGAGAGCATGTGTTGTGCATGTGTTTGATTTTAAGAGTATATGTGAGACAGGATGTGTTTCGCATGTGTGGGTGAGTGTATGTATGAGGGAATGTGTTTTGCATGTGTGTTTGTGTGAGTGGATGTGGTTTGGTGTCCGTGTAATAAGCATTTCTCCCTTTTGGACTGTTTTGGCTACACCCTTTCGGTTTATGTTTGGACACACTCTTTCGATCTTCTTTTCCTTTGTTTTGGCTCACCCTTTGGCTGACATTTTTAAGTTTATTCTATTCTCTGATATGGGAGAAGAGTTTAAAGTGCTCACTTTTGGCCCTGCTTTAATTACTTTCTTTTGACACATGCCATTCCATTTCTTAAATATATCTAAATAAATATGGAATAATGGTATACACATGAGTCTGTTTTCCTTTCTTGGATCTAGCAACGACTACTTGGCAGCAACAAAGCAGTAAAGGCAGGTGACCCCAGTCTGGTGTTAATATAATTTAAAGTGGTAATATAGAGAATATTTATTATCAATTTAAGATATTAGGGGACATTTTCCCTGAACCGTTGTGTTGCTGTCTTCTTGCCCAATGTACCAGAGGAATCTCCGATGGAAAGTCCGAACTCCATACCCATGGATAGCTGTTACATAGCTCCGAAGCCAAAAGTAGTAACACTGGATATTTAACGATCACACAATTTCTGTTAGGTACATGCATGGATGAAAGATCGAGAGTTATCTCCCTTCGCCTCTGCCGATGGTTTTCCAACAAATGGATTTTTTAAAATATATCTTGATAATCCTATTCGTTTACTGGTAGCAGGTTGCAAAGTAAATATTGCAGTTTAGATACGCATGACCCCGATAAAAGTAATTCATCATTTAAAATGATGATAAAATAAAAACGTAAGTTTCTTAGCAAACTAGCTCTTAAAGGGCGACTGCGCTTTTGTGTCTGGTGCCCAGTTTCAGTCCAGGTCTACACGTTGTAAGTAATGCCTAATGGACACTTAGGTCAATCAGAGTACTTATGATCTCTTAGATTAATATAAATATTGAAATTTGAGTCAACAGACAAAGAAAGTTGTGTTTGAAAGACTTGAGCCAAACTTACTAAAACCGAGTTTGCTCGGGGATAGTTGCCCTTTAAATGTTTAAACTCGCAAATCGCAACGACCCCATAGGACGGCGGAGGACACCAAGACGGAACTTTAAGATAAGCCTATACCTGGAATGGACCCTGGGCCTTTGGCGTGATGAGCCAACACCTTAACCACTCAGCTACACCACCGCCCCTTTAAGACATCTATGTGAAATACGATACTTGTATCAATAATCATTACTGCTACATGAACGTCCACCGTATACAGATGCACAAGTGCATTCATCTAAGTGTTCATTTCTCCACCCACACTGATAACATACACATTGGCATTCAGGTATATAAGGAGCACCTTATTTCCTTGTGGACCCGGGGGATCAACAGCCTGTACGCTATTGTTGAACGAAATGAACAACCTGATATAGGTGTATATTATAAGCATACAGCAAACCCATAACCAATAGCTGATTGGAAAAGTAAGAGACTGAAAATAGAAATGAGGCGTTTAATCGTCTCTGTTGTTTCGAACATGGTCTTCGTCAGTTTAATATGCCTTGACCAGACGGTAGATCTGGGTACAAATCTGTCCCCAAAATACATACCGTATTTTCTTGTGTATAGTGCGCACCCCCCTCCAGCAGATTCAGTATTTTGGAAAACAACAACATACAGATAACCAGCGCTGAATGTCACAACAAATCGAGCTGGTTATCAAATATACATTAACCTACAGTTTTAAAGGGCCGGGATCCTAGCTGCCTTGACACGTGGATGAGCAGGGATATAGCTTGCGCTATGCTGTGGGACCGGCGTTAATTTCTTACTCATATCATACATGTACATAATAAACAAGCAAACACGCTGATTGAACAAGCTTGCAGCTTAGATAGCTTTTATCTTCCGTGTATGTGACGGGAATGGGCTTCTTTTCTACCAATGAACAAAGGGAGACCACTCATGTCAGACTATTTCTCCGAGTGTATCAGTGGAGATGCTAGTTGGGGATTTGCCCGGGGGTTTTGCGCAGCCTGTCCTTCCACAGTAATAAGCGCAGACGTCCCGCCAACCTTAAACACACACCAGCAAACAGTCCCCAGTTAAAACCAACGGTCATTACCAGCAAACACCCATGACATGCGACTGTAGAGCTTTAGCCTTGCCGGAAATGGAACGATGACGCCTCGTTCTGACTTCGTCTCCGTAACGTAGTTACCGTTGTCGCGGCCAACGTCCCCTCTGTTTTGAACAGATTCACTATCGCTCTTGCTCCCTATCGCTCTGCATTTCGTTGACTACAGTATCGTTTCAAGATCTTCTTCTGACACGATGTTTACTAGGCTGCATATTCAAGGTATTTAAGCATGCATTTATTGTACTTGAAAGTGTTTAGTACGTAGATTAGCACTGAAATTGGCCGTAGTTTGACAGCAGTATCGGCGGTGATGACATTGGCCGCCATTTGCAATAGGGCCCGTAAGTCTCGCGAAGCGCTACTTCCGGTGCCAGCATTTCCGGTGACATGCCTGTACTCGTGAACTATTTTTGCTTTCGAAATGCGCGACCGCCAAAGCTAACTCTGTAGACGGTACCAAGTAAACTACCACGCTTGGTTGTCACCGCTGTTGACAGTCGTAAAAGTTTACTTATTTCAGAATAATATGAATATATTATTTGTCATTCCTGTTAGGTTTATCGGTTCCTGACTGACAACTGACAACCATGGGACCGTTCGTAAAGGTATGTGTTCTTTTCTTTACCTTTAAAATAATTTTGACAACCAGTGGGGTACTATCGTTCAGTCGTGTATTTATAGTCTCAATGGACAGTGTTTTATGATTACTGAGGATGTGTTACATGTTTATTTGATGTAATATTATTTATGAACATGTAACTACTAATAGGTAGGCCACTTTACCCAACTTACCACGGTATTCTGATATCTGACGGCATGAGCAGTGTCAAGGAAGCCGTGCCTTTGACAGTTTGAATAGGCATTAAATTAGGCAAGATTTGGAGGATAACATTTGGAAAATCTATGCTATGAATATATTTGTAAACGTGAAATATATTTTAGTATATTGTATTAATTTATTTTTTTAGTAATTATAGTACTCAATAACCCAGTCATGTGTTTGGAACTTAAAATTTAATATGCACTATATTTGGTCATATTTACCATGTTTACCTTTAATTAAGTAAATAATTTTCCATTCAGAAATTTGTTAGTTTTGAGAAGAAACTTATTTTTAAATATTTTTTTATGAAGGAGACAAGAGGGTTTTTATCCGATGTAGAAAGCCTGTGCATAAATTAGTTTGTATATTAAATGTGAATAGATATAATAATGCAGATGTACTACTACTTGCTCTTTGGTAGTTTGCACTATAAGTTAACTCTCATCTACACGTACTGGGTGACTGTATGGAAGTGTGGATGTCAGAAATTAACAAGAAAGACTCAAAGGACCCCCCTCCCCCACCACCAAAAAAAATATATATATAAAAAAGAAGAAGAAGAAAAATATAATAATAAAAAAAATGTTTTATTTTTTAAATAATTAAAAGTTGAGAGAATATGAATGATCTCTTCTACTTTGGATGAATGACAGTTATTACTGCATGTCAAATAGATTTTCTTAGCCCTGCCTGTAAATATATTGATCCCAAAAATAATTATCCAAATTAAATTAAAAAAAGTTCTTCTCATCAACATGCACCAAAAAAGAATGTATGGGAAAATAAACATAAAAACTTATAGTGTCACAAATCACTCAACAGATAAACAAATAACCATGAAGGCAAGTCAATACATTATCTTGATTACTATAATCTAGTATTTGAAATAAATATATCAAACCCTAACCTGTAAATCACACATGTCCCTTAATTTCGAATTACATTTTAACATGCATTATCATGATTATAATAAAAGTATGTAAGTCAAAATGATTTATTTTACTCACATATTTCAATGAAAGACCTCTTAGTCTCAGGTGGTTTCAGGTTTGTGCAACAAGTAACCGCTGTTAGTATTCCATCTGAATATTCACAGTGATATACCTATTTTTCAAATTGTGTAAACATTATTTGTTAAGTCCGGTGATGAATAGAACTGGTTTTGGACAATGGTAATTTTACACTGTGTATGTACTTGATGTCTAGCTCCATGTTGTTGCAGAACATGAATGGGTTTTTTCTTGGTCATACAGGAGTGAATTTCTGCTGTACAAGAACCAAAAGATGAAGCAGCATCCAGCACACAGCAACTTCAAGTCAGAAGTGGCCAAAATCCAAGACAAATACACTGAATTATGGAGGCGATCACCAATGACATGTCCTACATTAAGAAAGATAGTTACTAATATATGAAGTGTAATATGCTTTCCTGAGGGAAGAAATAAAAGTGTTACACCTTGTCAGCAATATAATTGTTATGACACTGCAGACTGTGATTGATAGAAGGGGCAAGATTAAAAGATTAATTGTGATGAACGGTAGGGTTTTTTAATTAATATTTCTGGTTGTGAGGCTCAAAAGTCCGAAACAATAATACATTCACCTTATCACTCAATCAACTCTGATGAACACAAATTTAGTGCAACCATATTGACTTGATGCAGAGATAGAAACAATTGCACCTATTTTTCATATATTTGTGTATTTCAAATATTCTGCCAATAAATCCAAGTCAAACAAATGAGGTAACTGACATTTCACATTTTCCGCTATCCATTTGGACCAATCTGTTTTAAGATCTGCTCAAGAAATGTCAATGTTTATTGGCTATTGTTCTATGAATCAGTGTAATTTGTATGCTGGACCCTAAAACAGCGATGCAAAAACAAGACATGTTGATATTTCAACAAAGAATTCATTTCACAAAGCAACAACTGCTATGCCATTGGTTAAGTTAAATTTTCATTGGTAAGCATCCGTTGTATTTTGGGGGAAACTTTTGACCCATTAACTGGAAATCTATTATCACACATTCCATGTGTATTGTTATGATATTATATTCAATATCAATGCAGTATCATGGCTGATACCAGAAATATTAAAAAACCTTTTTTTGTATGGCATTATCCCAGACAAAAAACAATAAATAAGACTCAGATCTATTCAGTAATTTTATTCCATGGTCATGAGTATTAAACATTCATGGCAAATATTCCCAAATGCCAAGCCTGAACAAATAAATGTGCCAGTATGCACTGTTACTGGTGTCAGTATCTAGATTCACACTGGACTTTATGAGATGTTCTGCAACACCATGTTGATGACAGGTAGGTCCTGTTCCAGCAAGGAAATCGTTCTTCCCTCAAACATTGAAATATGGCTCAACTGCAAAAGATAAATAACACTTATGAGATCATATAATATATACTTCTAAAATACCAACCATTTCTTACAATGTCCACATCAAGATATAATTAATAAATTAAGCATGTACATTGTAACTTCAACTGAATATGATAAACAAATGCTAAATGGGGTTGTAATGATCAAGTCTATTCACATAATACAGAATACATTTAAGTGAGGTCACTTTTCAGAGATCTTAAAAAAACACCGCAAGGATTTAATCATCATTATATACAAATTAGATTAATATTTTTTGTGTGTGGATAAAACCTGATTTTTCAGTGCACATAACATTATCATCGTGATATTGGCACATATCCTTATTTATTAACACAGGCACCCCCATTTAAGTCTCCTTGCACAACATTAAGTATTGACAAAATTTGCATTGCCAACATGCACATGATAGGCATTCTTTAAATATGACTATAGTTTGTGTCATCTCCCCTGGACCTACACATATAATTCTGTGACGTTCCTGAAAAGAGCTGAACATTTATTATTGGAAAAGGTTCAGGATAGATGTAATGGACATTTGCCATAACATTGTATGATGCATAAACCGAGAGCATATTGCAAATACCTTCAGAACGAATGTTTATGCTCATTTTTCAACGCCATCACCATTGTACGTGTGATGATGAACCATGAACCGAGCAGTATTGCCTTATCAACACTGACAATTATACCAACTTATCAGAAGTGTGCAAAAAACTTACCTCAATATTTATGAATGGGTAGCGGCCAGTTTGACATCGTCCATAGGACGTCTTGACAACACTGCAACTGCTTTGACAAGCCAACACTTGCTATTCATGTTCCCCATCTCGAGTGTTTTAATGCCTGTGACAATGTCATGTTTTTCTAAGTTACACCTGCGTGTTCCAAATATGATTCGTCGGGCCCTGTCCGACGTGACACTGCTGTCGCCATTGCCGCGAGACGTTGTTTGTCACCGGATGTACAAAATAACGTTTGGTCTCGCGTAGTCCCGTGACCTACTTACACCCCCTATTGTTTTGATTCAGAAATGGGTGACTTTAAAATCTCTTGTCTGCTTTGAAATGAGAGTGGTCCGTCTATAAATATGACGGACGATGTTGTTCAAACATTATAGATCAAATGTGTGATATTGTATAACTTTGATATCTTTTTATTCAGAAACTACTCTTTCAAACCACGGGCTTGAAAAGACATGACTAAAACATGAACACAACTATTAAATGCCCATTTCACTCTTACTAACGCCTGCTTATAGTCTCATGACACCTGCTCATGTCCGTCCACCCATTCAGGTGCTGAGGAGGAAATAAGAGCTCACAGGTTTCTGTAGAGATGTGCTGCGTGTAAAATATCGAGGCCTAAATCTATTTGTTGCCTAGAGGCTGGGCAATGTCACTTCCTCAACGTAGTACAGTGAAACCTCGTTAACCCGAACTCCTTAACTCGATATATTCATTGAACATGTATTTTAATGTATTTTTAAATGTGTTTATTCCCTTTCTTTTCAGCACGGGAAGACATGATCCGGTATCATGTCACTCCTGCTGCGAGTTTATGGCCGTCGCTGGATGAGGAATCCGACTGTGTATGTAGTTTATCTACATCTCTTTTAGATTCGGCCGCCGAATAGCTCACCTTTCTTCATTTGTCCATGTCCCGTCACGCACACTTTTGACATTGCCCATTTTCTCTGTGTGTTGTTGTGTCCTGAAAAATAGCTGCATGATACCTCTCCTCCAATTACTTGTTTCAAACAGTCGATCCAAATTTTGGTCTTGTTATACCCCTTATAGCATGTGTAATCTGTGTATAACACTGACTTTCTTTTGCACATTTCATTTGAAAACTGACTATATTCTTGGCCCACTGACCCTCCTTTCTCCCTCCCTCCCCCATCACTGATGTAGCGTCCCCAGGCTGCGTCCCCGACCCCCTCTCCCAACCCTCTGAGTGTTTTCACCCCCTTCTGGGCCCGCTCTGACCACGGTGAGACGCTCCCCGCCCCAGTCACGATCACCTACGTCGACCACTATCCTGCCCCTAGTGATGACGACAGTGACTACTGGGTCTACGAGGACGAGGATGATGACAGCTTTGTGGAGGACAGAGAGGTTCATCCTCTGAGGAAGGCGCTGAGGAGAGTGGCTGCCTTCTGGAGGAGAATCTTCTCGTAGATTTCTCATCCAGTGTGTGTGTGTGTGTGTGTGAGTGTGTGAGGATGTGTTTTGTATGTGTTGTTGAGGGTAAGTGTGTATGTGTGAGAGGATGTGTTTTTGCTTGTGTGACAGAGTGTTTGTGTGTATGTGTGAGAGGATGTGTTTTGTATGTGTTGTTGAGGGTAAGTGTGTATGTGTGATAGGATGTGTTTTGTATGTGTTGTTGAGGGTAAGTGTGTATGTGTGAGAGGATGCGTTTTGTATGACTGACAGAGAGTGTTTGTGTGTATGTGTGATAGGATGTGTTTTTGCATGTGTGATAGGTGTAAGTTTGTATGTATTGTATGTGTGATAGAGTGTGTAAATGTTTATGTGTGAGAGGGTGTGTTTTTGTGTGTGTGACTGAGTGTGTATGTGTGAGAGCATGTGTTGTGCATGTGTTTGATTTTAAGAGTATATGTGAGACAGGATGTGTTTCGCATGTGTGGGTGAGTGTATGTATGAGGGAATGTGTTTTGCATGTGTGTTTGTGTGAGTGGATGTGGTTTGGTGTCCGTGTAATAAGCATTTCTCCCTTTTGGACTGTTTTGGCTACACCCTTTCGGTTTATGTTTGGACACACTCTTTCGATCTTCTTTTCCTTTGTTTTGGCTCACCCTTTGGCTGACATTTTTAAGTTTATTCTATTCTCTGATATGGGAGAACTGTTTAAAGTGCTCACTTTTGGCCCTGCTTTAATTACTTTCTTTTGACACATGCCATTCCATTTCTTAAATATATCTAAATAAATATGGAATAATGGTATACACATGAGTCTGTTTTCCTTTCTTGGATCTACCAACGACTACTTGGCAGCAACACAGCAGTAAAGGCAGGTGACCCCAGTCTGGTGTTAATATAATTTAAAGTGGTAATATAGAGAATATTTATTATCAATTTAAGATATTAGGGGACATTTTCCCTGAACCGTTGTGTTGCTGTCTTCTTGCCCAATGTACCAGAGGAATCTCCGATGGAAAGTCCGAACTCCATACCCATGGATAGCTGTTACATAGCTCCGAAGCCAAAAGTAGTAACACTGGATATTTAACGATCACACAATTTCTGTTAGGTACATGCATGGATGAAAGATCGAGAGTTATCTCCCTTCGCCTCTGCCGATGGTTTTCCAACAAATGGATTTTTTAAAATATATCTTGATAATCCTATTCGTTTACTGGTAGCAGGTTGCAAAGTAAATATTGCAGTTTAGATACGCATGACCCCGATAAAAGTAATTCATCATTTAAAATGATGATAAAATAAAAACGTAAGTTTCTTAGCAAACTAGCTCTTAAAGGGCGACTGCGCTTTTGTGTCTGGTGCCCAGTTTCAGTCCAGGTCTACACGTTGTAAGTAATGCCTAATGGACACTTAGGTCAATCAGAGTACTTATGATCTCTTAGATTAATATAAATATTGAAATTTGAGTCAACAGACAAAGAAAGTTGTGTTTGAAAGACTTGAGCCAAACTTACTAAAACCGAGTTTGCTCGGGGATAGTTGCCCTTTAAATGTTTAAACTCGCAAATCGCAACGACCCCATAGGACGGCGGAGGACACCAAGACGGAACTTTAAGATAAGCCTATACCTGGAATGGACCCTGGGCCTTTGGCGTGATGAGCCAACACCTTAACCACTCAGCTACACCACCGCCCCTTTAAGACATCTATGTGAAATACGATACTTGTATCAATAATCATTACTGCTACATGAACGTCCACCGTATACAGATGCACAAGTGCATTCATCTAAGTGTTCATTTCTCCACCCACACTGATAACATACACATTGGCATTCAGGTATATAAGGAGCACCTTATTTCCTTGTGGACCCGGGGGATCAACAGCCTGTACGCTATTGTTGAACGAAATGAACAACCTGATATAGGTGTATATTATAAGCATACAGCAAACCCATAACCAATAGCTGATTGGAAAAGTAAGAGACTGAAAATAGAAATGAGGCGTTTAATCGTCTCTGTTGTTTCGAACATGGTCTTCGTCAGTTTAATATGCCTTGACCAGACGGTAGATCAGGGTACAAATCTGTCCCCAAAATACATACCGTATTTTCTTGTGTATAGTGCGCACCCCTCTCTAGCAGATTCAGTATTTTGGAAAACAACAACAACAACAACAACAACATACAGATAACCAACGCTGAATGTCACAACAAATCGAGCTGGTTATCAAATATACATTAACCTACAGTTTTAAAGGGCCGGGATCCTAGCTGCCTTGACACGTGGATGAGCAGGGATATAGCTTGCGCTATGCTGTGGGACCGGCGTTAATTTCTTACTCATATCATACATGTACATAATAAACAAGCAAACACGCTGATTGAACAAGCTTGCAGCTTAGATAGCTTTTATCTTCCGTGTATGTGACGGGAATGGGCTTCTTTTCTACCAATGAACAAAGGGAGACCACTCATGTCAGACTATTTCTCCGAGTGTATCAGTGGAGATGCTAGTTGGGGATTTGCCCGGGGGTTTTGCGCAGCCTGTCCTTCCACAGTAATAAGCGCAGACGTCCCGCCAACCTTAAACACACACCAGCAAACAGTCCCCAGTTAAAACCAACGGTCATTACCAGCAAACACCCATGACATGCGACTGTAGAGGTTTAGCCTTGCCGGAAATGGAACGATGACGCCTCGTTCTGACTTCGTCTCCGTAACGTAGTTACCGTTGTCGCGGCCAACGTCCCCTCTGTTTTGAACAGATTCACTATCGCTCTTGCTCCCTATCGCTCTGCATTTCGTTGACTACAGTATCGTTTCAAGATCTTCTTCTGACACGATGTTTACTAGGCTGCATATTCAAGGTATTTAAGCATGCATTTATTGTACTTGAAAGTGTTTAGTACGTAGATTAGCACTGAAATTGGCCGTAGTTTGACAGCAGTATCGGCGGTGATGACATTGGCCGCCATTTGCAATTGTTTTGATTCAGAAATGGGTGACTTTAAAATCTCTTGTCTGCTTTGAAATGAGAGTGGTCCGTCTATAAATATGACGGACGATGTTGTTCAAACATTATAGATCAAATGTGTGACATTGTATAACTTTGATATCTTTTTATTCAGAAACTACCTTTTCAAACCACGGGCTTGAAAAGACATGACTAAAACATGAACACAACTATTAAATGCCCATTTCACTCTTACTAACGCCTGCTTATAGTCTCATGACACCTGCTCATGTCCGTCCACCCATTCAGGTGCTGAGGAGGAAATAAGAGCTCACGGGTTTCTGTAGAGATGTGCTGCCTGTAAAATATCGAGGCCTAAATCTATTTGTTGCCTAGAGGCTGGGCAATGTCACTTCCTCAACGTAGTACAGTGAAACCTCGTTAACCCGAACTCCTTAACTCGATATATTCATTGAACATGTATTTTAATGTATTTTTAAATGTGTTTATTCCCTTTCTTTTCAGCACGGGAAGACATGATCCGGTATCATGTCACTCCTGCTGCGAGTTTATGGCCGTCGCTGGATGAGGAATCCGACTGTGTATGTAGTTTATCTACATCTCTTTTACTAGTTTTAGATTCGGCCGCCGAATAGCTCACCTTTCTTCATTTGTCCATGTCCCCTCACGCACACTTTTGACATTGCCCATTTTCTCTGTGTGTTATTGTGTCCTGAAAAATAGCTGCATGATACCTCTTCTCCAATTACTTGTTTCAAACAGTCGATCCAAATTTTGGTCTTGTTATACCCCTTATAGCATGTGTAATCTGTGTATAACACTGACTTTCTTTTGCACATTTTATTTGAAAACTGACTATATTCTTGGCCCACTGACCCTCCTTTCTCCCTCCCTCCCCCATCACTGATGTAGCGTCCCCAGGCTGCGTCCCCGACCCCCTCTCCCAACCCTCTGAGTGTTTTCACCCCCTTCTGGGCCCGCTCTGACAATGGTGAGACGCTCCCCGCCCCAGTCACGATCACCTACGTCGACCACTATCCTGCCCCTAGTGATGACGACAGTGACTACTGGGTCTACGAGGACGAGGATGACGACAGCTTTGTGGAGGACAGAGAGGTTCATCCTCTGAGGAAGGCGCTGAGGAGAGTGGCTGCCTTCTGGAGGAGAATCTTCTCGTAGATTTCTCATCCAGTGTGTGTGTGTGTGTGTGTGAGTGTGTGAGGATGTGTTTTGTATGTGTTGTTGAGGGTAAGTGTGTATGTGTGAGAGGATGTGTTTTTGCTTGTGTGACAGAGTGTTTGTGTGTATGTGTGAGAGGATGTGTTTTGTATGTGTTGTTGAGGGTAAGTGTGTATGTGTGATAGGATGTGTTTTGTATGTGTTGTTGAGGGTAAGTGTGTATGTGTGAGAGGATGCGTTTTGTATGACTGACAGAGAGTGTTTGTGTGTATGTGTGATAGGATGTGTTTTTGCATGTGTGATAGGTGTAAGTTTGTATGTATTGTATGTGTGATAGAGTGTGTAAATGTTTATGTGTGAGAGGGTGTGTTTTTGTGTGTGTGACTGAGTGTGTATGTGTGAGAGCATGTGTTGTGCATGTGTTTGATTTTAAGAGTATATGTGAGACAGGATGTGTTTCGCATGTGTGGGTGAGAGTATGTATGAGGGAATGTGTTTTGCATGTGTGTTTGTGTGAGTGGATGTGGTTTGGTGTCCGTGTAATAAGCATTTCTCCCTTTTGGACTGTTTTGGCTACACCCTTTCGGTTTATGTTTGGACACACTCTTTCGATCTTCTTTTCCTTTGTTTTGGCTCACCCTTTGGCTGACATTTTTAAGTTTATTCTATTCTCTGATATGGGAGAACTGTTTAAAGTGCTCACTTTTGGCCCTGCTTTAATTACTTTCTTTTGACACATGCCATTCCATTTCTTAAATATATCTAAATAAATATGGAATAATGGTATACACATGAGTCTGTTTTCCTTTCTTGGATCTACCAACGACTACTTGGCAGCAACACAGCAGTAAAGGCAGGTGACCCCAGTCTGGTGTTAATATAATTTAAAGTGGTAATATAGAGAATATTTATTATCAATTTAAGATATTAGGGGACATTTTCCCTGAACCGTTGTGTTGCTGTCTTCTTGCCCAATGTACCAGAGGAATCTCCGATGGAAAGTCCGAACTCCATACCCATGGATAGCTGTTACATAGCTCCGAAGCCAAAAGTAGTAACACTGGATATTTAACGATCACACAATTTCTGTTAGGTACATGCATGGATGAAAGATCGAGAGTTATCTCCCTTCGCCTCTGCCGATGGTTTTCCAACAAATGGATTTTTTAAAATATATCTTGATAATCCTATTCGTTTACTGGTAGCAGGTTGCAAAGTAAATATTGCAGTTTAGATACGCATGACCCCGATAAAAGTAATTCATCATTTAAAATGATGATAAAATAAAAACGTAAGTTTCTTAGCAAACTAGCTCTTAAAGGGCGACTGCGCTTTTGTGTCTGGTGCCCAGTTTCAGTCCAGGTCTACACGTTGTAAGTAATGCCTAATGGACACTTAGGTCAATCAGAGTACTTATGATCTCTTAGATTAATATAAATATTGAAATTTGAGTCAACAGACAAAGAAAGTTGTGTTTGAAAGACTTGAGCCAAACTTACTAAAACCGAGTTTGCTCGGGGATAGTTGCCCTTTAAATGTTTAAACTCGCAAATCGCAACGACCCCATAGGACGGCGGAGGACACCAAGACGGAACTTTAAGATAAGCCTATACCTGGAATGGACCCTGGGCCTTTGGCGTGATGAGCCAACACCTTAACCACTCAGCTACACCACCGCCCCTTTAAGACATCTATGTGAAATACGATACTTGTATCAATAATCATTACTGCTACATGAACGTCCACCGTATACAGATGCACAAGTGCATTCATCTAAGTGTTCATTTCTCCACCCACACTGATAACATACACATTGGCATTCAGGTATATAAGGAGCACCTTATTTCCTTGTGGACCCGGGGGATCAACAGCCTGTACGCTATTGTTGAACGAAATGAACAACCTGATATAGGTGTATATTATAAGCATACAGCAAACCCATAACCAATAGCTGATTGGAAAAGTAAGAGACTGAAAATAGAAATGAGGCGTTTAATCGTCTCTGTTGTTTCGAACATGGTCTTCGTCAGTTTAATATGCCTTGACCAGACGGTAGATCAGGGTACAAATCTGTCCCCAAAATACATACCGTATTTTCTTGTGTATAGTGCGCACCCCTCTCTAGCAGATTCAGTATTTTGGAAAACAACAACAACAACAACAACAACATACAGATAACCAACGCTGAATGTCACAACAAATCGAGCTGGTTATCAAATATACATTAACCTACAGTTTTAAAGGGCCGGGATCCTAGCTGCCTTGACACGTGGATGAGCAGGGATATAGCTTGCGCTATGCTGTGGGACCGGCGTTAATTTCTTACTCATATCATACATGTACATAATAAACAAGCAAACACGCTGATTGAACAAGCTTGCAGCTTAGATAGCTTTTATCTTCCGTGTATGTGACGGGAATGGGCTTCTTTTCTACCAATGAACAAAGGGAGACCACTCATGTCAGACTATTTCTCCGAGTGTATCAGTGGAGATGCTAGTTGGGGATTTGCCCGGGGGTTTTGCGCAGCCTGTCCTTCCACAGTAATAAGCGCAGACGTCCCGCCAACCTTAAACACACACCAGCAAACAGTCCCCAGTTAAAACCAACGGTCATTACCAGCAAACACCCATGACATGCGACTGTAGAGGTTTAGCCTTGCCGGAAATGGAACGATGACGCCTCGTTCTGACTTCGTCTCCGTAACGTAGTTACCGTTGTCGCGGCCAACGTCCCCTCTGTTTTGAACAGATTCACTATCGCTCTTGCTCCCTATCGCTCTGCATTTCGTTGACTACAGTATCGTTTCAAGATCTTCTTCTGACACGATGTTTACTAGGCTGCATATTCAAGGTATTTAAGCATGCATTTATTGTACTTGAAAGTGTTTAGTACGTAGATTAGCACTGAAATTGGCCGTAGTTTGACAGCAGTATCGGCGGTGATGACATTGGCCGCCATTTGCAATTGTTTTGATTCAGAAATGGGTGACTTTAAAATCTCTTGTCTGCTTTGAAATGAGAGTGGTCCGTCTATAAATATGACGGACGATGTTGTTCAAACATTATAGATCAAATGTGTGACATTGTATAACTTTGATATCTTTTTATTCAGAAACTACCTTTTCAAACCACGGGCTTGAAAAGACATGACTAAAACATGAACACAACTATTAAATGCCCATTTCACTCTTACTAACGCCTGCTTATAGTCTCATGACACCTGCTCATGTCCGTCCACCCATTCAGGTGCTGAGGAGGAAATAAGAGCTCACGGGTTTCTGTAGAGATGTGCTGCCTGTAAAATATCGAGGCCTAAATCTATTTGTTGCCTAGAGGCTGGGCAATGTCACTTCCTCAACGTAGTACAGTGAAACCTCGTTAACCCGAACTCCTTAACTCGATATATTCATTGAACATGTATTTTAATGTATTTTTAAATGTGTTTATTCCCTTTCTTTTCAGCACGGGAAGACATGATCCGGTATCATGTCACTCCTGCTGCGAGTTTATGGCCGTCGCTGGATGAGGAATCCGACTGTGTATGTAGTTTATCTACATCTCTTTTACTAGTTTTAGATTCGGCCGCCGAATAGCTCACCTTTCTTCATTTGTCCATGTCCCCTCACGCACACTTTTGACATTGCCCATTTTCTCTGTGTGTTATTGTGTCCTGAAAAATAGCTGCATGATACCTCTTCTCCAATTACTTGTTTCAAACAGTCGATCCAAATTTTGGTCTTGTTATACCCCTTATAGCATGTGTAATCTGTGTATAACACTGACTTTCTTTTGCACATTTTATTTGAAAACTGACTATATTCTTGGCCCACTGACCCTCCTTTCTCCCTCCCTCCCCCATCACTGATGTAGCGTCCCCAGGCTGCGTCCCCGACCCCCTCTCCCAACCCTCTGAGTGTTTTCACCCCCTTCTGGGCCCGCTCTGACAATGGTGAGACGCTCCCCGCCCCAGTCACGATCACCTACGTCGACCACTATCCTGCCCCTAGTGATGACGACAGTGACTACTGGGTCTACGAGGACGAGGATGACGACAGCTTTGTGGAGGACAGAGAGGTTCATCCTCTGAGGAAGGCGCTGAGGAGAGTGGCTGCCTTCTGGAGGAGAATCTTCTCGTAGATTTCTCATCCAGTGTGTGTGTGTGTGTGTGTGAGTGTGTGAGGATGTGTTTTGTATGTGTTGTTGAGGGTAAGTGTGTATGTGTGAGAGGATGTGTTTTTGCTTGTGTGACAGAGAGTGTTTGTGTGTATGTGTGAGAGGATGTGTTTTGTATGTGTTGTTGAGGGTAAGTGTGTATGTGTGATAGGATGTGTTTTGTATGTGTTGTTGAGGGTAAGTGTGTATGTGTGAGAGGATGCGTTTTGTATGACTGACAGAGAGTGTTTGTGTGTATGTGTGATAGGATGTGTTTTTGCATGTGTGATAGGTGTAAGTTTGTATGTATTGTATGTGTGATAGAGTGTGTAAATGTTTATGTGTGAGAGGGTGTGTTTTTGTGTGTGTGACTGAGTGTGTATGTGTGAGAGCATGTGTTGTGCATGTGTTTGATTTTAAGAGTATATGTGAGACAGGATGTGTTTCGCATGTGTGGGTGAGAGTATGTATGAGGGAATGTGTTTTGCATGTGTGTTTGTGTGAGTGGATGTGGTTTGGTGTCCGTGTAATAAGCATTTCTCCCTTTTGGACTGTTTTGGCTACACCCTTTCGGTTTATGTTTGGACACACTCTTTCGATCTTCTTTTCCTTTGTTTTGGCTCACCCTTTGGCTGACATTTTTAAATTTATTCTATTCTCTGATATGGGAGAACTGTTTAAAGTGCTCACTTTTGGCCCTGCTTTAATTACTTTCTTTTGACACATGCCATTCCATTTCTTAAATATATCTAAATAAATATGGAATAATGGTATACACATGAGTCTGTTTTCCTTTCTTGGATCTACCAACGACTACTTGGCAGCAACACAGCAGTAAAGGCAGGTGACCCCAGTCTGGTGTTAACATAATTTAAAGTGGTAATATAGAGAATATTTATTATCAATTTAAGATATTAGGGGACATTTTCCCTGAACCGCTGTGTTGCTGTCTTCTTGCCCAATGTACCAGAGGAATCTCCTATGGAAAGTCCGAACTCCATACCCATGGATAGCTGTTACATAGCTCCGAAGCCAAAAGTAGTAACACTGGATATTTAACGATCACACAATTTCTGTTAGGTACATGCATGGATGAAAGATCGAGAGTTATCTCCCTTCGCCTCTGCCGATGGTTTTCCAACAAATGGATTTTTTTAAATAGATCTTGATAATCCTATTCGTTTACTGGTAGCTGGTTGCAAAGTAAATATTGCAGTTTAGATACGCATGACACCGATAAAAGTAATTCATCATTTAAAATGATGATAAAATTAAAAACGTAAGTTTCTTAGCAAACTAGCACTTAAAGGGCGACTGCGCTTTTGTGTCTGGTGCCCAGTTTCAGTCCAGGTCTACACATTGTAAGTAATGTCTAATGGACACTTAGGTCAATCAGAGTACTTATGATCTCTTAGATTAATATAAATATTGAAATTTGAGTCAACAGACAGAAAGTTGTGTTTGAAAGACTTGAGCCAAACTTACTAAAACCGAGTTTGCTCGGGGATAGTTGCCCTTTAAATGTTTAAACTCGCAAATCGCAACGACCCCATAGGACGGCGGAGGACACCAAGACTGAACTTTAAGATAAGCCTATACCTGGAATGGACCCTGGGCCTTTGGCGTGATGAGCCAACACCTTAACCACTCAGCTACACCACCGCCCCTTTATGACATCTATGTGAAATACGATACTTGTATCAATAATCATTACTGCTACATGAACGTCCACCGTCATACAGATGCACAAGTGCATTCATCTAAGTGTTCATTTCTCCACCCACACTGATAACATACACATTGGCATTCAGGTATATAAGGAGCACCTTATTTCCTTGTGGACCCGGGGGATCAACAGCCTGTACGCTATTGTTGAACGAAATGAACAACCTGATATAGGTGTATATTATAAGCATACAGCAAACCCATAACCAATAGCTGATTGGAAAAGTAAGAGACTGAAAATAGAAATGAGGCGTTTAATCGTCTCTGTTGTTTCGAACATGGTCTTCGTCAGTTTAATATGCCTTGACCAGACGGTAGATCAGGGTACAAATCTGTCCCCAAAATACATACCGTATTTTCTTGTGTATAGTGCGCACCCCTCTCTAGCAGATTCAGTATTTTGGAAAACAACAACAACAACAACAACAACATACAGATAACCAACGCTGAATGTCACAACAAATCGAGCTGGTTATCAAATATACAGTTTTAAAGGGCCGGGATCCTAGCTGCCTTGACACGTGGATGAGCAGGGATATAGCTTGCGCTATGCTGTGGGACCGGCGTTAATTTCTTACTCATATCATACATGTACATAATAAACAAACAAACACGCTGATTGAACAAGCTTGCAGCTTAGATAGCTTTTATCTTCCGTGTATGTGACGGGAATGGGCTTCTTTTCTACCAATGAACAAAGGGAGACCACTCATGTCAGACTATTTCTCCGAGTGTATCAGTGGAGATGCTAGTTGGGGATTTGCCCGGGTGTTTTGCGCAGCCTGTCCTTCCACAGTAATAAGCGCAGACGTCCCGCCAACCTTAAACACACACCAGCAAACAGTCCCCAGTTAAAACTAACGGTCATTACCAGCAAACACCCATGACATGCGACTGTAGAGGTTTAGCCTTGCCGGAAATGGAACGATGACACCTCGTTCTGACTTCGTCTCCGTAACGTAGTTACCGTTGTCGCGGCCAACGTCCCCTCTGTTTTGAACAGATTCACTATCGCTCTTGCTCCCTATCGCTCTGCATTTCGTTGACTACAGTATCGTTTCAAGATCTTCTTCTGACAAGATGTTTACTAGGCTGCATATTCAAGGTATTTAAGCATGCATTTATTGTACTTAAAGTGTTTAGTACGTAGATTAGCACTGAAATTGGCCGTAGTTTGACAGCAGTATCGGCGGTGATGACATTGGTCGCCATTTGCAATTGTTTTGATTCAGAAATAGGTGAC
The DNA here is from genome assembly GCF_022045235.1 of Haliotis cracherodii. Classification (NCBI taxonomy): domain Eukaryota; kingdom Metazoa; phylum Mollusca; class Gastropoda; order Lepetellida; family Haliotidae; genus Haliotis; species Haliotis cracherodii. Next base: position 10,407,621 of record NW_027266319.1, read on the forward strand.
TTTAAAATCTCTTGTCTGCTTTGAAATGAGAGTGGTCCGTCTATAAATATGACGGACGATGTTGTTCAAACATTATAGATCAAATGTGTGACATTGTATAACTTTGATATCTTTTTATTCATAAACTACTCTTTCAAACCACGGGCTTGAAAAGACATGACTAAAGCATGAAAACAACTATTAAATGCCCATTTCACTCTTACTAACGCCTGCTTATAGTCTCATGACACCTGCTCATGTCCGTCCACCCATTCAGGTGCTGAGGAGGAAATAAGAGCTCACAAGTTTCTGTAGAGATGTGCTGCGTGTAAAATATCGAGGCCTAAATCTATTTGTTGCCTAGAGGCTGGGCAATGTCACTTCCTCAACGTAGTACAGGGAAACCTCGTTAACCCGAACACCTTAACTCGATATATTCATTGAACACGTATTTTAATGTATTTTTAAATGTGTTTATTCCCTTTCTTTTCAGCACGGGAAGACATGATCCGGTATCATGTCACTCCTGCTGCGAGTTTATGGCCGTCGCTGGATGAGGAATCCGACTGTGTATGTAGTTTATCTACATCTCTTTTAGATTCGGCCGCCGAATAGCTCACATTTCTTCATTTGTCCATGTCCCCTCACGCACACTTTTGACATTGCCCATTTTCTCTGTGTGTTATTGTGTCCTGAAAAATAGCTGCATGATACCTCTCCTCCAATTACTTGTTTCAAACAGTCGATCCAAATTTTGGTCTTGTTATACCCCTTATAGCATGTGTAATCTGTGTATAACACTGACTTTCTTTTGCACATTTCATTTGAAAACTGACTATATTCTTGGCCCACTGACCCTCCTTTCTCCCTCCCTCCCCCATCACTGATGTAGCGTCCCCAGGCTGCGTCCCCGACCCCCTCTCCCAACCCTCTGAGTGTTTTCACCCCCTTCTGGGCCCGCTCTGACCACGGTGAGACGCTCCCCGCCCCAGTCACGATCACCTACGTCGACCACTATCCTGCCCCTAGTGATGACGACAGTGACTACTGGGTCTACGAGGACGAGGATGATGACAGCTTTGTGGAGGACAGAGAGGTTCAACCTCTGAGGAAGGCGCTGAGGAGAGTGGCTGCCTTCTGGAGGAGAATCTTCTCGTAGATTTCTCATCCAGTGTGTGTGTGTGTGTATGAGTGGTTATATTTATAGTTGTATAAATGTGAGAGGATGTGTTTTTGCTTGTGTGACAGAGAGCATGTGCATGTGTATGTGTAAGAGGATGTGTTTTTGCTTGTGTGACAGAGAGCATGTGCATGTGTATGTGTTAGAGGATTTTTTTTTGCATGTGTGAAAGAGAGTATGTTCATGTGTATGTGAGAGGATGTGTTTTTGCATGTGTGATAGAGTACAAGTGTGTTTGTGTTAGAGGATGTGCTTTTGCATGTGTGACAGAGTATGTTCATGTGTATGTGTGAGAGTATGTGTTTTTGTATGTGTGATGTTGAGTGTAAGTGTTTGTGTGAGAGGATGTGTTTTGTATGTTTTACAGAGAATGTTTGCGTATGTGAGAGGATGCGTTTTGCATGTGTGACAGAGAGTGTTTGTGTGTATGTGTGATAGGATGTGTTTTGTATGTGTTGTTGAGGGTAAGTGTGTATGTGTGAGAGGATGTGTTTTGTATGACTGACAGAGTGTTTGTGTGTATGTGTGATAGGATGTGTTTTGTATGTGTTGTTGAGGGTAAGTGTGTATGTGTGATAGGATGTGTTTTGTATGTGTTGTTGAGGGTAAGTGTGTATGTGTGAGAGGATGCGTTTTGCATGTGTGACAGAGAGTGTTTGTATGTATGTGTGAGAGGATGTGTTTTTGCATGTGTGATAGAAGGTGTAAGTTTGTATGTTTTGTATCTGTGACAGTGTTTGTGTTAGAGGATATGTTTTTGCATGTGTGACTGAGAGTTTGTGTGTAAGGATGTGTTTTTGCATGGACGACAGTATGTGTGAGAGGATGTGTTTCTGCATGTATGATAGAGAGTTGAATTGTGTTTGTGTGGAATGATGTGTTTTTGCATGTGACAGAGAGTATGTGCATGTGTGAGAGTATGTGTTTTATATGTGTTGTTGATGGTAAGTGTGTTTGTGTGAGAGGATGTGTTTCTGCATGTGTGATAGGTGTAAGTTTGTATGTTTTGATTGTGTTTTGTATGTGTGATAGAGTGTGTAAATGTGTATGTGTGAGAGGATGTGTGTTTGATTTTAAGAGTATATGTGAGACAGGATGTGTTTTGCATGTGTGGGTGAGTGTATGTATAAGGGGATGTGTTTTTCATGTGTGTTTGTGTGAGAGAATGTGGTTTGGTGACCGTGTAATAAGCATTTCTCCCTTTTGGACTGTTTTCGGTTTATGTTTGGACATACTCTTACAATCTTCTTTTCCTATATTTTGGCTCACCCTTTGGCTGATATTTTGAAGTTTAATCAGGCTCTCTGATATTGGAGAACTGTTTTTGTGCTCACTTTTGGCCCTGCTTTAATTACTTCCTTTTGACACATTCTATTCCATTTCTTGAATATATCTAAATAAATCTGGAATAATGGTATACACATGAGTCTGTTTTCACTTCCTTGGATCCCAACAACAACTAGGTGACAGTAACACCGCAGTAAAGGCAGGTGACCCAAGTCAGGTGTTAATAAATTTGAAGTGGTAATACCGAGAATATTTATGATTTATTTAAGATATTAAGGTGACATTTGCTCTTAACTACTGTTTTGCTGTCTTCTAGAACAATTTACTGGAGGAGTATGAAGAAATTCCTTAATTTAGAATAACCCAATAAAGATCATACATTTTCTATCGAACTGACACTTAAAGGAACATGTGCTTCCTGCCTATGAACTATTTGATCAAGTTCAGCCACGTCCAAATTAGGAGTGGAGAAGTATCTATTTTGAAAGTGCATTAACTTATTTACTTGCGGTAATTGCTAACTAAGAAATAAGATGTACATATTCAAAATTAATAACAGAATGTTATTGTATAAATATTTTGAGAAAGAAATTTGTGTCACTATTTCCGTAAGCTGTGACCCCACAATGGAAGATTCCATATTGAATTCCATTGGTTGCGATGAATTTAACACTGTGTTACATTGGGTTATTTGCCATCCTTTTGACAAACTAGGCATGAAATAGTTGAATTACCCCATTGATGGCATAAGTTTAAATATAATCCCTTGCAGTCTGGTTTACAATGATTGTAAACCCTCCTGCACGGGTTACAATCATTGTAAACCCTTCTATGAGGAGTTACTAATACTTCTATATTTATAAATTTGTACTTGATGTTTCAAACGTCCAATGTTCTAAAATTGAAGACAAGAAATAAAAGTTTTCATTATGGATGACGGGAATCGCACCTGCAACATCACATAGCGTGTTTAGTTTTGTAACCCACTGTTTTCCCACTGACCTTCCGGGGCAGGTGATGAGAAGTTGTTCAGTTTTACATGTCATGAATCCAGTTGGTCCTTGCTGTCCGTTTTTTCTCTTGCACGCTTTGGTTGAATTCCTTTGATACCATGACACACTGTTCTTATTATCTGTGTGATGAGTCGCTTTTTAAGTTAGACATACCCCTCTGAATTACTTGAGATAGTAAACCCTGACATTCAAGAACGTGCCTCCTGTCTTTACAATCTCAAGTAATCCCTAGGAGAAGTGGTTTCTCCTTTGCTGACAAGTTTCTTGGGGACAAAAATGCTGATGGTGAAGGAGCTTGCTACTTGTACTTCTACAACTTCGCTATATAACATTTGATGGATTCTTGTAGTTTTCACAGGGACAAGTCACGTGAACACAAAGAAGTTTATGTCAAGGATAAAACACGACTCCGAGGTTTTGGTTGAAAGTGTAAAACTGCGAGGAGGGAAAACCCCAGGCCCCCGGCCTGAGGACTTTTCCCTAGATCGAGTGTTTTATCCCATTTATGAACCATCTAAATGTAAGAAATTACATATGCACACAACTGAAGTCATGACCGGTCAGACTGAACAATCATGACCGGTCAGACTGAACAATCTTTCATCTCCTGCCCAGGTGAATCAGTGCGAAGACAGCAATCGTCATATAAATATTCTACTACTACCTATGCTAGGCAAAGATAGGATCAATGTTGAATTAAGCAACACTATTGCCCATTCTCAACCCTCACAGGGACACAACAAACAAGTTTCCCATTTCAGTTACCTCTTAAAACTAGCAATAGGGTGCTGGGGACCTGGAGGGTCACTTTGTTGAAGCTCATAAGCATATGTGCAGGTTTGGTGTTGACAAACTTAGGAGCATAGTTAGAAGAAAAACTTGGATTCGAACCCAAGACAAGATGGATCCTGCCAAATTGATACAGAGATTCAATTGATTCAGCATTAATTTTGTCCAGTCTTGAAGATTGAAAGATAGTTAAAGAACTACCTGTATCTAGATGTCTTTGGATAAGCCAAGGCCAACAAACCTCCTGATCACATTCTATTAAATCACTATATAGGGTGTTTTCATATTCATCTGGTATGGGACCAAGGTGTGCCACATTGAACCCCGGTCAACTGCTGGTCTTTGGATAAGCCAAGGCCAACAAACCTCCTGATCACATTCTATTAAATCACTATATAGGGTGTTTTCATATTCATCTGGTATGGGACCAAGGTGTGCCACATTGAACCCCGGTCAACTGCTGGTTTCAAAGTGAGTTCTCCCTCTTACAGCTGATCACATCTATGAAAAAACTAAAAAATGTTGAACAATCAAGAGAAATATGAGGACCACACTATGACACACCGTCAGGACAACACTCTGACACAATGTCATGACAACACTTTGACACACGGTCATGACAACACTTTGACACACCGTCAGGACAACACTTGGACACACTGTCAGGACAACACTTTGACACACCGTCAGGACAACACTTTGACACACTGTCAGGACAACACATTGACACACCATCCGGAGAACACTTTGACACACTGTCATGACAACACTTTGACATACTGTCATGACAACACTTTGACACACCGTCATGACAACATTTTGACACACCGTCATGACAAAACTTAGACACACCATCATGACAACACTTTGACACACTGTCAGGACAACACTTTGACATACCGTCAGGACAACACTTTGACACACTGTCAGGACAACATTTTGACACACCGTCAGGACAACACTTTGACACAGTCAGGACAACACTTTGACACACCGTCAGGACAACACTTTGACACAGTCAGGACAACACTTTGACACAGTCAGGACAACACTTTGACACACCATCAGGACAACACTTTGACATACTGTCAGGACAACATTTTGACACACCGTCAGGACAATACTTTGACACACTGTCAGGACAACAATTTGACACACCGTCAGGACAACACTTTGATACACCGTCTTGACAACACTTTGACACACTGTCAGGACAACACTTTGACACACCACCAGGAGAACACTTTGACACACTGTCAGGACAACACTTTGACACACTGTCAGGACAACATTTTGACACAGGACAACAATTTGACACACCGTCAGGACAACACTTTGATACACCGTCATGACAACACTTTGACACACTGTCAGGACAACACTTTGACACACCACCAGGAGAATACTTTGACACACCGTCATGACAAGACTTTGACACACCGTCATGACAACACTTTGACACACCATCAGGACAACACTTTGACACACCGTCAGGACAACATTTTGACACACCGTCAGGACAACACTTAGACACACCGTCAGGACAACACTTTGACACACTGTCAGGACAACACTTTGACACACTGTCAGGACAACACATTGACACACCGTCAGGACAACACTTTGACACACTGTCAGGACAACACTTAGACACACCGTCAGGACAACATTTTGACACACCGTCAGGACAACACTTAGACACACTGTCAGGACAACACTTTGATACACCGTCAGGACAACACTTTGACACACTGTCAGGACAACACTTTGACACACCATCAGGACAACACTTAGACACACCGTCAGGACAACACTTTGACACACCGTCAGGACAACACTTTGACACAGTCAGGACAACAATTTGACACACCGTCAGGACAACACTTTGATACACCGTCATGACAACACTTTGACACACTGTCAGGACAACACTTTGACACAACATCAGGAGAACACTTTGACACACTGTCAGGACAACACTTTGACACACTGTCAGGACAACATTTTGACACAGGACAACAATTTGACACACCGTCAGGACAACACTTTGATACACCGTCATGACAACACTTTGACACACTGTCAGGACAACACTTTGACACACCACCAGGAGAACACTTTGACACACCGTCATGACAAGACTTTGACACACCGTCATGACAACACTTTGACACACCATCAGGACAACACTTTGACACACCATCAGGAGAACACTTTGACACACCGTCATGACAACACTTTGACACACCATCATGACAACATTTTGACACACCATCAGGACAACACTTTGACACACTGTCAGGACAACACATTGACACACCATCCGGAGAACACTTTGACACACCGTCAGGACAACACTTTGACACACCGTCAGGACAACATTTTGACACACCGTCAGGACAACACTTAGACACACCGTCAGGACAACACTTTGACACACTGTCAGGACAACACTTTGACACACCGTCAGGACAACACTTTGACACACCGTCAGGACAACACTTTGACACACTGTCAGGACAACAATTTGACACACTGTCAGGACAACACTTTGATACACCGTCAGGACAACACTTAGACACACCGTCAGAACAACACTTTGATACACCGTCAGGACAACACTTTGACACACTGTCATGACAACACTTTGACACACTGTCATGACAACACTTTGACAAAATGTCATGTTTTCCTTGTAATGATGTAGGAAGACAAGCCTTTGCAAGTCCGTATTGACCCTCTCCAAACTGTTGGCTTATTACAAGCAGGCGATTCATAAACACTCATACTGAACAACATGCTTATTGCAACCATTTTTATTTTTTCCTTCTATTCAAACATATAACATATAAGTCATAAATATTGAGTTAACTAGATATACACCAAAGTGTAATACTGAGTAAACCTGGACGGTTCTTTGACATGTATAAATCAAGGCATGAATAGAATCGTACAGTTCCTTCCAAAATATAGTGACAACAGCTGGTAACTTGTAGAATATAGGTCATTCTATGGTTACATTATCTGTGTGTTTCAAACAAACTGGGTTTAAAGAAAAGCATGAAACATTACCCAGACAATAGTTCCAAGCCTTTGACTTAAAAAGTCTGCATCAGATTTTTCTTTGGCATACATATTAGTTTAAGGTGTTGAACTTTATATTATGAATATGTGATGGACAAACTTCTTGTTGGCATATTTGCAAAAGAAATGAGACAGAACCCTACCTGCAGAAATATTTGATGACACATGTAATAAATAGATAAACTGACACACAATGAAAACGCATAATCAACTTTTACTCAAAATCAGAAAATATGACTTTGGGTGTAAAATGAATTTTGAACCCATTCAACGACATTGTTGTGAAATCTTAATTAGAATTTTGTAGCCATTTTGCCAAATATTACCAAAAATCAAATGTTCATTTTCAAAGTGTTTCAGTTTATTAAAATACAAATCAACAAAAAACAATAAAATAAATGTGAAATGTCACAGTTAAATCGCACAGAACAATACACAGAATATATTCAATATTATGGGGACACATTTCCCAGAGTGAATGAGTCAACTTTGTTTTATGCAGCACTCAGCAATATTTAAGCTATATGATTTCAGCATAAACATAATCATGTTTTGGCCATAAAACAAGTGGTTGATAGCATGACCAAGAGCACCATTTTTGGGGCACAGTCACACACAGTCAGTCTTGTCACCATCTGATCCTCATTGGCCAGCTCACCAACCCGTGGTGTAGTGGATAAAGCGTCTGCCCGGAGATTCGATCCCTGACCATGGCATACCAAAAGACGTTAAAAGATGATACTTGATGTTACCCTGTCTGGTCCTTGGCATTAAGGGGATAAGACAAGGACTGGTCAGCTTGGACTCAGTATACTGTGTCTGAGAGGGGTATCCATGTTAAACTATGGCATGGTATCTCAGTGGGCTGGCACCATAAACCTGGCATTAGTCCAGACTAGTACAAGCAGCCACACACGTATATACACATGAGCATAATCTTGCACATAACAGTAAACCCAATTTCACCTAACGATGACCCATGAAGATCCGGGTTAGGAAAGGATTTCAGCAACCCATGCCGTAACAGGCAACTATGCTTGTCGTAAGAAGCGACTAACGAGATCGGGTGGCCAGACTCGCTGACTTGGTTGATGCATGTCATCATATCCCAATTGTGTGGATCGATGCTCATGATGTCAATCACTGCATGTTCCAGGCTTGATTATTTCCAGACCGCTGTCATTTAGCTGGAATATTGCTGAGTGCGGCGTTAAACAAAAAGAAAAAAAATTTCAAAAACAATAATCACCTGACCTCATTAGTAGGCTCTTTCAAGCAAGAGGTACTAGACATCTACTGAGACCCAGGAACCCACAGCGGACATGTCACAGGAACTACTCACAGAATCCCAAACAAAAAACAGAAATTTTATGCAATGAAATTGAAAGTAAGGCAGTAATGGCTGTGGAATATAATGTTGCTACCATTGCCTGTAATCTGAAACTGTCACATGAATATAGGCACAGTCACTACCCGAGAAGATTCAGCACCTTCAAACATTGTGTCCAGGATCGGACTCCCAACATGATATGATACACCAACAATACCTTTTCTACATATATACAGGGACGCGGTGTGGTTCAGGAGGACTTTTCAATCACCTTTAAGAGTGGTAGAAGTGACCTCAATTGACCTCTGTGTTCCAGTTTGGCGTATGATCAAAGTATGAAATTTATAAATTGCCAGGACCCATACACATTTGAAACTTATGGGCCCGACACCACAACTACCTGCCACAGGCCTACAGTCAGGCACTTATTTCAAACACTGCATGCAAATACCGTCAGTGAGAGGTGTGGGACGAAATAGCTGCGTGGGGTCAGTGATTTAGTGACAGTAGCCTTAAATCAACAAATACAGATTATGGTGTCTGGTGCTGAAACAAGGGTCACTGCTCTTGACACAACCTTTCAGGGTGACCTTGACATTAACTGAATAAATTAAAAAATAACTTATCAACAAAACTCCAATCATCAAAAGACATAAATGGATCAACATATCCGTCAAACTCATGCACCATATCTTTATCAAACTTTGGTAAAAGCTCAAAGTCAAAGGAATAGAGTTATTGCAGAGGGAACGAGATGAACAAAGCATGACCAATGATGAACACCCGTCTAGCTGAACACCGTCTTGTCAACATCATGTGTGAAGGCTGAGATAGAACTTCAGGAACGTAGGGTAGATAGGGAGTTTTAGATATTCTTAAACAATAACAAATTTAAAGAGTTGAGAAAAAGTAATCAATCATATTCAAATCACAAGCTGACATCTTGCACATACACATTAGCAATGAGCGGACTGTATCACAGATTTGATAGGCACAGTCATACTGTACAGCACTCAAACAAGTAAAGTTGGTGCCACATGTTAAGCATTCAAAGAGTGATATTGAAATTGAATTGAAAGGGTCCTTTATTCCATCAAATTTTTAATAAAGGGAAATTAATAAGTCTTTCCAAAAACCATGCTTAAAGTTTTCTGAGAGGGATCATAAACATGAGTCTCAAGAGCCCTTATCAAAATATTTAAAACAGGAAATCACTTTGTTTCCATGTTTCATCTGCTCAAAAACCAAGGAACATTACTGGGCAAATCTGGGATTCAAAACTATGATCACAGGTTCCTGGCATGCCTAAGGGATGCAACTCTGCATCCAAAGTATTTTTCTATCACACTTTTTGAAGAGAGGCTATGGAAGGCACTACCTGGAGAATCTCACGCCACAGGATGTGCTCCAAGGAACTCAAAGTGTTTCTTACTCATGAAGGGCTCTCTGAGGCTCCTTGAGTGCAAGTGATTAAAATGACACTTATAGTTCTAGGGTTTCATGAGCATGTTTAATCTCCAGGGATCAGAAGACTTGTGGCTTCTCTAGGAGCCATTTTCTACAACTATTAATATTAGAGTGAGTGAGGGAGTGAGTTGGGTTTAACGCCGCTTTTAACAATATTCTAGTTATATCGCGGCGCGTCAGCTTAATGTGGGAGGAAAGCCTGAAGTGATGCAGGTCTCAGACGTTTACCACTACGGTGAAACCCACGAATACGGGTATGTATGGTGCTGACAAACCTAGAAACATAATTGGGGCGAACCGGGATTCGAACCCACAATCATAGGTTTCTGGCATGCCCAAGGGACGCAACTCTGCACAGTGAATCGCTGCGCCTTAGACGACTGGGCCACCCGTGCCCCCTATTAATATTAGAATTACTGCTAAAAAATAGACAGTAAAATAACAATAATCAGACAGTTCACGAGACAAAAACTTTCTAGAGCTCTGTTCATTACTACACCATGTGCACAATTCTTATTCATTCTTTGACCACTTAACACTTGCAAAGATTAAAACAACAACATAGTGTCAAAGTAACAGTTGGAATAAAAACATGGGAGTTGCCACTTTTTATACTTGGAAAGTGTAAATACAGTTAATATTCAATAAAAGGTCTTCATATATTCCTGGAACATATTGAAACATATCTATGTATCACAGATTTGCATCAAGAAACAGATACTTTTAAAAATGGTAAAATTGACAATGGAATAATGCTGCATAAAAATGGACACTGTCCTTTGGCGTTCAAACACTTTAGCAAATAACAAATCTGTACAAAGTTTGTTAAAATGACATTACCTCTGTTGAAATAAATACAGAAGCACTGAGCTATAAATATATTTACACAGAGAGATGCATGATACAATATCACAGTGATGACAGTTTAATGAGAGCAACAAGTATTAGCAGAAATTCTGCGAGCTTCCAAGATGAATAGAAGCTAGTACATTCACAAGCATGTCAACTTTAAGACTTTCAGTGTCAATACTAAAAATAAATTAGATCAATGATATTCAATGTGTCTCCTTGACGAGACACAAGGTATGATTGATTTAATTTAATCAAAGTTTCCAGTAATATTGAATAGCCTGCGACCTGTATATCCTGTGATGTGTATTCTAGAGAGCGTTACAGAATTGGAGTTGAAGGAGTACACCATATACAGCACACAATCTATATGACTGCAGTTTAAACACCATCAGCTAAATCATAAAGCTGAGATTCACCTATGCCATGCCACTCCTTCCACTAGGGGAACACGGCCTACAAAACACAAGCCTCAGAGAGTGGCAATGTACATCTTCCGGAGGCAAGGGAGTTAACTGAATATAAAAGTCCAGTTTCCACCCTTGCCGAACTAGGCTGGAATTATGGAGTTACATCTTGGCTGGACTAACGAGTCTATGTATAGTCCAATCAAAATCACGCCGAAATTGAAATCCGGTTAGTAAACTGTTGTGCAGATTTCGGTCGTTTGCAGGATTTGCAAAGAATCTGCACCGCCAACTTGTTGTCAGCAGATATTTTCCAAGTCTTTTCATGTTTTTAATCAAGGTGCTCACGTGATTTGATGCACTTTGCGAGGTAAGACCCATGTTATCACAATATAGATCTTGATTATCGATCAGATCATCTTGACTTGGCGCCGCCATTTTGTGTGAAACAAATGCAAGTGATACGAGAGGTGGAATCTGATTGGTCCATAGGAGAGGCTTAGAAAGGACATAGCTCATAATAACCACTGGTGGTGCTACGATCAAGCCCAGGAATCCCAACCTAGTCAGCAAGGGTGGAAACTGGACTTTTACAGTCAATTAACTCCCTTGCCTCGGGAAGATGGGCAATGTCAAGCCAGACTTTTGACACACACTCTAGATACACCAAGTGACAATCAAATCATCTTGTCATATTCAAATTTTGCTACTTACATTACCTACAGTATATTATTGTCACCAGGGCAGGTGTTTCGAGGTGGTCACAGCACTAATGCTGTCATATATCCTGTACCTCAACAAATTCTTACCGAAGATGTAGCGCTGTGATCACTTTGTGGAAATGGGCCAGGACCCGGTTCCACAAAGTGATTCAAGTGCCATGACTCTCATAATTCTATGTTAAACTATGGGAGTTAGGATTGCCTTAGTGCTAAGATCACTTTGTGAAACTGGGCCTGGTGATTACAATCACCTTTGGTTTAGTTGTTTAAACATTGCCATCACTTCTTCCCCAGGATGTAGATTGTGTGGTAGTTGGTACTCCTGTCTCTAACATAGATCTAAATCACCAGATTTGTAACTTTATTGTAATATTATTGTAACGTTATCGCAACTTACAACAAACACAAGCCCACCTCAGCCCAGAGACTTCATACACACCCTGTACAATTAGACTTCTTCTATGATGGTGTAACACCCTGTTCTACCATAGCACACACATAGATCATGGCCCTGATGGCCTGTCATACATAGTCAAAGTTATGTCCCCTATGGTCTTCCTTCCCCCAGCTGTAGTTCCTCCAACTGGACGATGGTTTGATGGTGGTCGCTTTCGAACTCGTTCAGCAACTGTTCAGCAATCCGACTGCGTAATCGTCCGCCCACCTGCAACATGCAAGGCACCTGTTGAAGCAGCAATATGACTGGTAAGATGAAAAGCAGCAATAAGACTAATGTGTCTGAACACAGCAATAAGAATCACGTGTCTGAACACAGCAATATGATCGACATGTCTGAACACAGCAATAAGATTGACGTGTCTGAACACAGGAATAAGAATCATGTGTCTGAACACAGCAATATGATCGACATGTCTGAACACAGCAATAAGATTGATGTGTCTGAGCACAGCAATAAGAATCATGTGTCTGAACACAGCAATATGATCGACATGTCTGAACACAGCAATAAGATTGACGTGTCTGAACACAGCAATAAGATTGACGTGTCTGAACACAGCAATATGATCGACGTGTCTGAACACAGCAATATGATCGACGTGTCTGAACACAGCAATATGATCGACGTGTCTGAACACAGCAATAAGATCGATGTGTCTGAACACAGCAATAAGATTGACGTGTCTGAACACAGCAATAAGATCGACGTGTCTGAACACAGCAATAAGATCGACGTGTCTGAACACAGCAATAAGATCGACGTGTCTGAACACAGCAATATGATCGACGTGTCTGAACACAGCAATAACATTGACGTGTCTGAACACAGCCAAATGATTGATATGATCAAAGCAGCAATTCAATCTCATTACAATCAGAACTTAGTTCTCGCTATTGCTAAACAAAGATCTGGGAAACTGTTAAGTGTTTGATGTTACCAGACTTCATAACTACCAAGTTATAACAGACAGAAGTGGTTGGTTATTGGATTTACTTCTCAGCTTCAAGAACACCATCAGACAACGCCAACAGTGATGTAATGCATATGTGCGTACAGTAAGGGAGGTAACTCTCAAGTCATCAATTCATAACAGACATCCCATTAAGAATCACGTCAGAATGACCTTTCATCCGACCAATCAAAGCGTTGCTTACCAGATCATGAAAGTGAGTCAAAATGTGTTTTCTAATCATGCAACCTCGAAAACGTTAACATGGAGTATTGCGAAGATCAGTTACGACCCATCCGTCAAAATTATCGTCCATCACGTCTGTGGGATAAACATTTGAATGGAGGAAGCATTACACAGTATGTGGGAGCATTGCCATACAATCCCAAACATTTATTAGACATTCCGGAATGTTCGTTTGTTCAGTTTTCAAAATTTGTATTGAGAACTGTGTCAACATATTTTTCAAGTGTAGTCTGAAATGGAAGTTGCCAGGTTGAAACAAGCGCCGTAAAACTCTAGAGAGCTGCTTTCTAATTGGCTTATGTTGGCTTCTTGTTAGTCATTTCAGTAGTCAGTCAAAGTTCGTCCTCAGATCTTTGTTTAGCAGCAGCGAGAATTTAGATCTGATTTTAATTGAGATTGGCAGCAATTATGATCGGTAATTCTCAATGGTCAGTAAAAATTATACTTTTTAAATTTCCCAACAACAGCCTACACCCATAAATGAGCAAAAAAGAATAAATACAAAACCAAACTTTACAAGTTTTGACATTGAAAATAAAAACTTGATTAAAATGCATGCCTAAGGAAACATGTCATGTTATCAAACATGTATTCATTAAAAAATAATTATTACAACACACAAAAGGTAAAAGATGAAAAATAAAACAAAACAAATAGGTTTTTAATTTCTGAGATGTAAGCACCAGCTGCAGCTGTAAGCATTATGGTGACCAGCTGCGTCCCGGCTCAAACACACACGTGTAGGGAATGTTGTCATCATCAGCATAGCACACTCTATGCCATTACCCGTTTAGCTCACTTATTAAACATACACACTACAACTATTGCAAGACCCTTGAAGATCCGGGGTAGAATAGGTCTTCAGCAACCCATGCCTGCCGTAAAAGGCGACTATGCTTGTCGTAAGAGGCGACTAACGGGATCAGGCTCGCTGACTTGGTTGATGTATGTCATCGATCCCAATTGTATGGATTGATGCTCATGTTGTCAATCACTGGATTGTTTGGTCCAGACTCGATTACTTACAGACCGCCGTCATATAGCGGGAATATTACTGAGTGCTGCGTTAAACAACAAACAAACAAACAAAGCTACTGCAATATTCTATTCAGTCTCATGATTGAGTCAATCTTGCAATATCTGGTCATCCTCAGAAACAAATGACAGTAGTGTACGAATGGACCGTATTGGTTGAGGTAAATGCCACACTCAGCAATATTCCAGCAATATGACGGCGACCTAATAATAATCACTGGATCAGACAATCCAGTGATTGACATCATGAGCATCAATCAATGCTGTTGGAACAATGACATGCCAAGTCAAAGAGCCTAAACACCAGATCCACTTTGTCGCCTCTTATGATGACCAGCATAGGTTGCTGGGGACCTCTATTCCTACCCGGAATATCTATGGTTTCTTGGTTGTGACTGGATATTGGCCTAGGGCCTTGGGACAGGGATAGTGGCATCACATGTGGATACTGTTTTGTTTGATTGTTGTTTAATGCCCGAATATTCCAGCTATATGATGGCAGTCTGTACATAATTGAGTCTTAACCAGACAATCCAGTGATTGATATTGTGAGCAATGATCCCCACAGCCCAGTATTAGGACAGGCCATCAACCTGATCCATTGAGTCGCTTCTTATGACCAGAAAAGGAGCCTATTGCAATCTGGAATCCTGATGCATTATCCTGACATCAGATGCATATGTTTAGTTACATCACAGCAAGAGAGAGGTGGGCATGGGTGGCCCAGTCGTGTAAGGCGTCACAATTCACTGTGCGTCCTTTGGGTATGCCAGAGACCTATGATTGTGGGTTCGAATCCCGGTTTGCCCTGATTATGTTTAAAGGTTTGTCAGCACCATACCCGTGCTCGTGGCTTTCACCGAAGTGGTAAATGTCTAAGACCTGCATCACTTCAGCCTTTCCTCTAACATTAAGCTGACACGCCGTGATATAACTGGAATACTGTTCAAAGCAGCATTAAACCTAACTCACTCACTCAGAATTAGGGAAGTATAAAGAGGGTAAAGTTTGTCCTCTATCTCCAGTAATCATTTGTTATATCTATTCCTTTAATCAAAAACTATTTCACTAGAGCTAACAGGAAGTAATTATTATTGACTAACATACCACAAAACATACCAAACATCTAGCCAACATTAATATTTTACGAAAAAAACAGCAATTACAAGTGTAAACTTTATCATATAAAACAAATAACATGTCATTTCCATTGTGTTGTGAAAGGTTAAACCACACATCACTACTCCAACAACAACAACCCCTGTATTAATCATATCATCCTGAACATGAAACATTCTACAATCTATCACTGTTACCTTCAGCGAATGGAGGGAAACAACTGAAATCAAATTAGATTAACAACTGAAAAAAAATTGTGATAACTAACATAGACTAACTAATATAGTCCAGTGAAACCATTCTACAGGACATATCTGCAGTGGTGGAGGTGGAGGTATACTACTCAATATAAGTTAAGGACCACCCAATTCTTTAGAATCAGGTAGTCCTTAACTTCTTTTTGGTAGCATCAAAGGTTTTATAATGGATAATAAAATCAGACACATCTATATCTCTCTGTATACAAATCACTTTGTCAGAAAATCTTGAGTGTTTTCTGTTAATATATCAAATTAATTTGGATCAACTTCAAAGATGGATTTGATGATAAGATACAAGAGTTTTTTGTTACGGTCATTTTTCAAATGCTAAAAGAATTGTCAGTTTTCGTTTGAGTTCATTGGTGTTCTGTTTTTTTAGATCTGATAGCAATTTTTTTCATGAAATGACACAATATCCTAAATAAGAGTAAAAGACCAAAATGTTTGTGATTCACAAGATCTTCCTGTCAGTGTATATTAAACATAGGATCATCAACATGCCAAGTATCGTCACACCACACCACACCACAGCACAACAAAACCCACTGTCACACCAGGAGATTTGAAAAACAATAACACCCCAAAAAGCAATCATTTGTCATAATTTCAGATTTAAAAGTGATGATATCAGCAACGGCTCCTGGTGCAACAATAAATAGACACACAGACAGATAGGTCATGACCCAACACATGCAGGTCAGGTGAGGTCAGGTCATGACCCAACACATGCAGGTCAGGTGAGGTCAGGTCATGTAGCGTGCATAAAACTGAAATAGGGGTGGGAGGAAGACTATTTCTCACCTTGGCTCTCATTAACTGGAAGATTAGCACAACAGTAAATATATTGTTGCTTAATTAGATGAGTTACGCCACATTCAACTCTTATCAGCCGTTTCATGTACCCAATTTGATATGATATTGACTTTGATTTTATCAGAAATAATTTTTGACAAGGCTAAATTTTGCAAATGACTTACTTTCTACGTTGTAAAAAGTATGTTGAACCTTACAACAAAATAACACATTTTTGGTAAATGTTTTACTAAAGCTGCTCTAACATAATTAGCCGGACACATGATTGTATCACACATTAGGCAGCAACACTCAGCAATGTTCCAGCTATATTCTCTTACTTATATATGAAGGCAGCCTGTAAATAATTCAGTCTGGAAAAGACAATCCAGTGATCAATATTGTGAGCACCGATCCACACCCTTGGGGTACGATGACACAATATCAATTAAGTGTCAAGGTCTGACCTCCTGGGCCCACTTGGACAAAGCAATCTTAGTGCTAGGACCATCGTAAGCCTATGTTAAAGTATGGGAGTTACGATCATCTTAGCACTAAGATCGCTTTGAGCAAATGTGCCCTGATCCAGTGGGTCACCTCTTATGTTCGCTTGTTTGTTGTTTAACGCCGCACTCAGCAATATTCCAGCTATATGATGGTGGTCTGTAAAATAGTCGAGTCTGGACCGGACAATCCAGTGATTGACATCATGAGCATCGATCCACGCAATTGGGATCGATGACATGTATCAACCAAGTCAGTGGGCCTGACCACCTGATCCCCTTAGTCGCCTTTTATGACAAGCATAGTCGAGAATAGGCAAGAATGGGTTGCTGAAGACCTATTCCGGATCTTCACCGGATCTTCACCGGATCTTCACATGTTGTCACCTCTTATGACCAGCACGGGTTGCATGGGGTCTATTCTGACCTCGAATCCCCACAAGGTCCATGAGGAAAGTATTTTATTGAAAGTTTGTGTATTGATATCCAAAGTTACCAGTTTACATAAGAGGAACATGCAAAAGTGTATGAAGTTCTATACAAGTTTTCCAGACACAGTCATTTTAATTGCCTAAAATGTCTAAATGTTTGGAGTTTTTTTTATTTCCTTGATGATGGAATATCTTTGTCAAATGTTTATATGTTGGATAATGTATTATGTCGTGACTATACTAGCAAGATATGCACAAATATAACCTTCTATGTAAATACACCTTCGATATATGCCAAAATAAATTTCTGATAATATATAAGCACTGATAAGGTTGAGTATGACATCAGGAATATTCATGTTACAGATCAATGACTGTTGTGTTGACTCAAGGTGAAGTC
This sequence comes from Haliotis cracherodii, assembly GCF_022045235.1. NCBI lineage: Eukaryota > Metazoa > Mollusca > Gastropoda > Lepetellida > Haliotidae > Haliotis > Haliotis cracherodii. The sequence continues at coordinate 10,425,923 of NW_027266319.1, forward strand.
AGTGTGTACATATCTCACTCGTCCAAACCTTGTTACTATGGAAACCTCACTATCCAGATGACTGGTGAATAGTCTGGATATACAGGGCTGCACTGTAGGCTTTTGCAAATTGCAATTATTCCTCTTTGAAAAGCTGAAAATCTCATATTTCAGACAAAACTAACTGCTTGTTTTACATAACTACCTGTCGCTCACTGGACATTTAAAAAAAGAAAAATTCTGTAATTGGAAATAAGTGCCTCAAGTAAGCATCTATCTCAAAATTTATCAAGATTAACAATTTGCTTGTGAGAAGGAAAGCAAAAAATGAATTCCATTTTTTATGGGTGTTATACATAAGAAAATACATAATAGGCATAATGCAGTAATAGGTTTAGTCCCTTTTTTTAAAGAGGAGTTCTTTGAATTAACTTTCCCTTAAATCTTCAGGTACTTTGTTAATAACAAATTATAAAACAATAAATCAAACAAATCTAGCCTTAAAAATTTGTAGAATTCTTAGTCTTTCTTTTTTGTTTTATTAACAAATGTATTACATCCATTTATCGACTCTGAAATAAAATTTGATCGGTAAAACTATTGAGTTATCTTGTGCATGCTTGTAACCAACACCCAACTCTCAGTTTAGCTAGAACATAGAACACTGTATGAGGCAGGGACTCCACAACACTGATATAGAGGTGACCATGCACACACATGCTTATGTCTTGTTACGAATACAATCTAGGTCTGGTTAAAAATTGTAGAATGTTAAACTCTTTCCTGTCATTTTCTGATTTTCCAAAAGGGGTTGAAATCAGAAATATATTCTTTTCTGTAAATCAAATATCAAATATGTCCCGATTTCATACCAGTTCCTACACAGGTTAATTTCAATAAATGAAAAAGAAAACTTGATGCATATTCCCTACAATTACATAGATGGAATATCAGTCAACATTTTGTAAGCTAACCACTACTGGTAACCAGATGTGATGAAGTGAGTGAGTGAGTGAGTGAGTGAGTGAGTATGGTTTTACGCCGCTTTTAACAATATTCCAGCAATATCACGACGGGGGACACCAGAAATGGGCTTCACACATTGTACCCATGTCGGGAATCGAACCCGGGTCTTCGGCGTGACGAGCGAACGCTTTAACCACTAGGCTACCCGACCGCCCCAGATGTGATGAAGATGCACAGAGGCATTTGTGAACAGTGGGCACCAATGATCATGCAATGGACGATACCAATAGAAGTAGTTCTGTGTGCAATATACACACCTGGCAGCCACGTGCATGATACTGTTGCAGGTGACAGCATCACTCTCATAGGGAATGCACAAACCATGCACATTCTAGAGGGGGTGCACATCCTCCATTTTTTCAGACCTTACTGTGCCCTCGGCCAAATCATGAAGTAATCTGGGTATAACGTGCACACCCCATTGTTTACAATGATAAGAATAAAGACACTCTGTGGTTACACTTGACTGATTGTTAGTTTGTCATTAAGTGATACAGAAACATATCTTCTTAACAAAACTTCTCTGAATGTTTCTATGGTTTGTGTTTCTTTTCTGTGAGTATATATACCAATAACTCCTGCAAATGGACAGTGCCAATCAGTGATATTCATCGGGGATACAACACCGATCATCTCTTCTCTGTTTACCAGTAAGCATCACATAGCTTATCATCTACCTTTATCAGTCCTTCACAGGTTTGTATACATTGCCTTCCTCCATCACATCCTCTTGTGCATATACATCTTACAGTTTACTTGTAGTCGCCATTTTTAACCAATGAACCAAACAAAGGCCTGATTCACTTGATCGGTTGACCAATAAAGCACTCAGCTTACATCACAACAAGGGTTTGTTTGTTGTTTAACGCTGCACAGCCATATGACAGTGGTCTGTAAATAATCGAGTCTGGACCAGACAATCCAGTGATTGATATCATGAGCATCGATCTGTGCAATTGGGATACAATGACATGCATCAACCAACTCAGTGAGCCTGACCACCCGGATCTTCGCGGGTATCACATGTTCATTGCTTAACGACGTGTGCAAAATGTGCTATATCTGAGTGGCCGTCCACTCCGTGCACTGCCGCAATGGTGGGATTCGCTCAATATTGATGTAAAGAATTTTGGACAAAGGATGTGTATGAGGTATAAACGGTGTCATTTCACTAGTGACCTAAAAGTAGATATATGTCACTACCAGACAGCACAGCATTGTATGTATTCACATGTGATTGAAGAACGTAGTGATTACAAACCCGGGAAGTAATGACAATGATCATCTACACTTGCAAGTTCATCCACATCAAATCACTAGGCCGCTAGCTGCACTGTAATAAGTCTGTACTATGTTGGGGACTTACAGTCTTGGGTCTCTGCATCTTCTTATAGTCCAAGTTGTTGAGGAAGTTGTCCCCAACGGGTGTCTGGCTGCGGTTACCCGGCCACGTGATCTGGGGGGGCCACATACCCCCGGCTGATGTCCCCCGACTTCCAGGCACCACCGGCCGCCGACCTGTCACGCCTGCCGACATTGCCCGGGACCGTATCTTGGCAGCTGTAAATGTGGGGATAGATGTGTGGAATCTTGCAGCATCTGAATAGATACTAAGTCAGGACTGGCATAGTAAATCACAGTATCATTATATCACTTTAACTGGACTAATAAGGATTTTGACCATGTGCAATGATGATAGTAAAATTCTTGGATATTACCGTATTCTACATAATAAGCGCCCAGTGCACTCTCAAAATTAGAAATAGGGGGCTCTTATTAGAATATTATTTTGGTGAAATAAAGAGTTGAAAGATCGTTAATTTCGTGGTTTATGCTGACAGCCTGAAATGTTTATATACGACAGATATATTTATGAGTTTAATTGCCCATGATTGAAGGTGCATATAACACATGATCGAGTGCATATTATACACAAATAAATTTAAGTCTTGTGTACATTGATCAATCGAAAAGGGTGCTAATTGGGATTGTTGACTTGCTAATATATTAGCAAATATTGCCGTGGGTGCTTATTAGAGTGGGGCGCTTATCACGTCAAATACGGTATGTGAAATTGAAGATGGCTGTGTTCATGCCTTGGACCCCAAAAATTATTACTGAGAGTTTTCTGGACAGGAAGTGGAGAGAGCAGGAAAATTCCTGATTGATATATGTCTTTCCATGATAAAATGATTCACAAAAGGAGAATATTAATTTTAATCCAGAATCCCAGAATCTGTTTATCAATTGCTCAACCCTTGGGAGTGAGAGAATGACGAAGATTGATTCAAACAGTGCTTTGAATAGGTTTTCAGTTATACAGCTGAGTGACAGCTGATTGTGGACATTTTCCACGGGTATAATGCAGGCAAACCAAGGCAGATTCTTGCATTTAGTGAACAATTATTGGATCCTGATATGGGAAAGGGAAGCAGCTCGGAACAACTGGGCCAACCATGCCCAAAACAAAGTCACAGAGCATGACTACCCGATCTAATTGGTTGCCTATTATGACCAACATAGTAAGATTGGGACCTATTTAACCCAGAATCGCCATGGGTTAATACCAAAAGAGGAAATGTTGAGAGTTTGGGCCTATTCTAACCTGGAATCTCCATGGGTTAATACCAAAAGAGGAAATATTGAGAGTTTTGACCTATTCTAACCCTGAATCCCCACAGGTTAATACCAAAAGAGGAAATGTTGAGAGTTTTGACCAATTTTAACCTGGAATCCTCATGGGTTAATACCAAAAGAGGAAATGTTGAGAGTTTTTGACCTATTCTAACCCAGAATTCTCATGGGTTAATACCAAAAGAGGAAATGTTGAGAGTTTGGGCCTATTCTAACCCAGAATCCCCATGGGTTAATACCAAAAGAGGAAATGTTGAGAGTTTTGACCTATTCTAACCCAGAATACCCATAGATTAATACTAAAACAGGAAATGTTGAGAGTTTTAGAGTAAGATAGGAAGAGCCTAAGTGATGGTAGCTCTACCCTGAGTAGTAGTGTCAGTTACATACATGGAACTGGCGGCTGAAGTGCAGCGGAGGACTGGGAACGATTCACGACTGTCTCGTAGTCATACACCTGCACACAGAATACATACATAAACATAGTCAACAAAATATAGTTCCAACACAATTCTCGAATGGATACACAGTCTAATGTTGACAAGCTACAAACCTGATCTATAACAGTTCTACAAATATTCTATAGCTTTATTCTTCCCACCATTCCAATGCAGTAGTGACACATATTTTGGCCTGTATATACTCAAACACAAATGCATCAATGAGTGAGCATGTTTTTATGTATAATATTGTGAATTTTTAGAGGTAAGGTGAAATGTTGTTTAACGTTGCGTTCAAGATTATTGCACTTGTATAGCAACATGCATGCATGCATGCATACATGCCATGGTGAGTGTATGGCTGCTTGTAATTGTCTGGACTGATGCCAGTTTTATAGTGCCGACTTCAGTAGTGTTAGAAATTGGCATTAGTCCTATAACTCCTTGCCAAAATGCCCAATAGTTAAGTGATCCTAAGGACTAGTAGAACTTTGCCTTTTTTAGTTTTTTTTCTATATGTTATCATAATAGCTGGTGGACTAAAACTGATAGTTTCTATGGCTGTACTGATCATGAGACACCATGCCACCGTTTGACATGAATACTCCACACATACACATTATACTGACTCTGAGCTGACCAGTCCTTGTTTTATCCCGTTAATACCAACAAGAACTATCTCTCGATGTCTCTTAACATAAAGCTGCCGGGAATCAAGCCTCCCTTTAGTTCTCTGGGCAAATGCTCTATTCGTGAGACTACAGAGGTGGTCCGTCAATTTCTATAACCACACAACTAAAAAAATATCTCTTTTTCAAGATTTGAAGAGGGCTCAGTGCATTTTGACTTTGATGTGTCAGTAATTATTCAGCAGACTTCCCTATCACAGAATAGAAGTATCAACAGTAACCTTTGTTAAATCAACGAAACATTACGGAGTGGTAAACGCACCGCAGCCTGCAGTTCATCAACACGCTGGAAGGCATCCAGCTTGAGGTTCCTCTCGTGGGTCAGCTGTTTCTTGATGCAGGTAACATCCTTCCGGACCTTCTCCTGGGTCATGCTCTGGAGGCGGACATTCCGTTCTTGCTCGTCCGACAGAATCCGAAGTCGCACCTCCTTATCCTCCAGCTCATCAAGCTGACAGAGAAACAACATACAGTCGAGAGTTGTTGAGAGTTTTGACCCATTCTAACCCAGAATTCTCATGGGTTAATACCAAAAGAGGAAATGTTGTGAGTTTGGGCCTATTCTAACCCAGAATCCCCATGGGTTAATACCAAAAGAGGAAATGTTGTGAGTTTTAGTGTAAGATAGGAAGACCTTGAATGATGGTAGCTCTACCCTGAGTAGTAGTGTCAAATATAGTTCCAACACAAACAATATCCTAGTGCATCACAATTCTCGAATGGTATATGTGTTCCTGGCTATTAAACCCAGATCATTCTTGTGACAAGCTAGTGGTTACCTAATCACAAGAGGAGAATAGGACAAGGTCAGCTATTTATCATTTTACATAAAATGAAACATATGAAATAAAATCGTATAATTATTTAACAAATCATGTATAATATTTCTAATGGTAATACTTATTTTTTTAGTTTTTCACTAACTATTTATGGTAGCATTACAGTTTGTCTGTTTGGTGTATAACGTCACACTCAGCAATATTCCAAGAACATGACTGGTCTGGACCAGACAATCCATGTTTGTGGGTGAATATAACTGAATTTATTTATGACATGTATTCAAATCAATGGCTGATGCAATGTTAAGATGTTAACTCTTGTTAACTCATCAACAAGAGATATGAACTGCAAAGATTGAACAAGTCCAGAGACTACATTGAAATGATTAGACCAAACATATTTTGATATCGTCAGTGCAAGTTAGCAAGAATCTACTGACCAGTTTCTCTATGTTGGCTTGCTTGGCCTGCTCCAGCTGTCTCTTGCTGCGTTCCTTCTGCATGGTCTCGTGCTGCTTCTCCAGCTTCATCTTCAGCTGCAGCAAAAACCACAGATACACATGGGGTGCAGACATATACATGAGGTGCAGACACACACATGGGGTGCAGACACATACATGAGGTGCAGACACACACATGGGGTGCAGGCACACACATGAGGTGCAGACACACACATGGGGTGCAGACACACACATTGGGTGCAGACACACACATACATTGGGTGCAGACACACACACATACATTGGGTGCAGACACACACACATACATTGGGTGCAGACACACACATGGGGTGCAGACACACACATTGGGTGCAGACACACACATACATTGGGTGCAGACACACACATGGGGTGCAGACACACACATTGGGTGCAGACACACACATACATTGGGTGCAGACACACACACATACATTGGGTGCAGACACACACACATACATTGGGTGCAGACACACACATGGGGTGCAGACACACACACGTACATTGGGTGCAGACACACACACATACATTGGGTGCAGACACACACACATACACATGGGGTGCAGACACACACACATGGGGTTCAGACACACACATTGGGTGCAGACACACACATGGGGTGCAGACACACACATGAGGTGCAGACACACACATGGGGTGCAGACACACACATTGGGTGCAGACACACACACACATGGGGTGCAGACACACACATACATTGGGTGCAGACACACACACATACATTGGGTGCAGACACACACATGGGGTGCAGACACACACACGTACATTGGGTGCACACACACACACATACATTGGGTGCAGACACACACACATACACATGGGGTGCAGACACACACACATGGGGTTCAGACACACACATGGGGTGCAGACACACACACAAACATAGGGTGCAGACACACACATACATTGGGTGCAGACACACACACAAACATAGGGTGCAGACACACACACATGGGGTGCAGACACACACACATACATTGGGTGCAGACACACACATACATTGGGTGCAGACACACACACAAACATAGGGTGCAGACACACACACACATGGGGTTCAGGCAAACACATGGGGTGCAGACACACACACAAACATAGGGTGCAGACATACACATATGGCATTCAGACACACACATGGGTACAGAAACACACATATATGGGGGTACAGACACACACACACACATACATGGGGTACAGACACACACATGGGGTACAGACACACACACATGGGGTGCAGACACACACACGCATGGGGTGCACACACTAAATGGGGTGCAGACACACACATATGGCATTCAGACACACACATGGGTACAGACACACACATATGGCATTCAGACACACACATGGGTACAGACACACCAAATGGGGTGAGGACACACACACATGGGGTGCAGACACACACATGGGGTACAGACACACACATATGGCATTCAGACACACACATGGGTACAGACACACACATATATGGGGGTACAGACACACACACACATACATGGGGTACAGACACACCAAATGGGGTGCAGACACACACACATGGGGTGCAGACACACACACATGGGGTGCAGACACACACATATGGCATTCAGACACACACATGGGTGCAGACACACACATATATGGGGGTTCAGACACACATACATGGACAGGTGGGGTGAAATGGAGTTTAACGTCGTGTCCGAGATAATTGCACTTGTATTCAGACGTGTATGCACATGCGTGTGGCCGCTTCAGCTAGTCTGGACCATGCCACTGTGTAACATGAAAACCCCCTCAGACACAGTATATTGACTCTGAGACTACCAGTTGTTCTGTTAGCCCCTTAATGCCAAGCGCCAGGCAGAGTAACAACAAGTACAATCTTGGTATAAGACAGCTGGGGAACGCATCCCAGACCTTCCGCTCACCGGGCAGACGCTTTACCACAAACATGGACAGACTTTCTCGAAATCACAATATCCACTGCAGTCTTGAAATAGGATTACAAAGATGAAGAGACATTTCATACATTCTGGGAATCGGTGTCATTTGCTAATGTGTTACGTACACATGGCTGAGTGTTTAATGATACCTTGACTGACTGGCTTACATTATACAATAATCTACTGCAGTTGCATGTTGCTGTGAGATGAGTGAATGTAGGTGAGACAAATACTGTTCTGGACAATTAGCACTAACTGGCTACAGAGATCAATCAAAGTCTTTGTAATGGCACAGACTGAGGAGAGGGTGGGGGTGTGGGGAGCCATAAAATTGAAAATTGAAGTATCTTGCAATATCAAAATTATATACATAATTCATGTTGAATCAAGGTTACTTGACACGCCCCCACTAGCCATACTCTTGACATGCCAGTATTATATGTACAACACAGGTCAATCTCATTTAAATCAGACCTCAGTTCTCGCTACCGCTAAACAAAGATCTGAGGACATCCCATTAGGGGTCACGTCAGAACGACCTTTCATTCGACCAATCAGAGCATCGCTTACCAGATTGTGAAAGTGACAGTCGGAATGTGATGTCTAATTATGCAACCTCAAAAACTTTAACTCCGAACGATAGTTACGGGTTTAACCACTGAATCCATACAATCTAGACCATCTATTAGCCATCCCAGAATGTTCAGAATGTTTTTTTGTTCAGGTTTCAAATTTGTAATCGAGAATTTGTCAAAATATGTTTTGAAGCGTGGTCGCCACTTTGAAATTAGTGCCGTAAAACACGAGAAAGCTGCCTTCTGATCAGTCATTCCATTGGTCGGTCAAAGTTCGCGCAATGTCGGTCTGACGTGACCCGTAATGGGATGTCCTCAGATCTTTGTTTAGCGGTAGCGAGAACTAAGATCTGATTTTAATGAGATTGAACACAGGTCTCCCCACAACTAATGTAATGATCGTGTAGATTCTGTACCCAGCCACTGATAACACCCAATCAGGTTGCAGATCTAGCAGGCTGAGCTTATTAAGCCACACCTCCTTCTTAGGGCTTTAAGATTCGTTCGGGTTGTTACAAATACAGACCTCAAAATTTTAATTTCTTTTAATAAAGCGTAACAGCGCTAAGTTTACATTTTCACACTTTAAATCTCGGCCATCGTTTTGTACATCATACTGGCTACATAATGATGTAAGAAAACTCTATCACTATTTTTCATGATACGTGCATTTTAAGTTTAGAATAAGAACCAATCCTCCATCTCTACTGTTTCTACAGTACTAACTGCTGACTGGTGTTTCCCTCCCTGCCTACCTCCTTGTCCAGCTGTTTCTACAGTACTAACTGCTGACTGGTGTTTCCCTCCCTGCCTACCTCCTTGTCCAGCTGTCTCTACAGTACCAACTGCTGACTGGTGTTTCCCTCCCTGCCTACCTCCTTGTCCAGCTGTTTCTACAGTACTAATTGCTGACTGGTGTTTCCACCCCTGCCTACCTCCTTGTCCAGCTGTCTCTACAGTACCAACTGCTGACTGGTGTTTCCCTCCCTGCCTACCTCCTTGTCCAGCTGTTTCTACAGTACCAACTGCTGACTGGTGTTTCCACCCCTGCCTACCTCCTTGTCCAGCTGTTTCTACAGTACTAACTGCTGACTGGTGTTTCCCTCCCTGCCTACCTCCATGTCCAGCTGTTTCTACAGTACTAACTGCTGACTGGTGTTTCCACCCCTGCCTACCTCCTTGTCCAGCTGTTTCTACAGTACTAACTGCTGACTGGTGTTTCCACCCCTGCCTACCTCCTTGTCCAGCTGTCTCTACAGTACCAACTGCTGACTGGTGTTTCCCTCCCTGCCTACCTCCTTGTCCAGCTGTTTCTACAGTACTAACTGCTGACTGGTGTTTCCACCCCTGCCTACCTCCTTGTCCAGCTGTTTCTACAGTACTAACTGCTGACTGGTGTTTCCACCCCTGCCTACCTCCTTGTCCAGCTGTCTCTACAGTACCAACTGCTGACTGGTGTTTCCCTCCCTGCCTACCTCCTTGTCCAGCTGCTTCTTGATGTCCTCTCCCTCCCTCTCTGCATCAGCCAGCGCCTTCTTGACGGCCATCAGCTGCTGCCGCAGCAGAATCACCTCTTCTTCCGCCATCATCTTCACCTCAATGTACTCCTTCTTGCTGTTGTCGGCATGGTTACGCAGACGACCAATCTGTCAAATTTCAGGGTTTAATTTAATATAGAAAGCCTACAGGCCTGAATAAAGGCATTCTTCAGAAAAAATCTCTATCAGATGCCTAGAGGACTGTTGCAATAGAACAAATATGGGTACATCGATGTAAAATTGAGCCGACATGATGAATCTAGTTCAACCATACTTTTCACTTTGCACTCGGACAGGATTACTCAAATGGCTACGATGTGGTTTCAAGTTATTAGGTTTTGGTCCCAAATGGTTACGATGTAGTCTCAAATGGCTACAATGTGGTCTCAAATGGCTACAATGTGGTCTCAAATAGCAATGAATTGGTCTCCAATTGCTACAAAGTGGCCCCAAATGGCTACAGTGTGGTCTTACATGGTTAAGAAGTGGTCTCAAATAGTTACAATGTGGCCACAAATGGCTACAATGTGGTCTCAAATGGTTACAATGTGGTCTCAAATGGCTATGATGTGGTCTCAGGTTATTAGGTTATGGTCCAAAATGGTTACGGTGTAGTCTCAAATGGCTTTGTTTTGGTCTCAAATGGCTTTGATGCGGACTCAAATGGCTACATTGTGGTCTCAAATGGCTACAATGTGGTCTCAAATGGCACAATGTGGTCTTAAATGGCTATGATGTGGTTTCAAATGGCTACATTGTGGTCTTACATGGTTAAGAAGTGGTCTCAAATGGTTACAATGTGGCCACAAATGGCTACAATGTGGTCTCAAATGGCTATGATGTGGTCTCAAATAGCTATGAATTGGTCTCAAATTGCTACAAAGTGGCCCCAAATGGCTATTGTGTGGATGTCTACTCACAGTTTTGAGGAAGTTGTTGGTGGAGTGGTTCTGTCTCCAGCTAGTCATGGTCTTCATCTTCAGCACCAGGTTGTTGAGGGTGTGGTTCTCGTGCTGCAGACCACGCAGCTTCTCCGACTGACTCAGGTTCTCATTCATACGCTCATCATCTGACACAAAAACACAGATAACCTGTCGGTGCAAAGAAACCTTCTTTCCTAACAGCCAGATATTCTGTTAAATATCGAGTTAACCCTTTCAGAAGGCAAAAGCCCTTGTTACAAAGCACTGCTACAACAGTAAAACCGCAGGAATCCAATGTTATGATCAAAATATTTATTTAGTAAATTATTATCAAATTATCTGTGAGTATTTTGCATTAGAATAGGTCCCCAGCAACCTATGCTTGTTGTAAGAGGTGACTGCACGGAGCAGTGGTTGGGCTCTGTGACTTGGTTGATTTAACATCATTGTACCCTGATAGCAGTGTAGTCATATATAGAGTGGGATGTGGGAGTAAACAAGACAATGTTCCTTTTACATCACAACTTCAGCTTCCTGTGGCAAAAAAGTATGGGAGCACTTAGATCGCTTTGTGGAACTGGACTCAGACCTATAGGCCAAGCTGCCCCAACTTCAAACACTCCCCTGACCCGTGAAGATCCGGGGTAGAAAAGGTCTTCACCAACCCATGCTTGTCGTAAAAGGCGACTAACGGGATCAATGGTCAGGCTCTATGACTTGGTTGATGCATGTCATCATATCCCAATTGTGTGGATTGATGCTCATAATGTCAATCACTGGATTGTCTGGTCCACACTCGATTATTTACAGACCGCAGTCATATAGCTGGAATATTGCTGAATGCGGCGTTAAACAACAAACAAACAAAACAAATCAAATTCTCCTCCATGAAGGGCCTACCTCCTCCTCCACCACCGACTTTCTTCTCCAGTTTGCTGATGGCCTCCACGGCCTCCCGCCTGGTCTCGCTGATCTTCTCAAACACATCGTCGTACAACACATCTCTGCAAACACAAACATGTTTCAAAAATAGTCTCTCAAGTAACAATTTTCTGATTAAGACTAATCAAATGTATGTACCCCTCTGTCTGAAAATGTCAGGACACCTCCATTGGAGGTCGTCTGGGGAACATTCTGATCAGCCAATCAGTGTCGAGGCTTCTAAGTTATCTGTATGAGTTAGTGATACTACCAAAACCTTTAGAGAGAACATTACAAACATTTCAGGTCAACTTACTTGAACTCGTCAAACTTGCCCCGCAGTTGGAAGGTGCAGTTGAAGAGATTCTGTACCAAGTCCTCGTACTCCGACTTGATCCGGTCCCGAACATCTCGCTCCTGTGTCATCAGCATCTCTCGCATCTCCGCTATCTTCGCTCGCAGTGCTGTGATCTCTGTAACAATAGAGGGAGGGGGTCACTATCAGTTGAAAAGTGCCTGTCTAACGTTATACATCTTTGAGACGTGTTTACAGACTGCATCAAATTGGGCAAGTGTGTGAATAGTAGCTTTTTTTCATGTTCGGCAACATTACAATTGATCAGTATTGTCCATAAAACTTTAAATAACTCTCTTAGTTGATTTCAATCATGTTTTATGACCAAAATGTACTGCCACAAATACTATAACCTCTACTCTGTATCCTCAAATTTTACACATCATGATTTCAAACGAATACTGACAATGAGTGAGAAAGAATTACTTTTCAGGTAATATTACATTGTGTCAAATCAAATCAGCCAAGGATATCCAGAGGTGGTTATTGTTAATTCAAACTTCTGACTGACCACTCAGAATGGACTATGTTCCAAAGTTATGGTAGAAGTTAATAAATCACTGCTTGCACAGGACTGATGTATAATTTTCTGATAAGATATGACAGTTATTACCCATGAGGAGGTCATGTGCCTGGGTGGCCAGCTGACACTGGACGTCCACGCTGGCCGTGTGCTGTGAACCCTTCAACTGCTCACGCATCTGCTTGATTTCCTGAAAGCAAGTCATATATTAATGAGATCTGCGGCTTTTGTTAATGTCTTAGGTTCATATTGCTTTAAACTTTATCAAAACAAAGCAATACAGATTTGCAGAAAAGTCACCTTCTGGTGAAAACAATTGAATAAAGTCACGAAGATTACCATGATTCAAAGTTCTCTTACAATATCAACTTATCAGATTGCGACACACGGTGTCATTCATGGTATTAGTGCATCGTTTCTGACTTTGTAGTCCACACAACCAGTATCCCTCTGCCACCTCAGACTGACATCCATTCTCACACATGACCGTCAAGGATCCCTCACCCTCTCACAGCAGCATGCCCACTCTCCCTCAGGATGGTACATCAATGGAAGACCCATCTTCACCTCATCCGCCTAACCACCATAAGACTCCAAATAAAATACCTGTTCTCTCTGGTACAGCAACAGACCACCCACCTCTTTAAAATACCATCCTGTTGTCTCGGGTACAGCAACAGACCACCCATCCCTCTACAGTACCATCCCGTTGTCTCTGCTAGAACAACAGATCACCCACCCCTCTACAGCACACACCTGTTCTCTCTGGTACAACAGACCACCCACCCCTCTACAGCACACACCTGTTCTCTCTGGTACAACAGACCACCCACCCCTCTACAGCACACACCTGTTCTCTCTGGTAAAACAACAGACCGCCTACCCCTCTACAGTACCAGCCCGTTGTCTCTGGTAGAACAACAGACCACCCCCATCAATGCCCACCTGATCTCTCTGGTAAAACAATAGACCCCTCCCCCCCCTGCAGCACCCACCTGTTCTCTCTGGTACAACAGACCACCCACCCCTCTACAGCACCCACCTGTTCTCTCTGGTACAACAGACCACCCACCCCTCTGCAGCACCCACCTGTTCTCTCTGGTACAACAGACCACCCACCCCTCTACAGCACCCACCTGTTCTCTCTGGTACAACAGACCACCCACCCCCCTACAGCACCCACCTGTTCTCTCTGGTACAACAGACCACCCACCCCTCTACAGCACCCACCTGTTCTCTCTGGTACAACAGACCACCCACCCCTCTGCAGCACCCACCTGTTCTCTCTGGTACAACAGACCACCCATCCCTCTACAGCACCCACCTGTTCTCCCTGGTACAACAGACCACCGACTCCTCTGCAGCACCCACCTGTTCTCTCTGGTACAACAGACCACCCATCCCTCTACAGCACCCACCTGTTCTCTCTGGTACAACAGACCACCCACCCCTCTACAGTACCCACCTGTTCTCTCTGGTACAACAGACCACCGACTCCTCTACAGCACCCACCTGTTCTCCCTGGTACAACAGACCACCCACCCCTCTACAGCACCCACCTGTTCTCTCTGGTACAACAGACCACCCACCCACCCTACAGCACCCACCTGTTCTCTCTGGTACAGCAGCTGGTGGTTGACTCGGAGCAGGTTCTCATAGTACATGCTGTAACTGCAACCCAACACAGACGTACAAGGGAGATGTTGAACAGGTTAAAAAGATTCATGTATAGGATACATACACATATTTCAAAGTATGTTTGAACAAGACAGCATTCCAGTTTACAGTTTACCATTCAGCGATTCACTTCCATGTTTGGTCCACCAAATAGTATTTGTTACTCTCCATCAAAAATACCAAACTAATACCAGTATAATCATTTGGACAATAAACTACACAGGTATATATCTTTAAGTATTTTTATTATTTCCAAGTATCTATAAAATGGTATTGAGCTTGTAAGGTTTGAGTTTGTTTTATCGTCATAATTTATTTCATTCAATTTTCCTTGATAACTGGAGGTGAGGTGAGGTGAAATTGGGTTTAACGTCGCGTCCAAGGTTATTGCACTTATATAGTGACGTGCATGCACACGTGTGTGGCTGCTTGTACTAGTCTGACTGATGCCGATTTATAGTGCTAGCACACTGAGATACCATGTCGCAGTTTAACATGAATACCCCACTCAGACACAGTATACTGACTCCGAGCCGACCAGTTCTTGATTTTAGCCCTTTAAGGCCGAGCGCCAGACAGGGTAACAAGTACCATCTTTTAACGTCTTTTGGTATGACGCGGCTGGGGATCGAACCCCGGACCTTCCGCTCTCCGAGCGGACGCTCTACCTCTAGACCACGGAGGCGGTCTTTGATAACTGGAGTCATGGTAGATAAACTGTTTAATCAGCCAATCAGCACCAAGGCTTCTAAATTCTTTATACGAGTGAGCAAAGCATTCAGACAAGCATATCTGATTTCTGTATCTCAAAAACACTTTTGTGGCTTCATCTTGTGGATTTTGCACACCCAGTCACTTCTGAACACAAATGGTTTCACAAATTATTTGCATTCATTGAGCATGTTCCAAGTTCACCCTGTTTTTAAAAGAAGCTGTATCCATGCTCCTATCCAAACCATCACCTTTTGCCTACCTCTCAAATGCCAACTTCTCCCGGCCCATCACCCCCCTGGCGAGGCTCGCTAGACTGGAGTACAGGTGAGTCCTGTTGAAGGTGATCTCTTCTCCAGACTCCCAGCAGTCTGTCATCAGCTCTTCCACAAAGTTCTCCACAACATGCGGCCGTGCGATGGTATAACTCTCCTTCATCACCTTCAACACAGAAACAGGAGTGAGTTTGTTTGTCTGTTTGTTTGTTGTTTAGTGCTGCACTCAGCATTATTCCAGCTATATGATGGAGGTCTGTAAATAATCAAGTCTGGAAAAGGCAATCCAGGGATTGACACCATGAGCATCGATCCACGCAATTGGATCTAAGTCAGCGAGCCTGACCACCCCATCCAATGAGTTGCCTCTTATGACAAGCAAAGTCACCTTAAACGTCAAGCATTGGTTGGTGAAGACCTATTCTACCCCGGATCTTCACAGGTCGAGTGAGTAAGTGAGGGAGTCAGGGAGGTTTTATGCTTCTATTAGAAATATTCCAGCAATATCCTCCAGGGATAAATATTAACTTACAAAGTCTACTAGCCCGAATAGTGTTTTTTTTTTTGTTGTTAAACGCCAGACAATCCAGTGATTGATATCATGAGCATTAATCTATGCAATTGGAAAACAATGACATGCATCAACCAAGTCAGCAATCCTGACGACCCGATCAACAGACCACCTCTTATGACAAGCATGGGTTGCTGAAGACCAATTCTAACCCAGAATCTTCACGGGACCCAAAATAGTGATGGCATACACCCCCCAAAATGTTTGAAATTCTACCAGCCCTCAGGACACCTTTAACAATCGTGAAACTGGCCCGGTATAGCAGGCTATGCTAATACTCCCCTACACTGTCCACTACACTAGTCCTACTGATACTGCCACTCACGAGTGAAAGAGTCCGATTTAGCCCAGATTGAACAGTGTTTCTGTGTTTAACCTAGCTTCATGTGGTAGCTTTAATGATGTGGGAAGCCTGAAGGGAAATTCATGAGAACAAGTATGGAGCTGACTGACTATGATCATTATTTGATGAATCGGGTATATCTGAATCTCTCTCTTCCTATATAAATAGTGCTATGATTGTCTTTGTTTGCTGTTTAACGCATCACTGAGCAATATTTCAGCTATATGATGGCAGTCTTTTTAATGTTTTTTTTAAAAGCCAAGTTAATTGGCGCAGCTTGGTGATTAGCAATGGACAAATGGAGGCCAGCTGGCAGGATAATTAGCCTTGACCAGGGGATAATGCGACAGATTGATGGTGGAACAGATTAATTAAATCAATCAAGTCTCAAGCACTAGGCAGATATGTTTCCTGGGATGTTGTGTGTCTCATAATAACAAAGTTGACATCCATAATTCTCTCTGAAGTTTAAAACTATAGTGCCCAATGATACCACCCACCGGCTTCTTCCACAGGTCAGTGGACAGAGCACCCTCCTCCCGAGATCTCTCCGACAGAGCAAGGGTCGATTCCTTCGCAACTCGTTTGCGAACCTCGTTGATCATGTGACATTCTAGGTTCTCAAACAGACGCACAAGCTGGAAAACACAAAGTCACAAAAGTTACAAAATGATCTGAATTGATTACAAGACAAGAGTAGACAGACAAGAAGGAGTGGTTGTCAGTGGGGTTAACATCAAGACCATTGATCATGTTGCTACATGTGGAAAACAAATTAGTCATTATCTTAAAACATATACTTTCTTAATTCTATGACATGGCTATAATTAGGGACCAACCATTTGATAATCAAGGATGGAGGGAAGGCTTGGACTATGTATGGAGACTAGATATTCATTCAACAACAGATGCAAAATCAGAAAAAAAAATTCAAAACACACCTTTTAACAAAATAACTTTTGTGGCAGACATTTTCTATTTTTTTTCAACAGTCAGAAGCATAATAATACTTTTCAAGCATTTTCTGGGATAATTCATCTATTAAATAAAATACCCAGCCACCCCGCGAATATCAAATGGTCGGCTCCTTATTTAGCTCCCATTTCACTTGCCTATTTGTATCACATGATAATGGCGGATGCTACCTATAAAATATCTTGAACACATGAAACACGTAGGGCTTGGACGAGTCCAAATTTATTACCCGGGAACCCACACCCCTATTACCCGACCCTACCCGGGTACCCACTGTAGGTCTCAAGAGATAGGTCCAAATGTCCGACTGGGAATAGTTTGACCATAGTACCTGAGTTACCTGTCCAAGCCCTACTCTTAAGCACTGTTTTCAAAACTAGAATGAAGGAAAATGCTTCTATAATTTAGTTTCTATAGCAGATATCAGTAACTCTAAGAAGTCATATAAAATATTCTATGTCAGAATTTGGCAGCTCACAAGTGCTGTAAACCACAGTAAATATTAACTTCAAAATTATGAAACGCATTTGAAATAATCCAGTAACCCCCTGGGCCCTGTTCCACAAAGCGATCGTAGCGCTACGACTATCGTAAGTCTATGTTAAAGTATATGAGCGCTACATTCGCTTTGTGGAACGGGGCCCTGGTTCCCAGCTCACCTGTTTAGCTCGGACTTCAATCTCCGAGGCCCCTTTAGGCATGACGAGGATGTCCGTATCTAACACCAGCCCCTCGTACAGGTCGCCCTGACCCAGACGTCGAGCCACGCTCTGCAGCACCGGCAGCAACACCTCCATGCGGTACAGTTTGCTGGGGAGAAACCATTCCTGTCAGTAATTCATCATACTGTGGCTCCATGCTCTTATTTCCACAAACAAAAGTAATGACACACTCACTAGTATTTCAGTTGTATGCTGGCAGACAGATGTCAGCCAAACCAGCGGTTGATAGCATGACCAACATTCCGTGCCATCTGGGTGCAATGACACACTCTAAGCAAGATCACAGAGCCTGCATACAGTCAAGTCCCGTTAATCCGACATTGTTGGTTGCTTATGATTGTGTCGGATTAACGAGTATGTCGGATTAACAAAATTAGGTGATTTGTGATAGAAAATCAGCCATCTTCATGATAGATAATAATCATGTGTTAAGCTAATCTCTGCAGCCAGTGTGGGTCAAAACACGGGCTGTGTACTTGCGGGTAGATGCCTGCAGAGTACGCTGATCACTGTGTCGGATTAACGAGACTGATTAATGAGTGATTTTGGTAATTCATTGCAAATTAGGTGTGTCGGAGTGCGAGAATGTTGGATGAACGGGTCTAAATAGCACTGAATTAATCGGTTCCCATCATTTGTGTCGGATAAAGCCAAATGTCAGATTACCGTGTGTCAGATTAATGGGACTTGACTGTATATAGCTGATCTCCAGTTTAATTGGCCCTTACACATCTTCCCAAGGCAAGGGAGTTAACTGATACAAAGGTCCTTTTTCCACCCTTGCCGAAAAAGGCTGTAATTATGGAGTTACATTTTCGCTAGACTAGGAGTCTTTGCATTATCCAATCAAAATCACAAAATGAAATGAACATACGGTTCATAAACTGCCGTGCAGATTTCGGTCAATTGCAGGATTTGTAAAGCATCTCTACCGTCAACTAAGATATTTACCAAATCTTTATGTTATTTACCAAGATGCTCATGTGATTTGATGTGATTCGCGAAGTAAGATCCATTTCATAACAATATAGATCTTGATTATCGATCAGATGGTCTTCACTTGGTGTGACCATTTTGTTTGAAGAAAATGCAAGTGATATGAGAGGTGGAATCTGATTGGTCAGTAGAAGGGACAAAACTCGTTAAAGCCACTTGTGGCGCTATGATCAAAACCAGAAATATTTTACTAGTTCGGCAAGGGTGGAAACTGGACTTTCACAGTCAGTTAACACCCTTGCCTCCTACAACAAGATTGGTAGTGTGGAAATATTCTAACCCATACACTTTGTGTGGATATTTAGAAATGGTCATCAGTGAGTACATGATCTCACAATGTTCATAAAGATTTTCACCAAGTGTAAGTCATTTAAAGGCCTTTTTACAGTTTTTAAGGCCCCATTTTTCAAAATGAAATGTTGCTTGTGATTTGGGTTGGATTAATCAAAGCATGTTTCTCCAAGTCTCTGGCTGTCACTCTCCAAGTTTCAGTAACAAAATCAATAAGTAAGACACAGCAAGACTATCTTGACACAAATTACTCAAAATAAGTAGACATGACAAATTATTCTATGCTTGCACTGATAATCAAGGCATTTGGTCTGATTTCTAAGACTTCCAAAGCTGAATAAGCATTAACAGTTTTCAGGGTATTTAAGAATGTCTTCTGGTCTGTTAGAGAGTATTTAACTTTTGCTTTCAGAGGACTGAATCTAACTTCCCATTTGAACAAAAAGGAAGCATGCATTACATTGAGTTTTCAGCACTTATCATTGGCCTCACTAACTTCACACTTTACTATAGAGGAAACCACTCACCATGTTAAAACCTTTTGCAAAAAGGTATATTCAGTAACACTTAACTTTGTAAAATAGTTTACCCATAAACATATTAAATGTTCATCTGTAAGAAAACATTATAATTTCCATCAATATCAAGCAAATGGATAAAAAGATGCACATTTACATAATTCCCTCAGTTTCTAATTCGCAACAACAGTCCAATTATGACCTATGAGGTCACGTAACAAGGTTTCAAGGCAGCGATGACATAGCTACTCTCCTTCACTTCTACCATAAGAAATAAGTGACTTGTCATAAAATGTGACTTAATTCATTTTTCATTTGATATTTAACTCTTTTGACTATTTGACTTTTTGTCCAGGATTGTTGGATAGATTGATGTAAACATATTACATATACATTAGTTGTTGAAGGACACCTGATAAATGACAGTTCAAGGTGAACACAAAATCATACCAGCAGACATCTTGAAGGCATTGTCAAGACAAACATCTCAATCCAAGGCCCTTTCCAGATTAACATCTCAATCCCAGGCCATATCAAGACAAACATCTCAATCACAGGCCATATCAAGACAAACATCTCAATCCCAGGCCATATCAAGACAAACATCTCAATCCCAGGCCACATCAAGATAAACATCTCAATTCCAGGCCATATCAAGATAAACATGTCAATCCCAGGCCATATCAAGACAAACATCTCAATCCCAAGCCATATCAAGATAAACATCTCAATCCCAGGCCATATCAAGTAAACATCTCAATCCAAGGCCATATCAAGATAAACATCTCAATCCAAGGCCATATCAAGACAAAAATCTCAATCCCAGGCCATATCAAGACAAACATCTCAATCCCAGGCCATATCAAGATAAACATCTCAATCCCAGGCCATTTCAAGTAAACATCTCAATTCCAGGCCATATCAAGACAAACATCTCAATCCCAGGCCATATCAAGACAAACATCTCAATCCCAAGCCATATCAAGATAAACATCTCAATCCCAGGCCATATCAAGTAAACATCTCAATTCCAAGGCCATATCAAGATAAACATCTCAATCCCAGGCCATATCAGGACAAACATGTCAATTCCAGGCCATATCAAGACAAACATCTCAATCCCAGGCCATGTCATGACAAAAATCTCAATTCCAGGCCATATCAAGATAAACATCTCAATCCCAGGCCATATCAAGTAAACATCTCAATTCCAGGCCATATCAAGACAAACATCTCAATCCCAGGCCATATCAAGACAAACATGTCAATTCCAGGCCATATCAAGACAAACATCTCAATCCCAGGCCATATCAAGACAAAAATCTCAATCACAGGCCATGTCAAGACAAACATCTCAATCCCAGGCCATATCAAAACAAATGTCTCAATTCCAGGCCATATCAAGACAAACATCTCAATCCAAGGCCAAATCAAAACAAATGTCTCAAATTCAGGCCATATCAAGACAAACATCTCAATCCAAGGCCATATCAAAACAAATGTCTCAATTCCAGGCCATATCAAGACAAACATCTCAATCCAAGGCCATATCAAAACAAATGTCTCAATTCCAGGCCATATCAAGACAAACATCTCAATCCAAGGCCATATCAAAACAAATGTCTCAATTCCAGGCCATATCAAGACAAACTTTAGTCAGGTTACACACCAACAAGCAAGGGGTACTGGGGACCTGTCCTGGAATACCCACAGGGTGTCAGAAAAGGGTTGATTATTTCAGTGACAGATGTGATGGACATGATCAGGGCTTGCTTGCCTGAGCAGTCATTCAAAAATGTACAGTTAAAAGTTTTAGTTCTCAATGCTGCCTACCAGTATTCCTTGTACAGGTGATGGGTCTCTATCCTCTCCACGATCAGCTTGCGTCGGCCCCACTCCACCTTGGCCAGCTCCAGACACTTCCACAGCTTGAGGAAAGACTTGAGGAGTCGGTAGGCATCCATAGGCTGCTGGGTCCGTGACAAACTCTTGGACGGCTGGGCTGCTGGAGTGAGATCATGAGTGAGTGAGATCATGAGATCATGAGTGAGTGAGTGAGGTTTGATGCTGCTTTTAATTGGTGTTGTCGATGTGACAAACTAATGTGATAAACTTGGCATCACAATAAGCAATATATGCAAATGAGGTCACCTAAAAGGGATATCTTTAACCTCATACATCGATGCAATGTCTGTTTGATTAGTACATGATTGTCTGACGTTCCCAATACCCCGGCCGCGTCATACCAAAAAACGTTGAAAGATGGTACTTGTTGTTACCCTGCCTGATTCTTGGCATTAAGGGGATAATGGGCTAATATTTGGTGGCGTGGCACATAATTAACATAGCTATGCCATAAATGACAAAGAACAATGAAGAACTGAGCATGTTTTATTTCATGACAAAACATTGTTCTATCATGATGTCATTTCGATGTCATTCGAACATATGCTCGCAAGTTGATGACGTCTTAAATTGGACAATAACATTTATAAGAGGGAAGTGTCTCGTGAGATGTTCCCATAGATGCAGCTGGGCAACGCAGATAAACGCGATGGCCGAACAATCGCATCCAAAAGTGGGTGAGATATGACAATCGGTATTGGGAGAAAAGGTATAAATAATCGGTCTGACAATTATGAGAATATCCGGAGAATACAAACTTCACTCCCCTGTTCATAAAATGGACCTGCCTGACATTGCCGAGATCAGATGGTATTGAGGAAGTGATCATTATTGAAATCAAGTAAATATTTTCAAAGCTTGTACATGCTATTTAACCTTTAAACAGGATGTACATAATGTCGATATCTCATATAAGAAATAAACGACACATGGATTGAACAATAAAACACTGTAGGGAGAATAACCACTTACGCATTATGTTTTATGTCTCTCTGCAGTGTTTTACTGTACCATAACCAACTCCCACTGGACATTTATTTCTTATATGAAACATCATTGGAGAAAAACAGCTTTAAGGAAATACAAATTATCTATCCCTTGTGAATTGAAAGGATCAGGGCTTATTTCATTCATTCACTCGGGACAGATAAACCTGTAATCACTTGTAGCTCACCAGTTCACCAGTTATGTGCTGGCTGACTATATTGGATTCTACCTGCAGCCTTCTTGCCTTCTCTGCCCTCGCCAGTAGCGCTGGTGCATCTGGACTCGGTCGTGTCTGCTATAGACTTGACATCTGCATCTTCAGGGGCCTCCAGGAGCGTGTCCTGGTAGCCTGTCTGTAGCACATCCTCCATCAGCAGCGTCACCCCCAGGATCTCACCGTTAGCCACATGCCTGGGGGTCACACACACACACATGTAGTATACATCAATGTAGAGACAACAGCAGCATCACCCCCAGGATCTCACCGTTAGCCACATGCCTGGGGTTCACACACACACACACACACATGTAGTATAAATCAATGTAGAGACAACAGCAGCGTCACCCCCAGGATCTCAACGTTAGCCACATGCCTGGGGTTCACACACACACATGTAGTATACATCAATGTAGAGACAACAGCAGCGTCACCCCCAGGATCTCAACGTTAGCCACATGCCTGGGGGTCACACACACACTTACATGTAGTATACATCAATGTAGAGCCAACAGCAGCGTCACCCCCAGGATCTCACCGTTAGCCACATGCCTGGGGTTCACACACACACACACTCACACACATGTAGTATACATCAATGTAGAGACAACAGTAGCGTCACCCCCAGGATCTCAACGTTAGCCACAAGCCTGGGGTTCACACACACACACACACACACACACACACACACACACACACACACACACACACACACACACACACACACACACACACACACACACACACACACACACACACACACACACACACACACACACACACACACACACACACACACATGTAGTATACATCAATGTAGAGACAACAGCAGCGTCACACCCAGGATCTCACCGTTAGCCACATGCTTAGGAGTCACACACACACACACACACATGTAGTTTACATCAATGTAGAGACAACAGCAGCGTCACCCCCAGGATCTCACCATTAGCCACATGCTTAGGAGTCACACACACACACACATATAGTATACATCAATGTAGAGACAACAGCAGCGTCACCCCCAGGATCTCACCGTTAGCCACATGCCTAGGAGTCACACACACACACTTGAAGTATACACTACACACACACATGGAATATTCAAAATACA
Organism: Haliotis cracherodii; assembly: GCF_022045235.1. Classification (NCBI taxonomy): domain Eukaryota; kingdom Metazoa; phylum Mollusca; class Gastropoda; order Lepetellida; family Haliotidae; genus Haliotis; species Haliotis cracherodii. The sequence goes on from NW_027266319.1 coordinate 10,450,026, forward strand.
AAAATCGTTTGTTTGACCTGAAAAGATTTCTGGTGGTGACGTGTGTCATTAGTCATCCAATGCAATGAGGCCATGCATAAGTCAAATGAGCCCTGCCCCGTGCATGAACAGTGTAAACCCACTGAAGCTACATGCAGAGTGGGAGCCACAAGACCACGGCACATGCTACATGAGACATACTGGGCCTCCTGGGCCTCCTAACCTCCGTGCAGGACTTGACCTACAGAGGAGGCTCCAACTGCACCCAGTTCAGAGGTTCCTGGCACCCTACATCAGGCGCCAGGACCCCTCCGTATCCATCATCCTCACAGATCATCTCAAGCAGCATCTCAGCAACCTCATTGGTCTGAACACATGCTGGGTTCCCTCCTATTAAAGTCAAGTCTTCATTCATTGTTTTAAAATAGCAACCACACCACAAAACAGCCTTATTTATTCACAGGTGACGAAGGAATGTTGTGTCAACAAACCCACAAAGTTTTCCCAATGTACCTGTCGACATCTTTGAGTCCAGCCAGACAGCCCTGGATGTGGAAGTCAATCTGCTGCCACTGCCAGAACATAAGTGGGTGGGGGCCGTTCTGGCAGACGAAGGACCTCCAGGGGTACAGCTTCCTGGCCAGGAGGTCGCGGGGCTCCAGGGGTTCCGGCACGGACAGGTAGGCACTGGTCAGACTGGTCCGCTGGACGTTGCTGAGGGCGGGCAGGGCATGGTACATGTTCTCCGTGATGGCCTGCAATAACATCGGTCACGTGGAAACAATGATAAGCACATAAAAGACATTTTAATTCAAACAGTACCCTGTTTGCTGTATTTAGGGTTTGGCTCCAATAAATGACCAACTTGTAGACCAATCTGTGTAAATAATCTACATAATCACTCTGTGCTAAGCCCGAAAACTGACATGACAATTCGTATTTGCTTGTGTATATTACAGATCTTTTCTTCAGTGACATACACGCTGATACATACTTCTCGGCTGTGTCAGGTGACTTCCTGATCAGTTTGTTCATGGAGCACTTTGTTTTTATAAAAGCTAAAGGACAAGACAGGATAATGGCCCTTGTTTGCACACATAAAATGTCAAATTTTGAACTTGCTGTAATTTTTTAAACAACTAGGCATGGTTATTCTTACACTTTTTGGACTTTTACATGATTAAATACTGAGGAATACATGTGTAAATGGATGAAAAACGGTGATTGTATAATATTGAAGGACAATCTAACTGTGAACAAGTCTGAGAAGAATTTCTTAATAAATATGTGTTCTGTTTTTATCTACATCTTAAAATCAGCAGGTCAAAGACTTGCTTATGTTCAAACAGAACATTTCTTCCCAAAGATCCTTTAAATCAGCCTTTATGACATATTTTAGGCTCACCTATTTTTGAAGTGACCAAACATACAAGTGTTGAAATGAACAGTCTAATTGTCATTCATATGATCACATCTGATAACACTGTTACAAAACATTGTCTCCATTTCCTAAATTTTGTATTTCACATGGACCAAATAGGACACTTATCACACCCTGTCCGTGAAGAACTGTTTATTGAACAGCGTTATCTCCCAGCTCGTTTCAAGTCTGTATGACCCCTGACCTACCTTGAAGCCCTGTTGGTTGCCCGTGGAGAGGAAAGTGTCGGCCATGTAGTGTCGGACGGCAGTGTCGAACTCCAGGAACATGACGTCCCGGCGTAGCGTGAGGAACTCCACCACAGTGCCAGGGTTGGTGGGGTTGGGTAAGTTGTTGATCTGTTTCTGAATCTCACGCAGTTCAGCACCTGGAAGTGTTCAAACATTTCATACATTATCTCTTGCATCATCCTTCATTGAATTTACCAAAAGATTTAATCCCATGACCCTAAACTGACAAAAAAGAGAAATGTTAGGCTAAAAAAAAAGTCTTGGTTCCCAGGCACCACCCACATCATCATTTTTATTTCCATTTTCCAAAAAAATTCTAAATAAAAAAATCCTAATACTTCAAACAGTGCGATTCAATATACACACAGTTACTTCCCTTTAAATGCACACTGCTTTACTGTGCATCTCGTGTTATGGTCATGGCGGCAATAGGAGTTTGTATGCTTGTTTAAGTAGGGAGGCCCTTTCCCAGGTTGATGGTATACAACTGTTTTTTTGGTTACATACTAGAGGGTCCTGATGGGGGGGTCCCATAAGCAGTAAGCAGTAAAATTTAGGGTACTGTTTCATTAAGCAGTAATTTTTCCATAATATCGTTGCAAAATTTCCTAAATCGGCCATGGCGGGACATGGGATTTTTAATTCTGCTTTTGTTTCATCCTGACAATTCATATTTCTGATAATGGGTAAAATCTCAAATCGCTAAACATTCTAGACTGGTCCCCTGCGATAAAAAAAGATGAATTTTATGTTTATGATAGTGTTTGAAGGGTGTTTTACGTTAATCATTAAAACCCATCAGGACCCTCATACTAGTAACGCCTGCACCGCCCCCACGCGCACTATATTTTCGTAAGTCATTGCCTGAGAACCTAAACAAAAGATAATCAACCTCTTATGTTTTTGTGATCCCATCTTAAAGTTTGGTAATATCAAGGAGGATGTCAAAGGATGTTTACTAACAGGCTGAAAATCTGATACTGCATATTTATTTATCATAATGTAAAATGTATTTATCAATATGTCATCATGTATTTGATCGCTTTAATGACAACTTAGCAATAACATTTCCAACATGAATAAATCACTGTAAATGTATGAACTTCAACTGATTTACATATATCCAAATTACAAACAAATTGATTTCCAATTCAAATGCATTATCAGGCTAACATATGACCTATATACAGAAAATTATGAAATAATGCATCACCAACATAATGCTTGTTTAAAATGTGTCATGACAATAAATGTTAGTAGCCCCACGATGTTAAGTTTGCTCATTTATGGAGAGTCGACCTACCAATTCCTTCTGTTCCACCCCAGTCTGCAGACACAAACTCCATCTTCTGGGAGCCGAGTCTCGCGTGGGAACTGCCGAGTCGTGAGTGTGCACACAGGTAGTGCAGCATGTCGTGCTGCGCAGCAACGATAGCCAGCGTGTACTGCAACGCTCGCACACATTCACTGTCATCCATGGTCTTAAACATGATCAACACCTCGGTGTGATGGGGGATAAACCACAGGTTGAGGACATGGCGGCCATCCGGGGATAACAGTCGACGTGGTCTCGTCTTTAACACTCTGGGATATAAAGAGTGAAAGTGAGGGTGAGAAAGTGAGAGTGAGAGTGAGAGAGTGAAAGGGATGATTCATAAAAGTCAATAATTTAATGCCACACTCGGCTATATTCAAATAATCAATCCAGTGATGATTATTATGACTGTTTGTTTGTTTGTGTTTTCTTAAATGCCAAATTCAGCAATATTCTGGCTATATGACGTCTCACAGTATATAATCATGTCTGGACCAGACAATCAAGTGACTATCATTATGATTGTGAGTTTGTTTGTGTGTTCTTAAATGCCAAATTCTCAATACTCTGGCTGTATGACGTCTGACAGTAAATAATCAAGACTGGAACAGACAATCCAGTGATTGATATTGTAAGCAACGATCCATACCATTGGGGTACAATGACATGCAATCAACTAGTGACAGAGTCTGATCACTTGTTATTGATATTCAGTAGTCACTGTGTCAATCCAATCCCTAGTGTACTTCCCATATTTTTGCAAACAGCATGGGTACGAGACTGATACACACTATCAGATAATGGAACCTTACAAACCAAACATTGCAAAAACCTTTCATATTTTTTTTCTCTTGAGTTGAATAGCAAGACAAAAAATAACCAATGATGGCACATTAATACAATAATTATATTTGTATTTTATGGATATTCCAGCCCTAAAGTATGTAAAAGTAAATACAGAGGCTTGTCTAATGAAAATCCTGCATTCTTAAATTCTTTAATTCAAGGCATCGTTCAAGAAAGAATAATCATTGATAAGAATATTTCAAATCATTCCTTTTTACAAAAAAAAAAAAATATATATATTGAAACGTCTGATTGGAATATAAGTAACCATGACAATGACTCACTTTGCATCAGGCACCATTCCCTTAAGGTCATCTGTGTCCATCTTCTTCTCGTTCACTTCCCCTCGCATGAAGTACGTGTCCCTGTCGATGCAGCAAACTCTCATTAGGACATAACAAGTTCTTTATTAGATATTTTAGTCCAATATTTTAAAACTGTGAGACAGCATCCTTTTGTCCTTAATAATAAAGGCATCTGTGTACATAACTGTTGAAGGTGCTTCACATGAAGCAGGAATGTTTGTAAAGAATATATACTGAAACACTGTGAAAATGGATAATCAACTTAAATCAGTTTAAAGATTCGAGCATCCAGACTTAGAACCTAACTTGAAAGGGCTCTTGTGTGCAGCAAAAAATAGATTTGACCTCGCTTTGAGTAATCGATTTCAACTGTAACATGCCACACAATTGACAGGTTGTATTTTTTGACATCATCAACATCCAAATTCATCCAGACCAAGTACTATTTCACTTCCATGTCTGCAACATGGACGTCAGGGAAGTGATGTGAGTTATCTCCCCTGGTTGGATACCCTTGAAAGTCCTTAACATATGACTCAAGGCCATTTTAACCCGACACTGCACAATGAAATAATAATAGTTTGAATTAATGTTTATTCGGTAGACAGCTCTGTCTATGAAGGATTACAAAAAGAAAAAGATACAACTACCAAAGTCATACAAACTTAAAGTATTATTACTGACTGACTGACTGAGTATGGTTTTACGCCGCTTTTAGCAATATTCCAGCAATATCACAGAGGGGGACACGAGAAATGGGCTTCACACAATGACTCATGTCGGGAATCGAACCCGGGTCTTCGGCGTCACGAGCGAACGCTTTGACCACTAGGCTACCCGACCGCCCTTAAGTATTATTAACTTTTAAAATTCTAATTCATCAAATGCCTTGCATCATGTGTGTTTGTTTGCATGCATGTGTGCTTTTGAGTGGACTAATACCACTTTTATAGTGCTAGACCACTGAAATACATTCCCGCAGTTTAACATGGATACCCAACTCATATACCAACTCCCAAGACAACCAGTCCTTGTTCTCCAGGTAGATGCTCTATCCACTAGACCACAGACACGGTCCATTAAAATGTAGACATGTGTCTCACAGAGAGTGTGTGGTGTTTACCTGACTGCAGGGAAATCCTCGAGCAGGCGGAGTACGCTGTTGTAGTAGGCAATGATCTGCCCCCTCAGAGAGTACTGGGACACCCGCTGTGAGAAGTTCATGCAGTATTCCGATATCAGGCGGCTACAAACAAGAAACCAGTGTCATCAAACACTCATCCATCTATCCACTGGCTTCCACATACCTTTCTGTGGGGCACCCACAAACTATGTGTCTTTCTGTGGGGCACCCACAAACTATGTGTCTTTCTGTGGGGCACCCACAAACTATGTGTCTTTCTGTGGGGCACCCACAAACTATGTGTCTTTCTGTGGGGCACCCACAAACTATGTGTCTTTCTGGTTTCACACCTGACTCTAATCTGGAGCCCCACCCCACAATAATTCTCTGGAAAACAGCAACACGACCCCCCCACCCCACCAAAAATTGACGTTCCTACCACGTTTTGGAAGGACTGAAATAGGACGCATGTTTGTGAAGGAGGAATTTCATTGATTGTTTCTTGTTTAATGACACATTCAGCAATATTCCAGCTATATGTCAGTGGGCTGTAGATAATTGTAGACAAACCAGTGATTGCTATAACGAGCACTATCCAGGACATCAGGGTATAGTGACACACAATCAACCAAGTCACTGAGCCTGACCATCTGATCCGTTTAGTCACCCTTACTCGCGCATAGATGGTTTCTGCCCATCAGAAATGTTAGGCTTAAAATAATAAAAGAATTGGTTCTCTGGCAATGACTTTTGAAAATATAGTGCGCACAGTGTTTTTGTTTTGTTTTTTTGCTTGTTCAAACTAGTATGTAACCAAATAAACAGGTGTGTACCATCAACCTTGGAAAGGGCCTTCCTACATAAATAAGCATACAAACTCCTATTGCCGCCATGACCATAACACAAGATGCGCAGTAAAGCAGTGCTCATGTAAAGGGAAGAACTGGGTGCTATATTGGATCATATTCTTTTTAAGTAATAGGATTTTTTAATTCTTTTCAAAATAGAAATAAAAATGAAACATGTGGCAGACTTTATGGTGATATGGGCGGTGCCTGAGAACAAAGACTTTTTAGCCTTACAGACAGTTACACGAAAAGAAGCAGTTAAAATGTCCACTTTCACAAACAGGATTTAGCCTGATCACTCAATGAAAGGGAAAATGACTGAGCTCACCGCTTCAGTTTCACAATGTTAACACAAGATGCTACAGAGATGTTCGCGCACCGCTTCAGTTTCACAATGTTAACACAAGATGCTACAGAAATGTTAGCTCACCGCTTCAGTTTCACAATGTTAACACAAGATGCTACAGAGATGTTAGCTCACCGCTTCAGTTTCTCCTGTTCCTCGGGGTTCCGCAACACAGTGCCCATCTGCTGCTTCTTCTGGATGTAGTCATTCAGCATCAAGTCACGGCTCGGACGCTGCCAGGGAAAGGGAACATTACAGTTGACATCATCACTCACAAACATAACATTCATATTACAAGTCAAAGATGACTGGAAATCATCTATGTAGGATTTCATCACAGAGCACAACGGAAGATGCAGCAGCTTACCTTCTCCAGCTGCATGGAGATGAAGGCTTCAGGTGAGCGGCGGTGCTTCCCGGTCTCAGACGTGTGTTTAGAGGCAAGCCCTGTACCCCCCGTCCCGCTGGAGATGCTGGTGAACTGTGTCATGGACGACTTCTCACTCTTTGTCTCGGTGGGGCTGGCACGCCCACTGAAACACATTCATTTTAAGATGAAGAATGACTCATTTACAAACTCCAACTTCTTTTCTGTTCTGTTTATTCAAGTGACTTTTACTGGTGCCATTAGCAGGCAAGCCAGCGACTGATAGTCCAAGCACCAATTCATTCTGTCCTACTTGACATCCCCCATACATGTTTGCGTTAAATTTTGGCGACCCCCTTTTTTTGCTGTGTCATATTTTCATGACCCAACCACCCTCTACATCACCACCCCACTTCCACAACAATACATGACCAGTCCCTGATCTATTATAGATTGACAACACATTTTAGGAACCAAATTTGCTCAATCTCATTAAAATCAGATCTTAGTTCTCGCTATCGCAAAACAAAGATCGGAGGACATCCCATTACGGGTCACGTCAGACCGACCTTGCGCGAACTTTGGCCGACCAATGGAATGACCAATCAGAAGGCTACTTTCTCGTGCTTTACGGCACTATTTTCAAATTGGCAACTTCGATCGATACATATTTTGACAAATTCTCGATTACAAATTTGAAACCTGAACAAAAGAACATTCTGGAATGGCTAATAGATGGTCTAGATTGTATGGATTCAATCGTCACACCCGTATCTATCGTTCAGAATACTCCGTGTTAAAGTTTTCGAGGTTGTATGATTAGAAATCACATTCCATGATCTGGTAAGCGACGCTCTGATTGGTCGATGAAAGGTCGTTCTGACGTGACCCCTAATGGGATGTCTTCTGATCTTTGTTTAGCGATAGTGAAAACTAAGGTCTGATATTAATGAGATTGCAAATTTGCTCAGTATTATTTAGCCATTTCCACAAGTTCTAAAACAGTTGCAAGCTGCGACCATGTGAAGTCTACCTCTTCCAGTCCTGCTGTCTGACTGGCTGACACACGTTGGCCTGCTGGACGGCAGAGATGAGGGCGTTCTTGTGAACAGTCTGGGCCTTCAACACCACCTGCAGGTTCTCCATACCCCCGGGACGCAGCATCTAGAAATGGCGAGTGATAGTGCATGAGGGGAAATCAGTTTTACATGGGCACTTACATAGCGGCCTGCATACACATGTGTGTGGGTGCTTGTACTAGTCTGGATACATGCAGGTTTAAAATAGCTATTCCACTGAAATACCATGCCACAGTTTAACATAAATAGATACCAAGGCTGCTGGGAGTGTCAGGCTGGGTAACAGCAAGTACCATCTTGTAATGTCTTCTGGTATGATACAGACAGGGGATGGAACCACCGACCTTCTGCTTTCCAGGGGAGTGAGACAGTGAGCTGGGTATAATGCTATTTTGAACAGTAGTTCAGTTTTATTACAGTAAAACCTAATGTGGTGAGATCTTAAACCCTTTTTCACTTTGGTAAAACCCATAAGCACGGGTGTGGTGCTGACAAACCAAGAATCATAATCAGGGCAAATCTGATATAAGAACAACAATTTTAGGATCCTGGCACACCTAAGGGATGCAACTCTACACAGTGCACCGTTTAGCCTTAAATACCTTGATGACACACACTGTAACCACCTGATCCTCAGTAGTCAACTCTTATGACTATCGTGGGGTACTGGGGTACTTGGGTAATGGGTACTTGGGTACTTGGGTACTGGGGAACTTGGGTATTTGGGAACTGGGGTACTTACGTATTTGGGTACTGGAGTACAGGGGTATTTGGGTACTGGGGTACTTGGGTAATGGGTACTATACTGGGGTACTTGGGTAATGGGTACTTGAGTACTGGGGTACAGATTCTGCCATGGGACACCACTGTTAAAAAACCAGAGGTTAATAAACCTGGTCTGAAGCATTGTTTGTGTATATGCAAAGAAACACTTAATCAAGATTTCAGAGACAAAATATCACAATCCAGAAGGTTATTATACCAAACATCAGTCTCACCTGCAAGATTCCGTCCCGACTGCGGAATGAGAACCTTCCCACCTGCCCCTCATCCAGCTCATGGATAGCTAAGAAGATGACGTTGTTCTGGGGGGTGTATCTGGAGTGGAAACACACTGTGTCGTGAAAAAACATGCTGGGACTCACAATACACAGCCCTAAAGTATATGTATTCATTACAAGTAGGTTAGGCAGACTCTTTAACTCATCAATGTTAACAATAAGTTACACAAACTAATTATATTTTTTGTTATCAAGACACTGAGTTAATTATTGCACAAACAGCTAAAGAAATGGACAATCGAAGAGTTGACTTCAACATTTTTTGGCGTTTTATGGTATAAATATAAAAAACAGTGTTCACACTGTGTCAATCGGTGTAGCAGATTTAAGCAAAGTGTGCTCGCCAGATTTTATGTTTACAGGTATACCTCCATAAATGCAAGATAAGACTGAAGTAATTTCATATCAAATAAGTATTTAATCATTAACATAAGAAAAACTGTAGACAACGATACAAAATCAGTGCCATCGATCAGAGCACCAAAGCAGCACAAACTCTGTTCACTATATTTTTAGTCCATTAGGAAACAGTAGTCCGTTACTCGGTGTGGCATAATTGTGTTTAGGTTTATGGAAACATGAACGCCAAAAATATTGCTTAATTAGCAAATGAATTAGCCATGGTTTCAACTGCAATTTATTTATGAACCAATAATTAACTAGACTTTTTAACAAACAACTCTGCATATGGATGAAGTACTGTTGCTTTGTCACCTTTCAAAGGAGGATTCGTCTCCCTGGACAGAGGTGATGAAGATAGGTGGAGGTTTCTTAGCGTTGTCTTTGAAGGAGGCGAACTCGAACTGAATCGGCCGAAGGTACATGTGACAGTCAGGGAAGTTCATCTCCGATGCTTGTTGGCGGTAGATCTAGAACAATCACGCCAATTTTTTTATATAACTATACATGTAACTAGTAGGGCTGGGACAAGTGCAAATTTACTACCCGGGTACCCGCCCCCCTATTCCCCGACCCTACCCGGGTACCCACTGTAGGTCTCAGGAGATGTCTCAAAATGTCCGATTGGGAACATTTTTTAGCATAGCCCTGGCAAAACGTATTTTATCTTACTTTCAGAGATATTCCCACATTACCACACTGGGTTTTACATGTTGTACACAAGTGGGGAACATGACGAGTGACCACTGAGGCTGTTTGGCTACCATTTTGAACTGTAGTGAGCAAACAGAGTTATCTACCTTTGAAAGGATCTCTGTCTCCCATGCAGCGTCCATCAATCTGGATCTCAGTGTGACCGTCTGGGATAAAGACAAATACAATGATACTAAGAGTAACAACAACAACAATAATAATAAAGACGATGCCAATGATGATGATGATGATGATGATGATGATGACGATGATGATGATGATGTGTTTAGAAACACATGTTTTAGTACAGGTGCTGATGTCATGGCGCAAAGAGAAATAAAGAACTGGATACAGAAATCTGATGTGCTGCTGTGAATGCTTCATTCATTTATACCAAATATTACGAAGCATCCATTCTGATTGGCTACTTAGATGGTTCACCTGACAGGACATTCTATGGAAGGTTTGTCAGATCTTTAAGTGATAGTTTAAAGACCTGGTTTGACATCTGACCGACTGACCTCCATGACCCTGGACAGCACGTTGACCATGCCAAGTTGTTTCTCCTTGGTTGACCGACGGCTGCCTCCCTCCTGGTCCTGCTGGGTGACCAGACTCTGGGCGATCTCACACAGGAACAGCGGGTCGTCACAGTACACGTCCGAGAACAGCTGTAACACCCCCAACAGGAACTCTTTATGCATGTACAAAGCATGAACACATTGTCAGAGGGAACTGAGTGGAAAGGCGCAGGGAGTGAACAGGTCTTGAGTTATGTAAGAGAATGCTAACTGTGGGATGAAAGTGTAAAGTGTTGTGTTGATGTTTACTGATTTGGTAAAACACATGAGCACAGAGCTCAGAGTAAGCTGGATTTAATACAAATTTTAACAATATTTTAGTTTGTCAGCTAAATGTGAGGGAAACGTTAACCACTTTGGTTAAACCCACAAGTGTGGGTTTGGTGCTGACAACCAAGGATCATTATCAGGGCAAATGTAGGATTCAAACCCAAAATCATAGGATCTTGGCACACACCTAAGAAACATAACTCTGCACAGCAAAATGTGGTGCCTAAGCTACCTGGTCTACCTATACCCCACAGGAGTACTGATATATGTGGCGACATTTTCAAGTAAGATCAAAAAGGCAAGTGAGGGACTGGGCTAGGGCTGGGAAGGGTAACTCGGGTACTTGGGGCGGGTGGGTCATGAGTAGGACCCGGGTACCCACAGGACTACCCGAACCCGTAGTTAGTCATGTGATATATTGTTTCATGACAATAACAATAAAATTCCAAGGTTACATTAGTACGAGTCGCAAATGTTCGCATTTCATTCTGAGAATGCACACATTCCTTCTGACTTTCATATGTTTGAGAAAAGACAAAGCTTCAGTCAGCTTCAGTGTATGCATGATCCAATAATTTTATGCTACAGTATATCTAAATACTTCTTGCCAGAGCTCCAGTAAACAAATTCCCAATTGGACATTTTGTAACCAACTTGAGACCTACAGTGGGTACACAGATAGGGTCAGGTTACAGGGGGTCAGGTACCTGGGTACCTGGACTCATCCAAGCCCTAGACTGGACATCCTCAATGATCCAGGGTATTACATCCGGGTAATACCCTGTGATAAACACCCTGGACCAGTTAGAAATCAAAAAGCCTCGTCTGATCTGCAAAGATCTACTTTCAAAATCACTGACAAGCGACACGGAAGACTGTCATAAATGAAATTTCAGCTGTAAAAAATGTTTCCTGAGTATTAAAACAGGGGAGGAAATCCTTATATTAAAAGTCATTCAGTTGTATTTGAGACGGTACACAACAAAACGAATTGGGTGCTGGTGATATTGTTGTTTGTTGCAATGATGAAACAACAGTGTAATTTGACTGGATGGCTATCTTTAGAATGGGTCCAGGGTATATGTCATGATGAAATGGATGTTTGATACACAAGAGTCATGAGTGGTGACTGGGTACTGACATCTTTCTGAAGCTGGGGGGAGTAAGAGGCCCCCATGTTCTCCATCCTGTCCCACTCTCGCTGCGCCACCTCCAGCAGCTTCTTCTCCATCATCAGCGTGTCGAACACCGTCTCCGGCTTGTGGATGTGGATCAGCTCCTGGGGAGGAAGTAGGAGACGTGAGGGAGAGACGAGGGTATCATGAAAGAACGCATAAACAGATTTAAAAAACTGTACCTGGGTGTTTAATTCTGCTTGATTGAACACTAATGTTACGTTACTCCATTTCAACCATTTGACGAAATCAAGTAAAAAATTAGGCTACCGCAATTAAAATATATAGGTATATCAATTTAACCATAAAGCTTTGTCAATTCCTGTAAGTCTCACCCAAAACGCATGTTCCAGGGCCTCTGGGATCCTGCTGGCTACGGCCAGGGTAGGGTGGAACTCCAGCATGAACACATTTTTCAGGGCAGGTCTGTACAAGGAACAAGTAGAATGAAGTCAACAGGTGTATCACATAACAAAGAAACTAGTGCTCTGATGAGTCCAAATTTACTAATCTGGTACCCAACCCCCTACTACCTGGCCCTACCTGGGTACCCTCTGTAGGTCTCAAGAGATGGGTACAAAGTGCCCAACTGGGAATTATTTCACAGGAGCCCTGGCAAAATCTATTTACATACACATTTAAATTGATCTTATCATGTATACACTGAGAATTGACTGAAACTAATCTTTACTCAAACTTATAAAAGTCAGAAGAAATGCATGCATTGACCATTAAACAATATATCATGTGAATAACTACGGGGTCCGGGTAGTCCTGTGGGTACCGAGTCCTGCAAAGCATATATCCGATCCGGGTAATCGAGTAATTTGTCCCAGCCCTAAATGAAACAGCACATTTTCTTTCTGCACCTTAATGACATAATTGTATCTAAATTGATTATTAGCCAACAAATTTGTAAAACAATCTTCCTTACTAATGTGCCTAACTTGGCTGTGCAGAGTTGCATACCTTAGCCAGCCAGAAACCAATGATTGTGGGTTTGAATGCAAGATTTGCCTGTTAATATTTGTAGGTTTGTCATCACCATACCCGTACTTGTGGGTTTCAAAGTGTTAAGGCCTACATCCCTGCTTAACTAAGACAGACAGATGTGCCTCTCAGCACTCGACTCACCTGCTGAGGTTGATGGAGACCGGCTGTTTGGGTACGATCCTGTACGGCAACCCGAACTCCGTGTCCCCATCTCGACACACCCTCTGTGTGTACTCCCTCTGCTCCTCAATCTGAGTAACGATGATATGATAATAATGAACAATTGTAAAGCACCAAATGGATAAAATATAAAATAAACAAAAACAAACACACACGGATGCATGGTTACAGTACCACATAATTATTAGCTTTACAATGGATCGGTGTGCTTTCAAATTTCATTCTCAGCTCCCTCGGGAGTATAAAAGCAAAACTGTCCAATGAGACACTGGAAGGTTTACAGCCATATTTCAATCTCATCCTACCAGGTACCCCTTCACTGCTGGATGAACAGGTGAGGTGAAATGGGGTTTAACGACACGTCCAAGGTTATTGCACTTATACCCCACTCAGACACAGTATACTGACTCCGAGCCGACTAGTCCTTGTTTGAGCCCCTTAATGCCGAGCGCCAGACAGGGTAACAACAAGTACCATCTTTTAACGTCTTTTGGTATGACGTGGCTGGGGATCGAACCCCGGACCTTCCGCTCTTCGGGCGGACGCTCTACCATTAGACCACGGAGGCTGTCGCTGAGTGAACAGAGGTATATTTCAAACAAAGCCACTTTCCCAAGGAAACACCACATGTAACGTGTGCTTCAGTGGGTAGGACCCGATCCCTAGAAACTCTCTGGAGTCGAGTTTGCACACGGTCACCATCCACCTTCTCTGTCACCTGATTGGTGATCTGTACTGAGTGAGTGAGTGAGTATGATTTTACGCTGTTTTTAGCAATATTCCAGGATTGTGTACTCGCTGGCGATGTGCTTCATTCCGATTTGCTTTATAGACAGGGTCTATAAATTAGCATAGATTTTAAAGGCTTGTACAGGGGTGGCCTTATAGGTTGGGTCTCTTTATAGACGGCAGTTAGGAGATACACCTACTGTGTTTTGAAATTTGATGTAGTCCCACTGTAAAGTAGATACCTCTTATTTTGATTTGGAGCCGAGCACTTTAGGCTTAATATATTTGAAATTGGTTTCCGTAGCAAAAAGGAAACCTCTTTTTAACCAATCAGAATCAAGCATTCATCAATGTCATGGTAGAATATACAGAAATGCAATCAGAGTTGTTGTAACATTTTTGCAGAATTTCTGCAAATTCAAAAATATCAAAGACATTTCATAAACTTCAAAAACTTGAATCTTGGATTTGCTTAATCCAAGTTTTGCAAAATGAGATAAATATATTGATAGCTTTTCATTGCTTAAAGATTTTCTAACTGTAAGATCAGATATGACCTTGCAAGTTTCATTTTCAACTCTGGAAAAGGGGATAAGAATTGTGAAATGTCTTTCATGTTCTATTTGTCAAGGCCAGATTGACATTTCAAGTTTGTTTTTTCTTTGTTATATTTAGTTACTTGAATACATTTCCATGCGCACATTGTTCATTAAACGGTTCTTGCAGTTTAATCATTGTATGCACACCGTATGCACATTGTATGCAAGATAAAACAAAACTACTTTCCAGATTTCCTTTTCCAACTTTTGATTTTTTTGCAGTTGAAGGATAAATAAATATTTAATAACAAGGCAAAAAGTGAGCAGGGCTCATTAATACCCCGACTTCGACTACAACTTATTTCTAAGTTCAAAACATGATAAAAAAGCAATACTTTCTCAGGAAATCAACTTATAGAAATCAAGCTTTGCACTTCGCCTCTTTGCACTATAGAAACTGTACTCCCAATTAGAAAAGAATCCATGAAGTAATTATCAAGTTATAGTTTTCACAAATGTTGAATTAATAAACATTCTGAGTTCAAAACAAGAACTCAAAATCAATTTTTTCAGAAAATACACATGTCAAAATCAAACCTTGCACTGCACCTCTACTATTTGTAAGGCAACTGTTCATTAATTTGAAAAGGTCCCAAGCAGTAGTTTTCAAGTTGTATGTTGCACAAATGTTTCACTAATAAATTTTAAGTAAAAAAATGAATTCCCTCCCCCCCCCTCCCCCAATAATCCAAATATAAAAAAAACCCTTTGCACTGAACCTCTCCCATTGGTATAGAAAGTGTTTACCAAGTTTGAAAAGAATCTATGCAGTAGTTTTCAAGTTATAGGTCGCACACAAAAATTTCCTTGGAAGGACGGAATACCGCGGTATAACTATATACCCCCGCCCTTTTATCACATGTCTGTAACAAATTAAATACAAAACATCAGTTACTTTCTCAACAAATGCTTTAGTGACCATTTTGTTTAAATATCATGTTCATCTTCCAAATATAGGGTCCAAATCAAAGAAAACTGAATGGTTGGCTTTACAAACAGACAATACACATAGCTACCTGTTTGTCCAGAATGGTCTTGACAAGTGTGGCCTGTTGTCTCAGCAGAACACACTCTGCCCTGTAGGTCTTCACAAAGTAGGCTGAGCTGAAGTCGAACCTCGGCCGCTTGTGTATAATGTCGGTGATGACCTGGGCCAGTGACCTGCGCTCGTCACGGTCAAACACATGCTGGTAGGCTTCAAAGTAACAGTCGAGCAGCTGAATAGTAAGAAACATGCACTCAGATTAATCACACGGACACTGAGAATCTCACCCGAGTGTCTTCTGAAATCAAATAAACTGCCAGATTTTGATTGGTCAATCAGAGGTATCAAATCAAAATAAACCCCCTCTGATTGAAATAGCCAATTTTACGGCCGCATCATATTTTAGAAGTATTATTTTTAGAAAAGTACTTCTTTCAGTCATTGTCGGCATACAAACTATAGGCTAAAAATGCAAAGTACATTTTTGAAAGGATGTGTGGCAACATATATTTCATGCAGAAAATACAACAGAAATCTTCAAAGAGAAGGTATTTCAAGTTTTGTGGAAAACAGAGAGCTTGCTATTTGGCAGTTTTCTATATACACAATGAGCAATATGACGTCATAATAGTGACCATGACATCACGGTTACCGATGACATCACAATGATCTGCAAGTGATGCAATTTCACTTCAGCGATATCTCCTGAATCAGCCAGTTTCAGATGACAAATTGAGACTACGTTACACAGTGTTCATTTGTTTAAATATATTTATTTGTTGATGTTGACGTGCATTCAAAGTGTCATAAAACACAGTTAAAACATAAAGAATTATGCCTACTGTAATGTTGTTGTTGGTTTGCTGTTTAATGCCGCACTCAGCAATATTCCAGCTACATGACAGGGTCTGTAAATAATCGAGCCTGGACCAGACAATCCAGTGATTGATATCATGAGCATCGATCCACACAATTGGGATCGATGACATGCATCGACCAAGTCAGCGAGCCTGACCACCCGATCCCGTTAGTCGCTTCTTGCGACAATCATAGTCGCCTTTTACGGCAAGCATGGGTTGCTGAAGACCTATTCTACCCCGGATATGCATGTGACCTACTGTAATAAGTGAATTTTGCTTTAAGCTTTGAAAAGTATTTCAGTTATATCACTGCATGCCAATTTAATTTCCCATTATGCCTAAAGTGTCACAGGCCACTTGAGCACTTGTACACATTCAAGGGGCATAATTGTAGCTAATCTTGGATCCTGCTAAAGCAAAGAGCCACAACTCTACAAAGCACATTGCAGAGCCTCAGACCATTTGATCATCCATTTGTCCCCACATTGATTTGAAAACTGATGCAAATGTTTTCAACTAAAATTAACAAAATCCACATTATATTTTAATAACCATTTTTTAGGTTCTATCATATAAAAAAAAATCACTTAATTTTGAAAACCATAGTCACTTCACTAGTCAATACCAAACATCCACATATATTTGTCAGCATTTTAAAAAATATATGATCAGTGGTCAAAATAAAAAAAAAAGAGAATACATGATGTGGTAAGTTGGTGCGAGAATCTGCCAGTAACTCACCTCTCTCTTACACTCGAGGAAGGATGCCTCGTTGCTCCATAAGTCCAGCATCACCCCAAACCGGTCCAGTTCCTGATGGGCGTAGCTCTCGATGTCAAAGTCTCCAGCACTATTTTGCTGTAACACAGAAACAGCTTACAGCAACACTGAATGCAGAACCCAGCTTTTACACTTCACTTGCATACAATAACATCCTTCTCTATAAGAAACACGATATTATACAACTACTGCTTTGGACCATCAAATAAGTGTTGAGGTATATGTAGGACTCAGCCATGACCACAAAGTAACATTTCCTTAAACAAGAAATCAAGATAATGGAGTTACGAGTTTACAAGGATTTACAGGGCTCCAGATGATTTATTAAGCCACCGAGTATAATAAACTCAAGTTATAATTCACATTGGGTATTGGGTATTTTTAGGGTATTCAATATATTTTAACACCTTTGATCTAGTCTAACGGGTACTTATAAACCAATGGGTAGAAATATTAAAAACTGATAAATAAATTTTTCACTGCAGTAGAATTTATGAATAAGTGATGCCTGCATTCGATAATAAATACAGATGTGTATAGATATTCGGGTATGCAATCTGGAAGAGCTAAATTGGGTATTTACACAGTGTTGTTATATTATTGGTTTCAAATATGTATTCCTAAGTATTTGTACACAATCAACTCTAACTTATGGTGATTTATTGTGTCTATTACATAAATACGAATTAAAGCTTATCTGGAGTTCTGGTTTCAGTGTAGTTAGAAATCTTGCTAACCGATCGTCGTCGAGATGACTCGCTGAGTTTGATCCTTGTGGCAATGCGAAGATCTCGGTCCTTCTCTATGAAGTGTGTGGCTATCAGCATGAAGTCCTTCTCCATGTTTCTGATCATCGTATAGAGAGGTTAGAGCAACAATATTAAACAGACATACAGACATATAGCTCAACAGGATCAATTACAGAGGAATGCCATCTTTGGCACTGACAACTTGAATGAATATCTGACAAACTTTCCACTGAAGTTGGCAGGACACAAATTTTTCTTTAATAGTAATCCATTTTGTGTGTAAATACCAAGGCTTCGCTCACTGCATCCAAGACATTTGAAACCTTGATGTTGATTGGCTGATTAGAAAGGTCACCTGATAAAACCTATGGATGTTTTGTCAGATTTTAACACAGTGAGGGAACATACTGGAGAAACAGATCAGATTTTAATGAGATTGGTTGAATTGGGAGGAAATTTATGGTCTTAGAAGTTTAACATTGCTGTATAAATGTATGGGGTCATGTAGGTGCATACACGGTATGGACAATAACTGGAAAGAATCTGGGATTCAAACCAGTGGATTCAGCAAGCTCCTCACAGTGATAACCCATTCTCAGAGCTCTCTATACTAACACTGCAACCAGCCTCAACTCTCCACTGTGCTTGGCAGACAACTACCATGCAAGGAGTTGAAATCGTAACCGAGTGGCTGTTAACTTTACAATCAAGCCCTGACTGCAGCGACAACAACTTCTGTTCTCTGATTTCTATTCTGTTTCCTTAAATATAAGGTAACCAGTTATATGAGAATATAAGGGAAATGTTGGGTGTCTTACCATTTGCCTGCAATCTCAAACCAATCACTTACAACGAACAAACGTAGAATCATTAATTATTTACTAAAATGAAATTTTAGGTTGGAGGGAACATTTTCAAGATTCTTGGCTACGTTGATCCAGACTGGTGGCAGTGATGGTACAGGGAGGGTAACAAAGGCCCTGGGGAGAAACTAGCGGATCCTGTACGTGGCAAGGGCACACAACTCAGCAAAGCAGCTTCCTTGGACATATGAGACTAGATTGAGGTGAGGTGAGGTGAGGTGAGGTGAGGTGAGGTGAGGTGAGGTGAGGTGAGGTGAAATGGGGTTGGACATTGTCAAGATTATTTCACTTATTTTCACTAATTACGTGTGTGGGGCTGCTTGTACTTGTCCGAACTCATGCTGGTTTTACTGTGCTAGCCCACTGATATACCATGCTGCAATTTAACATGGATCACCCACTCAAACACAACATATGCTCTCTGAGGCGGGGAGTCTTTGGCAGCCCCAGGCAGAGTAACAAGAAATCTCTTTTAATATCTGTTGGTATGACGTGGGGATTGAAACGATCACCAAGGGTTGGTTCCTAGGTTAGGGAACAGGAACATAGTAAGACTCACTCGACATCTGAGACAGCCATGTCATACATGATGTAGTAACCTCTCTGGTCCACGACGTGGATGCGACCCTCCTCAATGGTGTAGAAGTCATCGTGGTTTTCTACCTCTGAGAATTCTATAAACTCTGATTCACTCATTCTGCAAATATATAATTGTCATTATAGATATAACTGGAAAAATTATTAACAATCATAATTTGTTTATGAAAATTGATAGGTATTATATATATTGTGTAATCTAAAAGTGAAAAATAAAATACGTGCTATTTATCATGAAGCAATGTGCAATGATATATGGGATTAATCAAGAAGGCACTTCCAGTATTGGTATCGGCTAAGATTAGAATAACATGAAAAATTGCAGAAGTTGTTGAAGGTCAATGAATGCCAAGAAGATCCTAAATGTGAACAGCACCATAACATATTAATTTTGCTCTTGGTACAACATATTTTACTCTGATCTGCAGATGCCTCTCTGCATGAAGATCTTGCATCCAATCTAAATGAAGGATTTGTTGGTTCTTTAGCCAATCAGATGTCAGCTTTCAAAAACAATCTGGTTTCATTTCTGAACTGCCTAGATATGGAAATTTTTCATTACGATCTCCCGATTATATTAATTTTCAACATACAGAAATCCGATATGCTTGTCTAAATGCTTCGCTCACTCATGCCAAGAATTTTAAAGCCTCATTGCTGATTGGCTGAAAAGAAAGTTAACCTGACACAACCTTCTGAGATCTTCACATGGTACTGTATTGGAGTAAAAGGTGTTAAAACAATTGCTCTAGGCACTGCATACAATATATAGCATCTGTGTGCACACAAAACATGATGTCCTGGTTGTATGTAATAAATATTGCATATGTCACTGAAGGACAATGCGTCTTTTGAGCATTAATGACAACATATCATTTGTGGTTATAAGCATATTTACAATCAAGGGGAATCAGAGTATTCCCCTTATTTACATACTTATCCAGACACAACATCATATGACAGTGTTGTGGACAGAATGTGAAAATGGATAAAGGATACATGTTCGAAATACGCTTTAATTGTGGAAAGTGCACGTTAAATCCCCAGTTAGAAGAAGAGTGAGTGAGTAGGGTTTTACACCGCTTTTAGCAATATTCCAGTAATATTACGGCGGGTGGCACCAGAATTGGGCTTCACACATTGTACTCATGTCGGGAATCGAACCCGGGTCTTCGGCGTGATGAGCAAACGCTTTAATATTACCAATAGGCTACCCGACTGCCTAATTAGAAGAAGAAGAAGGATACCTGTCGACAATATTTGTTTGATGCTTCTAGTTGGTTGGTTGGTTTGTTGTTTAACGCCGCACTCAGCAATATTCCAGCTATGTGACGGCAGTCTGTAAATAATCGAGTCTGGACCAGACAATCCAGTGATTAATATCATGAGCATCGATCCACGCAATTGGGATCGATGACATGATTCAACTGTGTCAGCGAGCCTGACCATCCGACGATCCTGTTAGTCGCCTTTTACGACAAGAATAGTCACCTTTTATGGCAAGCATGGGTTGCTGAAGACCTATTCTGATGCTTCTAGCCTAATGTTACTTGACAGCTGGCAAATTGAAATATATGTTCCAAAGCTATATTTTAGAAAAAATAAATCAGAAAGCACTTGTTTGGGTTTATAGAAATTATACCTCCAAATTCTCCAGTATACAGCAATCTACCCCTAAAGGACTCCAGTCCTGATCTTGCAGACACAAACTCTTCTGCTAAATGATCAGATAATCAAGAACATAAATTGAGGGAATGAGTTAAGTTTAACTCTGCTTTGAACAGTATTTCAGTTACATCAAGGCATGTCAGCTTGATGGGGGAGGAAGCGCAAAATGATGCAAGTCTCAAACATTTAACAATTTGGTGAAACCCACAAGCACAAGCATGGTGCTGACATACCAAACCCGGATTCAAACCTATAATAATTTTTGCTTGGAATACGGCCGGGCTTAACTCTGCAGGGCACATTTGAGTTCCTCAGACAATTGGGCACCTGTGTTCCCAGAAACAAGAAAACAGGATGCAGTATTCCCAATGGACATATCTGCCAGGCTTACTTGAAGTCAGCTGGTGTGTTGTGGAGGTAGCTGTGACACCCGAGACCACCGCCGCCACCAACTGTACCCTCCGTCTCTGTGTTGCGACGATGGTTCTGTGGGCTGGAAAAAATACAAAAATGTTTTTCAGACTTTGTACCTGGTTCATTGTTTGGTCAAGGGGAGACAACTCAGTGTCTAGAGATGCAATCAATGTTAGACTGCATGAAGTTAATTAAATGTTCCTGAGACAAAGAGTGTTTATTAATTTTACTTTTATATACAACACAAGCAATCATTTTTGTTTTCTGCTCAAGAACAGCTACACAAATTGTCTCTAGGCAGGGCTGGTTGATGGGGAATGATGTGATCACTTTTATTCAAGGCCCGGATGGATGAAGACGAACACTAGTGAAGAGTGATTGAGGAATAAGATCGTATCCCAAGTGCATGGATCGATGCTCATGATGTCAATCACTGGATTGTCTGGTCCTGACTCGATTATTTACAGACCGCCAGCATATTGCTGAGTGCGGCGTTAAACAACAAACAAACAAACAAACAAACAATGGTTACACTTGAGCTCTAGTTGTGAATGACCCAAATAGCCCAATAATCTACAAGGTGAGGTGATATGTCGTATTATCATGATTAACGTCTTGTTCAAGTTCATTGTCATTATACATCAAAGTGCATGCACGTGTTTCCGCTTGTACTAGACCAGACTGATTTTATAGTGCTGAGATACCATGCCACAGTTTAACATGGATACCCCACTCAGATTTTATACTAACTCAGAGCTAACCAGCCCTTGTTTTATCCCCTTATGCCAAGCACCAGGCAGGGTAACAACAAGTGAACGCCATTTGGAATGAAGCGGCCAGGGAATCCAACTACCAACTTTCTGCTCTAAGGGCAGACGCTCTATCCACTAGACCACAGAGACGGTCACAATCAATAATGGCTAACATCTTCTACCTTGAGTGCTATGTAGCAAGGTTAGTGATGTGTTTGGTTATTTGTTCAATGACTGATAAGTAATGTTTGTGTTACAGACGCTCTATCCACTGGGCTACAGAGGTCAAGGTCTCCCAATATTCTACAAACCTTTGCCTCTTCACGTTGCCTGATTCATGTGACAGTCCACCATCGTTGATGGTCAGGGTTCTCTCGATGGAGCGGAAATAGTTCATGATGCTGAGACACTGCAAAATAACATTCAGGATTAGAACTGGATCTGCCTTAATACACAGTATAATCAGGTGCTGAACAATCAGTTGGTGATGAATACAAATACATTGATTCAAGGATTCAGTGATTCAAACTTGCATTCATAGAGCCTTCACTTAAATGAGTGAGAGTCAGTTCAGCTAAAAAAATAAGTCTTGGTTCCCAGGTACGGCCCGCATCATCATAAAGTCCACCACATGCTTTGTTTTTATTTCCATTTTAAAAAAAATCAAAAAATCTAAATAATTAAAAACAATGCGATCCAATATAGCACACAGTTCCCTTTACATGCGCATCTTGTGTTATGGTCATGGCGGCAATAGGAGTTTGTATGCTTGTTTATGTAGGGAGGCCCTTTCCCAGGTTGATGGTACACAACTGTTTATTTGGTTACATACTAGTTTGAACAAGCCAAAAAAAACCAACAACACTGCCCGCCTGCACTATATTTTCAAAAGTCATTGCCTGAGAACCAATTCTATTATTTTTTAAGGCCTTATATGGCAGCGTCAGATGGATGTGAGAGTAATACTAGAAGTGATGCAGGTCATAACCTGCAAGAATCTGGGATCGAACCCACGATCATAGATTTCTGGCGTGCCTAAGGGACACAACTGTGCCACAGACAACAGGGCCACCTGTTCACCATGTTCACCTAAAGGAGATACCTCTGCAGCAACAGCAACACCCATGTTATCCTACCTCACAACATGGTTATAAAATAAAAGTCGCCACTGACCGATCTGCGGAGATCTCGCAGCCTCAGATGCCTCAGCTGAAGGAAGGAGAGGTACGCCCCCTGGATGTTGACGGTGGCGCTCTGGTCATGCTCTCCTTCATCAAGACCTGGGTGAGAACACCACATCATCAACATTAACACTCCAACAATTGTCTTATAGATTCATAAAATAACATACTGTCATCCCCTTTATCCTTGTTCCCATATTTGGAACTTGCAGATTTCCCATAAGCATGTTGACATTACACACAGGCTAAAATTAGACTCATTAACGGCTTTCATCTTTCTACCTTGAGTTCTGATTTCATAAGAAGGTCCTTGTTATTTGTTCTGTTAATGGTTTAATAATCTTTGTTTGTTTGTTGTTTAATGCTGCACTCAGCAATATTCCAGCTATATGACAGTGGTCAGTAAATAACCAAGTCTGGACCAGACAATCCAGTGATTTACATCATGAGCATCAATCCACGAAATTGGGATATGATGACATGCATCAACCAAGTCATTGAACCTGACCATCATATCCCGATAGTTGACTCTTACGACAAGCATAGTCGCCTTTTACAGCAAGCATGGTTGCTGAAGACCTATTCTACCCCGGATCTTCACAGGTTTAATAATCAACTGGTAATTGATCTATTGTGTCACAAACATTAAATACGCTGAATTTATAGATATAATTTTGTTTGCAAATATTGTCATAAATGTCCCTAAGTAGCTATTGTCACATGTGTTGTGTGCAAGAAGAAATGTTATGATGACATATTCAGGTTGTCATACTAAAAGTCTGGAAGCCATTCAGTGAAACTTGATGACATTCTCTAAAACTTCAAAAAGGAAGACAAGCCTGACAAAACTCATAACCTGAAGAACAGTTGTTCTGATTTATTGAGAACTTCATATATTTTGTGCCTACCAAGCATTTGCACCGTGTTCACGTAATCGTAACTCTCCTTCCTTTTACGAGCACTAGAAGCTCTGGTCTGACTGAAGTTGACGTCCTCCAAATCCCTCTCATCGAAATTCTGAGGGCTGGCCTGATCCTGTCTCTCAGCACTGAAACATACAAAACATCCTGTATGTGACATGAAACAATTACCAACACATTTCATCTGAAAACCATTCAAAGCCATTAATGTTATGTCTAAATCATTGTGGTCTGTAAAGATTGTGACTAGACCAGAAGAACTAGTGATTGAAAGTGAGAGCAGCAAGTCACTTAAACAGGGTTGTCTCCCCTGGTGTTCACCCTCTCTATACTATTAATACTAGGCTGCCATTTCTACCATAAGATACCTATTTTGTAGGGCTGGGATGAAACACCAACTGTGCCATCCAACATGTATCATGAGTGAGTGAGTTAGTGAGTTTGGTTTAAGGCCGCTTTTAACAGCGTTCCAGTTATATCGAGGTGTGTCTTCTAAATGTGGGAGGAAAGCCCGAAGTGATGCAGGCCTCAGACGTTTACCGCTTTGGTGAACCTACGAGCACAGGTATGGTGCTGACAAACCTAGAAACATAATCGGGCGAACCAGGATTCGAACCCATAATCATAGGTTTCTGGTGTGCCAAAGGGACGCAACCCTGCAAGGCAAATTGCGGCACCTTTGATGACTGGGCCACCCGTGACCCCCGCTGATAAAGGGAATCGTTGCTCATGCTGTCAACCACTGGTTTGTCAGCTCTTGACATGTTTATTTACAAATTATATGACATAAGTCATAGCTGACTCACAGCAGCACTAAACAGTATTCACGCATGCTCTTAAATGCAGTCATGCGATGTTGAACACATAGAGTCAGCTTGTATGATGTTTAGAAGTGATACACATATGAGAGAAAGTGTATGGACGTCAACGTCATTCACCAGATGAAGGAGTAAGCATATACTCTGAAACGACGAGTTCCTCATAATAAAAAAGTTGACATCCATAAATTCCCTTTTGTAAAAGAATTGATGGTACGCAGAACAGTGAAGGGTCGTATGGACAAAAAACATGGAAACACATGATTCACACAGTAAAATACCTACTCGGTGTACAGATCTGGGTTTGAGTATATCTTTTTCCACACCTGCGTGGTGTTGCTACGGGTGCGGTGCGACGTCACAGAAGCAGCTTGCACATGCGGAGGATCGCGCACCATGCCTGCTTGCTGGCGCAGGGTGTCTTGAACTGTCTGTGTGCAAAACCATAGGAGACATGCAGTGCAAGAAGCATCGACAATGCAAAGACCTGTATCACCAACTGTAAATTTAGGTCAACAAAATGGACACCAAAATGGCAAATATGTGTCTTAATCTCATTCCTTCCTTTTCGGTAAATGGCCACACAGGTCTTTGGAATATAAATAAAAATGGTGCTCATAATTGTTTCAAATTGCTAAACCGTTTTGCATGTGGACAAATAACACTGAAACAAAATATACCATATATGCATTATCATGCTTGTGACCACACCAGTTATGCATTCTACTTTCTTGTGACGACACCAGTAACAGCGCATATTGTAAGAGGCCTCCAAGTTTAGGTTTTCTGCAATTTTATTCTAAACTTGGAAATTATATTTGTTTGTACAACTTTAGGAACAGACAAATACAATGCAGAAACTGATCATGCTGACAAAATATAATCTAAATTGACATTATTTGATACTTAGAGTTCTCTTTTGGCTTAAAAATCCATGCATCCTTATATATTAATATCACGGCGGGGGAAACCAGAAATGGGCTTCACACATTGTACCCATGTCGGGAATTGAACCCGGGTCTTCGGCGGGACGAGCGAACGCTTTAACCACTAGGCTACCGGACCGCCCTGTATGAGTCAGGATAAGTATTACTATTAAGGATATTTTTACT
Organism: Haliotis cracherodii; assembly: GCF_022045235.1. Classification (NCBI taxonomy): domain Eukaryota; kingdom Metazoa; phylum Mollusca; class Gastropoda; order Lepetellida; family Haliotidae; genus Haliotis; species Haliotis cracherodii. The sequence continues at coordinate 10,476,284 of NW_027266319.1, forward strand.
CTTAAGAATACATATTTAACTTATCCTGACTACTAAATTGTTTGTTTGTTGTTTAACGTTGCACTCAGCAATATTCCCGCTATATGACGGCGGTCTGTGAATAATCGAGTCTGGACCAGACAATCCAGTGATTGATATCATGAGCATCAATCCACGCAATTGGGATACGATGATGTGCATCAACCAAGTCATCGAGTCTGACCACCCGATCTCATTAGTCGCCTCTTACGACAAGCATAGTTGCCTTTTACGGCAAGCATGGGTTCCTGAAGACCAATTCTACCTCGGATCTTCATGGGTCTGACAACTAATTACTGGAATCCCATAGAGGCGGTGGGTTCCACCTGTGTGTGGTTCAGAAAGAGATCTGTTGAATTAACCACCTGGGAACGTGATAATTTCTTTATATCCATGCGGGGTACCACTACCTTCTTGTGAAAGAGAGGAATAAATCTGATAGATTTGGTGGATTTAGTAAAGTTTGCTAAGGAAAATAATATTTCCCAGTTACTTTAAACTATAGTGTAAAAAGGAGGCAATAAGCTTAACACAATCATTTTCACTCATAGTAAAACAGTGAGTGAGTGAGTGAGTATGATTTTAGGCAGCTTTTTGCACTATTCGAGCAATATCATGATGGGGGGACACCAGAAATGGGCTTCACACATTGTACCCATGATGGGAATCGAAACCGGCTCTTCGGCGTGATAAGCAAACGCTTTAACCACTAGGTTACCCGACCGCCCCAATAGTAAAACAGGGGAAGATGGACTCTTGGCTATTGGTTATAGGACAGTAACCTGATATCAGGAAGTCTGCCTGATAATGGGTGAGTACTTGTAGAAAGGTCTATCTTCCAGGAAGCACTGTCAGTTGCTGCTTAACTAATGGTCCAACTTGGTGAAATCCAGCAACATCTTGTGTGGAGAAGTCTCTGAGATAATGATTAGCGAAGACAGTGTCCAATATCCAGAAACAACCTTGCATAATTGTCGGGAAGGAGCAGGTGCCATGAAGAGCTAAATGCCATGGCTCTCACTTCATGCGGAGGAATGTAATTCAAGTTTAAAAAATTATAAAAAAGGATTAAGTTTGATAGGATGGCTCGGATTACAAAGCTCAGGATATTTTCCCCAAACACTCAATTGGCCGAAAATGAGAAGAGCGACGAGTATACTGGTTTGGTCACGCAGACCAGGGGTGTGTTCGGGTGAGCTGCTCTCTGGTTTCCACTACATTTAGTACGAGTCAGGATAAGGTAAAATGATTTGAGTTCACTGAGATGGGATGAAGCTTCTAAAGTTAACTATCTAGCTCTTAATAGCAGCAGCTGGGCCCACTTGCCCAAAACGATCTTAGCGCTAAGACTATCGTAAGCCTATGTTAAAGTAGGGGAGTTAAGATCATCTTAGCGCTAAGATCACTTTGTGCAAGTGGGTCCTGGACTTGATTATCACACACTGTCACTTCTTTGGAGTCAGTGAAAGTTAAGCAAGAAGTCAGCAGACAAGATGGTGACATTTTCACTTTAAGTGATTCTATTTGTTGTCAAACTGAAAAAAAATCATCAACTTATATGTTTGATCCCCATGAACCATTTGCAACTATTTCATGTTTGGTGCATTCATATTCATTGATATCTTTCTTGATAGTATAAAAATTGATATGGTTCCTTAAAATGATAGGAACCCAGTCGCTCCCTGGAAGAAAATCAACTTGGAGGTCTGTGTCTGTCAGAACAATGAATCATGCAGAGCAAGTGACACTACATGTAAAGCTGGGTTCACAGCTAACAGTACATCCCCAACAGTCCCAACCAGGCATGTTACTTTGAAAAAAACACATTAAATTTAGTTCCTTACACTTGAGACTATTCTTATTTTACAAACGTATTCCAAAATAGTGCCATGGCACTGTAGCTCACCTAAATATGAAGTCAACAGTTTCAAACATCGACCAAGACAGCCACTTTACACAAGTTGTGGTCAGCATTGATTTTGAAATTCTTTCTGATAGAAAGACAATTTTCTGTGTTTTACATATTTTGTGATTATTTCTAATAAAACGTCTAAATCTCAGATATACATTGATATTTAACCTCAAATTAAATTCTGATACCAGACTGCAACTTCAGCCTCTAGTTGGAAGCCCGAGTATGATAACATTTATGTTGGTCAAGTAAGATCAGCCGATACTAGTCCATAAACAAAGACTACAATCTACTGATAATAATGCCTAGATACAAGTTCAGGTTTGTAATTTCAAATTCCATTTGTTCAAAGCTAGAGTCCAACTATGAGTTACACAGGATACCTCACCAGTCTGTGACAATAGCAACTAGTCAAAGCCACAAATTTAACAACAATTTTATTCAGTCTGTTGTCCCAATACTAACACCAAAGCTCCACACAATTTCCGTATTTGTGTAAAATATGCAAAACAAGGCACCATTACCCAGTTATTTTTAAGTAGCTTGTGAATAAATATGCATGAAAATTTTCAAAAATCCAATAGTTTATCTTTTCAGATCTTTATTTACTGATCAAATGCGGCATCATGAGAACTCTACTGTATAGAAAAACACAACAATACCATGTATTCGCTGTTGTGAGTTTATGCGACATGTTACCCACTTGGGCCAGCACACAAACAGCTACAATTTAGAAGTCACATCACACATCATTTTAAGCAGAATTATTTGATAAAAATGTCTAGTCATTGGTGCAAATTATATACACAATTGTCTGGACCCAAGGGAGTAAAATATATTGAAGATTCAAAGAAAGAGATCACTACCCAATGTGAGTAATTATTCTATGGCTGAAAAAATTACCTGAAGCCCTGTGACACAAACACTAGAATGAGTTTTTACTCATAAAAAGGTATGTTTCCCCCTCCTTTTTTGATACATTATTTCAAGTTGTTACTACAAATGTGTTTGCAAATAAAAAATATAATAAAAGCAAATTATCGCCTTAAAAAATAATGGTTTCATACAGAAATATTCATTAGCTGTAGAGTTTTGGAGGGAAGCAAACACTACTTGTTTGAGACTACGTGTTTGGACATGTAATGATGCCAAGTTGGGGATGGTAGACTAAACATATTTTATATACCGCACTGGTTTGACTTGTTGGAGACAAGCCTCAGCCATGAACCCTGATAAAGCATTATAGTTGAGCAGCGACAACGGCATGCATCCCACCTACCTCTGCATCAGTGACATGGAGGAAGTGAGCTTGTACTCTCAGAACTTCATCAACATTGTTGGTCTGTCGGAGCTGTGTCCATCTCTTCTCCTGAGTTGAATCCCGATTTGACTTGAGAGTGATGAATGACTGCCAGTTGGCATCCTTCAAGAGGGCGTGGTTCGGGGAGTCTGACCCCCACGCATCCTGCCCGCCCTACAAATAGGAGAGGTGAGGTGAAACAGGGTTAAAGGCTTAAAAATGAAAGAATTGGTTCCTAGGCAATAACTTTTGAAAATATAGTGCCGGCAGGTATTGGCTTTTTTGGTTTGTTTTTTGGCTTGTTCAAACTAGTATGTAACTAAATTAAATAGTTGTGTACCATCAACCTGGAAAGGGCCTCCCTACATTAACAAGCATACAAACTCCTACTGCCGCCATGACTATGACACGAGATGCGCAGTAAAGCAGTGTGCATGTAAAGGGAAGAAACTGTGTGCTGTTTTGGATCGCATTGTGTTTAAGTGTTAGGATTTTGTTTGTACATTTTCTTTAAAAAATGAAAATAAAAACGAAACGTGTGAAACGACTATTTGTTTATTTAGCCTGATATTGACTTCAACATTATGTGTGTGCGTGGCTGCTTGTTCTTGTCCGGACTAATGCTGGTTACAATAAGGACACATTAATCCCATCAGAAACAGGGTTATAATTAATGACCTTGTTTACAAGTTGATGGTATTTTGTGAACAAACAGCCTTCGTAATTGTTACAGCTTCTCACCAACTTTCTGTCATGTAATGAAAAGATAAAACACAACTGAACATCAACAGTTTCCCCACTTCAATATTTTGGTCCTTGTCTCCATGTTGAGCTGACACTATTTCCAAAATGTTCAGGCTTGTTGAACCACCTCTTTAAACTGATCATACCTTACCTTGTTGAGATCTTATTCTTATCTTGACCTTATCTTGTTTAGACCTTAGTCTTATCTTGTTTAGACCTTATTCTCAACTTGTTTACACCTTATACTCAACTTGTTTACACCTTATTCTCAACTGGTTTAGACCTTATTCTCAACTTGTTTATACCTTATTCTCAACTCGTTTACACCTTATTCTTAACTTGTTTACACCTTATTCTTAACTTGTTTAAACCTTATTCTTAACTTGATTACACCTTATTCTCAAGTTGTTTACACCTTATTCTAATCTGTTTATTCAGTACATGAGTGGGCCAGCGGCCCATAGTACAATTCGGTTCACCAGACATGTATAAAAATACAACTGTGTACACCTAAATACACAACAGCAAGGCATTCATAGATAAAGAATATTACTTCTGCAAAAATGAATTCCTTAACTTAAAAGCGTGGTAAATATAACAAGCCAGACTTCTAATTGTTGACTGATGCAGAGACGACATAAGTATGTAAAATTGTTCTATTGATGGATTTACATAATATTTTTGAGGAATATATGTCACTCGGAGAGCATAATATTTTTCACAAACCAATACAAAATGGTATTCAGACTCAACATAGCCTGTTTTACAAACCATACATAACCTTTGCTGTCTTGGGATACCAAAATATCTCCCGGTTTCTATGTGGAGCGAGTGGGAGCTAGCTCTAAAACGTGCCAGTGCAACGCGAAACTTATTGATTGTAATAGCCGATAAATAAAATTCCCTGCTAAACCTAAATTTATAACAAAGATATGATGAATACTTGGGGCTATTGGTCAAAGCAAAATGCCAATCTTGTTCATAAGAGCATTTTAATCTTTGTATGAACTCATTCTTAACTTGTTTACACCTTATTCTTAACTTGTTTACACCTTATTCTTAACTTGATTACACCTTATTCTCAAGTTGTTTACACCTTATTCTTAACTTGTTTACACCTTATTCTTAACTTGTTTACACCTTATTCTCAACTCGTTTACACCTTATTCTTAACTTGTTTACAGCTTATTCCTAACTTGTTTACACCTTATACTCAACTTGTTTACACCTTATTCTTAACTTGTTTACACCTTATTCTCAACTTGTTTACACCTTATTCTCAACTTGTTTACACCTTATTCTTAACTTTTTAATCTCTTCAATTTAACTTTGGTTATCATTTTCAACATGTTCAGACCTAAGTCCAAATTCATTCAACCTTTCTTCTTTTCAACTATTTCTAGGAGTTCAGATCTCATTTCAGTTAATTTCGACCTTGTTTTATACTGGTACCTTGTCATCATAACATAACCTAGCAACATGAGTAAACCAGTAGACCATCACTCGCTGTTTGACCTCACTCACCTCAACCCTGTCATACATCTTGAAGGTGTTCATGTGTTCCTGCTTGATGAAGATGTGCTTGAACCTGCGGTTGATGGCAGCAAACAGCTCCATCTCATCAGCAGTGCTGCGGATACTGTCCAAGTCCTGGGACAAAACTCTCACATGAATACAAGTCTGTAGATCATCTACACATATATTTGCATCAATATGGTCCAGGGTCTAGTTCCACAAAGCGATCGAAGGGCTATGATTGTCGTAAACCTATGTTAAAGTATAGGAGTTACGATCATCTTCGCGCTACTATTTCTTTGTGGAATGGGGTCCAGATCTTAGTAGAAGTAAATTGGCCCTTAATAAATTCTTGCTGTATACATTGGAATTCCTAACACAGAACATGTATACCAAATCATATATACACCAGCCATATATACTACAGCAAAAAACGTGTTAAAGAACACCTATTTCAGGTCAGATAAACTATACTGATATGAAAGAACTGGGTGTTCTTTAACTTCTTTTGCATGTTTTGAGTAGTATATATAGTATATATCTTTGTATATATCATTTATGTTCATAAACAAACACAGTTAAGTCACAAATATCTATAAGAGGTGTAATGTAAATGTTGAACAGAGTTTTGAATTGCCTCCCATTGTTCTGCCAGGATCTGCTGTTCATGTTTAGCTCTTGGTTTGTCAGCAACAAGCTCATGAGTCCATCCAAGAGGCAAACGACCTGTGAAGATCAGGGTTAGAAATGGCCTTCAGGAACCTATGCTTGTCGTAAGAGGCAACTAACGGGATCAGGTGGTCAGACTCGCTGACTTGGTTAATGCATGCCATCATATCCCAATTGTATGGATTGATCTGGTCCGGACTCGATTATTTCACCGTCATATAGCTGTAATATTGCTGAATGCGATTAAACTATAAGCAAACAATCAAAGTGGCAAACAATCTACATCATGGCTTTCCTCCCAAATTAGGCAGACACCATATTGCTGTTTAAAATGGAGTTGAACCCAACTGATTCAATCAAATGCATTGCCATGTTAAATGTTCCTTGTCTTGATTGCAGTTAACCTTCAGTCCAACATTGCTATATTACTGTTGCACCCTGGCACCTCTAAAGTTATCTCATAATTTTCCTGATCTACAATCTCATTAAAATCAGATCTAAGTTCTCGCTGTCGCTAAACAAAGATCTGAGAACATCCCATTACGACCTTTCGCAAACTTAGACTGACCACTGAAATGACTAACATGAAGCCGACATCAGCCGATTAGAAAGCATTTTATGGCACTCAGTTCAACCTGGCGACTTCCATTTCACACTACGCTTGAAAAATATGTTGACACAGTCTCGATTCAAATTTTGAAAATTGAACAAACGGACATTGCGGAATGTCTTCTAAATGGTTGAGATTGTATGGCAGTGCTTCCCACGTACCGTGAAACGCTTATTCTGTTCAAATGTTTATCTCATGGAAGAGATAGACTTTTGACGGAATCAGTCGTAGGGGCCGTAACTGTCGTTCGGAATACCCCGTGTTGACGTTTTTGAGGTTGCATGATTAGAAAAACATTCCAACTGTCACTTTCGTGATCTGGTAAGCATGATTGGATGAAAGGTCGTTATGATGTGACCTGTAATGGGATGTCCTCAGATCTTTGTTTAACAGCAGCGAGAACTTTGATATGATTTTAATGAGATTGCCTGATCTAATTCCCGTTAACTTGCAATAAAGAGACCCCATTACTGTCACTCACAAACTGGATGCCGTAGATGTTGACCAGGAAGGCAAGTTGTGGCTTCAAGGCGTCGACGTCGGTCACATGACGGGGAAGACACAGGTTGTGTTCATCTGACGCCAGACCACCTCCTGGAAACCATTGAACCACAGCCATATAGTACACATGAATTTGTTTGTATATTTATTGTGAATCGAGTCCAGTCTCCCCTTAAATTATGCAAATTTGGGGGCCAAACAGGACCCTTCTCCCTCCTCATCCCTGTAGTATCCGAACAAGAGGACAAAGTCATCAATATCCCCCACAATGGTAAATACTTGTGAATAAATATATGTTGCCATGGAAGCTTGACAAATATTTGTTTAAATGATCCCAAACTATCAAAAGGCACCAGTTCACCACTAGAACTATCTGTGTGCCAAGTTTGGAGTACAGAAGTACTACTTCAGAAACGAGCATTACCCCCAATTTCAGTCAAAGTCAAAGTTCTTGCCATGGATACTCACATATATATTTTTTTATAAATCCAACACTATGAAAAGGCACCATTTCTACACTAGACCTGAAGATTCATCCACACTAAAGTTATGTCTAAGGTTAACTTTAAATCATTGTAGTACAAAGTTAACAATGATTGTACAAGGGAACCTATGAGAACTACAGGAGTTTGACTGTAGTTGATAAATAACCTAACTAGAAAAGCCCCACATCCAATCACTGACCTGAGGCAGCAGCAGCATACAGCATGGAGGACGAGGCGAGGGGGTTGGTGGAGAGGAGGGTGAGGTTGATGGGGGGTGGGGCAGGGATGGGGGTTGACACAGAGCGGCTGGAAGCAGCAGAACTTGGTCTGGATGCGGGTCCTGAGCGAGGACGACTTCCAGGGAAGAGGCCCATACCATCATCATAACGGGATGCGAAGCGGGAAGCACCAGTTATCTCCTCCTGAAAAAAAGTGTTTTGAGTATAGGATGAAATGTCAACTGTTGAATGTCCTGGAATATCTTGAGAGGGTTGACCTGTAAGCTGCTTTGGTCTATATTTCAGTTACATCAGGGTATATCAGCTTATTGTGGGAGTGAAACACGAAGTGATGCATGTTCGGTGAAACCCACAAGGCATGGAGCTGACAAACTCAGAAACATAATCAGGGCAAATCTGGGATTCAGACCGGTCACAGGTTCCTGGCACTCATAACAAATGCAACTCTGCAAAGTATATTCTGGTGCCTATGACAACTTGGCAACCGGAATAATGTGCTACTTTGGTCCCAGAAGTTTCATTTTTAAGCTTAGATCAGAAATACAATGCTTCATTTTGTTATTGCATACACATCCTGAGAAAGTGTAGCCTCTTATCAGGAACTGAAATACGTACTATAGTCATCACAATACTGGAGGTATTAGAAGAGCAGTTCAGTTGTTTGCTTATTTGTTGTTTGTTTAGTGACGCACTTAGCAATATTCCAGCTTATGTGACAGTGGTCTGTAAATAATTCAGTCTGGACCAGACAATCAAGTGAATGACATCATGGGCATCGATCTACGCAAATGGGATACAATGTCATTCATCAGCCAAGTCAGAGAGCCTGACCACCCCATCCTGTAAGACTCCTCTTATGACAAGCATTGGTTTATATTTTTTGCTTTAAGTTAGAAGAATAGATTATTTCTGAGTATTTTCCAGGTTGATAGATATTTTTCCGAATTGTGATTTGTTGTCCATAATCATATCAGAAAACTGCCTTAAAGGGATTGGTAGTTAATATATTCAAACTTCACTGATAAAATATATGGGTAAGTGTTATGCAAAAAACAGTTATTTAATTTGAATCAGTTCAGTATAAAAACAGATTGTAGTTAAGTTCAACAGAAGTAGTTCCAGTACACAAATCAAGCCTCACCTGTTCAACTTTGTCCAGGTCTGGAGGGGCGATCTCCGTCTGGTGACTCACTGGCAACCACTGGAGAACCTGTAAGTACATGCAGGAGATCTAGTATCTATGTCTTAAACATCCCCACTGCAGCAAAACAAGGGTTCTTTGGGAAAATATCTATACCAAAAACTTTGAAAAAGATCTGGGTTGATGAAAATGTAACAAATTACTGGTAATCCTGATGATAGCAGTCCAAATATTAGTAAAATCTAAATATTTTTTACATTAGTATACTTATCCTGCATTACATCTTAAAACATTCACTGCTAACCTTACGACAACAAAAAGACAGTGTACGGCGATTCTCAATTCTAATGTGAGAAACACCTTTTCGATAATCAAATGGTATTATTAAACAAATTATATAATGACAATCTCATGTTGAGCCAGAAATGTGTGACAGCCATCATCATGTTCTGTGAGCTTGTGATTCTTCAAACAATCTCATTAAAATCAGATCTTAGTTCTCACTATCGCTAAACAAAGATCTGAGGACATCCCATTAGAGGTCACGTCAGAATGACCTTTCATCCGACCAATCAGAGCGTCGCTTACCAGATCATGAAAGTGACAGTCGGAATGTGATTTCTAATCATGCAGCCTCGAAAACTTTAAAACGATAGTTACGGGTTTAACGACTGAATCTATACAATCTAGACCATATATATGCCATTAGAGAATGTGCTTTTGTTCAGGTTTAAATTTTTAAAGCGAGAATTTGTCAAAATATGTTTCGAAGCGTAGTCGCAAATTTGAAATTAGTGCCGTAAAGCATGAGAAAGCTGCCTTCTGATTGGCTAATGTCGACTTCTTGTCAGTAATTCCATTGGTCGGTCAGAGTTTGCAAAAGGTCGGTCTGACGTGACCCGTAATGAATCTTTGTATAGCGGCAGCTAGAACTAAGATCTGATCTTAATGAGATTGTTCTTTAAATGGCCACTACATCAATGACAGGTGACCAGCAACCCTGTTAACAGAATCCAACGATTCTGTATCTCCCCCGTGTGTTTACCCTGAGGTACTGGTTGAACTGCTTGACAGAGTGGAGGTTGCAGATGAGCCAGCGGAGATAGATGAGCAGGTCCTCCATCTTGATGGCGGTGATGGGCGTGTCCTTGCCCTCCAGTAAACTCTCCCGGGCCACACTGAGACGCTGGGCGCGTTGCACGCAGTCGTGGTACTCGTTCAGGATGTGACTGCAAACATACATCAGGTCAGCTAGAACAACAACACCATACACGAGATCATTTTAGACCAAAACATAATACACCAGATCAGGTTAGACCAACAACATCAGACACCAGTGCAGGTTATACCAGCAACATCATGCATCAGATTAGGATAGACCAGCATCATCATATGCCACATCAGGTTAGACCAACATCATATACCACATCAGGTAAGACCAACAACATCATACACCAGATCAGGTTAGACCAACAACATCATATACCACATCAGGTAAGACCAACAACATCACACCAGATCAGGTTAGACCAACAACATCATATACCACATCAGGTAAGACCAACAACATCACACCAGATCAGGTTAGACCAACGACATAATAGACCAGATCAGGCTAGACACAACAACATCATACACCATATCAGGTTAGACCAACAACATCATAAACCAGATCAGGTTAGACGAACAACATCATACACCAGATCAGGTTAGACCAACAACACCATACATCAGATCAGGTAAGACCAGCAACATCATACACCAGATCAGGTTAGACCAACAATATCATACACCAGATCAGGTTAGACCAGCAACATCATACACCAGATCAGGTTAGACCAGCAACATCATACACCAGATAAGATGACAGCAAACAACTATATCCTTGTGGTGGAATCTGTCAAGCATGGGTAGGGTGTTGACAAACAGAGAACCATAATCAGGGTGAATCTTGAAGATTTGAATTCCAATCACAGGAGTCTGGTACACCTAAGGGACACAACTCTACACTGTGAATTGTGCTCCTTTGGCCTGCGGTACCTCCTCCATATCCCCAATAGAAAAAATAAATGAAGGACATGTTGACAGCTTACCTCAGTTTCTTCTGATAAAGTGGGTAGAGGGCTTCAATAGTGCTGGTATGTTCACAGAATCTCTTCCATCTCAGCATGTGCAGGTGCTTGCACTGAACCAGCTGCTGAATACGTTCCGTGAAATACTGAACACACAAATATATTGGTCATATTAGCACATGGCCACATTTGCTTTCAATCTCATTAAAGTTAAAAACTAAATTATAAAAAAATAAGATAATAAAATTTAAAAAAAATTAATTAAAGTCAATTCTTTAATCTGTTGCAAATCATCAATTCCCCCCCATCACAATTCTGAAATGTCCTGAAACACTAGCAAAACATAATGCTGCTTACAACATTGTTACAAAAGGTTTTATAGAAGAAAAACATTAGTTTCTTTTCTGAGTTTTGTTTTTCAGATTTGTATTATGATGTGACTGACTTCAGGCAACAATACCAAGTATGTACGGGTCATGTGGACAAATACCCAAAACAAAATTAAACAAATCTAATCCTATATAATATCCAACAGAAACAGTAAGCAATTGGTTATAACTAAAACAATTAACAGATGAACACAACATATATGAGCGAGTGAGTGAGTATGGTTTTTACGCCGCTTTTAGCAATATTCCAGCAATATCACGGCGGGGACACCAGAAATGGGCTTCACACATTGTGCCTATGTCGAGAATCGAACCCGGGTCTTCAGCGTGACGAGCGACCGCTTTAACAACTAAGCTACCCGACCGCCCCCAACATATATGAAGAAAACAAACAAACTGTATTTAACTGTATGTCAAGATAAGTAATAATAGTCTTATTCTTCTGACAGACAAATATGTTTTTTTCTGACACCATCACAAATAATTCTATAACACAAAACAATGGATAATGTCATGATCTATTACTGTAAACAATGCTCTGACGTGACATCCCATCCACCAGGCTAATGCCTGCTTTGGGGCATTCAATAGGTTGAAATACATGGAATGTCCTCCTACCTGATGAAGAAGCAACGGAAGACTCTGTGGGGTGTATTCAGGGGCTTCAGCGTTCATCATCTCCGTCTTCATTAGGTCAGCCTGCACCCTCAGTGGCTGGGCCTCGCTCACCTGAACATGGACGCATCATCTTTGTAGGCATCAGCACAAAAAGAAACATGGTTGCCAAAACAGACAGGGTTCCACCATTAACAAAAGTTAGCATTCAGACACTTACCTATTTACAGGTCATACCAACTTAATGACTCCTTTAACTGATATGCAGGGCCCACTTGCACAAAGCGATCTTAGTGCTTCGACTATTGTAAGCCTATGTTAAAGTATGTGAGTTATGATCATCTTAGCGGTAAGATCGCTGTGAGCAAGTGGGCCCTGGTTATTTTCTTTCCAGATGGGTTATGGGTAAAAGGCTAGTAGAAAAATTAATTTGCAAAACCTCTAGCTGGTGATCCTAAAAAAAAAGACAAAGGGAGGCTACTCTGATCATTAAAAACTGAGCCTCTTCCTCTTTTTTTAAGGTTAAAATTAAAACAGACATAACTGAGTTGGCCTGGCCCATCAATATCATATACATTCACCTGCATGGCTCTCTTAATGATCATCTTTCTCTCACGGCGGAAGTGCTCCACACTGCTAGGTATCGGCACTGAGCTGAAACAGCAAGCAAGAAATGAGTAGAACTCTCTCAGTGTGCTGTTAGTGTAAGGGAAACACAGAATTGCATGAAGATCTGGGTTAGAATTAGTCTTCAGCTTATGCCCATGTTTGTTGTAAGAGGGGACTTAAACAGGATCAGGTGGTCAGGCCTGCTGACTAGGTTGATGCATGTCATCCCGTTAGTCACCTCTTACGACAAGCATGTGTTGCTGAAGACCACTTCTAACCTTGAATGGCTTTATCTTCATGGGTGATATATGCAACATAGAACACCATTAGCCAGTTATATTTTAGTTTGGTGGCATACAAAAGCTCATGAACAATTTCAAAAACACAGTTGTATAACACAGTTGTAATTGATTACCCAATGTAACTTACGTGTCTGTATTTGTTTACAGATCATTATTTTATCGATCGACTGCACTTATCAAACAAACTCTACTGTAGTGAATACTGCATAGAAAAGGCAACATGTCTCGTTTTTTGTGACACACTTGGGGCAGCACATGACTATAAACTCACCTGAAACACCATTTCACACAGAATTGTTTAAGAAAATACCCAATAGACCCAATAATCTTCCTGAGGCAAGGCAGTTAACTGACTCGAAAAGTCCAGTTACCACCCTTGCCGTACAAGGTTGGAATTTCTGAGCTCGATTGTAGCGCCACCAGTGGCTATTACGAGTTAGTCAATTTCGCTATGCGATTGTGATTGGACTTTGCATTGGTTAATTAGTCCAGCCAAAAAATAACTCCTTAATCCCAGCTTTGTTCGGCAAGGGTGGAAACTGGACTTTTATAGTCAGTTAACTCACTTGCCTTGAGTAGTGAGTGACTGAGTTGGGTTTTACGTCACTTTTTACAGTATTACAGTCATCTCACGGCATGTCAACTTAATGTGGGAGGAAAGCCCGAAGTGATGCAGGTCTCAGACGTTTACCACTACGGTGAAACCCACGAGCATGGGTATGGTGCTGACAAATTAAACCTAGAAACATAATCGGGGCGAACCGGGATTCGAACCCACAATCATAGGTTTCTGGTGTGCCAAAGGGACGCAACTCTGCACAGCGAATCGCGGCGCCTTAGACAACTGGGCCACCTGTGCCGCCCTGTGCAAATGAATCTGGGTCTGTCAAGCCAACACTTTAATGAGTACCTCACTTATTCTATTTGTTTATGAAATATATTTAACTAGACTTTTTCTATTTTTTAAAAAATATATTTAACTAGCCATATGATTTTCAGATTTTGTCAGAGGCAGAAAATATTTTTTGCTATTCCGCCAAGGTATACAATGACTTTTACCAATCAAGAAAGACGGGAATTATTTGTCATTCACCTTCACGATGAAGGGGGGGGGGCGGTCGGGTAGCCTAGTGGTTAAAGCGTTTGCTCGTCACGCCAAAGACTGGGTTTGATTCCTGACATGGGTACAATGAGTGAAACCCATTTCTGGTGTCCCCCGCCGTGATATTGCTGGAATATTGCATAAAGCAGCGTAAAACCATACTCACTCACTCACTCACGACGAAGGCAATACACCAAGAAATTTATTTTCATCTTGTAATCAGTTTGATAGGCCAAATCAAGTTACCGTTTGTCCTGGACTAGAGTTTTTTGTTGAAAGAATCTCTGACACCTGTGAAAGGTAAACTGGTTGATACATGGTTTGAATGTTGTTTTTAGCTAGTCAACAATATTCAATGCATGTATACCATCGAGGTCTGTAAAATTAATAATCATGTCAGCACCAGACAAACTAGTACATGCAGCTGATTGCCCAAGCAGTGACTTCCACTGTTGCAGCGCAATGACACACAATCACACAGGGTACACCTTGTATAAGTTGTAACCGACATCACTAGTAAACATCACCAGTCAGCTCCTCTGCCATTATTATGTTACATTAATATCATTGTTTGTTTGTTGTTTAACGCCACACTCAGCAATATTCCAGCTATATGACACCGGTCTGTAAATAATCGAGTTTGGACCAGACAATCCAGTGATTGACATCATGAGCATCAATCCACGCAATTGGGATACAATGGCATGCATCAACCAAGCCAGCGAGACTGACCACCCGATCCAGTTAGTCGCCTAACAATGCAACATCAGTGACATTATTCATTGCAATAATGCAACACATTAGGGCTGGGACGGGTCAAAATTTACCCTATTACCCGACCCAACCTGGGTACTCAAACTGTCCGATTTGGAAAAGTTTGACCGTAGCCCTGGCAAAATGTACTTAGATAGTGACCATAGAGTTTTAGATAGTATTTGTGATTAAACAATATCTATCACGTGACTATTCACGGGTCCGGGTAGTCCTGTGGGTACCCAGGTCCTACTCAGTACCCACCTGACCCGAGTACCCGAGTTACCCGTCCCAGCCCTACAACACATGCCTGTGGCCCAGTCATCTAAGGCACCATAATTTGCTGTGCAGAGTTGCATCCCTTGGGCACACCAGAAACCTATGATTGTGGGTTTGAATCCCGGTTTGCCCCGATAGTGTTTCTAGGTTTGTCAGCACCATACCCATGCCCATGGGTTTCACCTAAGTGGTAAACGTCTGAGACCTGCATCACTTCGAGCTTTCCTCCCACATCAAGCTGACACGCCGAGATATAACTGGAATACTGTTGAAACCCAACTCACTCACTATTTTATTATCAGTAATCAAAAGTACTTCATTAGTGGGTATGGACTAATTGTTTTGTTGGGGTTTTGGAAACATAAATTGCTTGGTTAGATAATCAGTTGCCACAGAATCACATGCAAGTTATCTGTACACCTATGTTGGAAATGAACCCTGTGCATAAGGGTGAACACATTGATGACTCTGTTTATAGTAAGCTGTCTGTGACATATAGATTCCAGGGTAGAATTGGTTCTGAAGAACCTATCCTGGTTGTAAAAGACAACAGGGATCAGGTGGTCTGTAGGGCTGGGACAATACACCAAATGTGCCACGATGCCTTGCTTACGATACAATACTATCATGATACTTGCATGAGCTATTATCTGTGGCAATGTCAAGTTTGCCGCAATGGATGAAAATATTTACATTTTCACTACCTGTTTTCTCTAGTAATTAGTGTTTGGTGTTACATTTATCATAGAATACGCTTAAAGTAAGAATCGTTACTTCTTTTGCAATTGTGATCGTAGAAGTATCAAGAAGTAAAAACTTGACAGTTGACTGGTGACAGTGAGGGACATTAGGTGTAATATCAGACACAATTATTTACAGGCTGCAGTCCTTATGCTGGAATATTGCTGATTGTGCTCTCAAACAACAAACAAACAAACTAAATCAGTGTCAGGGTGACAAAACAAAAATAAAACTTGTTTCATAAAAGTACCTGACTGAGAACTTGGGTGAGATTCCATGAATTATTTCATTTTCCTCGAGTTCACTCTTCAGGTCCGCTAACTCAGTGCGGAGGTCCTTCTCAAGGTCAGTGACCTTGTCATTAGTGGAGGGTTGGTATATTTCTTCTAACTCCATCGTGGATCAGTGTTGTGTCTGGTCAGTCAGTATCAGCTGTAGTTGGGGGTTGGTGTCACTGTCTGGCTGGTAGATATTGCATGTCTTTCACTTCATGTCAGCAATCTGAAGAGCAAGATTAAACATGATACACTTGATATCTATTCACATATAACAAATCGTGCATGTACGTGTGGTGTTTGTGCGGCTGCTTGTACTAGTCCAGACTGATGCTGATTTATAGTGCTAGCACACTGAGATACCATGCCGCAGTTTAACATGAATCCCCCACTCAGACACAGTATACAGACTCCAAGCCGACCAGTCCTTGTTTTAGCCCCTTAATGCCGAGCGCCAGATAGGGTAACAATAGGGTTGACCTATTTTCCCATGAATCTAAGGGCCCCACATCTTTACAGGTTGACATTAGGATTATGACAGGTTCCTTGACTTTCATCAGTGAAACATTTGTTGCACTGAAGCAATGGCTACATATCAGTAATATTCTCTGAACCAAAATATGAAGTATATTGAGCGCTTTTGCTTGAGACAAATGGAATAAAAGAGCAAGTGCGTGGACCCTTCTGAAGTTATGTTTGTAAATATATGCAGATAACCAATAAGCTCGCTCGGCTCTGTTCGCCTTATTCTATGAGAGGAGTTCCCGCTCCAGTGACCACCCCGTGGGTGTAGGCTGATCACGTCACCAGACTTTTATCTCTTTTGTAAACAAACGCTCTTATTCTGAAATAAGAACAGCCGAACACAATGCAAGCTTTTTGGTGCGCTTTACATATGGTTTTGCATAATTATGTAGATCTGCTACTTCAACTGCAACAGGGAGATGCATGACAAAACAGCTTCACACATCAAAGCGATGTATCGCTAACTTTCCATAGGGCTTCGATGACAGCTTGTGGAGCTGTACAACCAATGTAAGTTAAGGATCATCCACATATTTAAATATTTTTCAAGTTTCAGGATATTTTCTGAATGAAAGTTAAACATTTCATGACATACGTTGATCTAAATGTGTAGATGAAAATTATGCAATATCTTGAATGGACTGTGTAAGATGTGATGATGTGGCAGAGGTATAGCTACAAGGCTGGCCACAAAGAAATGGCTTCAAACAACCGAGGCATTTATATTGTAATCTTGGCCTTGATAACTGGCCACTAATCCAATAAATCTGACAATTAGTATTTTGGTTTAACAATTAAATTGTGCATGAACTTAAGATGTGACATCACACTCGGAAATTATTTTTATGCAAGATTTAGAACACATGGAACCATCGACATACTGTCCCTTTAAGCAATTTGACATTGATCTAATCAACTTTTCATAAGACATTCTTTGATATTGTTACCAAATTTGAAAAAAGCATCATTAGAACAATCCAACATGGATAACAATCTAAAAATGGCAAAATAAAATGATCTAAAACCCTGAAAAAATCATTGCCATTATAAATTTGACTGACGCACAGTTAGGTAAAAAATAAATTATCTGCATCATCAAACATAACTGCATAGATTGACACTTTGGCATTCATCATAATCCGAAAATATAAGGATATATTGTGAAAGCCTTGTGAAAATATTATTAAGTCAGTTGTATCATTTCCTTTCCACTGCAAAATGACACAGAAATGGACTAATCAAGTCAGACCCAGGAATTGAAACCATTATTGACATAGAGTAATAGTAATGGCATGACTTTTAGGGTAACATAATCTACAGATACAGAGACATTGCATTTTTTAACAAAATATGAACTGAATGAAATAATAATGAACAGTGATGATTAAACGTATCAATAATAGTTTTTTTTGCAAGATCCTTGGTTCGTGACGTGAGTAGGTGATTATTGTTGACACCCAACTGATATTGCTCTTTCTGCCAAACACACTAAAATCTATTTCACAAACATAATCGCATACTTGGCATGCTATTCAAGGTGATTTCTATCATATAACACTAAGAAACTGGGAAAAATAAACACACCACAATACTTTCTTTTAACATTACTTTCATCAAGTGCGTCCAGTCGCTCGGCAACCACCGTGAGAGTTCTCAAAGGGACGTAACTCTAAAGCGTGTCCTTGATTCTGCATCAGCTTGATTTTCTTGTTCGCACATGATCTCGAAGACGGGTTCAAACACACAACAACGGTGATCTTTTTTTAAAAATGGTTTGCTTTTCTTTTATTGAAATATTGAATAAATACCAAAAAGACACAGTTTCATTTCATTTCGGAAACAAATGAAACCAAAACCATATCTTCATCATTCAATATGCACTATGGACTTGACTATGATTGCATGCGTTTACAAAGAAATCATTTCATGTTTAAAGGTCGAGGTATTTTTTATATCTCTGATAATTTAGTCAATGTCTTCTGTTGCAAAGTTTTATAAAATGTTAAGCGAGACAAACAGTGTATTTAAAAATGTAATGTGTGTTGATAGTTGATTCTAAAGAAGAAGGTAGTCAAGTATTTCCTCAAATTTCCAAAGTGAGTGTTTCCCCTTACTTAGGCTTTGTAGTGAGTGAGTGAGTGAGTGAGTGAGTGAGTGAGTATGGTTTTACACCGCTTTTAGCAATATTCCAGCAATATCATGGCGGGGGACACCAGAAATGGGCTTCACACATTGCTAACCATGTCGGCGTTACGAGCGAAGTCTTCAGCCACAAGGGCACCCGACCGCCACACATTTGTTTGTTTATGACTGAAATAGTGAAGCAAAAAGGTGAGCGTATCCTGCCCCATCGGTGGTACCTATCACAAACACATGCAAAGGCAAGCCAATTGTTCACCTGAAAAAAACCCACGAGAACACGTGGTACAACATATGGTTTAAACTAGGGCTTCACACAATGTACCCATGTCGGGAATCGAACCCGGGTCTCCGGCGTGACAAGTGAACGCTTTAACCACTAGGCTCATGATATAGTCGGAATTGTACAATCGACCCTGCTTTATGCAGAGATTTCTATTGGATATGGAAAGTTTTTTTTCGCTTTATTCACGCACTGTACTCGGGAACATGGGCCTTCGGACTGACGAGCGAACGAGACAAAATACAGGATGTGTATATTGGAGGTAAGTAATTAAGTTGGAATAATATTCATATATTCAGGAGTGAAGCCTTAACTGACGATTCACATTGTTGTGCATAATAATACAGTACGTGTGATACATGATAATAACAATAGCGCATCATTCACGTTCAGACAGGTGTGGCTTTTCAGTATTCAGTTCTCAAATATGTGTCCACGGTGGACCCAAACAGGATGAATATTTACACTTTTAACCATTAGAGGCCGAGGTTAAAGTTTTGTGTTCATCGGAGAGTGCATGAAGACTTGGACGTTAGCGAATTCTATACCCAAACCGCGGAATATCTAACGGCTGATAAGCGGCAGATCACCTGTAAACTGTCCTTTTCTTGGCGACAGTTCGAGCTTCAGGTAAGAATATAACAGGTGGTCGTTGATAAACATGAATGCCCAGACAGTCATCAATGTTATTACCTGAGTTAGTTTGTTCCCGCTGTGTGTTGATGTATTGTGTGGTTGATGCCCTGGTGTGATCTGTCATGAGCATCAATGTACACAATTGGGATACAGTGACATGCATCAACCAAGTCAGCGATCCTGACCACCAGAGTCGCCTCTTATGACAAGCATGGTCGACTGTTACAACACGCATGGATTGCTGAAGTTCTGGATCTGATTTATATTCGAAAGATGACACAGCTTATACTGTCATATATATATAAGGCCTGTAAACGGTCGAGTCTGTACCAGGCAAGCCAGTGGTCGACAGCATGAGCACCAGTCCAAGCTGTTGGGGAACGTTTGACTCAAGTCAGACAGGCCACATTCTCTGACCACATAATCCAAAATAAGCAATTTCCTTGTTGATTTGCAATCGCTATCTTTCGACCTGTATAATAATCTAGGTGTATGATGGCTCTCCTTAATACGTCACGCTACAGGTGACGGCATATTCATACGCGATACAAATATGTTTAGTATAATCCGTTCTACTCAGTAATACAACACTTATGTGACACATCAGCCTTGTATTATATCACTGATATCTCTAAATCTGTTAGGGGCGGTCGGGTAGCCTAGTTGTGAAAGCGTTCGCTCGTCACGCCGAAGACCCGGGTTCGATTACCGACATGGGTACAATGTGTGAAGCCCATTTCTGGTGTCCCCAGCCGTGATATTGTTAAATATTGATAAAAGCGACGTAAAACCATACTCACTCACTCTCAATCTTTTAATACTGATTTCATGCCGCGTTGTAACTGGAATACTGTTCAAAGAGGCGTTAAACCCAACTCACTCACTCACTTAGGCGGATTGACACTCAGTGTTATGACAGCCAAGCGCTGTAGAAGGAGAGTGCGGCGTTAAACATCATGGAGGAAGTGCATGGTTTTACTGGTTTTCTGTGGCTGTTCGTCCTGTGGGTTGAGAGTTGAGTGCATGGGCTTGGTAACACTTTTAGCCTGCGCGACTTACGAGACTTACGTATTCGGAGCATATCCGTGGTTTTGAGCACTTTCCTGTTTCAATACTCTGTGCTTAAGTCATATGTGTTAATTTGATAAGGTGTTCTAACAGGGACAGGATACGCTCACCTTTTCGCGAACACATGGTATCATTACTATTTGATAGCGATTCAAAAACACATGCTCATTATATTGTCGGAATCGTACAATTTCTATTGGATATGGAAATGGTTTTGTCGCTTTATTAACATTAATTCATGTGGCGATGAGGTACGTGTACCTGACTCCGAGGACGTGGATTCCAGTCTGTACTGTTACTTGACAAGTTTGCAATTTGTCAATGTGGCATCAATATTGGAGACATTACTACTGGAACCTGCTTGTGTTTGGTTCGCCTTGTATTTGTGTTTGTGTTTTGTTTGTTTGTTTGTTGTTTAACGCCGCACTCAGCAATATTCCAGCTATATGACGGCGGTCTGTAAATAATCGAGTCTGGACCAGACAATCCAGTGATTGACATTATGAACATCGATCCACGCAATTGAGATACGATGACATGCATCAACCAAGTCAGCGAGTCTGGTCACCCGATCCCGTTAGCCGCCTCTTACGACAAGCATAGTCGACTTTTACGGCAAGCATGGGTTGCTGAAGACCTATTCTACCCGGGTCTTCACGGGTCCACAGAACATCTAATCCACACAAATACAAATCAATTGGAGAAAATTCTACGTGTACATCTTGGAAAATAACAAAATGATGCTTTATTTGTTTTGCTCACTCTACCTCCATGATGCATGTTGCAATGTTGCATAAAATTGTATAGTCCAAGCCATGGTACACGACATGGAGTCTGTAATAGGAAATGTATACATGTTCTTTACACTTGAGAGAGATAGAGGGAAACCATTTATCATGATTCGAAAGCAAAACATTCAAACTTACACATGTCAAAGGGTCCATCAACGCATTCTTTGCTAGAATCACACCTGGATGCCGTTGTACAAAGCGATCTTAGAGCTAAGGTGATCGTAACTCCAATACCTTAACATAGACGTACGACAGTCGTAGCACTAAGGTTGTTTTGTACAACGACACACAGGGGTATATGGTAAAAGGCTGAAGATGACGTTTTTGAACGTCAGTACCGCCAACGTGGTGGCGTCGACCAACCTTGCTGCATCAGTTCCCTTTGGGTGATAGCACAGATTCAGATACGTCACCAGGAATCATCTGTAGAACAAGTACTTCAAGTGTTTGAATGGCATTTAGAAGTGAAACAACAAATACGAAGTAGTAGTGGATAGAGCTTCAGCTCCTAAAGTGGAAGGTCGGTGGTTCGATCCCCGGGCGCGTCATACCAATAGACCTTAAAAGATGGTACTTATTTTTCCCCTGTCTGAGAGGGGTATTCATGTGAAACAATGATATCTCAGGAGGCTATTACTATAAAACCGGCCTTAGTCTAGTACAAGCAGCCACGCGCATACACGTGCGTAGCGATATTTGAGCAATAATCTTGATTGTGACGTTAAACCCCATTTCACTTGACCTGACCTGACTGAAAATACCATCCAAAGCGGTATTAAAGCCAACCCACACTCCTGATGATGTACAGCAAACAAACGTGGTGGAAAGAAATGCTTTGGAATAGTATGACAGGCAGCATCATTAAACATGTTCTTAGTTGCTATTCATCATAGAAATATGCATGATTTTCTGCGCGTTAGCAATAATTTTGTTTTGAATCAATCTTTAAATGTTGGTTTCTTACTGATATTTTAATTTCTTTTCAGGTTTGTTGCACGTGAATTTTGTCCAGACACCTTGAAGTTTCCCAGCTTCGTGTGTTTCACATCATCGCCATGGATACAGTCCCACCTGCAGCGTCAGGCGTCCGCAGCGCCAGCAGTTTCCTGTTTGACAAGGCATTTGTCGATGGGCAGTGGGTCGGTGCAAAGTCAGGCTCAGTATACCAAAGTAAGATTATTCTTATAAATTCATGTAGTTATCCATGGTTATATTGACGAAGGACAAGGTATGTCTGCGACGCATTTTCAACAACAAGATTATTCAAGAATGGAGCAGAATTGTTTCGATAGTTGTCAGATGTATCCATTTAAATGATAATTAGACATCGGTGTTCTTTTAGGAAGCAGACCAAATAGGCTTATTCTAAATGTTTTCAGGAAGTGTATAGTTCATATTTGACCATGAGCAAGTCTTTCACCGAGAGTGATGTATTTTGTGCGAATTTAGGTGAAGAAATTACATGCGAGTGGAACATAATTCCTCTTGGTTAGGGACCTACATCACTGTAGGCTGTCTTACAACATAAGCTGATATACAGTGACGTAACTGAAATGCTGTTCAAAACCCAACTTTACAGGGCATTGTAACATCATCAGTTACCAGATGTAAAACACTTGATAAAGAAACTTGTACAAGGTATATGGTGAATGGTGAAAACAAACAACAAACCACAATTTACAAGATGCATCAGAACCAGCCTTCTTCCTTACAGTGGGTTAAAAGAGTTTTTAGTGCTTTCAATTAGGCCATTCGCAAAAGGTTCCAGTAAACTTGTCAAGACTGATCATGATGTGCACCATGGCATTGTTTTCTTCCTCCTCCTCCTCCTCCTCTTCTTCTTATTGTTTGTTATTTCTCCTCTATGTCTTGTCTCCATCGCCTGTTTCCCCGCAGAACCCGTGAAGATCCGGGTTAGAATAGGCCTTCAGCAACCTATGCTTGTGGTAAGCTAACGGGATCGGATGGTCAGACTCGGTGACTTGGTTGATGCATGTCATCGTATCCCAATTGCGTGGATCGGTTCTCATGATATCAATCACGTGAGAAAACGTGAGAAAGTAGAGTCTACAGTTTGTGACCTTTCTAGTTTCAAATGAAACCAGATGACGAGATAAGCACACGGAACATGAACATACAAACATGTTTGTCACCGTAAGATTAATAAAAAAAATTAAGCTTGAAAAATGTTATTATCAAAGTTAACGAGAAAGAAGGGGTAAACGCTCATTATTTAGATCTAGAAGTGACATTCAACGAGTTCAAAGATGGATCAAAGGTATTATTCTTGTTGGCCCACTTAAATTGCAAAGGGCACACCTTTCATATTTATGAGGCCCCCTTGCATTTTTAAAAATATATATATAGGTCCTCTGGATACTCGTGAAGATCCGGGGTAAAACAGGTCTTCAGCAAGTCATGCTTGCCATAAAAGGCGACTATGCCTGTCGTAAGAGGCGACTAGCGGGATCGGGTGGTCAGGCTCGCTGACTTGGTTAATGCATGTTGCCGTATTCCAATTGTGTGGATCGATCCTCATGATGTCAATCACTGGATTGAATGTTCCAGACTCGATTTAAAGAGATGGAATATTGCTGAGTTCCCACTATACTCAAGAAAATATGGTATGTATTCAGTCTTAGACTTCATCCAGTAAAATTCAGTTTGGTCTAGTAAGTTTAGCTAATAACAGCACATATAATAAAACTAAATTATACTGAAAATGATGATGGAGGCCATGTTCACGCTGTTGTCTCAAACGATTTAGCACACACTGTATATTATGTTTTAATAGAATCCAACTGCAATCTGTTTCATCAGTAAGTCTCTGCCTTACAATCAAATCAAGCTGTTGCAGTGATAGAATCTTTCACTGGCCTCTCTCCCTCCTCCCAGCTGGCCAAGGAGGCAGGCGTCCCGGACGGATTCTTGAATGTGGTGACCAGTTCCCGTGACAACGCCCCTGCAGTGGTCAACGTGCTGTGCCCCAGCCCCATCATCAAGAAGATCTCCTTCACAGGGTCCACAGTCACAGGGAAGGTGAGAGTACATTGGGGTCTGCCATCTGCCATCAGACAGGCTATACTTTTATCATATACTGTGAAACCTCGCTTATCTGGACCTCGTGGTGTTTTGTTGTAGATTCTCCTCAAACAGTCGGTTTCTACGGTGAAGAAGGTCTCGCTAGAGCTGGGCGGTAACGCGGCGTTTATTGTGTTCGACAGTGGCGATATTGAGGCAGCAGTCCGAGGGACCATGGTCAGCAAGTTTCGAGGTAGTGGGCAAGTAAGGCCATCAAAATGTTTTGTTTTGTTTGTTTGTTGTTCAGCGCCATCTATCCTTTTAAGTTGTGCGGATGTTGGTCCATAGTGTCGGGGCTATTCATTTTAGCTGTAACATGTGAAATGATATCTCATTGAGTAAATGAAGACCCAACTTGTTCCTTTTTGTTGTTTAACGCCATACTCAGAATATTCCAGCTATAACACTGCTGTCTGTAAATGATCGTCTGGACCAGACAATCCATTGAATAACATTATGCGCATCGATCCAAGCAATTGGGATAAATGTCATGTAATCACCGAGCCTGACGACCTGATCCAATGAGTCGCCTCTTATGACGAACATAGGTTGCAGGACCTATCTTCTTACCTGTCGATAACACAGAATCCAACCTTCGGTGTTCTGAAATAGATGGTCACAATTTCCTATTTTCTACAGACAATGTGCGTACCTACAAAATAGCTAAACAGATGTAACTGACCCCTTTGACCATAGCGCCCTCTATACTGCCACTGTTACAAGAATATAGAAGCAAACGTTTAATTTTTATCAATTGAACTGCATGGGTCGTCACTATTTCCCGTTTCCTCAGATGTGTGTGTGTCTGCCAACAGGATATTGGTTCAGGAAGGAGTGTATGACCGGTATGTTGCACGTCTCGGGGAGGTCATGAAGCAAGAACTAAGGGTCGGGGACGGTTTTGACGACAGCACCACACAAGGACCTCTCATCAACAGCAAAGCTGTGGACAAGGTAAGGGGGCCTATTGGGAAAATTTGATTTTATTATTGTCAAAATGTGATCAAATTTGATGAAAGAGATTATAAGCTGAGTGTGTTTCCGTTTCGTAAATATCCCATATTATGAATAAAAATTGTATCATGTGGGCTTTTGGCGAACATGATACAAATACAAATTTGTTTATTCCTAATACATGATATTTACAATACAGAAACACATTAGGGTAATAATATCTTTATCACCTAATGACAATCTTGCAATAATCGATTTGTAAGACATAATTTCATCATCTTCCCGAGGCAAGGGCGTTAACTGACTATAATAGTCCAGTTTCCACCCTTGCCGAACTAGGCTTCAATTTCGTGGCTCGCTCGTAGCGCCACCAGTTGGCATCAGGAGGTATATCCCTTCTATGATCCTCATATTGACCAATCAGATTCCACCTCTCATATCACTTACATTCAAGATGATCTGATCGATAATCAAGATATATATTGTAATACGACAGGTCTTACTTCATGAAATGCATCAAATTACTTGAGCACCTTCATTTATAAACATGAAAAGAATCGGAAACATTTGTCGACGCCAAGTTGACGGTACACATGCTTTGCAAATCCTGCAGTCGACCGAAATCTGCACGTTGAAACTGTGTATGAATACAATGTTTGAGTGAACTGCCCAAATTATGACATAGTGCCAAGATGTCTTCACAAACACAGCAACACATTGGGGAAACCCTATCTCAGCAGAACAGAATTTTACTAGACTCGGTTCGGACAATGGCACCGACTGGTGTGTGTATTTACACATGTTGACAAGGTGAGTGAGTGAGTATGGTTTTACGCCGCTTTTAGCAATATTCCAGCAATATCACGGCGGGGGACACCAGAAATGGGCTTCACACATTGTACCCATGTCGGGAATCGAACCCGGGTCTTCGGCGTGACGCGTGAACGCTTTAACCACTAGGCTACCCGACCGCCCCTGTTGACAAGGAGAAGGCATCGTCGCCAATGAGAAACTCACTTTTTCTGTGACATAGAAGTATGAATTTGTATTTTTGTTGACAGGTAGAAGGCGTCGTGGCCAGTGCTGAGGAAAACTCACTTTCTCTGTGATACTGAAGTAGCAGTATGTACCACTTGTTGACAGGTAGAAGGCATCGTGGCCAGTGCTGAGAAAAACTCACTTTCTCTGTGATACTGAAGTAGCAGTATATGTCACTTGTTGACAGGTAGAAGGCATCGTGCCCAATGCTGAGAAACTCACTTTCTCTGTGGTAAAGAAGTAGAAGTATATGCCATTTGTTGACAGGCAGAAGGCGACGTGGCCAGTGCTGAGAAACTCACTCTCTCTGTGATAAAGAAGTAGAAGTATATGACACTTGTTGACAGGTAGAAGGCATCGTGGCAAGTGCTGAGAAACTCACTTTCTCTGTGATATAGAAGTAGCAGTATATGCCACTTGTTGACAGGTAGAGAGCATCGTGGCCAGTGCTGAGAAACTCACTTTCTCTGTGATAAAGCAGTAGAAGTATATGACACTGGTTGACAGGTAGAAGGCATCGTGGCCAGTGCTGAGAAACTCACTTTCTCTGTGATATAGATGTAGCAGTATATGCCACTTGTTGACAGGTAGAGAGCATCGTGGCCAGTGTTGAGAAAGTCACTTTCTCTGTGATATAGAAGTAGCAGTATATGCCACTTGTTGACAGGTAGAGAGCATCGTGGCCAATGCTGAGAAACTCACTTTCTCTGTGATACAGAAGTAGCAGTATACGTCACTTGTTGACAGGTAGAAGGCATCGTGGCCAATGCTGAGAAACTCACTTTCTCTGTGATACAGAAGTAGCAGTAGATGTCACTTGTTGACAGGTAGAAGGCATCGTGGCAAATGCTGAGAAAAACTCACTTTCTCTGTGATACAGAAGTAGCAGTATATGCCACTTGTTGACAGGTAGAAGGCATCGTGTCCAGTGCTGAGAAACTCACTTTCTCTGTGATACAGAAGTAGCAGTATACGTCACTTGTTGACAGGTAGAAGGCATCGTGGAAAATGCCAAGAGACTTGGTGCGTGGCTGGGATGTGGAGGAAAGAGGTCAGACAAGGGAGAGAACTTCGTTGAGACGACACTGCTCTCCGATGTCACGTTAGAAATGAGGTGTGCTCAAGAGGAGATATTTGGACCCGTTGCTGCAGTTATCAAGTAAGTTGCAAACATGGCTGTAGTCAACACCACAGGCTGCAACAAGTTTCTTTCAATTTTTATATTCTACTGGATAAAATAAACATGCAGGAAGGGAATTCTAATATCGTGGGTTTGCAACATTTTTTAATCGAGTTGGGTCATCTGTTGATATATGCTACTTGAAAGAGTTAAAGAACACTCAAATTCTTTCACATTACTAGAGTTAACCTCTCATGGCGCCAAATTCTTTCATGTTACTATTGTTTATCTCTCATGGCAGTCGAACACCAGATGCGAAAGAATCGGGCGTTCTTCAACTTCTTTTGAGTAGTATACAGCCATAAAAAGCAGCACATATACAATAGTGGATATGCAATTGCTATTGTTGTCTGGCACCATCCTTTCTTCTGAAAACAAGGAACTGAATAAGTCTTTAACCGGGCACAAAAAGTTTCTGCAGATATAGATATACAGATATAGTGTTTCAAATGATTTTGACCCATAGGTTACATGTTTTGTTTGAACTAAAATTTATTAAAGAAAGCAAACACCTGAATATTGAAATTTATCACCAACCATCGAAACCATATGTGCTTAAATCTCTACAAGTGCGTCACCAATAGGGAAAGGAAAGATTAAAATTCATCCATTTTGAAAATTAAATTCTTTGAAAAGAGGAGAAGAGAAATAACAAATTTTGTAACAAGCTTTGTTATTTTATTCCCTGAAAGCACCACTTTTATGAAAATAAGGTTTATATTCTCCAAGGTTCCTTCTCATTTATACTTTATAACTTTTTTCTGTAAACGTTTACAAGGGGGGACTATTCATCATTGACAAGCTCACAGGCATATTAACCTTTTGACTGAATGGGTTGAGCATTTTACCTCCAAAATTTAATATGGATGTTGTAAGTCGAATAAGAAAATAAAAACACTTTTGAGTGCCCAAAATGTATGTACACATGTGGGAATCACACTGGGCAAGATGCTGATGCAGAGTGGCTCATTTTGCTGATATTTTAAGATTTCATATATATGACTAAGCAGGGAAGGTACAATTGGCGCTAGTTTTGTTTTTGTGATTCACAAGAACTAAATCGTTTACATCTGAACATAAAAGTACAATCAATTTTCTTGTCATCTTGCAGGCTATTTCTACTCGCGAAACCTGAGCCAGATCTGGCGAGTCGCAGAGAAGTTGGAGGTTGGTCTGTGTGGTGTTAACAAGGGCTTCATCAACGCCACGGAGGCGCCTTTCGGCGGAGTGAAGGAGTCGGGTCTCGGAAGAGAGGGCGGCATATAGGGAATGGATGAGTTCCTTGAGATCAAATATCTCTGTATCGGAGGTATATGATTGCCATGTGCTAACATGGCTCGTGTTGCTTATCCACGCACCTCAAAATCACAGTAGGATAAAAAAACAACATTAAAAGACAAATGCTGGAGAGGTGTGATAAAAGCGAGTCCAAAAGGAAAGTAGTATCGACATATCAGTCGGCTCCGGACAATCAACCTCTCTCTCCATATAAATGTCTTGGTACATGAGGTGACATCGGAGAAGAATGAATGCATTATTTACTTCACCAACTATTGTGCACGACTATCAATCGCCACAACTGCAAATGTTTCCTTGATCTCCATGCATCACATTGACCTAACGGGATCGGCTGATCGGGCTTGGTTGATGCATGTCATCGTATTCCAGTTGCGAAGATCGTGCTCAGGAGGTCAATCACTGGATTGTCTGGTCCAGACTCGATTATATACAGACCGCCGTCATATAGCGAGAATATTTTTAAGTGTAGCGTTACATAACAAAAAACATGGAACTATGAGAATGTGAAAGAAGATAGTGAAATAACAGCGGTTTGGGTTGGTGCATGCCTGTATTACATGTATAGTGTCCGCATTCGCTGAATACAGTGTTGTTGTTTATTTTTGCAGTCTACAAGCGCAAGTAAGCAGATATTAGATCACTCAGCCCTTGCTGTGTGGGACGAGTGCATGGGGTATTTTGAGATTAGGAAATCATATTTTCGGGGTCCAAGTCCACAACCGTTGCTAGAGCATTGTGTACAGAGGATTGCAACGGGACGTTAGTGTATTAGTTTATTGTGTTTAACCATGTCGGGAGTTACTGGAGTTACCACATAAAATGCTGGTTCGCTGCCTTTGCCACTGGAGGTTGTGTAACCACTATCCCCTATCCAAGAACTATTCTGTGTCTTCTGATATAGGAACACATAACATCATGCGTCCGGACGACCTCGGCTGACACTACAACTGCCTTTCTACGGTGACTGGGGAATCATTGGGTGTGGACAGCACCCGCAACTCATTCTTACACTTCACCATGAATACGGAAGGTTATACTTTTCCCGACACTCGGAACAAACTGATCAGAAAAATACACCCCTATATCTACTGACCACTTTCGTCACAGGGAAAGTCCAGCATGTCATAGCTTTCTCAGACTGGAGCCCACGTGACCGCGGACAGTTGTAGTGTGTAACCCATGTCCAGGCACCTTGGTCGTCTAGGTAGAACTCATAGATATTAAAACAATCGGTATCTGGACCATGGATGCTTTGTGTCTATAAGCCTCAGCTAACCGTGAATGCAAAATTAGCTGAGTAAGTCCTTGTTATTCCAGCCGTGTTATCCTAAACATTCTAATGCCTTGTATCACAAACACGATAAAGGGGCGGATCCAAGAGTTTTAAAAACAGTGGTTTTTTTGTGTGTGGTCCACTTGGGCTATTTGGAAATCTACTGGGGCGTTCACCCTAAAGACTACCCCACGAATCACAAACCGTTATGTGCTTTGCTTTAACAACCAAATCAACATCACGTGGTGGTAGGCTTTGTGCAAATATAATGTCATCAGATGTAAAAGAGGGGGGGGGGGGGGGGCTCGGCCACTAGAGTTGAGCACGAAGCACCCAGTGAAGAGCTCACGATATAACGTTGTGGATCTGCATGCGGACAAGTGTTGTCAATTCAAGATGAACAACCTACGGTGGATACTAGCGCCGCAATAAACTTCCATTCGTTCCTTTGTTATACACACTATATACCCAGAGAAAGTAGTATAGTTTCAACGTATTTATACGTTTCAAATGGATCAATCATATTTAAAAACCCGTGTGTAACATGCAGGCTATTGTTCAACCCGTTTATCCTCACTAAGTGATTTGTTTGTTTGTTGTTTCACGCCGCTCTCAGCAATATTTCAGCTATATGACGGCGGTTTGTAAACTGTTTCTGGACCAGATAATCCAGTGATTGATATCATGAGCATCGCTCCACGCAATTGGGATCACATCTTTCTGAGGCAAGAAAGTTAACTGACTATGAAAGTCCAGTGGAAACTGGACTTTTAAAGTCAGTTAACTCTCTTGCCTCTTAGCATCAACCAAATCAGCGAGCCTGACCACCCGACCCCGTTAGTCGCCTCTTACGACAAGCATAGTCGCCTTTTACGGCAAGCATGGGTTGCTGAAGACCTATTCTACCCCGTATCTTCACGGGTGTCTCACTAAGTGAGCATGGTCCCACACCTCTAAGCAATATTTTATAACCATAATCATATCGACGCGCAGCAAAAAGGATGGCCGTCACGGGTAGTAACCATCTTTGGAATCGAACCCCGGTTTTCGAACCGAACGCATTAACTGCAATGCGTCTGCACCGCCTCGTTAGTGATGTAAACATCTGCCAGTCACTGTGTGCTGCTTCCTCAGTACTGAATGTAACAGTTCAATTACCCTGACTAAAATCCCTATTAGAACAAGTCGTTATAACATTTATCAGTTTCGAGGTAAATGTAACGTTTATAATGTGTTTCAGTTAATATTTGACACTGCAGTCAGCAATATTCCAGCTCTTGTCTTCCCTTGAGATGTGGACAGATGTAAGACAGTAGCCAGCATCAATCAGTTAGTTAGCATGAGACCGCCGCAGAGTACACGAACCCATACCCTCACCCAGTTACAATAAGCGTTAGCATTAGATATTTAGTTTCTTTCATTGAAGTTTATTCATCTTTTTGGTCACATGATCTAGAGAATCACGTTCAGTTCCTTGTAGATCTTCCATAGTTTATTAACAGGTTATCACGTTTATAGTTCATAGAATAAGTAATAGGTTATCACGTTTTGTTGCTTTGTCATTTAACAGGTAAGTCGTTCAAATTTTGATAAGTTTTCATGTAAGTTAACCAGCTTTAAAATACTTAGTTCCACTGCGCAACACTTATGACAACGCCTGCGCGGAGACGGACATACTGTTCTCCAAAAATAATACTTTTTCCGAAGCCAACAACGCACAGGCACAAAGTACAACCAAGACAATGTGCTATGTTGTAAAACAAAGTAAATATCACCATTTATCTATGGAATGTCAGTTGAAACTCTTCGAATCCTTGGTAAAGCCAATTTTATTGTATGGCTGTTCAGTTTGGGTTATTTACAAAATATCTGAAACTTCCTGAAATTCCTGAAACTTCTATTCTCTGTAAAATAAAAAAGTACACATTTGAAAATGTAAGATGGAGAATCAGGTTGACATCAAACTGTATATTTTATTGTTAGTCCAAACCTGTTCAAAGTAAATATAATAAGTTCGCTTACGATGTATATAAAATATTATTAGATATCTGCATCTGAACATTACAAACGTGAATGGATTACATTTGAATAATTTGGGGTTCAGTTATTTAAAGCTGATTTATATTTTGGACCATGTCTTAAAATTTTGGATAATAAATATAAAATACCAATACTTCACTTTCGCGGAGCGGATCCTTACAAAAGTTTGCAAATGAACCGAAAATAATACACGGTCAAAGCTTATAATTACATTCGACAACGTAAAACATGTCTTATCTACAATAATTTAACAAAAAACAGTTGTATATATAAAAGCAGACAAAAATGACGAGATTGATAAACATTCCAGGTGTATGAATACATACTGTGGCGTGACATGAATCTCCGATGTTCATACAGTCTGGCCCTCACTCTATGAAGGTTCATACTCCAATGAACTCACACAAAGTGAAGGTAAATGAATGCAATAACACGTGACCAACTCGGCTAATCAGAATGCAGAAATGTTAATGAACACAACCAACGTTGAATTATAATGTAGTGAAACATGTTGTGCATATACAGTACGTGCAGTAAATAATATTGATACAAATGCATATTAATTAACTTGTGAATGCGTGTGGGTTTTCAGTAAACGTTATTCTACAGTAAATAGGGTAAATAAATATGTCAGCGGTGGATAAGTAGAAATATTCATCCTCGCCTCGGATCTATAATATTATTACGAAATGACCCGAACAGGGTGAATATTTACATGCTTAACCATTAAAAGCCGAGGGAGAAGTTGTGTGTTCATTGGAGAGTGCATGAAAACGTGGACGTCAGCGAACTCAATACCAAACCCGCGGAATATCTAACGGCTGTGAAGCGGAAGGTCACCGGTAAACTGTCCTTTTCTTGGCGACAGATACAGGTAAGAATATAACAGGTGGTCTTTGATAAACATCAATGTCTCAGTATTTAGAGTGAGTAAGTGAGTATGGTTCTACGCCGCCTTTATGCAATATTCCAACAATATTACGGCGGGGGGGACACCACAAATGGGCTTCGGACATTGTACCCATGTGAGGAATCGAACCCGGGTCTTCGGCGTGACGAGCGAACGCTTTACCCAGTAGACTCCCCCCCACCGTCCCCTCAGTATTTAGAAGCCCAGGCAGCCATCAACATTATTACTACAGTTGGTTTTTCCCGTGATCGACGTTTGTGTTGGCGTATTGTGCGGTTGTGCCTTGTCACCTGTCAAACATCAGTGATGTACACACCTCGGCTTCATCAGTAACGCAAATTATTTTGTGAAAGGTTACTCAACATATACTGTTATACACTGATGGAAATGTATAAGGGGACACTTAGTTTTAGACACAGTAAAATGATATGATATAATGTGTTCCCAGCCTTGTCTCCCAAATACACGACCGCCTCCGTGGTCTAATGGTAGAGCGTCCATTCGGAGAGCGGACGGTCCGGGGTTCGATCCCCGACCGCGTCATACCAAAAGGCGTTAAAAGATGGTACTTGTTGTTACCCTGTCTGGCGCTCGGCAATAAGGGGCTAAAACAAGGACTGGTCGGCTCGGTGTCAATCAATCAATCAAACTTTATTGTATGAAACACATACAGATAAACAATATCATTTACAGCTGTACAGCGCATTATGTAATTATTGGATAACTAATATGATGCTTGACATGTAATAGAGGTATTGTAATAACAGTGGTAATAACCACAGTGGCAGCAGTAGTAGTATAAAATACAAAAGGAATACAAAAGGAATTGAATAGAAATATGAAGTTTGACGTCGCGAAAGCTTTCAGCCATAGCACGACGTTCAATACAAAAGGATCTATCAGTAATATACAATTTGACAATTTAAATGTATATGCATTTCATATAGTCTGTATACTGTCTGAGTGGGGTATTCATGTTAAACTGCTGCATGGTATCTCAGTGAGCTAGCACTATAAATCGGCATCGGTCCGTACTAGTACAAAGCAGCCACACACACACACACTCGCGCGCGCGCACGCATGCACGTCGCTATATACACATTGGAAACAATGCACACAAACTCACTTCAATATTTGATTCTGATATGTCTTGAATTTGTAGGTGCACTATTTCAAATGTACTGACAGTAAAGCTGATTTCCCATTATGTTTCAGTGTTCCCTTATTCCTTCCCATCAGTATGCCTAAACGTGGCTCCCGAGATCCGGGGTAGAATAGGTCTTCAGAAACCCATGCTTGTCGTAAGAGACGACTAACGTGATCAGGATAAACTTGGCTTCTTATATTAGGCACCGACCATTTTATATTAATGGGAACATTGTTCCCTTATATGTTTCTATCAGTATATGTATAAGGCCTGTAAACGATCCACTTTGTACCAGGCAAACCAGTGGTCGACAGCATGAGCACCAGTCCAAGCATACTCACTCACTCACTCACTTAGGCGGATTGACACTCAGTACTATGATAGCTAAGCGCCGTCATGTAGCTAACATATGAAGAGTGTTTGTTAAACATCAAACAAACAATAACATCATGGAGGAAGTGCATGGATTTACTGGTTTTCTGTGGCTGTTCGTCCTGTGGGTTGAGAGTTGAGTGCAGAGCCTGGTAACAACATTGTCAGCCTGTGCGACTTATGTGATGACACGTATCTTCTTGATACGTGAAGATCTAGTCAGGTCACTCTGTCTGTTATATATATAGCCTACTTCGAGTGCGTTAAAGGGACAGGGACACTGTCAGAAATGGTCAGCTGCATCAGTGAGTGAGTGAGTTGCCATAACCACCCTTTCAATAGTTTTTTTCCAGTTTGCCACGATGTGTCATCTTGCTGTGGGAGGGAAGCCGGAAATGATGCATAACAGGCCTACCAAAGAAAACCACCCGAGAAGATTCCGGGGTAGAATAGGTCTTCAGCAACCCATGATTGCCGTAAAAGGCGACTAACGGGATCGCTGATTTGGTTGATGCATGTCATCGATCCCAATTGTGTGGACCGATGCTCAGGATATCAATCACTCGATTGTCTGGTCCAGACTCGATTATTTTACAGACCGCCGTCATAGAGCTGGAATATAGCTGAGTGCGGCGTTAAACAACAAACAAACCAAACCAAACCAGCAGTGGGCTACCAAACTATGGAAGGTGACGCCTTGCGAGATTTACTGAGTTTGATGCCATTCCACAGTTTGGCAGCTCTCTGCTGGTTTTCTTTGGTAGGCCTGTACGCAAAGGGACAGACCTTTTGATATTCTGATATGCGTCAGAGAAGTTTTTGTTATGGTGGTGGTTGTATCGAGATTAAATATTTTTTCAGCTTCAGCTACAAATCCAGATAATTTCGTACTTAAAAATATGTACCTTTTTTTATGGATGGGTGGGGGTGTCCCCGAAATATCTTTATAAATAATAATAAGCCTGTTGTAAAAAAGGGAACTGTCTGCCACAAAAAAAATACTTTGTTACAAGGTGTTTTGTTGGGTTTTAATTTTTTTTAAAAACAACAAGAAAATAACAAACCTTCAGGCTCGTCGTATAAAATAATATCTGGTTTTGAAATCTGTAGCTATAAAAATATCTAACCTCCAGACAAAATACTGCGCCGAATGGTTGGTGGCACGCAATGTGACAAGTCACCACGCCTGACCCACCTCGCCTCGTACAACTAGCTTATGACACAGGTTACTGGGGCAAGACCTAACGGATTCCATCGGGGAACAACAGAACGTGAATGACCTATTGCAACCTACGCTCGTAGGTGATCATATTTCTGGCAAACCAGGGTTGACCAGATTCAACACGAGTTAACCAGTGATTTAAACAAAATGATTAAATGCAACTGTTGATAAAATACAAAATGACTGCCACGATGAGAAACACAACAGCCAGGTCTGTTGCCATATTTACACACAATTATGAGATGTAAAAAAGGTTTCTTTGCTTGACAAGGCTAGCACTGTACCTTTTCCGTTGAGTACATTAGGCGTAGAACAACAAACAGAAATCATCATCAAAGTTGTATTATTTGTTCCAAAGTATTTATATCAACATTCTGAAATTAAATTTCTCTGACGCACATCAGAATATTTATACAGAATATATATACATATACATATATTCTGATATGCTTCAGGGAAATTTACAATCAATAATAGTTAATATATATATATATATATATATATATATATATATATATATATATATATATATATATATTCTGATATGCTTCAGGGAAATTTACAATCAATAATAGTTCAATAAGTATGTTCAACTTAGGTTACAGAAGTAGGCCGTAAATCAGTTAATATGCTCAAACGTTGGTCAGCCAAAGTCAACTTGGGTTTTATCTTGGTCAACACGTGTTCACCTGGGTCGTCTAGGGTTTTGAGATCGAACGTAAGCATTATAACAAATTATATATTACAGATCTAGTCTGTAAAACCAGCAATGTCTAAAGATAACCCAGATATACATTAACAAGTACGCTCAAACTCGCGCTGCAATAAATCTGAAATTGTATCGACCTTAAAAGTGGTACTTATTGATGATCCGAACGGTATTATACACTAACCGTGAACAATGAATGGTCCCTCAGAGTGAAAGGGGTTGGGTCATACGATAACGTGACAACACATACTGAGAAGGATTCAGCATGGTACGTATCTTCTGTGCCCTTAAGTCGACAGTAGTCTGTGGAATGTGTCATGTAGCATTACGTGTGTACCCATGTGTGTATCTGCGGCTGCATGAGATAAGCGAGACGCAGCTGGTTCAGTATCAGCTGTGACAGTGTGGGCAGACAGTTTGAGAAGCGACGCTCGTGGGACATACTCTGTACTTCCTTGTAGACGGTACACGAAACTCGGTAAGACTTCCGCCCGTATCCCCACTAAAATATATGTATGTAAGTTGGAAAAAATGACTAACTGGAGGGAAATAACATTAGTAGTGCATTACCTCAGTGTGTTAATGGAATTCCCAACCAATTTCCAATTGATGTAAGAGGAATCCTAAGATTAATATATACTCTACAAAAGAAGAAACGCAAAAGCGATTGTTGATGTGTATTTGATATATAAAAAATAATCAATTATAGATAATAATCTATTGTTCAAAATTAACATAAATTTCATTGTCATTGATCTAGTGTCCACTTGACACACATGGAACAGTAGATTTTAAAGGTGAAGGTCATCTGTTCTCAATATTTTGTCCAAAACCGACGTGCATCGTCGTCCCACGGAAGCAATCAGATACCGAATTGTGCCTGCAGTGCTTGTGCCAACTGTCGGGGGGTTCTGTGGTCGTTGCTGACATGCTTGCAGTCGTAGATCCAGTGCATCCAATAAATGTTTGATTGGGTTTAAATCAAGAGACCGAGGGCCATGACAGGACCTGGATGTTGATTCCTGTAAACACGAGGAGGGCACGAGTGGCCCAGTCGTCTATGGCGCCGCGATTCGCTGTCCAGAGTTGCGTCCCTTGGGCAAGCCAGAAACCTATGATTGTGGGTTCGAATCCCGGTTCGCCCCGATTATGTTTCTAGGTTTGTCAGCACCATACCAGTGCTCGTGGGTTTCACCGAAGTGGTAAACGTCTGAGACCTGCATCACTCCGGGCTTTCCTCCCACATAAAGCTGACACCAAATTTCTCCAGTACCTCATTCCCTCCACACAAATCAATCCCAATCCATGCAGAAATGACCAACTTACTTTTTATATTAATTTTGTATGGATACGGGCGGAAGTCTTCACTGACAGAAATAGATAGTGAAGTTTACCTACTTAGTGAATTTCACTGTCCACTCACACACTAACATGCCAAGAGGTCTTACGAACCAGTTACTAAATTTTTGACAAATATAAGTATCGTTAATCTTCTTCTCATAATTTACTAACCCAAATAGTATGTTTACTACTAGTTAGCCTTTAGCTGTTACTACATTTAAGAAAATGCTCTTTTCTTTGCCATTCTGCTCTTCCTGTAGGCAGTTACTGAATAGAATATGCAAAAAAACAAACAAGTCAATAACAAATAACATTGTAGGTGAGAGATAACACATTAATTTGCAGTGGCACGCTTCATTTAAACCCCTTGGCTCGAAGCGCCGAACAGGTTTAGATCCATTCGTCACCACTCGCCCCTTTTCGTAACCTGAAAGAAGATACTATTCGGCTTGTCCCGGAATAACACGAGTTGTTCACGAATGGTTTAGATCTCTTTTAAATACGGTTATCAGAACAATGCTGTTTAAATATTTAAGGTGCTCTGGTTCTTTGAATGAATGTTAACCATTGTGAAAAAGGTTATTTTATGAAGGCAACGTGCAACTGAGAACACTGTGTGAGTCGGCCTTGCGTGATGCACGTGAAATATGCTCCCTCACCTCACCTGACTGGAAATACCATCCAAAGCAGTATATTAACCCAATTCACACTCCCGTTGATGTACAGCAAACAAACGTAGTGGAAAGAAATGCTTGGGAATAGTATGACAGACAGCATCATTAAACATGTTCTTGGTTTCTATTCATCATTGAAAAAAGCATGATTTTCTGTGCGTCTGCAGTAGTCTTGTTTGGAATCACTCTTGGTTCCTCAATGATATTTTTCAATTTTTCAGGTGTGTTGCACGTGTTCGCGATCAGTACAAATTTTGTCCAGACGCCTGAAAGTTTCCCAGCTTCGTGTGTTTCACATCATCGCCATGGATACAGTTCCGCCTGCAGCGTCAGGCGTCCGCAGCGCCAGCAGTTTCCTGTTTGACAAGGCATTTGTCGATGGGCAGTGGGTCGGTGCAAAGTCAGGCTCAGTATACCAAAGTAAGATTATTCTTATAACTTCATGTAGTTATCCACGGTTATATTAACAAAGGACAGGGTATGTTAGCGACGTTTTTTCACCCACAAGATTATTCAAGAAACGAGCAAAACATTTGTCAGATGTGTTCGTTTGAATAATAATTAGATGTTGGTGTTCTTTTTGGACGTAGAAGCGCACCAAATAGGCTCATGCTAAATGTTTTGTTTGTTTGTTTGTTGGTAAACGCCGCACTCAGCAATATTCCAGCTATATAACGGGGGCCTGCAAATAATCGATTCTGGACCAGACAATCCGGTGATTGACATTATGAGCATCGATCCACGCATCGAATCGATTTGCGCTGATTATGATTCTTGGTTTCTAAGCACCATACCCATGTCTAGGTGGAGTCAACAAAGTGGTGACACCCGTGCAGATCCAGGGCTGAGAAGGTCTTAAGCAACACATGCTTGCCATAAAAGGAGACTATGCTTGTCGTAAGAGGCGACTAACGGGATCGGGTGGTCAGGCTCTGATTTGGTTGATGCATGTCATCGATCCCATTTACGTGGATCATGATGTCAATCACTGGATTGTCTGGTCCAGGCTCGATTATTTACAAAAAATAAAGGATTATGAATAGAATCTCACTCTCTCAGGGGGATACAGGAATGGGTGTTGTCCGTGCGTCCATCCGTCACGTTTCGTTTAATATTTTAAGAGATGGTGCATATGTTACTAACACATGTTGAACAGGTGCCTTTTGATGTTTTGGTATTCCTAAAAAATGATTTTTGGTCGTAACTCAAAAACCGCTAAATATTTTATTATGAAACTTATTCAAATAATAAACGCATTCTGAACTGGTGCCTTTTGCTGTTTTATTGGGACTGAACCCAAATACAGGTTACTTTCATTACCACAGCGTTCATTCCAACAGATGGGTTGTTGTGTTCATATCTGGATAAAAAGTATCCATGATTTATTTACTACATCATCCATAAAACTGTATACTTATATATGCAGAGTACTGACATTGTCATGCTAATTTGGATTTTCTACAAAAAAAAGATCTACGCAGAGTTCACTGAGAACCGAATTCCCTAATTGGGATGTTAACACGTGTACAAGGATCATGATGAATGGTGAAAAATATAACACAGACAACAATTTCCAAGTTTCACCCGAACCAGCCTACTTCCGATCAGTGGGTGAAATATTTTTTAGTGCTTGTATTCACAAAACAAAACTTCCAGTGAACTTGTCAAGACATGCCGAACGTGTATATTAACTACTATATGAACAAACAAAATTCTAATGTGCCCCATGGCAATATTTTCTTTTTCTTCTTATATATGGTGAATGCTGAAAACAAACCACAAACCACAATTTGCAAGATGCATCCAAACCAGCCTTCTTCCTTACAGTGGGTTAAAAGAGTGTTCGTGCTTTCCCTTAGGCCACTCGCAAAAGGTCCAGTAAACTTGTCAAAACTTATCATGATGTGCACCATGGCATTGTTTTCTTCTTCCTCCTCCTCTTCTTCTTATTTGTTACTGCTACTCTATGGCCTGACTCCATCGCCTGTTTCCACGCAGCACCCGAGAACATCCGGGTTAGATGAGGTCCTTAGCAACCTATGCTTGTCGTAAGAGGCGACTAACGAGATCGGGTGGTCAGATTTGCTGACTTGGTTGATGCATGTCTTCATATCCCAAATTGCGTGGATCGATGCTCATGATGTCAGTCACTGGATTGACTGATCCAGAATCGATTATTTACCGTCATATAGCTGGAATATTGCTGATTGTGGCGTTATTTGTTTGTTTGTTCGTTGTTAACAAACAACGTTTTCCCGCAGTCACCAACCCGTCGACAGGCAAGGTGATTGGTTCCGTCCCAGACATGAACGCAGACGACACCCAGCAGGCCATAGAGAAGGCTAATCTGGCGTTCCTCAAGTGGAGGGACACCACTGCAAAGGTAGGCACCATGTGGATGTGGTGAGGTAAAAATATCCTGAAGTCTTGCTTGTCTGCTTCAGTTTCAAAAGGGTCCCGCCTTGTCTGGTATAGTGTTTAGTTGTTTACATATTGCTGTTGTGTGTAATGAACTGCTTCTCTATTTGGACAAGATACATTCACACAATATTAGTGAACCTTTCCATTGAACTTTTTTGCAGGAACGGAGCTTGATTCTCAGGAAGTGGTTTGATTTGACCAACCAAAACACGCTGGAGTTAGCTAAACTAATGACAGCTGAAAACGTAAGAAAATAGATTTTACAGTTTATGGCCTGTCCAGTTTCATTTGAGACCAGATGTTGTGATAAGCACGTGGAACAGGAATGGAGTGAGTGAGTGAGTGAGTATGGTTTTGCGCCGCTTTTAGCAATATTCCAGCAATATCACGGCGGAGGACACATTGCACCCATGTCGGGAATCGAACCCGGGTCTTTGGTGTGACGAGAGAACGCTTTAACCACATAGGTCACCGTAAAACTGATAAATAATCCTGGCAATTCAGACTTTGAAAAGGTCATTATCAATGTGAAAGACAAGGAAGGGACAAACGTTCTACTTGCACTGCTTTTAATCTAGCACTAGAAGTGACATACACTAGTATTCACAGAGTTCAAAGATGGATCAAAGGTATTATTCGTGTTAGCACACTTATTTTGCAAAGAGCACACCTTACATATTCACGAGGGCCCTGTTGCGCCCTTCATTTTTGAAAATAAATTTCTATCCCCGACTGTAGGTCCTCTGGCCTTAATTTATCACAGGTAAGGGTCACAGATAAAATTATTCCCTTTGATCTAAAGCTCTGCAATGCCCATCCATACTGTCAGTATCAATATTCACTTGCTATTTCCCGGTCCCCAGGGCAAACCCTTGCAACAGGCCTTGGCTGAGATATCTACCGCTAGTGGGTTTATCGAGTGGTATGCGGAGGAAGCCAAGCGTGTCTACGGTGATATAATTCCGTCAACAGCTGCCAGCAAGAAGATGCTGGTCTTGAAACAGCCTATTGGTGTGGCCGGTATGATCACTCCCGTAAGTCAAACATCATCTATATCCCCTGCCATTTTAAATATGTGCATCAAGTCACAAAAGGTATGTCATTTACCTCATTTTGTCCAAAACTGTAAATCCTAAAGCTTGTGAGTATAACTGGCATTACCAGATTTATTTTGACAGATTCGGTCGTACAGCCTGTAAGTGCCGTTCGGAATCCCATGTGTTAACCTAGAAAGCATGTTTTAGACTTTAACTTTCGCGATCTCGTAACCGCTGCTTTGAATAGTCGGATGAAAGGTCATTCTGCCGTGACCTGTAATGGTATGTCCTCGGACCTATGTGTAGCGGAAGCGAGCACAAATTTTTTTAATCAGATTGATAACAATGTTCCATATGATATTTTCAAAATCAGTTCCACTAAATCGCATCCCCGAACTTCCGCTCTCCGGGCGGACGCTCTGCCACTAGATTACGGAGGCGGTGCTCAGGAAACGAACCCAACCCACATTTGAACATGTCCAACTTGCTACCTTGGAAACGTCGAAAAAGGAAGCACCTTTAGTCAAAATTGTGAACAGCAAAAAGTACCAATTCAATGCATGCCGGTTTATGTGTCTCGAATGCTCCGGGAACAAAACGTGACAGACGGACAAATGAAGCCCATTTCTATATCCCCCGCACAACTGTGTTCGTCTGGGCGGGGGATTATAAATAATTTCTTCGTATTGGTCAGATGTTCAGTTTCACAACACATAGACCCAGTTGGACAATGACCGTATTTGTGTTACAGTGGAACTTTCCCAGTGCTATGATCACAAGGAAGGCCTGTGCGGCCATTGCTGCCGGTTGCACCGTCGTCTTGAAGCCAGCAGAAGACACGCCGTTCTCAGCTCTGGCAATGTGTCAGGTGAGTGGAAGGTATCAAGGACACTTACTGTTCTCAGCTCTGGCTATGTGTCAGGTGAGTGGAAGGTATCAAGGACACTTACTGTTCTCAGCTCTGGCTATGTGTCAGGGGAGTGGAGGGTATCAAGGACACCTACTGTTCTCAGCTCTGGCTATGTGTCAGGGGAGTGGAGGGTATCAAGGACACCTACTGTTCTCAGCTCTGGCTATGTGTCAGGGGAGTGGAGGGTATCAAGGACACCTACTGTTCTCAGCTCTGGCTATGTGTCAGGGGGAGTGGAGGTTATCAAGGACACCTACTGTTCTCAGCTCTGGCTATGTGTCAGGGGAGTGGGGGTTATCAAGGACACCTACTGTTCTCAGCTCTGGCTATGTGTCAGGTGAGTGGAGTGTATCAAGGACACCTACTGTCGTCCAGGGAAAGTACAGAGGAACACTCGGACCAGCATGTTCCTTTCATGAATGTTTGAGCTCAGTTTGAGAATGTCAGGGGAAGCTTGTGTCATCATTGTAAGTTCTTAACAATTGCAACATCCTCTTCCACACAACTTTAGAACATTACTATCAAATTGGAGCAAAATGTACATCTTGGCGACAGACTTTCAAGACTTTCATTTTTAAATGTTTTTTTTTTCAAAATTATACAGAAGAAACAAATGTGTTCTTTTCTGGTTAACATGATTTGTAACACTGATTAACACAGCTGCATTTAAAAAAAAAAGAACTTCCCTCTTTCTCCAGAAATTATGGTACATATTCTAGTAAAATTCTGTTTGGTCGAGTAAGCTAAGCTAATAACAGACCATATTACAACACTAAATTCTACTGGAAATGAATAGGGGCCATGTTGTCTCAAACATTTTAGCACACACTGTACATTATGTTTTTATAGAATCCAACTGCAAAGTGTTTCATCAGTAAGTCTCTGCCAAACAATCAAATCAAGCTGTTGCAGTGATAGAATCTTTCATTGGCCTCTCTCCCTCCTCCCAGCTGGCCAAGGAGGCAGGCGTCCCGGACGGAGTCTTGAATGTGGTGACCAGTTCCCGTGACAACGCCCCTGCAGTGGGCAACGTGCTGTGCACCAGCCCCATCATCAAGAAGATCTCCTTCACAGGGTCCACAGTCACAGGGAAGGTGAGAGTACATTGGGGTCTGCCATCTACCATCTGCCATCAGACAGGCTATACTTTTATCATAAACTGTGAAACCTCGCTTATCTGGACCTCGTGGTGTTTTGTTGTAGATTCTCCTCAAACAGTCGGCTTCTACGGTGAAGAAGGTCTCGCTAGAGCTGGGCGGTAACGCGGCGTTCATTGTGTTCGACAGTGGCGATATAGAGGCAGCAGTCCGAGGGACAATGGTCAGCAAGTTTCGATGTAGC
Organism: Haliotis cracherodii; assembly: GCF_022045235.1. Taxonomy (NCBI): domain Eukaryota; kingdom Metazoa; phylum Mollusca; class Gastropoda; order Lepetellida; family Haliotidae; genus Haliotis; species Haliotis cracherodii. The sequence continues at coordinate 10,520,946 of NW_027266319.1, forward strand.
GGACAGGTAAGGCCATCAATGTTTTGTTTTGTTTGTTTGTTTGTTGTTTAGTCCAGCAATAATTATGACGGCTGTCTGTTAATAATTGAGTCTCTACTCGACGCAATTTGGGATAGATGACATGCCAGGAATAACCGTTATGATTCTACCTGGGCATACAGGTAATCAATCAATCAGTTAAGACAATCGATCATGGTTGGATGTAAGGGATTAATCCTTCTGAACTCTACAGTTAAGGTAGAAATAGGTCACATGTGCCAAATTAAAGTTCCAGTCAAGTAAGGATTTTAACCTTGAGCACATACCAACAACGGAGACACACAAATTTATCTACATAAAAAATATACTTTTCTCGGTTTTTGATAACCCTTTCCTTGGTACACTGTCACTTATCCATTTTCCTCTCAGAATACTGTACGACGTACATTGACTTATCATTGAGACGTGTTTTATCGTGTTTAAGTGTCTAAATACATATTTCATATCAAATATACAATCTTGAATCGTGAGATTTTTATTATCCAAAATCAGTCTTCCAACTTACTTTGTATTCATTTCTTTTCAGTTTGTAAATAGTAATAACCAGTGTCTTGAGTGTTACAAGTCCTTTAACAAGCTTCAGAGGCAGAGATTAGTGAGAGTGTGACGTCATGGTAACCGATGATGTCAGAATGGTCTGGAAAGCATTATCTCCCAAACAATATCTCCTTTAGAGGATGATATCTATATAACATCCATGATACTGCCGCTGTTAACACGAAAATAGAATAAAACATTTCATTTTTATAAATTGAACTGCATGGGTGATCTGTTTCCCGTTTTCTACAGGCGTGTGTGTCTGCCAACAGGATATTGGTTCAGGAAGGAGTGTATGACCGGTATGTTGCACGTCTCGGGGAGGTCATGAAGCAAGAACTAAGGGTCGGGGACGGTTTTGACGACAGCACCACACAAGGACCTCTCATCAACAGCAAGGCTGTAGACAAAGTAAGAAGGCCTGTCTTATTATTCTCAAAATTTGATCAAATTTGAAGAAAGAGATTATTAGCCGTTTCGTATATATGCTATAATATGAATAAAAATTGTGGGTTTTGGGCGTATTTAATACATAATTATACATGTGTATGTACCACTTGCTGACAGGTAGAAGGCATCGTGGCCAGTGCAGAGAAACTCACTTTCTCTGTGATAAAGAAGTAGCAGTATATGCCACTTGTTGACAGGTAGAAGGCATCGTAGCCAGTGCTGAGAACTCACTTTCTCTGTGATACAGAAGTAGCAGTATATGCCACTTGTTGACAGGTAGAAGGCATCGTGGCCAGTGCTGAGAAACTCACTTTCTCTGTGATAAAGAAGTAGCAGTATATGCCACTTGTTGACAGGTAAAAGGCATCGTGGCCAGTGCTGAGAAATTCACTCTCTCTGTGATAAAGAAGTAGCAGTATCTGCCACTTGTTGACAGGTAAAAGGCATCGTGGCCAGTGCTGAGAAACTCACTTTCTCTGTGATAAAGAAGTAGCAGTATATGCCACTTGTTGACAGGTAAAAGGCATCGTGGCCAGTGCTGAGAAACTCACTTTCTCTGTGATAAAGAAGTAGCAGTATATGCCACTTGTTGACAGGTAAAAGTCATCGTGGCCAGTGCTGAGAAATTCACTCTCTCTGTGATAAAGAAGTAGCAGTATCTGCCACTTGTTGACAGGTAGAAGGCATCGTACCCAGTGCTGAGAAACTCACTTTCTCTGTGATAAAGAAGTAGCAGTATATGCCACTTGTTGACAGGTAAAAGTCATCGTGGCCAGTGCTGAGAAATTCACTCTCTCTGTGATAAAGAAGTAGCAGTATCTGCCACTTGTTGACAGGTAGAAGGCATCGTACCCAGTGCTGAGAAACTCACTTTCTCTGTGACATAGAAGTAGCAGTATATGCCACTTGTTGACAGGTAGAAGGCATCGTGGAGGATGCCAAGAGACTTGGCGCGAGGGTGGGATGTGGGGGCAAGAGGTCAGACAAGGGAGTGAACTTCTTTGAGCCGACACTGCTCTCCGATGTCACGCTGGAAATGAGGTGTGCTAAGGAGGAAATATTTGGACCAGTTGCTGCAGTTATGAAGTAAGTTGCAAACGTGGCTGTAATCAACATCATAGGATGCAACAAGTTTCTACCATATTTGTTTTTCAACTGGATAAAATAAACACGCAGTAGGGGTATTCTAATATCATGGGTGTGCAACACTTTTATCATTAATCGAGTTTGGACATCTATTGATATTTACTATTCAACCGAAGTTTAAAGAGCGCCCAATTCTACAGTTAATCTCTCATGGCGCCATAGCATGACAGATTAACCATAGTAGTACTCTCCTGGGCAGTATCTAATCACAGAGTCATGTGTATGCAACACATATAAAACAGGGGACTGATGGTATACACTTGTGTTTAAGTTCCTGATATTTGAATTGACTCAAATGTAGTAAATATGTTTTAGTTGGGCTTCTATTTATTCCCAATGCGGATGCAATATGGTGTCTTCGCCATACAAGCATCGTGTTTTCATGTATTCTATTGATGGAATAGGGGCTCCTTACAATATAAACATATTGTTTTCATGTATTCTTTTGATGGAATATGGGCTCTTTACAATATAGAAATGTTGATTTCGTGTATTCTTTTGATGGAATAGGGGCTCTTGACAATATAAAATATTGTTTTCATGTATTCTTTTGAGGATGCAAACGTGATCTTACAATTGTATCATATTGCATCTTTTTCAATAGACCGAATATTTCTTTGTGAGTCCAATTCCCATAAGCAGACATGGATGCTAAATACTCCAGGTACGATGGCTCACAATCACAGGTCACACATTCTAATGACCTTATGACATTTTAGAAGGATCTTTAAAGATATAACCATGTTCTACCCCATAATTGAAATTGGGGATTTAGCTTGGTAGAACTGGAAACGTCAGTAACTTTGGTTTCTTATCACAGGTTCAAGACAGAGGAGGAGGCAGTTGCCATAGCAAACTCCACCAGTTATGGCCTGGCAGGTAAGGCAGTATTTCCATGGCAACGTTCTCGTTGCATTTCAGTTAGTTTGTATGGCCACTCAAAGTTCGAGATCTGTTTTGAACAGATGGCGACTAATGAGATTAATCAGGCTATGATGTAACGTTGGTTGGTTTGTTGTTTAACGCCGCACTCAGCATTATCCCAGCTATATTACGGCGTTCTGTAAATAATCGAGTCTACGAGTCTGGACCAGACAATCCAGTGATTTATATCAGGAGCATCGATCCACGCAATTGGGACAGATGACATACATCAACCAAGTCAGGGAGCCTGACCACCCGATCCCGTTATTCACCTCCTACGACAAGCATAGTAGCCTTTTATGGCAAGCATGGGTTGCTGAAGACCTAGTCCATCCCGGATCTTCACGGGTCCTATGATATAACGACTCAATCTAGTTCTACTCAGTAAACATTACGCAAGGGAAAAGCCAGTCGGTATTGTGTCATTCATTACCTGTAAGAGCTCGATTTAGCTTTAAAAAGTATGCAAAATAATTCAAATGTCAGGCTAACCCTTCCTTGTCAACACATCGATCTTTGAACGTTTAATTATTCTGGGCTTTACCATACTACATCACAAATCCCTGTGTTGTGTGTAAATTTGTCATGCTTTCTTCGGCCTGACGTCATCAAACTGTGGGTACTTCAAGATCACGTGCACATTGTCCGGTGGAGCAAGATTTTCATATCAACATGCAGTTGGTGCCTTATATCGAGCCCGAACCTATAACTTGGCTGAAACGTTTCCACAGTTTCGAATGATTTTGACCTATATGTTACTTTTGTGTGTGAATTAAAATTTATAGAAGAAAGCCAAATTTTTTGTAAATGATCAAGAGAATTTCAGGGCAGTTCAAGACTTCAACCTTTGAAACGATGCAGCAAACACATTTTCTGAAACTGTCCTCCAGTTTATGCTTATACCTCAACATGGATGTACGACTTTCTTTGTTTCTTTGTTTGATGTTTAACGCCACACTAAGCAATATTCCAGCTATATGGTGGCGGACTGTAAATAATCGAGTCTGGACCAGACAATCCAGTGACAGACATCATGAGTGAGTGAGGAGTGAGTGAGTGAGTTAGTTAGTTTGGTTTAATGCAGCTTTAAATAGTATTACAGTTTATCAACTTGTCAGCGTAATGTGGGGGGAAAGCCCGAAGTGATGCGGGTCTCAGACGTTTACCACTTCGGTGAAACCCACGAGCACGGGTGTGGTGATGACAAACCTAGAAACATAATCGGGGCGAACCGGGATTCGAACCCACAATCGTAGGTTTCTGGCGTGCCCAAGGGACGTACCTCTGCACAGCGAATCGCGGCGCCTTACACGACTGGGCCACCCGTGATACGATGACATGCATCAACCAAGTTGACCACCCGATCCCGTTAGTCGCCTCTTACCCAAGCATAATCGCCTTTTACGACACGGATGGTTTGCTGAGGACCTTTTCTAACCCGGATCATCACGGGTTAGCTATGTTTTGGCTTGATAACGTTGTAAATGTGAATTGTTACGACAAGCCTTGTTGCCTCCTTTGAGAAGCATTCTAACTTGGATCTTGGATTTTCACGTTTTGGAAGTATGTCACCAAAAGGGGAAGGAAATAATAAGATTCATCCAAATTGATAAATGTGTTCTTTGAAAAAGATGGGAAGAGAAATTATTGAAATTGTTTTATTTAGTTCCCAGAAAAGACCACCTTTTGTGAAAATTATGAAAATACGTTTTAAATTCTTTACGGTATCTACTCCTTTTTCAATTTGTCTATGAGAGGATAACAAGGAGATACTACTCATCACTGACAAGGTGTTTGTCCACAGCCATACATAACGTCACATGGTTTATACATTTCCCCTACCAATATTATATGGATGTTGTAGGTTGAATAAGAATACTAGAACATTTTTGAAAGATTTGTGGGTATCACAGTGATGCCGACTGGCTGGTATTTTAAGAGTTTTGAATGTGTGACAAAGCAGGAGAGCTACAAGTGGTGCTAGTTTTGTTTTTGTGATTCACAAGGACGAAATCCTGAACATCTGAACATAAAAGTACCATGAAATTGTCTTGTCATCTTGCAGGCTATTTCTACTCACGAAACCTGAGCCAGATCTGGCGAGTCGCAGAGAAGTTGGAGGTTGGTCTGTGTGGTGTTAACGAGGGCTTCATCAACGCCACTGAGGCGCCTTTCGGCGGAGTGAAGGAGTCGGGTCTCGGAAGAGAGGGCGGAAAATACGGAATTGATGAGTTCCTTGAGATCAAATATCTCTGTCTCGGAGGTATATAACTGCCGTTTGTCTTCAAAATTAGTTTGAAGCACGTTCACGGGAAATATATCAACATGACCATCTATGCTGATGTGAATAAATGTCATGCCTAAAGGATGTATTTATGTAGTTCATGAATGGCGCATGACTTCATAATGCCAAGATTCACAAGCCCTGTGTCTTTTCTTCGTTGATTCATTTACTCAAGAATCAAAACATTGTCAGAGCATTTTAGAGGTTCATGATTGTTTAAACTTTTATATCTGACCTTTGTTATAGTAAACACAAAATATTTATTATTATGAGAACAAATTTATGGTTAGTCTTTAGCCCGGCATTAATTGACATTAAAAGTGGCTATTACATGCAGCCAGTATAATATTCATAATCAAGTGTGACAAAACCGATAAAACGGCGACATAGCCATCATTATCATAATACTGAAATACAAGCCCCGTCTTACGGATGTTTCCTTCCATTAATGATCACAATACCTTCATAATCAATTCACCTTAAATTTGTAATTGTAAAATACCAGTCATCCTGCCATATCCGAATAAAAAAAATAACTGTCTCTTGTCTTCAAATGATGCCTCTTCTTGTGAGAAGTTGTCATTGAAATTTTGTTTTTTTGTTGTTTAACGCCGCACCCAGCAATATTCCAGCTATATGACGGCGGTCTGTAAATAATCGAGTCTTGACCAGACAATCCAGTGATTTACACTTTCACGGGGCTGGTGTACTGTCGTGGGAGAAAATGATATTGGTAAAACCCCCACGAGGAGTAATGTAAATGCTGTCATGAAACGAATAGCTGATTGAATACTTCCTAATTAACAGCGGGGGGGGGATGCTGAGAAATATTTTCGAGGAGAATTTTGGGTTGATTTTCTCGATCACATGCTACAACAGTGAATGTAAAATATAATAAACTGTGGATGGTGGTTGTTGCAGTCCTTTCCACAGGTATGGCCACAATGTCATCCCTCGCCATATCGCTAACTTCCTGCAGATGAGGTAATTACATGTATTTGTTTTACCACGTACGTACATTGTGTCTGCGAGATGCAAACAATATAGTACTACTGAACAGCACGTGTACGTTACTTAGGAATTTAACCGATAAACCATCTCTTGTTGACGACATTTTGTCGCTTTCTGTTCACGAGCGTACAGAGTTGTACAGACAGCTCCTCCAATCCCAAAGCAAGGCCAATTTACTTGGTTCTTTATTGGGTGAGCATATGTCTCCACAGATTAAAACTGATGCCGATTCCTTTGCTAGACAGTTCAAGGATATTGGTTACATTTCTGAGATCGATTCAGATGTTTGGCTCGAATCTCGAAATTCAACGCTGATTTCTTTTCTCAGCAAAATCACTTCTTCACCGGACAACCACTACCTCCTCGCTGGCACCGTCGAATCAATCTACAAACTTTCTGTCCCTTCGCTCATTTCGCCCTTTGCCTTTCTTGTCAATATACATAGCCACCGGAAGTAAGTATGCTGTCGATGTCTTGGGGCACTGTAGTCCGTCAGGTGGTTATCACACCATAACCACTTGGATAGCAGACCTCAAGACAGCCCCAGCACCAGTACCTTCAGGTGTGTTGTGCAATGTATTTGACAACGAACAAGTGATAGGCAGGAAGTACCAGATCAAACCCAACCATGCTACGGAAGTGTCTGTTATCACCACAAAGGGTTTCGTCGTGCTTTCCGGATCTGACAATCAGGCCCGGGCAGACCTATTTCCACCACCCTTGCGTGAACTCTCGAAATCTTCCACTCCCGCAGTTGACTCTCCTCTAGAAGCAGCCCTGTCGCGCACCTTACATCAGGTTTCAGGGAAAATACGAGGCAGTGCACATGGAAAAATTGAAGGTGTTCATTACCGCAGCGATAGAGGAGGTTCTGGATGATAGTAAGGACGATGATATGGACAAAGTCATCCATACACAGACTGACCAAGGTAGTCTCGTGTATACTTTGTGTTAGGCCTCCAATTCCAGGCGGAAGCAGATATGTAGTGGCTGTGGTGCAAGGGAAGGTCTTTCCCAGGCGCGGCGCAGTGACAAAGCACTGCCTGACGAATTAGTTCCCCCTCATGACACCTTCGTGAAGGTCACCTTTGCTTTGGGTGAATCTCAGACAGAGGTGTCCTCGCAGCTGAACGAGGAGCGCTATGCTCACATAGTCAGTAATCATGAGGGCCCGAAGGAACTCATTCTTACAGATCCGGTGTTCTGCAATCCAAACAGCCTGGAGACTGTGGCACAGGTTTTAAGACAGATTGGGAGAGAGAATGGGATTGCAAGATATGGAGGAAAGCAACGGAATTGGACTTTTGTATGCTGCAACGGATGACCGTTTTTAATTTGCAAGAAGCTATCTGAAGAGGCAGTTATTTGCAAAATTTGTTAAGGTTCCTTTCTATCTACGGATGCCTACAAAAAACATCACCGGACTGACCATCGGGGTAGAAAAAAGTGAGTTCTATCACAAATTCGACTGGTTCTACCTCAAAATTGATTCTGCCCATTATGAACTGAATCTCATCAGGTCATTTCTTTAACTCAACTGGCTTCCATTACTTGAAGTCTTGAGCCATGACATGGGATTCAAGAGTGAATTGGCCAAAAGATTTGCACTTTCGTGCAAAGACTTCCACAAGTCATGGACACTGTTGTTGGTATTCCATGTGGGTGCCCTGAGGGAGCTTGTTTGGCCCTATGTTCGACAAAGCGTAACGGCCGGTCAACACCCAACCGCCAACCAGTTCCTCGAATGGTCAAATGAAACCTACACTGACCCCACAAGGAAGTATCTACTCTTCCAGATCACGAGATACTCTCAGGGCATTATCAACTTCAGAATGGCCATCCGACGAAACAACGCTGACTTGCTCGAGAGTGCAAAATTCAGGACCAGGGAACTATTTATTGGAAGAAATCATCCCAAATACCAGGAGATAGAAGTGCATGACACCATACAAAAAATGATGATGCCAAGCGAAGTTCTTGCGACGTTCAATGCAAACTCATCTGTTACGACCACTGGGAATTGTTCACTTGGGGAAGGTTTTGATTTTATCTTGGTAGAGAAGAACAGGGAACTAAAAGATTGGATTCCGAATTGTGTTCCCTCGAGTGCCACCTGGCTCCACGCATGTCGGAACCAACGAAGACTATCGTCTCTGAAACAGATGATTTCAAATCTTGTTGGTGTACCCGACAGGAGACACTGTGTTCGCTCAATTGATGTGGAGGCCGCCGTCTTTGCGTGGAGAGCTAGGTTGCGTCACTATGTGGCTGTAGCCAAGAGCAGCCACCTTGGCATACGAGGTGAACCACTTGACGACGCTCTACACAAGTTCACTGTGGAGGCAGGTAAACGGCGACAGTACTACATTGAGACCGTCTGTCTTCGCCGTGAGTAACCCAACATTCCTGAACTTCGTCATCCGAGGCCAATTTACTTGGTTCTTTATTGGGTGAGCATATGTCTCTACAGCTTAAAACTGATGCCGATTCCTTTGCTAGACAGTTCAAGGATATTGGTTACATTTCTGAGATCGATTCAGATGTTTGGCTCGAATCTCGAAATTCAACGCTGATTTCTTTTCTCAGCAAAATCACTTCTTCACCGGACAACCACTACCTCCTCGCTCGCACCGTCGAATCAATCTACAAACTTTCTGTCCCTTCGCTCATTTCGCCCTTTGCCTTTCTTGTCAATACACATAGCCACCGGAAGTAAGTATGCTGTCGATGTCTTGGGGCACTGTAGTCCGTCAGGTGGTTATCACACCATAACCACTTGGATAGCAGACCTCAAGACAGCCCCAGCACCAGTACCTTCAGGTGTGTTGTGCAATGTATTTGACAACGAACAAGTGGTAGGCAGGAAGCACCAAATCAAACCCAACCATGCTACGGAAGTGTCTGTTATCACCACAAAGGGTAGACCTATTTCCACCACCCTTGCGTGAACTCTCGAAATCTTCCACTCCCGCGGTTGACTCTCCTCTAGAAGCAGCCCTGTCGCGCACCTTACATCAGGATTCAAGTAAATACGAGGCAGTGCACATGGAACAATTGAAGGTGATCATTACCGCGGTGATAGAGGAGGTTCTGGATGATAGTGAGGACAATGATATGGACAAAGTCATCCATACACAGACTGACCCAGGTAGTCTCGTGTGTACTTTGTGTTCAGCCTCCAATTTCAGACGGAAGCAGATATGTAGTGGCTGTGGTGCAAGGGAAGGTCTTTCCCAGGCGCGGCGCACTGACAAGCACTGCCTCATGACACCTTCGTGAAGGTCACCTTTGCTTTGGGTGAATCTCAGACAGAGGTGTCCTCGCAGCTGACCGAGGAGCGCTATGCTCACATAGTCAGTAATCATGAGGGTCCGAAGGAGCTCATTCTTACAGATCCGGTGTTGTGCAATCCAAACAGCCTGGAGACTGTGGCACAGGTTTTAAGACAGATTGGGAGAGAGAATGGGATTGCAAGATATGGAGGAAAGCAACGAATTGGACTTTTGTATGCTGCAACGGACTACCATTTTTAATTTGCAAGAAGCTATCTGAAGAGGCAGTTATTTGCAAAATTTGTTAAGGTTCCTTTCTATCTACGGATGCCTACAAAAAACATCACCGGACTGACCATCGGGGTAGAAAAAAGTGAGTTCTATCACAAATTCGACTGGTTCTACCTCAAAATTGATTCTGCCCATTATGAACTGAATCTCATCAGGTCATTTCTTTAACTCAACTGGCTTCCATTACTTGAAGTCTTGAGCCATGACATGGGATTCAAGAGTGAATTGGCCAAAAGATTTGCACTTTCGTGCAAAGACTTCCACAAGTCATGGACACTGTTGTTGGTATTCCATGTGGGTGCCCCGAGGGAGCTTGTTCGGCCCTATGTTCGACAAAGCGTAACCGCCGGTCAACCCCCAACCGCCAACCAGTTCCTCGAATGGTCTATTGAAACCTACACTGACCCCACGAGATACTCTCAGGGCATTATCAACTTCAGAATGGCCATCCGACGAAACAACGCTGACTTGCTCGAGAGTGCAAAATTCAGGACCAGGGAACTATTTATTGGAAGATTTCATCCCAAATACCAGGAGATAGAAGTGCATGACACCATACAAAAAATGATGATGCCAAGCGAAGTTCTTGCGACGTTCAATGCAAACTCATCTGTTACGACCACTGGGAATTGTTCACTTGGGGAAGGTTTTGATTTTATCTTGGTAGAGAAGAACAGGGAACTAAAAGATTGGATTCCGAATTGAGTTCCCTCGAGTGCCACCTGTCTCCACGCATGTCGGAACCAACGAAGACTATCGTCTCTGAAACAGATGATTTCAAATCTTGTTGGTGTACCCGACAGGAGACACTGTGTTCGCCCAATTGATGTGGAGGCCGCCGTCTTTGCGTGGCGAGCTAGGTTGCGTCACTATGTGGCTGTAGCCAAGAGCAGCCACCTTGGCATACGAGGTGAACCACTTGACGACGCCCTACACAAGTTTACTGTGGAGGCAGGTAAACGGCGACAGTACTACATTGAGACCGTCTGCCTTCGCTGTGAGGAACCCAACATTCCTGAACTTCGTCATCCGGCGCCAGTTTCTCCCGAGGAAAGGTTGAGGTTCGAGGACCTCAACAACATGCGCCGAGATGACATCCTCCGAGAACTGGAGCGGAATCTTTCCAAACGACCCCAACCCCTATGTGACAATTTCAGGCAGATGGCCAAGGAGCTAAGTAGGAAAGGGAAGCCGGAAGTCATCCGGGTCCACCAAATGGTGTCTGAGGCCTTGGCTGAAATAAACCGGCCAACGTCCGATGACTGAGTTCATCTAGTCGCCGATTTTCTTGATCGAATGTGATCAATATGGTTTGCAGTCGCAAAAAGCCACATTTGTACATCAACTTCCCATCCGCCTAAAATTATTAATCATCTCATTTTAATTAATTAATTAATTAATTAATTTCCTTTCAATGTGGCGGCAGATTCATATATCATAAAACCCCATATAAATATTTGTCAAGCGATAACCACCCGCGTTATCATTGGTTTAATGTATTTAAATCTGCTGTCACAAATCCATCACATTTCTCCTGCTTTTGACTGTTTTCGTCATGCATGCAAAAATTTCTTCATGAAATCTTGGTAATCGACGTTCTGTTTTTCATCCATTTGTCACGCTTAACGCATGGAAATCAATCATTATTTTAATAAATTCCAACACTTTTTTTCACTGTGTTGGCTAAAAAACAACCGCGTTCTTGTGTTTCGAAAGCATTGGCGATACAAATGATATCAATATTTTACTAATTTCTAAATCATTATGTATATGAGTATATATATTATGCGCTTGTCGTGCCCATATAAGTATTTTTTCGTGGTAATAGCCGTTCTCGTTTCTTCGACTTCTTCTGATGAGGACAATCAGGATTTTATTATCGATTTCAATTGTGTGGCGGCAGATTCATATATACTAACCCCAGATGCATATTTGCAATTATTTACGCATGGAAATCAACCACGATGTCATGCTTCTATACACGAAAGCTGCTGTCACAATTGTATTAAATGCTAATAAAATTCCGTGTGTAAGTATCCAGACTGTTATAGCTGAAGTGCGGTGTTAAACAACAAATCAACCAACATGCATCGGTTGAACTTGCCTGTCGACTTACTGCACCAGTTATCGTTTTAACAGCTCGTGCTAAGTGATCATGCATACGCTTCAGTTATACAAATGATATTATCAATATCGTCTGCAAACTGAGAAACCAACATTCCCCAAATTCGATATGTAAATGCCTGATCTATGTACTATGGATTTCGACATATTAACAGACTATGGTCAGCTCAACATGCTCAAAGGTTTCAGAATTGTATTTTTTGGAAGAAATGAGACATAGAAAGCAATGCCAGAACTGCATCATTGTGTTGTTTATTTTCTCGTAAATAAGTCGCGGTGGACAGCATTCTAAGGTTGTATTTAATGCAAAGCGATTATGTTTTTTTCTTCAATATTTCCTCAAGTTTTGTTCATCATTTTCGGACAAATATAATAAAACGAGACCCGTGGAGAATCCGGGGTAGATCTGCAGCCACCCATGCCGTAATGAAAACGAGCAATACGAGCGATAACTTATAGACAGTAGTACTACAGTTATAATAATAATGCCAAACTATATGTAAAGCTCACAGAAAGGTCTGCATTTCTCATTTTAGAATAAGCCCGTTTGATTACGAGTGTTTACATGGAAGTGTGTGTGTCACATGATATGCAAATTAGGTGTAATGCCACGTCATCACTGCACCGGAACATAGCTTTCTGCCGGAGCAGAATGTGGTTGGTCAAATTACAACAAACGATACCGTTTTGCTTAATCGTTATATTCTGAACTCGAGCGGATGTTAAGATATAGGACTTCGGGGATATATCGTCCTAGGTTACCACATGTGACAAATTCTCATGTATATATTCAGGCAACTCGAGATGGCACATGGCGACTAAACATGACACACTCGCATGCTCAAATATGAACCCGAAGTCAAATTATTCCGTAACATTGAGGTGAACATCGCCATAACACACACACACACACACACACACACACACACACACACACACACACACACACACACACACACACACACACACACACACACACACACACACACATATGATGTCACAATTAAATTAGCTTATACAATTCCACACGCCCCTCCATTTCCAACATTTCTCCAGTTTTAGATCTTTTCTGACCATGTATTTATATTTTCCCGTAATCGCCGTTCTCGGGGACTGTAAATTCCGAATCATTTCTGTGGTTTAGGTTTATATATAATTAAACTCCCATTGGCGGTATCCCGCAAAACCAACAGCGTTATCATGATTTTAATATCGATTTATTTCAATCTGCTGTCACAATTCCAACACAACCCTCCTGTTTTTACGACACCGCGTTACGCATGGAAGCTGCAGTCACAATTCCAACACATTTCTCCTGCCTTTTCCTCTCTTTTCTTCGCCACATGGCAGTAGGCGAAAATAGTTAAAAACAACCGTGTTATCATCGTGTTCCGTGATTAAAATTATCACACAAAACTCTTGCAAAAATCCTGGATTCAAGGACATGCGATAAATCCCAACTAAAAAATGTCATACAAAATACGTGGGTTCGAGGAAATGGCAGCCCTGATTTTATTATCGAGGCGCCATAAATCCCTGTATAAATAACTTCGTGACACTGACAAGTTTATTACACAAACAGAACACCGGTGTCAGAGAGTGGGATTTCCCCCCTAGCCTAAATTCCCCCCGGAAAAAGGGCTATATAGCAAAATTTTCCCCGGGGGAAAAATGACTACATAGCCATATTTCCGCTTTAGAGTTAGATTTCCCTCCTTAACACAAGGGGGAAGTATGGCTATAAAGAAGAATTTCCCCTATATCCCTCAGATTTTTCAATGCTGTATTAAAAAAACATAACCTACTGCACCATTTAACAAACATTGATCAAACAGCAATGGCAAAAGCGAACTTCTTGCATGCCATATTTGACAGAGAAATTGGAGTTAAACGTGTCTCAATTGAAAACAAGCTTTTAGGAATCCTGTATAACAAGTTTAGTGTTGAAAACATAGACGATTCCGACTTGCCACTTGTTATTCATGCCAGAGAACTTATTTATGAACTGTTGCTGGATACAAGTAAATACTTCACGTCAGTGATTTTCTACAATGCAGTGATTAAGGGTGTGTTGGAATCAACAAACAGCAAAACAGTGGAAGACAGTTATATTTTAGAATTTCTGGACAAAGTTTTTCTTGTGTTTCTGGCGCAATAGACCAGCTTGAACTCCAACTCCATTAGTATTCAGTAAAATGAATATAATTCTTTTTACATTGTTATTCTGTTCACCAATGTTATGGTTTTAATGGTACTGAAAATTTCACTGTCGCCTTTATCATGCTGAAGAGCAAGAGGTCCCTGTCGAACCGCGTTAGTGTTATTTTGAATAAAGCTTTATTAACCCGAGGGGAATTTGGATTATATTTGAAGTGAAAAGAGTATACATAAACTCATTACGAACAATACAATTTCAGACCAACACATATATCTGCACTCATACATAGCACTCCATGCAAACATACATAACACTCCATGCATACAAACATACACACAGAACATATATGCATAACATAAAGCAACAAAATATGCACTATTAAAGAAGATACAATATGAATTAACACTAGCACATAAGAATCAAACAATGATTAAGAGACAGGTTGACTTGGTTCATCATTTAAAAATAAAATACTAACGGGAACAAATGAAGATTTGGCTGTATTTGATTTAAAACAAGGTACACGATATCTTCTTCCAGATGGTAAAACGTCATAACAAGGGTATAAAAAGTGATTTGGTTGGTCTAAAATTCTATTTGCAAGCTGTAAAACACAGCTGTAAAGAGAGTCCAGATTGTTGAATTTGCATCCTGAGATTGTGCTAGCCACTATAGTTATTTTATTTATTTAACCTAAGGGCAGACATTAGTACAGGTCCTAAAAGTGTTGTCGCAAGCATAGCCTGCAGTTCACAACCCTGTGCACGAAACAGAATCCGCTCATCAGTTGGTAAATGAACAGATGACGGAAACAGTACTCACGGATATATCTTCCACTGAAACACGAGTTGAAAAACTTTCGGCGTCGCCTTTGGCAAGTGATCTTGTTCATGCATGCCTCTGTCCACAAACAGTAAATGGGTACTAAGGAGTTAATGTGGTAATGGTAATGTGAATGGGTAATCTTCTAGCGCCTGACAGGCAGCTTTGGTTGCATATTTCACATGTAGCTGGGAAGTTCTGGAATGCAAACTATACGGACCTCTGATCGGGGCAAGAAACGCCATGAGCACGCAGAGATATATGCTCTATATACGTTGTAAATATACTTTATAATATACTCGGCAGTGAGCGACTAAGGATTCTCCATGACAGAAAAGTGATATGTCACTGCAACCATGATAAGGAGAACGACTGCCGTTCAAGTTTACAGTGCAGACCTGATAGAAATCAACTAGCAAAGTGTGTTTCCACTAGCAATGTGGCGTATTGTTGCTGAAGACAGTTGGAAGATTTTAGATTCGCTGATTTACCTCAAATACACAACAACAAAATAAAAACAAACAACACATAACCTACTAAATAAATATATAATAAATAAAACATTTAATTTCGTCAGTGACAAAAGGCTGATCTGATCTGTTGAGTGACAGATCCGCCATATCTTACTGTCGAAATGAACTATCCTCTATTTATTAAAATTCAGAATGTATGGCGCAAAAAACACAAGATTTTAATCATGGTTTCTCTTGTAAATTACTCCATCAGCCAACTGTACATCTGGGTACTTTTGATAATAGACATATATTTAATTATGGGGGAAATCTGAAATGCAAAGCGGAAAATTGGCTATATAGTGTATTTTCCGGGTGGGAAATATGGCCATATAGTGTGCTTTCCGTGGGAAGTATGGCTATATAGCCAGTTTTCCGTGGGAAATTTCGCTTTATAGCCTCGTTTCCGGGGGGAAATTAGGCTAGGGGGGAAATTCCACTCTCTGACACCTGCCCGAAATGCTCATTACATAACGTTTCCTGTGTGTTACAACGAAGATTATGATTGTATGTGCAGGAATTACCATAACAAATTCACACGGTGTAATTTGCTTTGTCAATAAGATGAAGCCTGACTTCACAGATGATCCGGTTGAAGACCTCTAGATGCCAGCTGATTCGTCAAGGAGCTCTCAAAATGGGATGAAATGTCATTCCCTGGAAAACTGAGACAGTCAAAGCTTTTGGGAATTTCCCCATTCTCCCTCCAATGTCTTTTTGGTTGAAGACAACATAATATTACGCTTAATAATAATGGTGTATATTTTATTGCCGCTTCTTCTTCTTGGCAGCTGGTGGTAAATAAGCCGCATTCGGTTACATCTCTTGAACCCACGCGAACAGCTTACCCACCAATTCCAACACATTCCTCCTGCTTTTGATATTTTTTCGCCGCTGCGTTACGCGTGGAAGTTGGCGAAAAACATCGCGTTACGGTGCGTTATAGTGTTCCTTAAGCATTTGCGATTCTAATGATATAAGTTTTATAACAAAATTCAAAATATGAAGTTTGCAGTTACCAGTTGAAAATACCCTACTGTTTTGCATGATTTTTTAAACATTTTCCCTCCCCAAAGTCAAGATTACTGTTAATTATTTTTCAAAAGTACATTAATACAAACATAATGAATGTATGTTACTATTTGTGTCTTACTTCATGTAAGTTATTACTTTAATGGCAACAAATGAGGAAAAAATGCAAAAAACAGGACAAATTGAATTTCTACATGGAGGTATGGGAATTGTATTGCCGTGTGGGCAAGAGGCCACCAGAACTGCTGACCACCCGATCCCGTTAGACGCCTCTTAGGACAAGCGTAGTCGCCATTTACGGCAAGCATGGGTTGCTAAAGACATATTCTACTCCGGAACTTCACGGGTCGGGGCTTATGTAAAACAAGAGTCCAATTTTAACAAGTGAGTCAATAGTTCATATATAACTGAATATTTTGAATAAGGATATTCGTTGCAAACATATATTTACTTAAGACATAATAACAGTAATCCAGCTGATCAATCGTTGCCTATTTAACAGCCTACATGTACAACAAAGAGGATATACGCCGCAACGCTACTTAACCACTTTATCGTCACAAAGTGAGCGAATATGGTCCTACACCTCTTTTAGCAATAACCTGCAGCCATTAGTCATGGGGCAGCAAAGGATGAGTTCCCCACATAGCACTGCAACGCATCTACGTCGCGTCGCCATGGTTAGTTAGTAAATATCTGCCAATCACATCGTACCAGAACTTCTTCGTAAGTAATGAATATAATAGTGTCAGTTACTATTGCTGAAATCATCCATGAGAACATGTCGTTATATCATTTATCAGTTCATAGTGTAAATGTTATAAAGTTAATGTGTATTTGTCCAGCTGTTACACTAACACCACGGGGCCCGTGAAGATCCGGCTTAGAGAGGTCTCAGAATGCTGAACCCATGCTTGCTGTAAAATGCGACTATGCTTGTCGTAAGAGGCGACTAACAGGATCGGGTGGTCCAGACACGATTATTTACAGACCGCCGTCATATAGCTGGAATATTGCTGAGTGTGGCGTTAAACACCAACCCAAACCAAACCAAAACTTACAGCACGGGGTATAAAGTAAAGGAAAGGTAATAGTTATCCATACAGTTTACTTGTTTTGCCATATGTTTCCATTAGTTTACTGTTTGTTGTCCAATCGAAAAAAAGAGTGTTATGTCAACATGTTTC
Source organism: Haliotis cracherodii (assembly GCF_022045235.1). Classification (NCBI taxonomy): domain Eukaryota; kingdom Metazoa; phylum Mollusca; class Gastropoda; order Lepetellida; family Haliotidae; genus Haliotis; species Haliotis cracherodii. Next base: position 10,538,735 of record NW_027266319.1, read on the forward strand.
AGTACCTATGCGATTTTGCTAGCAGAGGAGGTCTAGAGTTTTCCCCACTTACAATTCAGTTGGACTTTGAACGTGCAGCTCACAATGCCGCGACTGATGTATTTCCTGGGACATTAGTTAGAGGGTGTTTCTTTCACTTCACCCAATGTATCTGGAGGAGGGTGCAGAAAGAAGGTCTGGTGATGGACTATAAGGAAGATGAGGAGGTGAAGAAGCTGGTGAGAAGAGCTGCTGCCCTCCCTCTAGTACCTCGTGACAAAGTGGATGATGTGTGGCTTGATGCCATTGGTGACTCTCCTGCTGGCCCTGAAGTGACTGCCTTCATGGACTACGTGACAACCAGTTGGGTTCAAGGAGGGGCCTTCATGCCAGAGATTTGGAACCATTTCGAAAACCAAGGCCACCGTACCAACAATCACCTGGAAGGGTGGCACAACAAGATAAAGAAACTTGCCAAGAAGTGCCACCCGAACATCTACGAGGTAGTGAAGCTATTTCAGCGAGAGCAGTCACTCAAACAGGTTGCAGTCCTGAGACTCTCTCACCAGCGGTGAGAACCTTCACGAAGAAAGAAGTACAAGGCAATCGATTCACGTATTGCAGTAATGCAGTAATGACATTAAATCCATTATGATATTCATATGCTATTCATATTCATCAATGTAAAGTTTTGATGAATATGTTATCCTTGTTGAATAATAAATGAGAAAACAAGACTTGTTTTGTTATATACGGTAACCTGTTAGAATCACAAAGCATGTTTTGACAGCATGGCCGCGAGAGCCACATTATACAATCACGCAACCATAACCATTGCCGCGAGAGCCACATCAATTTGGGCTATCTATTTTCGAAATGTGGCTTTGCCGGCCTGTAACCGCACACCGGCCATAACGCTCTTGTCTATACCGTCATCAAAATTACAACCCATTCCCTCAACATTTATTGCTTTTTATCAATTATAACCTGCACGACACCTACACCCGTATGGCAAGCCGTTTTCACATTTATTACGGAATTACAGATATCTTGAATTGTTTTAAAGATATCTTAAATTGAATTGAAGATATCTTGAATCGAATTGAAGATATCTTAAATGCAGATAATTGTAGATATCTGCAATAATATTTAAGATATCACGATATGAAATAAGGATATGGTGAAGCGTATTACTGATATCTTCAAAAAAATTGAAGATATCTTAAATTCGATTATTGATATCAAAATATGATTTAAAGATATCAAAATGTCATGTTTTGTTATGATGTCATTAATTCAATTCCTGATATCTTGAAACTAAATACAGATATCAATAATTAATTATTGATATCTTCAATTGTTGCCATCATTAAAGATGTTACATTAATAATGTTACTTAAATTAGATAACTGATATCAATAATTGATATAAAGATATCATCAAAATTATTAATGATATCTTTAAATGGATTTTTGATATCAGTAACAGTCAGAATTAATGATATCTTGAATTGAATTAAAGATATCTCTAATTGAATTAAAAATATCTCTAATTGAATTAAAGATATCTGTAATGCATTTGTGGATATGTATAACTTATTTCAAACTATCTTGAATTGAATTTAAGATATCTTGAATTTATTTCTAATATATTTATGTACTGTAGGATGGTAAATGTTAAATGATATCTTAAATACATTTAGAGATATCACAAACTAATTTGTTGATATCACCGTAACATTTTAAGACATCAGTAATTATATTATGGATATCAGAAATGAATTTAAGATATCTTTAATTAATTTTTGATATCTTAAAAACATTATTGATATCTTTAAATAAAATACCGATATCTTTAAAACAATTGAAGATATCTGTTATTCCTTAATAAATGTGAAAACGGCTTGCCATACACCCGCACTTACGATCCACGAATTTAAACAATTTGTGACTGTTATCCTTCGATACATGCACGCAAAATGAAAAGCAAATGTATGGATTTACCTCATCGTTATTTCCAAGTTTGCCTCAAGATTACTGCTGGAGAAAAAATCGTATTGAAAAAACGTTTCGTCGTAAATATCCCACAAATCCTGTAGAACGTTCACTGTAGCGCGTAAATAGAAGAAACAACAAGTGTCTAAGCTCATGTACATCTCTAAACAAAATTAATTTTTACCACTTCGTCGGAAATAATTAGACAAAACCGGTGCAGTTGAATTATCTTCTGCTCCCATTCGTGGAGTCTGACATTAACGCGCATTAAAAACTCGTGCAACGGAAGTGAGCTGATTGGTTTAATTCGTAATCATGACACCTCGTGACAATGCTGGGGGAACACCTGCATGAAATGTACAACGCGTCAACCTATTTTGACAGTTGTTTATGTAAGTCGAAAGCGACAAAGCCAACTTTAAGCGCGAGTTTGGCGGTAGGTAGCCTTGTGGTTACAGCGTTGGCTCGTTTCGCCGGAGTCCTGGATTTGATTCCCCACGTACTTTTGTTTGTTTGTTTGTTGTTTAACGCCGCACTACGCAATATTCTAGCTATATGACGGCGGTCTGTAAAACTTATTCTACCCTGGATCGTCACGTGCTAATCTGTGTCGAACATATGCCGCGATAATGTGATAAAAGGCGTAAAATCAAAATGGGTATCACGAATATTTAGGTGAAATTTGAACAGATTTTTTACAGCTAATTGAGGGCAGCTATGGTACAGAAAAACGATGTTTAATGAAGGCTTGCGGTTCTAAAGTTGACTACCCTCAAAATCTTTTTCTATAATGTTTGGTTTGTTTGTTGTTTAACGCTGCACTCAGCAATAGTCCAGCTATATGACAGCGGTCTGTAAATAATTGAGTCTGGACAAGATAGTCCAGTGATTGACATCATGAGCATCGATCAGCGCAATTGGGATAAGATGAAATGCATCAACCAAGTCAGCGAGCCTGACCACCCGATCCCGTTAGCCGCCTCTTTCGACAAATATAGTCGCCTTTTACGGCAAGCATGGGTTGCTGAAGACAAGGCCATTTCTGAAGACACCTGTATCATGTGTGTACTAGTAGTTCTGTCACTGGTACAACAAACATAGAACTCCTTTGTTCACGCTTGAATTTTATTCAACATTAATATAATATAACAACAATATGACATAGCAATTTTAAACAATCTATGAAGTGTAGAAGCACCGGTTTATAACATTGTTTTTTAAACATAACATATATAAAGCATGTAAAACAACCTTGATATATGACTTATCATTGCTCAAATATATTTTTGTTCGTTTCTATTACAGATTCGTAAACACTGATGCATAAATGTTTAACTCTATATGTACATAATATCTCAATATCTGAAAACACGTGGTTGAGGTATGTAGCCGGTTGTTAAACTGTGCTGAAAATAGCCAGTACCAAACAGTGAAATATTACATCTTTAATTAAAACAATATACCAAACTAAACACAATATGACCATTGAACTATCAGTTTAAATAACCATGGGTACTTTGTTTTCGAGAAAAGCAATCCTTTCGTAGACAAGAGTGAGATGTTTTAGACCATAAGTAGACTTAGTATACTGCTAGTAATTGGTGGAAAATCGGTTACACAATCCCGGACTGAGAGTCGCGGATTACCCTTACATGGGTTGAGACTCTCAGTGGTGAAGAGCTACAGTGCGGGTGGACAGCTGCTGCGGGCGAGAGGATCCGACGATAGAGGGTGTTGAGGCTGGTGGTGGTGAGTAGACTGGGGAACGGGGTTGAGGATAGGTGTGGTGGGGTGTGGGAGGTGGTGTGACCAAACTGGTGTGGTGGCAAGATGTGAGGGTGTGGCACGAGTGAATTGCTTGATAGATGGTGGAGAAAACAAGATAAATGTTTAACGTATACAATAACCACAGGTAATGTATAAGGAGTGTTATAAGTTGGAATTAATATAAAATGAAATTTCATTCAATGTTCGAATGTTTCAACTGCTTCCAAAACTATAATGACAAGTCAATGAATTTAATTATCAGCATAAAGGAAATATTCGACACATCTTTTTTAAATATGTCCCAACTCATGCATAGTGTCCATCCTTTGTACTCATGTGACACCCAGTCCATCCTCTCTACTCATGTCACACCCAGTCCATCCTCTCTATTCATGTCACACCGGGCTCATCTTCTCTATTCATGTCGCCTTCTGCTGTTCGCAGAGGCTCTTGAGGTCCGCCCACTCTCCTGAATATCCTGGTGATCACGTGGTACACTGCCGACAGACGATGTTTCATGGATCTGGGAGAAAACAAGTGGAATCCTACTGCGTCGTCTGGGAGCGTCTGCATGTGGACCTGCCGGTGGGGTGGGACAGATGTTGCCCAAGGATGGAAGATGGGTAGGAGAGTTACCTCCCTTATTCTTGGAAGACATAACGACCTTGTTGTTGTCTGTGATTGGCGGCAGAGCTGTCGTCTGCTCATCTCTAGTTTTGCCTGTGTACGGCCGTCTGTGCCTGTGACCTTCAACTGGAGAAGGTGGCACCCTTGGGACGAATTCTGCCTTCGTCTCCTCGTTTTCATGCATGTATACATCAGCATCTAAGTTGAGGGCCTTGAATTTGTTGTTTTCCTTCTCGAGGCGAGTAATTGTGTCCTGCATCCGCCTCATCTGTCTCTGGTAGGTGTGCAGTGTCTGGACACGAGCCTTGAGGTCGTTGATCTCAGCCTGGTCCATGGTCCAGCTGAGTTTGTAATTGTTGAACTCAACCCGGTAATGTTTCAGATCCTTCTCCATCTTAGCGTTCTTCTCTCTCTCCAGGCGGAGTTCCTTCCTCGTGGCCTCCAGCTGCTGTCTGTAGTCCTCGTTGAGGCTCATGAGATGCTCCACAAAGCTGCAACAGGGAGAAGGAACATTACGATAAAGTCAGGAAAATAAGAGGCATTTCTATGTTGTTTTCTTAATTCAAATCTTCAAAAGCTGTTCCTGTCTTTCTAAGAAAATTGCGTTCGGTTAGCCTGGTCCGAATTTAAAATGTGAAAATGTGCAAAAAAACATTTTTTGGCTCTAATATTTCTACAATGATGCTCAGTGCATTGAAAACCTCATTCATTTTATCTTCTATCGCGGCGACAGTGGGCAGTGACCAAAACCCTTGTTTCCAATGACACGTTACATACGGGTTTAAATGAAATACCTTTCTTCAACGTTGATTCTTTGGCTTTTTGAACTTTCGAGTGAACTGCTGACATCAGGCTGTGCCATACTTGTCTCTGTGTCAGTTATTGCTGTACTACCCGTGTCATGATCAGCATCTAAAGGGAATAAAATGGTACATTTGTTGAGAAATAAGAAGAGAAAAATGATTAAGATTTAGTTTTGCCATTTTCTCGTTTTTGTATATTCTATGCAGTGCAGTGTTATTGGCTACCGTGTTATATATGATCGTGTAATACTTGATTCAAATCATAAAGGCGGAACCACCCCAACCCCTACCACCCCCTTTTGAAAACCTAATGTAGTAATGTAGCATGTTGTAGGGAGTAAAATTATCTGGGAGAGGATTTTGATATTTTGGACCCCTGCCTTTTTAAAATGCTGGATCCGCCCTTGAAACATTTTATTGACAATCAAAATTACAGAATGTTTCTTTTATCAATGCATGCAATCAACAGTATATTTATAGCAAACATTGTATTTTTAAATATATTAATACTTAATGTTAAATGTAATACGTGTACGTGTCTCACCACGTCTATGGACTCACTCACCGCTGACTAGGGTGGGCGACATGGATGGCGACTCCGGGATGGGGGACAGGACCTGTGTCCCTGCTCTCATAGCTATCTTATGTAGTAACCGACCCATCTGGGGAACAGATTTGAAATGATATATATACACACCTCAGCACGTACAATTTTATATAATTCTAGTGAGATGTTTTATGTTTTCTTACTTCGTTTACGGAACCGCCGACACTAACTCTAGAGCTCTTATTTAAATTCCGTCGAATCTGTGTCTTTGTTCTCAAATGAACGCTATATTTGTTTAACGTTCTTGTCAGATTACACAAAGTGACAAATGAAATCTGAGAAATCTATTTTCGTATTCTACCAAACCTATTTATAATAAGCTCTAATTATGGTCTTATTTTCATTGCGATCACCGACCCAAAGTTTTGAAAGAAATATAACCCTTAAACCATCTCATACAACAACCATAGTTAAATCTGTGAAATATATACTTTGGTAAAAGAGTAACACTTCAACTAAGTATTGCAGGTAGTGCAATAATTTTACATTGGTTTTCAAACTTCATGGAAATCTTAATTAATAATTTTACATTGGTTTTCAAACTTCATGGAAATCTTAATTAGCTCTAAAGATTTTACTTAATAAAGTAAGAACCTGCTTTTACAGAATAAACACAATACTTTCCGAGCTTCAGCTTCTGAAAGTTCTAATCCGGCCGGTACACCAGCAATAGTTTTGACTGCTACTAATATATGTGGCTGTGATTTATTATTTTGTTCAATGGCAAACCTATCCCAAACCATGAAGCAATTTCAAAACAAAGTCTTATGAACTAAACAATGTGAATAACCGTTCTGGCGGCTTACTATACAATACTTACCACTGTGTTGGCACCACACTGATGAAATATAACTCTTCTTTTACCAATTCCAGACCTGTACTTCTAGATATCAGCTGTAATAATGATACACGTGCGGAGCTCGGACGAACGTAACTACTTACCACGCCTCCGAGGTGTGATTGTGATGACGTCATGTCACGTGACACGTCACTGAGGAAGTAGAATACACCGCGCGACGAAATCGTATTTCCCGCGCGTATAACTCCATGCTCTCAAGAAGTGAAGTACGTTTGAGAGCAATTCGCTTCAGGAAAGAGTACCTCACGTGAGCTCTAATGGGTTCGTTATCATACTTTGTGGTTTTAGATTTGATTTGAATGAAATTGACAGTATCGGAGACGATAAGAATGTGTCTTTATAGGATAATGTTTGTTTAAATTGTAATATTGTTTTCTGTAGACAAAACGAATGTTTTGATGCATAGTATGTTAACTTGAAATGGCCAAGAGTCAGATTCTGACTTTACACCAATCTTAAAATTGCCATCAGAGTACACATTGAGGAATAGCATAGATCTATTTCTGCCACACATTTTTCAACCATTTAGTTTTCAGATTGAAATGGGGGTGGTCGGGTAGCCTAGTGGTTAAAGCGTTCCCTGTCACCCCGAAGACCCGGGTTCGATTGCTAACATGGGTACAATGTGTGAAGCCCATTTCTGCATGGTGTCCCCCGCCGTGATATTGCTGGAATATTGCTAAAAGCGGCGTAAAACCATACTCACACAGTCACATTGAAATATGCTAATCTTTTCCCTGTCGATGTATTTGTAAAATGTCAACAGTTACATCTGTGGTAAACCTGGATTATCCAGCCTGTTCTATCTCCAATATATTAGGATAAATAACTTGCATCCAATCACCTTTGAGCCCGGTTTAAATGACACGACTCAACAAATAGCCGTAATGTCGTATTACATTCGGTGAACCAGAGTTAGTGGTGAGAGACCGAGATGGCAACTTGACTTCTAATATGAAACTATTGTAGAAAATAGACCAAGAAACTGTATCGCAACATAGTGACGACATGGTACAGTTGATGATCGAGGGTGTGCCGTTGATAACTACTTTGTAATCTTCTCGCAAGGCCCGAACATGTTCACTTTCCACCAACCCAGACAGCCTCTTTCTTATATGGAGATCGAGTGCCACGTTCCTACTGATTACTGCTGTTCTTTGCGGCTATTGGGGGATTTTTCTATGTTTCTGTCGTGCATATAGATTTATAACTTGTGTTGTTTTATGCCCCAATTTAATATTCCAACAACATCACGGCGTTAATATTCGAAGTGATCCCAAAATGTTAGTGTTTGATGCTCATGATGGCAATCACTGGATTGTCTGGCCAGGAGTTGATTATTTACACACAAAGACGTTAAACACTGATACCTGTGATCATCCTAGCTCTTCTGTTTCTACAGATTCGCGATTGTTTCTGCTCCATTGCAACCATGCAGTCTAATTAAATTCAAACTAGTTCATTTGTTGACAAGATGAATGTATGGCTTCATCGAGGTTTGTAAAGACCCATAACAGTGCGTGTATTTGTCTCCCACGCCACGTCGTACTTCAGTAATTAACCGACCTTTTGTCACGTTGGGTGCCTTCTGCAATGTATGTGCTGGGCTAAAGGCTGTTATAACGTATGCTATAACTCTGTCATTAAAGCGGACTGGGCTGTTGGTATGTTGAAAATGGGTAGGATGTAGGTGTGTAAAGACAAAGTGCCTGTATTATCTCCCAAGCCACGTTGTACTTCGATCAGTACGTAGGCGTGTTAAAACTAGGGTTCTTTATTTGGGCTTCAGAAGACAGCCAAACAGGAATAAGACAAACAATTGGTGTCAAATGAGATGATTATTTATTGAAACGGTTTTCTAAATACGGTAATCAGATAGTTCACAAACGAGATGGAAGCAATATGCAAACTGGGAGCGCAGTGGCTTTCCTTCCTTAGATCTTAGTGTTACGAAAGCCGTCTCCCCGACTCACGATTTTTCACGTAGTTTTATTTGTCTTTTTTTTAAAGCACTGTTTGTCTTTTTCCGAATAGGCCTATAGATAAACGCAATCATCCATTATTTATTGAGGTCAGTCTCTCAGCTCTTTAACGTGTATTATTCCTAGCTGATATTTATTCTGTGACTCCTAAAATTAATTGTTTATAGTCAATTTTGTTTCTCCAGAATAGTGTGTAATATTTATGGCTGTTGTCGCATGGTCTCTGTATGATCCATGCAAATTGTAAACATGCTCCAGACATTATTTTCAAAAGTATTGTAGATCTAGTTATGTTTTGTTTTGTATGACTTGTTGTTCTTGGCTTTACTTGATCTGCAAATATACAGTAAACTAAAAAACGATGCTGAATCAACATTTGAATTCAGCGCGCGATGTACATTTTCTTTCACGTTTTTGTTTTCATCCCATAAGGCACTACGAATTTCAAGATGGCGTCGCCCTATGTGAGCACGTTGTTCGGTCAGTCGGTGAAAAGTGTGCTCGATGGCTGGACCGCACTTCAGGTGAGATTGACTTCTCTTGACATGCTGAGCGAATGTAAACAGTCTGATAATATACACAGTATCGGAATCACGTTGTGGTGTCAGTCTGTATCAAGCTGCATGTTGTCGTGTTAGAGTTGTCAGGTATCTTAACTTCGTGAGTATCCTAAGTTCGTGATATCTTGAAACACACGTGTAGCAATCGGAGGAATGATTTCCTCTCATAACAATATCATTCCTCACGACCGATGATCGACTAATGATAAGTAGAGAGTAACGCATACAGTGTCCATTCAGATTCTATTAATGGGTAGAATTACAGCAGAATAAAGAAATTGTTTAAATCGATAATAATATACAAATGTCCGTTTTGGGTCATGAATTCACTGCCCGTAGAATACAATCTAGAATTCTTTGAAGATGTTTAACCTGTGAAAAAGAAACATCGGAAACAGAAAAAAAATATTCACAGTTATTTCATAGCCGAAACCGCCCACGAAATTGCATGATTTTTTTTATATCTTTGAAATACTGTCAGTATTTTCATATACAAAGAAAACCGTTTGGTGTATAGTTTATATTTTGTACAATTTCCCTAGGCCATGTCCATTTTACCCAATTGGGAGAAGTTTCTTTCCAAGGGGAGGTAATTTGTGTCAGCATATTCTCAGATGTTCATTACAATGAATGGTAAATCAGACTATAATTATTGTCAATGGGACCTACATTTTGTCAGACCAAAGTTACCACAGTTCACAGTTACCAAAGAACTAGTCATGGCCACTGGTTCCTAACTCACATATGAAATGAGCAAGTTTCAGCCTTTTGTTAAGGTGTTCTTCATCAGTACAACCCACTGACAGGAAAGCCAAAGGGTGTTAGAGTAGTGAGTGAGTTGGGTTTAACGCCGCTTTTTCTTATTTTGTATAATTAATAGGAATGAAATCATTTTCAGAGAAACATGAACTGATGGACAGTATTTTACGCCAAAGAAGACATTTTTTTAGTGTTAGTGTTTAGTAAATACCAGAATGTTTTTGTTTTCAGCTGGCAGTGAGTCATGGTTCTGGTGGGCCCGACAGTCAGGAAAAGGCAGAGTGGATGGTTTATGCAATAGAAACATGGTTCAAAGAAAATGGTAACTAACGTTTTCTGTATACATGGTATTAATCAGTCAAGATGCGCAAACAACCTATTACTCATTTCACTTCTTCTTTTCAGCATGTTTAGTCACAGAGGCAAGGGACACGGGTGGCCCAGCCATCTAAGGTGCCTCAATTAACTGTGCAGAGTTGGTCTAAGGTGCCCCGATTCGCTGTGCAGAGTTGCGTCCCTTGGGCACGCCAGAAACCAATGATTGTGGGTTCCAATCCTGGTTCGCCCCGATTATGTTTCTAGGTTTGTCAGCACCATACCCATGCTCGTGGGTTTTACCGAAGAGGTTAACGTCTGAGACCTACATCATTTCAGGCTTTCTTCCCACATTAAGCTGACACGCGGCGATATGACTGGAATACTGTTAAAAGTGGCGTTAAACCCAACTCACTCACTCACTGTGCAGAGTTGCATCCCTTGGGCACACCAGAAACCTATGATCATGGGTTTGTATCCCTATTCACCCAGATTATGTTTCAAGATTTGTCAGTACCATACCCATGCTCGTGGGTTTTACCGAAGTGGTAAACGTCTAATACCTGTTCACTTCGGTCTTTCCTCCCACATCAAGGTGACACGCCATGATATAACTGGTATACTGTTCACTCACTCACTCATAATAGAGGCCAAAATGGGTTCCTAAATCAGAGTTATGCTATTAGATGTTAATGAAGTGTGTCTTTTATAACTCTTTCTACTGATTCCTGTTATTTAATGGATTGTTTTTAATGTAAAACTTGAGGTGAAATCTGGATAACGATTTCATTCTCTTTCTTTATCATACTAAGGGATTCTTAACTAAGTGCCTTGGCATGCACATGATGGAAATTGGGAAAAGTTGTTCAAATTTGGATGTATTTTATGTTCTTTTTTTCCAAATTTCTGAGGTATTTTAACATAGAATTTTACCACTGCAATTGACACATTTGATGTTCAGCTAAACATAAAAAGACACTTCCTCTATATTGATCCTGTTATCAGTGATATACAAGTTAGTGCATGCCACCTACAAAGACAAAATGTTAGCTATGACCACTGACTGCATGAACTGGGAAATGTTTAATTCCATTTTCGGAATATTTGCTGACACTTGCTGCTGACTTGGGGAAGTATATCAGCCTCTGAGCAGGTCTAGATAAATCTCTGTATTTATTTGGCATATATTTTCTTTTTCTGGTGAGCATGTTGAGCTAGTGGACACAAGGCTCTTTTTACTTCCTCCCAGCCAGATGTGAAAAAGAAATTTCCCAATTTCTGTCTCCCACTTTGAGGACCGCCTCCGTGGTCTAGTGGTAGAGCTTCCGCCTGGGTTCGATTCCAAAAGACGTTAAAAGATGGTACTTGTTGTTACCCTGTCTTGCGCTCGGCATTAAGGGGTTAAAGCAAGGACTGGTCGGCTCGGAGCCAGTATACTGTGTCTGAGTGGAGTATTCATGTTCATCACAATTGAGGCATGGTATCTCAGTGGGCTAGCACTATAAATCGGCATCAGTCTGGTCTAGTACAAGCAGCCACACACACGTGCATGTACATCGCTATATAAGTGCAATAATCTTGGACGTGACGTTTAACCCAATTTCACCTCACCTCACCTCACTTCGAGACTAAGCGTATTAATTATGAGATTTTCATTATGCTCACAAACACATTCCTGAATTCGGGTCTTGGCCCAACTCCCTCGAAAAAGTACGAAGGTGGAACAAGGTTAACAGAGGTTATATGTTTATGCGCAGCTCACATAGAAAGTGACGAGTTGGAGGACTTCCTGGAAGACGTGATGAATGCTGAGTTTGATATGGTTATAGAAGACAACAGCTTGCCACAGGTAATTGTAGCCCGTAGGACAAGGCTAACCTTGATGACTGTTAGTTTTAGGGCTGTGTATTGGCCAAACAATTGTACAATGTATGAAGCCTCTTCTTGGAATCCCTGGTCTTGATATTGTTGGGAGTATTGCTATTAGATATTTAAATAGAGATTAATAGCCAAGTGTGTTCTCATATCATTGGCAATCATGATGCATACTTTTTATTCCTAAAGTATGATATTTATGATACAGACGGGGTCACTTGGATGAATGTACTTATACATCTGTATGACGGTGGACGTTCATGTAGCAGTAATGATTATTGATATAAGTATCGTATTTCACATAGACGTCATAAAGGGGCGGTGGTGTAGCTGAGTGATTAAGGTGTTACTTCATCACGCCAAAGGCCCAGGTTCCATTCCAGGTATAAACGCTTATCTTAAAGTCCATTCTTCGTGTCCTCCACCATCATATGGGGTCGTTGCAGTTTTCGAGTTTAAACATTTAAAGGGTGACTGTCCCCGGACAAATTGTGTTTAACAAGTTTGGCTCAAGTCGTTTAAGGGGGCACGGGTGGCCCAGTCGTCTAAGGCGCTGCGATTCGCTGTGCAGAGTTGCGTCCCTTGGGCATGCCAGAAACCTATGATTGTGGGTTCCAATCCCGGTTCGCCCCAATTATGTTTCTAGGTTTGTCAGCACCATCCCCGTGCTTGTTGGTTTCACCGAAGTGGTAAACGTCTGAGACCTGCATCACTTCGGGCTTTCCTCCCACATTAAGCTGACACGCCATGATATAACTGGAATACTGTTAAAAGTGGTGTTAAACCCAACTCACTCACTATGATACAGACACACATGAAGGTAATTATCTCTTTGTCATATAATTTCATTCTTAAAATAATCAAGGTTTAACATGTTTCTAACGTATCTACATGCACTGCAGCAACTTTTGAATAGTGTAGGAATACGATACCTGAGTGAACTGTCCTATTCATAATATAGTGCCAGATGACTTGCAGCTGCATTGTTTACGCATTAGGAAACCTAGATGACCTTTTGTGGGCCATTATATGAAGGCTTGTGGAAGCTGGTATGATATCTATGTATAGAGTTTATTGAATGCTGTTCCTGGTAGATTATATCTCATTTGCATATTTATTGGATCGTGATACCAAGTTTATTGGACTGATCGCATCCATAAGGCTTAAAAAAAATAAAAGAATTGGTTCTCAGGCTATGTTTTTTGAAAATATAGTGCAGGCGGGCGTTTTGGGGGGGGGGGGGGTTGTACAAACTAGTATGTAACCAATAAACAGTTGTGTAATCAATAAAACAATTGTGTACAATCAACTTTGGAAAGGGCCTCCCTACATAAATGTATTCCTTGATGAGTAAATTACTGGAATACAAGTTGGACTTGGAATATTTAAGGATATTTTATATATTTTTTGTAAAAATTGAAATAAAAACGAAAGGTGCGGCAAACTTTATGATGATGCAGGCAGTGCCTGAGAACCAAGACTATTATTTTTTTCAGCCTAAGATTATCCATTATTTGATAAACAATACTCACTCACCTGTTAGTTTCAATCACAGTATCAAATTCCCTTGTGTGTGATCAGGTTGCTCAGATGATCTGCAAGTACTTCCGTCTGTGTGGGGAGGGGCGGGAGGCCGAGGTGCGACAGAGCATTGCCAGCCAGCCCAAGGCCGCCCTCCGGGGCTGCACCCAGGGGGGCAGCAACCAGGAGGTGGACGGGGAGGAGGGAGAGGTCAGTACCACCAGGGGGCGTAACCATCTTTGGTTGGTGATACATTACATTGATGGTCAAGGGTATTTCATATATACTACTCAGAAAAGGGAAGGACCATCCGATTCTTTTATATTTCTATAGTTAATCTGTCATGGCATGACACCTGATTCTTTTATATTACTATAGTTAATCTGTCATGGCATGACACCTGATTCTTTTATATTTCTATAGTTAATCTGTCATGGCATGACACCTGATTCTTTTATATTACTATAGTTAATCTGTCATGGCATGACACCTGATTCTTTTATATTACTATAGTTAATCTGTCATGGCATGACAGATTTATCATAGTAATATGAAAGAATTGGGTGGTCCTTTACTTTGTTTTCAGTAGTATATTTAGCTTGTCTATATTAACTCAAGTAACCTGACCAGAGCTTATAATTATGTATTTTCTTGCTGATTTTACTCTGAAAAGAGTAATGTAATTGAAGTCGTAGGGACATCAGAAGACTGGCTAACAAGAGAGTATAGCTCTAAAAGGGTAAAACTTTGTCCTGACATGGAGGCTTTATAACAGGTATAAATTATTTCGCTCAAGTGAAAATATGGATTTACTGTATTAATGAGATTTATCACCCAAAACTGGCTCCAAAAGTAGATATCATTTTGGTGAGATCAAGCTAATGAAATTGCATCACAATGCTTTGCCATTGGTTACCATGACGTCTCAATCAAATGACATCACTAATGGTTCTGCTACTGAAGCTGTAAGCAGTACTTTTCACACTGAAGACACTGCTTATTACTGTCTACAAACTGAAAATATTGGAAGAATGATGTTGGATGATAAATAAAATCTCACCCCCGTGTCTTTTGATATCAAATATATCAACACTCGTTGATAAATGTGGAAAAAAATCCTCGGTGAGCCTTGGAGTTTTCCCATTTTTATTAACTTGTGTTGATATATTTGATATAAAAAGACACTCGGGTGAGATTCTCTATACCTCTCGAGAACTGTTGACTCGTGTATTAATACAGTCTTCTGTTGTCAGAATGGCGAGGCGATTGCATGCTGCAGCGGTGCTTGTGATTCTGTGAGGGCTGCAGTGTCTCAGCCGGCCCCTTCACACCAACCTTGACTTGTGTATTAATACTGTCTTCTGTTGTCAGAATGGCGAGGCGATGGCATGCTGCAGCGGTGCTGGTGATGCTGTGAGGGCTGCAGTGTCTCAGCCGGCCCCTTCACACCAACCTGCACAGCACAATAACACAGGTAGGTGTAGACACGTGACGTGAAGAGAGCAGATTTTATCCGTGTACATAGGAAACAAGAAACCTGTCACATTAATTCAATGTTTATACCACCTTATTGTATGTTTTGTCAGCTAGAGGTGAAATGAGGTTTAACGTTGCATTCAAGATTATTGCACTTATATAGTGACACGCATGTCCGTGTGTGGGTGTGTACATGTGCTAGTCAGGAGTAATGAGGGCTTTATAGTGCTAGCCCACTGAGATACCATGTCACCGTCCACTATACCATGAGGCAGTCTTTATCACTTTATCTTTATGTATTGCAACGAAATCATCTTATGGAAAATTATCAACACTTTTTTTGTTTTCAAATTTGTGTTCATGACCAAACAGTTTAAGATGTAACTGTATTCTTTTGCTAGGTCTTCAGGCCATGATCTACTGTATAACACAAATCTGAAACATGTTGTCTCCAGACTAAAAGTTTTGAGTATTGGTGTCCTGGTGGTCTCTGGCATTGCAGTTATCTGAGTTACGCTTCTTAGTTGTTTCTGGATCCGCTGGTCAAGGGTTTGAATCCCAGATGTATGTCCCTTGCTATCTCATCAACATACCCTTGCTTGTGGGTTTCAAAGTGAAGATCCCGGTTAGAATAGGTCTTCAGCAACCCAGGCTTGCCATTAAAGGCGACTATGTTTGTCGTAAGAGGCGACTAACGGGATCAGTTGGTCAGGTTTGCTGACTTGTTTGATGCATGTCATCATATCCCAATTGCGTGAATCGATGCACATAATGTCACTCACTGGATTGTCTGGTCCAGACTTGATTATTTACAGACCACTGTCATAAGGTTGAATATTTCTGGGTGTGGCCCTTAACAACAAACAAACAAAAGCAGGATAAACCCATTCTCACTCACTCTTCACATTAAGCACTGAGACTGACTGTTCAGATAGTGGATGGTTTCCTGAACTCACTGCCTGACCTCGTTACAGATGGGGAGGACATGGAGGTGGAGGATGGCTGGGAGGTCGTCAAGCGGGGCAAGAAGAAATGACCCACCTGACTGTTACATCACGCAACATGAATCATCTCCCGACCCTCGGGAACCCATCCTCTAGAATGCCACCTCGAACTGTCTGGGGAAGAGCAGCGCTCCGCTTCAAGCATCCAGAGGCTCATTGAAGAGAATATTCATTTCACCGTGATCACTTGCGGAATCCTTTCTTGCCCTTACAAGAAATTAATCATTTTCTGAAATAATATATACCACTGTAGACATAGACGATAAGAGAGTTTATCCAATTTGGTAAAACAGTGACCCACATCACTCCCAGGGTTAGAAATGTCTTCTATTTGAGTGCCGACGTCATGGTTATGATAAGTGCTAGTACCTGAAGGACATACTTAGAAGTCATGTTTTTTGTGTTATACCCTGTGACAATGTTTCTGAAGTGAGTGAGTAAAATATGGTTTTACGCCGCCTTTAGCAATATTCCAGCAATATCACGGCAGGGGACACCAGAAATGGGCTTCACACATTGTACCCATGTTGGGAATCGGCATGATGAGCAAATGCTTTAACCACTAGGCTACCAGAACCGCCCCTTTCTGTGAAGCCGGTGATACATTTGATATAGGAACAATATGGGATATATTTGGCAACGATTTTGACATCCTCGACCTTAATGATAGTTTGATGAAATGACAAGACATTACGACGGTATATCGTTTTGACATGGGAGATAATCCTTTTAGGGACATGTTCTGTAATTTTCTCAATGAAACAAATTATAATAAAAGCAACAAAAAAAAGTATTACAAAAGTGTAAAGAAAACTTTCTACATTGTACCTGACAATATCTGGTGAACAAACCTTTTTGACTGATGGTCGTCCCCACCTCTGTCAACCAACATTTGAGCATCTCTTCTACATGTTGCGTGACCAAGAGTTTGTCAGTGTGAAATGTCTTTTGGGGGTGCTGAGAAAAAATAAGAGACTGTTTTAGAGAGGGGTTTCGTGAAAATCAGAAAGAATGAATCTGTTCATATGGTTAGCCTTCAGAGCAAGGTTTGGTTTGATCTGACGTTAAAATTTGGCATTTGGGGGGTTTTGGTCAACATAACCTTGCCCTCAATCTTTCCGCGTTGAGGTTGATGGCGTAGGGTGTTTATCACCTGCACACACAGTGAGGTGACAGACAAACACTGAAGTGATCTTTGTGATTTAAACCATGCATTTATGCAACTGGTATTCCTTCTTGTGCTGTTGCTTCATTTATGTTGTCCGGGTTAGAATAGGTCTTTTGCAACCCGTGCTTGTAAAAAGCGACTACGCTAGTCATAAGAGGCAACTAACGTGACTGTGTGGTCAGGCTTGCTGACTTGGTTGATGCATGTCATCGTATTCCATTTGCATAGATCGATGCTCATGATGTCAATCACTGGATTGTCTGGTCCAGACTCAATTATTTACAGACCGCTGTCATATAGCTGCAATATTGCTGAGTGTGGCGTTAAGCAACAAACAAAAAAATCATTTAGTTTGTATCTGTCAAATGTCAAAATTACATCCAGAAGATACTGCACTTTTCCGAAGACTATGAAAAATCACAACATTCACACTTCAACGCTGTGAAATTATGAAAATGCCCACTCCTTCATGCCATGCAGTGCTGTCTTCAGCTAAAAAATGGCGGTATTCAGCAATACTTGGGGGTGGTTCCAGTAGCAGTTGCCTTGTACCAGTAGGCATACTCCAGTAAATCAATAAGTTCATATTGAGCCATGCAATAGTCCTGGATTGTCCTGGTTTTTAAAAAATAAAATTAACAGCACATTGACTGTGAACAATTTCTTTGGCAGCCATTAACCATATAATGACAAGTTAGCTGGTATTGGGGTAATAGGTAAAAGAATGTTATTTAATAAAGCTTGTTGAGAAAAAGATATTGTCTAGTGTTATTTGTAACTAACCTGTGACACCTGGAAATTTGGGTAGGATTGGTCCCCAGCAGCCTAATCTGGTGGAAATAGGCGCCTTAATGGTTCAAGTGGTCAAGCAGGTCACTTTGTTGATGGCGTGTCAGTGTACCCACATGGCATGTATTGTTTTTTATAATATCAATAACTGGATTGCCTGCTCCAGACTTGATTAGGTACAGGCCACCAGTATCTATTAATTGAAAACATCATTTTGACTATCAGTGGCGTTTTGGCGAGGGATTACAAGTTTGTCCAAGCTGTTGCCAAGGTCATGTGTGTGAATGTGTTCGCTTTAACAACCTGATCAATATCATATTAAATGTAATACTGCGAACAGATGGTACGGTTCCCTGCTGTTTTTCGCTTACTACCACCATCTGATCTTGAATGATGAATCTCACACTTTATACTGACTTTTATACTTAATCAGAACATAGAACCATGCTCTGTAGCCTTCCTCCAGTCAATTGTGCCAAGTAGGAATTCTGGGTAAGAATTTAGGCCCCAGCAACCTATGCTTGTCGTATGAGGTTACTAATTAGTTCAGGTGGTCAGGCTAGTGACTTGGTTGCTTGTGTGTCATAGCAACCGGATAGTGTGGATCATTGATCATCATATCAATCGCTGGTTTGTCTGGTCCGGAATTGCTTCGTTACAGGCTGCCTCCTAATAGCTGGGATGTTGCTGAGTGCGGCGTTAAACAACTCACAAATGGTAGGGGCTTGAAATGTACGAGGGGTGTTCATTAAAGATTTCCCCTAAACCACTTAGGGTTATCATATTTGGTTGAAATTTCACATGTGTAATGATACATGTATCTATGGGTTATGTCTGAATTTGCAGCACCGAACTATTAATCTTACCATTTTTACAGGTGTTATGATCGAGTAGGGTGTTACAATGGAGCCAGTAGAATACAGAGCAGTGATTAGGTTTTTATATTTGAAACTTTCGATGAAATGAAAGCAACTAATGGGGAAGACGCCCCATCATATGACGTTAAACACTGGCATCGTCAGTTCAAGTGTGGTCGGACATCTGTGGAAACAGCTGCCATTCCTGGTCGCCCCCATTCAGCCATTGATGAGGACACTATCCATCAAGTGCAGACCGCCATTTTGGCAGACCAACGTACAACTGTTCGCCAGTTAGCACAAGATGTCAAGATCAGTGTAGGGTCTCTGGAAAAAATCATCCATGACAATTTGAACATGCATAAGGTGTCTGCACGATGGATTCCCAGGGTGCTTACACCTTTCCAAAAGCAGGAACGAGTCAATTGTTCAAAGGATCTTTTGGACATGTGCCAAAAAAAACAGGCAAACTTTTTGACAGACTTATCACACAGGATGAAACACGGGTCCATCACTATGATCCTGAGACTAAAGTTCAGTCGATGCAATGGAAGCATGTGGAGTCACCACCCCCAAAGAAGGCATGTGTCCAACCCTCTGCAGGCAAGGTCATGCTCACGGTGTTTTGGGACCAGCACGGAGTAGTGATGATGGATTTCTTGGCAAAGGGTACCACAATTACAGGAGCTTATTATGCTTCACTGCTGCAGAAATTGCGGGACGCTATCAAGCTTAAGAGGCATGGCATGCTGACCAAGGGTGTCCATCTGCAAGACAATTTCCCCAGTACACAACTCTCATGTTGCCCAGACAGAAGCACGGTCCTGTGGCTATGAAATCCTTGCACATCCTCCTTACTCTCCTGACCTTGCACCATCTGACTTCCACCTCTTTCCAACCATGAAGTCATTTTTGAAGGGAAAAAGTTTCACAGATGATGAAACACTGATTTCTGAAGTCAAGTCCTGGTTTGAGACGCAAAATGAGGGCCTTTACAAGCAAGATCTCCATAGTTGCATAGAACGATGGGAGAAGTGTGTAACTCTTGGTGGTTCCTATGTGGAGAACGACTAATACCTATGCCAAGTTTCATTCCACTAGGTCCATCAGAAGTGGGTCAGGGGAAATCTTTAATGAGCACCCCTCATCAGAGATGACCATTCTGAATTCATATTCAGTGATCATGTTGAGGATCCTCCAGATTGGTAATGGACAGCTCCCGGACTTCATTTGTCAAGGCATGACACATTAACTATCTTAATATGAAAGACGCAGGTGGTCCATAACTTTTTTTGAGTACCTGTAGTTTATATACCCCCAGCATCTTGGGTCAGGGGTATAGTAATCAGTTCAGGGCTCATTTCAGGCCAGGGATCATCACTTGCATTAGTGAGTGAGTTGGGTTTTACGCCGCTTGTAACAGTATTCCAGTTTTATCATGGCGTGTCAGCTTAATGTGGGAGGAAAGCCCAAAGTGATGCAGGTCTTGGACGTTTACCACTTCAGTGAAACCCACGAGCACGGGTATGGTGCTGACAAACCTAGAAACATAATCGGGGCGAACCGGGATTCGAACCCACAATCGTAGGTTTCTGGCGTGCCCAAGGGACGCAACTCTGCACAGCCAATTGCGCGCCTTAGATACCCGTGCCCCCAACACTTCCATTAAATTGGTGCCACATTAATGGTTCACAGGATACAAAGAACAAACACTTCTGCATTTATTGGACATTTTATTCCTGTTTCCACACACCACTACACTGTAACAGGGTTGAGGGAACTTGCATAGATACTTAGACCTACATGACCCAGTGTGTGTACAACTGTCAGTCAGCATGAGCACTATCGTACACTGTCACATCGAGGATGGTCCCTGTAGCACTCCACCATCAAGGTGCAAATACACTTAGAGCATGAGCAGAGAAGCAGCAACGCTACAACAAACACACATCCGAAGAAACAACTTGCTGTACTGTACAAATATTACAAGGAAATACCCAATAGACATGTAGGTGCAGACAATCCTCTCAAAGGTACCCATCAAGCAGTAATTCCAAGGGCTGCACATCCCTCATCATGACTTATGTTGTCAAACTACTTTTCAGCATCAGTTTTCCTCTACACATTAGTTAGTCTGGTGTCATGAAGAAAGGGAATTTCACTGACATATACCACTCAAAATAAGTTAAAGAACAGACCATTATCTCACATCACTATAGTTCATCAGTCATAGCATGATATAAAAGAATGAGGTGTTTTTCAACGTCTTTTGAGCAGTATTTCTAGGTCACATTACTTACAGGTCTTCCTGCCCTTGGGTATTGTTTGATGGCTTCCTTTGACTGGTAAATTCTGGAGACAATGACAACTATAATTATCCATAGTTTGAGGCAAGTCATTTTATTTATTTTGTTCGTTGTTTGAGGCAGGGAAAGAGCCTACATCGGCGTGATGATGCTGTTACATCATCTTAAAGAGAGTTAAAAATTGGCTAGTTTGCAAGTTCGACACAGGTCAGTCCCAGACGAATTCTGCAGTATAATTGTCAATGTTCTTTTGCTAAAATGACAAAATTGTGCAGTAAAAACATGAACATTAAATAAATGTATTGATTAAATTCTGTGTTGAGTTTCATTCTCTATAAATCTTTCTGCAATTGCGGTACCGCAGAATTCGTCTGTGACAAGCAAGTCATTCAAAACCCATGTGTGTATCTGCCAGCTCAATAGAGGAGGTAAGGGTACTAATGATTACCCTACATAGAGACAAATTCAAAGACAGGTGTATATGACTATATGTAATCTTTGAATAATTATTATATATTGAAATCAATATTAATTGATGATTCACATTTCAACAACTGTGCCCTGCCCATCTGGAAGGTGAAAGTTGTGTTACCGTATAACCGTATAGCTATAGATCTAACAACTGTAGCACCAAGATCTACGAACACTCCAGTCAACATAGTGTGGTGGGAAAACCAGAACCTAGTAGCTTGTCTAGTGTTTAAAGAAGACATTCCCTGTTGAATATTCGGAATCTCAATACTTCAATGAGCCACAACAGCTAAATGCTTAATATTTCAACAGTTTGACCAGAAGTAACTAGAGGTAATACTTTATGTTAAGATACATGTTGTTCAGATTGTAGCAAAAGCTGACACTGTAGCAAATGTATATACTTCAGATATTGCACAAATATGTACACCTTACATATAACACAATGTTCTCACAGGCTACTTGTGCTCAACACAATGACACAAACACCCAGGCTGCTCTCACTCGACACTAGACCCCAGGGGCTGTCTGGCGATTCTTCAAATCCACATCGTAATGACAAAGCTCATGGGATTTCGATATCTAGATCTGTTTGTCCTGAAATCATGACCTATTTACAATGTATGACTTGCTCCATACACATGTATTTTGGAAACTAGTTTTGTGTGATTCAATGATACCTAATCTTCAACAATTGCAATTAATCTGTATACATGGTATATGTGAAGTTTTATCATACTAACCACATCTTGGAAATTTGAGAACTTCAAACTTTAAAAGAAGTGATTGTGAACAATTCTACACCTAAGAACTTATCCTTTGAAATATTTTGCTAATACATTAAACCAATTGTTCGGTAATACCTGACACTGTTCTAAGCCATTTTATTTGTGGAAAACAAAACCAGGCAGATCGCCTCCACAAAACAACAACTGTACAGAACACGAGTAATACCACCCTCATGTAACACCATCCCCATGTAACACCATCCCCATGTAACACCACCCCCATGTAACACCATCCCCATGTAACACCACCCCATGTAACACCACCCCCATGTAACACCACCCCCATGTAACACCACCCCCATGTAACACCATCCCCATGTAACACCACCCCCATATAATACCCTCCTCATGTAATACCATCCCCATGTAACACCACCCCCATGTAACACCACCCCCATGTAACACCACCCCCATGTAACACCATCCTCATGTAATACCATCCCCATGTAACACTATCCCCATGTAACACCACCCCCATATAATACCCTCCTCCAGTAAAATGCATTCCATGGGTGCAGCCCCATCAATTCAGATCTGTGACTTTGATTCCTCCCTCAGATGTGAGATGACTGAGAGGTGTCAGCTTGGGGTGACAGATCTGCACCCACTTGCACAAAGCCATCTTAGCACTACGATTATCCTAGTCTATGCTAGTGGTCCTGCACCCTCCTTTACAATAGTGAGTGAGTGAGTATGGTTTTACGCCGCTTTTAGCAATATTCCAGCAATGTCACGGCGGGGGACACAAGAAATGGTCTTCAGACATTGTAGCCATGTCGGGAATCGAACCCGGTCTTTGGCGTGACGCTTTAACCACTAGGCTACCCGACCACCCCTCCTTTAAAATAACCTTGCTAAGTCAATATTCCTTCTATGGCTGAGCTTCATGTCATCAGTCTGCTATGAACTAAAAACTTTATGACTGGATGAAACAAGGTGAAATCATTGACTTGATTGCTCTACTACTAGGCCTGGCTTCACAAAGAGATCTTAGCACTAAGACCGACATAAGTCGACATTAAATCATGACAGCCATAGCAGTATGATGGGGCAGTTCCTCAAAGCAATCTTTGTACTACAACTATCTTAACAGCTATACTTGAACATAGCCTAACAACAGCCATGGTATTAAGACTGCTTTGTGGGACTGGGCCCGGGGTCATTAAGCAATATGAGCCTGGATGTGACGGAACATACAAACAGTACACAGTGTTACCATGGTTACAATGGAATCAAATCCTTCAAACAGGCAGGTGCTTTAGCAGCACGTGTATACAAAGTGGTATAGTCTACAAGTGTAGAAGAGAAAGCATGAGGAAACGCCATGGCTATAAAGGGAGTGAAGGATGTATAAACAGTTGATAATACTGATTGCCTCGTGCCATTAACTCACTTAACAGACATAAGCAATGCTTGGGCACTGACCATTTGGGGAGCAGGGGATGTTAAAAAAAATGGTTCATGAAATTACTAAAACAATAACAGTTTTGCCTCAAGTTTTTAAAAGTAAAAGTACCTGTTCACTGGACATACTAAAGAAATAAAGTTTTGCCTCAGGTTTTATACCCTCAAAAGTAAACTGTTCACTGAATGTCTTGAGGGAGTGACTGAAAAAATAATCTGTCCACAAAAAATGAAATCCCCTCTCCCCAGAAAATTGTGTCAGCTCCTTAGATGAAATTCCTAATATCTTATAACTTTAAAACTCTAGAAACATGCCATGGATATTTCCGCATTTTCACTGGCAGAAATCTATTCAGCTAAACATGATATAAATAAACATGTTACAAGTAGCTTGTTAAGTAGGCTTAAGCTGTAAATATATAACGCTTAAAAATATATAAGAATTGGTTCTCAGGCTATGGCTTTTGAAAATATCGTGCGGGTGGGCAATTTTGTTTACAATAATTTCAGTGAAATCATGTTCTTAAGTATTGTAGCATTTCAGTGGCAGGGTCATGTGTTAGGGTCACAGAATATTTTTTTTTGAAAATGGAAATAAAAACGAAACGTGTGACGGACTTTATGATGATGCGGGCTGTGCCTCCCAAGAACCAAGACGATTTATTTTTAGCCTAAAGAACATATTCTAGTCAATTTAGTGACCATGAACACAATGGACACTTTTTCCGTCTAAGAAGTGTGCCTTTAAACAGCATATACATTCATACCTCGGAGACAAAATATCCGATTCAAGAGGTGATATATCCATCTTTGCTTTAATGAGATTCCAGCCCATATGTTCCATGTTTAATACAGAAGCAATAAGTTTAACATCCATTGATAAAAGTGACCATAATTGTTAGTGTTATTACAATATCTGTTAATGGGATGTTAGAATGCCCCTTCGAAAAGTACAAAACATTCACCATAAAAATAATACACCAGTCACACTCTCCATAAAAAATAAACACTTTCCAGATGATTATCACAATGGTTAGGAGTGAACAGTTAGCAGGAACATAGCAGGGAGAAGTCAGTACAAGATTAACACACATGCTTGTATGGATAATGAATCTTTCTCACAGTTGACTTCTCCCTTTACAAATCCATCTTAAATACTTCACGAGTTGTATTCACTATGTTCCTTCATCCCCCGTGATTAGCGGTGTAGTTACCGGTACTTCTTTTATCCAAAGAATGAGTGAGTGAGTATGGTTTTACGCCGCTTTTAGCAATATTCCAGCAATATCACGGCGGGGGAAACCAGAAATGGGCTTCACACATTGTACCCATGTCGAGATTCAAACCCAGGTTTTCGGCGTGGTGAGCGAACGCTTCAACCACTATACTACCCGACCGCCCCTTTATCCAAAGAACAAGCCATGACCTGGTTTCACGAGGAACACGAGTGCTCAAATTGCACTGACAATATTTTGTTTGCATCCTCTGTCCTAAGCCTTGTGTCTCTACTCTACCCATCGCATCAATGTGAAGATCCAGGTCAGAATAGGTCTTCAGCAACCCTTGCTTGTCGTAAGAGATGACAAATGGGATTGGGTGGTCGAGCTTGCGGACTTGATTGAAGCATGTCATGGTATCCCAATTGTGTGGGTCATTACTCATGATGTCAATCACTGGATTGTCTGGTCCAGACTTGATTATTTACAGTCCGCCATCATATAGCTGGAATATTGCTGAGTGGGGTGTTTTGGCTTTGTTCCTTCACCTGATTAAAAATAGACCAAAGTCCCAATTATACCACATTTCAGCCAAATGTATTCACAGGTGATGGAGGGATGCAGTGGATACAAGCTCGTGAATTACTGACAATGTAACAAATCTTGAGGTCCATACTGCTGTCAAATCTTGTGTGATGGACTGTGTAGTCACAGTCATAATGATCCTCCTCATCAACAGACACCTAGATCGCTAACATGAACACAAGCAAGAAACTGGTAACTTAGCTAAGGATAATAAAACAACAAAATGTCAGACACATGCAAAAGCAAAAACAAATTCAAAAATGAACAAACTTGGTGTGTTCTCTCCAACCATGAGTTACCATGGTTACAGTTGTGAAAAGATACACACCGCCCCATTCCACAGAAGAATATCAGCACTAAGATCATCATAGTGCCAAGATCGTTGTGGAATAAGATTCTAAACAGCAGACAACAAAATTACACCAGAAGAGACTAGATTGAACTGACACTTTCTCAGAATATCAAGAGATATTTGAGCAATATTCTAAATTCAAAAAAAGCTTTTACAAATATGGAAATTCATAGGGTCCAAATTCACAATGAACGTCCCATAGAAAACTGATGTTCATCAAAACCAAATGATGATGATATATGCAGCAAAACATAGCATCACTCTCAGCACTATTTGTCACAAAAAAATAAGCACATGCTCTACAATATTTTATGTCACATGTCCAGCTAACAGAAAATGTTCAACTCTCCATGAAACAAAGTGTAACATTGTCTTGAGCTCACATAACCCTGTTTAGGCCAGGCGTTTTATATTTTTCGGATTATGGACCCTTCGACTCTAATTTTTGAGAAAATGTAAAAAAAAAAATCATCATCAGATTTCCAATTTCTTTTCACCGCCGATAGCCGCGTAGTCAGTTATTTTATTTGCTATCATCAACTTCTCATAAAAAACATATGAATTTACCATTGTAAACTAGTAAAGAGATACATAATTGATCTTTGTTGATCTCGAAGCCGGACATGAATAGCCTCCCTTGACAATTGTCTGTGTTGGAAGTGGTAGAATTTTTATTGTTACAAGAGGATTTATCGTCACAAACCGCGTTCTTTTGAGCACAGAATATGTTCATAAAGTATGCCAGAAAAAAAAGCCTGGCCTTATCTATATTGAAACTGTAGACAATCTAGGGTGAAACCATGCACATATTCTTTAATTAATGCCAGCTTCACAATACTTATCCTGATAAAAGTTCTCTTCAGGTCAACTATTTTTCAATTCTTTGATCATACTAACCACAAATCAAACAGGTCCAATTTTGAAACGTGGAATAAATAATGTTGATGACTTAATAAACCAAATCTGTAACTAACAGTTTGTGATACTTCACAATAACTTAGTAAGTCAGAGCAGATACATACAGTGAAACCCTGTTTATCTGGACAGTACCATTCCCTTTGATATTGTCTACATTAACACATTTACACAAAAGTGAATCATTTGTGCAAAGTAATGTCACATATATAAATGTTTCCATAAGTAATTGTCTGGACCGCAAAGTTTCCGGATTAACAGTGTCCGGACTAATAAGGTGTGTCTTTATAGAGGTAAGGTTACTTCTATTCCTTTCTGTGGACGAATTAATTTAACAGTATTTATATATTCACAGGCCAAATATCTGTCACCTATCTTCTCGTCCAAACAGATTCGCATAATACTAAGTAGTTACCGTTTTAATCACAACTTACAGAAATGTGGAATGTTTGTTTCCCTTTGTTAATATCTCGCACTAAACATAGTAAAATCTTGTTCTATTAAGGGTCCTAATGTAGTGACTAGCAAATCTCAATGTGTCCATTATTAAGATAACACACATGTATTTCCTTACTGTCTGTAATCAGAAACTAACCTTAGTTAAAATAAAGTGCAGGCGGTAGTTTTACATAACAGCTATTCCTTGGAAATCTTTTATAATGTACATCTGCCTTATCTAAAAAAATATCTACAAAATAATAAATAAAAAATAAAAATGGAGCCCAGAACAATCCTTTAATTCAGGACGCCATAGAGCTGAGGCAATCTAGACTTACAAATTCATTCTAGACTTGAGTTGGACTCCTTTTTAAACTTTTCCTCTCGGGTCTGGGAGACAGACTTATCTGACTTCTGTCATCTTCCCGAGGCAAGGGAGTTAACTGACTTTAAAAGTCCAGTTTCCACCCTTGCCGAACTAGGCTGGAATAACTGGGCTCGATCGTTGCGCCACCAGTGGCTATTACCAATTATGTCCCTTCTAAGCCTCTACCTATGGACCAATCAGATTCCACCTTTCGTATCACTTGCGTTTGCTTCACACAAAATGGTTGCGCTCAGTCAGGACGATCCGATCGATAATCAAGATCTATATTGTGATAAAACGGGTCTTACATCGCGAAATGCATCTAATCACGTGAGCACCTGATTAAAAAAGGGAAAAGATTTGGAAAATATCTGCTGACAACGAGTTGGCGGTGCACATGCTTAGCAAATCCTGCAATCGATCGAAATCTGCACGACAGGATTTTTATTTCGATGCGCGATTTTGATTGGACTATGCATAGACTCGTTAGTGCAGACAAAATGTAACTCCATAATAACAGCCTAGTTCGGCAAGGGCGGAAACAGGACTTTTATAGTCAGTTAACTCTCTTGCCTCGGGAAGATGACTTCTGTGAAATACAGTACCATGATAAATGGCATCAGTTTCCGCTGCTGATTCAAATAGATGTGCAACACCACACTTTTATTTTATGATTAACAGTTTCTTGATAGGTAGTTTGCTTGTCCCCAAAATCCCAATACAAAACATTATGAAGCCAAGAGCTTGTTATTGAATTTAGCATAAACATGATGAAGATGTTTGGGAGGGCCTAATGAAACGGGGAAATTATATGCTTGTACTGTTAAATGCAGGATATTTTCACAGTATCATTACATTGTGTAGTTTCTTGTGGTTTTCTTTTTTGTAATCCAATAAAGATGAAGCTGTCAAGCATAGAGATTTAACAATCATAATTTTATTGGATGAACTTAGCTGTGGAAACAAGTAACAAGTAACAAGTGTTAGGTATTAATATTAAAAAGGTTGAAATAAACTAGGATACTGCCCTATGACATCCTGAGTCCTGATATTATCTATTGATCCTCATGCAGTCTATTTTGTACGTCAGGTATCAGTAATGCCAACATTGTATCACCTGAACACAATAGGGACCCATCATCACATTGACATACAATCTCAATGAAATAAGATCTGGCACTTCGATGTGATGCCTCTATGCATAAAGATCTGAGGACACCCCCACAGAAGGTCGCATCAGGAAATCTCCGAGCAAACTCTGACCGTTTATTCTAATTATAGGTTGGTACCTTTGGCAAATCAACGTGACAGCTTTCCAAAAGAATTTGGCTTAATTTCCTCACCACATAAAAAACATAGAATGGAACTGCCCTTTTCATTTACATTTGGATCTGGCCGATGAACTTTATTTTCGAGATACAGAAATCAAATGGTCTGATCAGACTGTTTTGCTCCCTACCAAGAATTCAGAAGCGTCAACTCTGAACGCTGATTTGAAAATTCACCTAACCCCTGACCTCCTATTGAGGGCTTGTAAGGTCTTCATGTAGAGATGTATCATTTAAATGGAAAAGATCAGACTTTCATGAGATTGCATTTATATATTGCACTGATTTCTTTATCTATGGATCCCCACTATCATAAATACATTATCTTGTTGGAACAGAAACGTTACTCTCTATAAGCATTTCTATCACATTAACACTCACTCAACCAATTTTATATGTGGGATAACAAGAACAAATGTTTCCTTTTAACCACAAAGTATTTCCCTCCAAACAATGACAGATTTGTGATGTAACTTCACCAGCTTCAATCCTAGAATCATTTTTAGATCAATTACATGTCAGTGACCGTTCCTAGTTACCATGGTTATGCCATAGCAAATTAATTAGATATTTGTTCTTCATCAACTCATCCTTTTCAGTAAGTATTTGTTTTGTAATATACCTGGCAAAACAGGACAAAATAAGGCTCACCAGATGGACAAATCTTAATACTAAAATAAAACAATATCTTTTCACAGCTATTTGAGTAATACGAACCACAATCTTCCAATATTTGTAGGCAAAAAGTACTGTTACTGATGTCCATACAATCATATCATTAACACATATCATCCTTTGTATCTTTCAACTGTGACTTTCAGAATTAAAATAAGTAGAATTAGTCCTGTTGTTCTTGTTTCTGTGAAACACTGCCTAATATCTTATAAACAAAACAATCTCACAAATATTAAATAATACAATTAACCTATCGCCACCTGCCAATCAAACTACATAATGGACCAATCAGGAAGTCCAAGGTGATGCATGAACCGCCATATTGTTTGACAACTTCAAACCTGTTAGGACTTTATTTGATGTGACACAGATAGATGTTTCAGGTCAAACCTCAGCATGTAAAGGACAATGAGGTTATATAAGATATTTTCTGGACAGTAGAATATATTCCTCATCTTATAGATCTAAACAAATCGAACAATCAGAAAACACAAAAAATGAGAGAAAGATTATCGGGCCATTTTAAAAAATATACATAAATTATTCATTCAGATGAAGATGTGCAAAAGACATTCGATAAGGTCACTCATGGCTTAAAACATCAGTATCTTCTGAAACGTACTGTGTCATATATCATGATATATATATTGAAACAAAAACATCAGATGTTTATGTGACTATTTCTCCCAATTGTTTGCATGTGTGCTGAATTCTGCTCCGGCGATAGGTTAATTAGTCATCTTAAAAACAAACATTTCAAAAGTTATCACCTGTATCATTATGCCAATGTTATCATGGTTATATAACTATCACAGAGGTGGACAACTATTTACTTGTATCAAACAAGGATGTTTGTAGGGCACAAATAATGAAACCATTCCTGAGTGACAAATCAGGTCCAGTGGAAGCCCTCGTTCATCATCATCATCATCATCATCATCATCATCACCATCAGTATCACAACTGACTGCCATTTGTCAAACTAGATAACTGTCAAAGGGTTTGAACTCTGTCTGGTTCTGTTTTTGTTTAATCTTTTCACCCTGTTTTTGAATCAAGTCATCACTATGTTTTGACAACAGAGTTCTAATAAATCCACATAAACTCATTTCGCATCTCCTTAACACAATTCATGCGTTCCCAAAGATAAACTTGTAATACATGATTCAAATATTCACCAAACTGTACTGTTATACTGCAGAAAGCATGTCATTACAATACTCTGTAAGTCCAAGGATAAACTTGTAATACATGATTCAAATATTAGCCAAACTGTACTGTTATACTGCAGAAAGCATGTCATTACAATACTCTGTAAGTCCAAGGATAAACTTGTAATACATGATTCAAATATTCGCCAAACTGTACTGTTATACTGCAGAAAGCATGTCATTACAATACTCTGTAAGTCCAATGATAAAACCTGAACCATCATCCAGACTGTCAAAGATGGAGATGGAGATTATCAATGACACAGCAATGTTTGGATAAGGCTGAACAAAAACAACATAAGAGCCTGTTATTGTTATCAGGTGTTATGCTATACTTGCCATGTATATGATGAGTGAGTGAGTGAGTTGGGTTTTACGCCGCTTTTAACAGTTTTCCAGTTATATCACGGCGTGTCAGCTTAATGTGGGAGGAAAGGCCAAAGTGATGCAGGTCTGAGACGTTTACCACTTCGGTGAAACCCCCGAGCACGGGTATGGTGCTGACAAACCTAGAAACATAATTGGGGCGAACCGTGATTCGAACCCACAATCATGGGTTTTTGGCGTGCCCAAGGGACGCAACTCTGCACAGCGAATCACGGCGCCTTAGACGACTTGGCCACCCATGCCCCCTATATATGATGAGAGAGTGAGTGAGTGAGTTGGATTTAACGCCGCTTTTAGCAATATTCCAGCAATATCACGGCGGGGGACACCAGAAATGGGCTTCACACATTGTACCCATGTCGGGAATCGAACCCGGGTCTTCGGCGTGACAAGTGAACGCTTTTAACCACTAGGCTACCTGACCGCCCCCTGTATATGATGAGAATGTGGGTATGTTTGGATAGGATGATCCATAAGAATGACCATCCCACGCCAAACAGTAGAAGCAATAAACTATGGTCACGGCACACTTTGTTCAGCCTCTATCTTACTCACTTGGTCTGCGGAACCTTTTGCCAACATCCTAAAACATTTTTAAAAATCTATAAAAAAATTTAAACGACTCTTTTTAATGACAAATGAAAAGGTAACGTCCCTTTAGCATTGACCAACTTTTTCACATGACTGAAATTAGAAATTATGATCAATTCATTCTTTTATGTTATTCCACATTTTTGTTATTTTGGGTGAGCTGAAATGAAAACCAAGTTATTAAAAAACCAAGACTAACCAGGGAAAAATACAGCGTAACCTAATTAAAACAAAATGAAGTATATAGACATCAGTAAGGGCCCACCCTTAATTATTTACAAATAACGTAATGTGCTCGAAATGAATGACTTCAAAGAGCACCAATATAACATAACCATTATTACATAACCATTACTGTATTCGACGTAATAAGCGCCCAGGGTGCTCTCAAAATAAGAAATAGGGGGCAATTATTAGAATACAATTTTGGTGAGAGAAAAAAACAGTTGAAAGATTGTAAATTTCGTGGTTTATGCTGCCAGCCTGAAATGATATAAAAGAAAAGTCTGTGCGTATTATACATGACAGATATATTTTCCAGAGTTTAACTGCCCATAATTAAGGGTGCATATTACACATGAGTGCGTATTATACACGAATAAATAAGTGTACATTGATCAATCGGAAGGGGTGCTAATTGGGATTGTTCACTTGCCAATATATTTGTAAACATCGCTGTGGGCGCTTATTAAAGCGGGGCACTCATTACGTCGAATACAGTATTACATTATCATTATTACATTTCCATTATTACATTATCATTATTATACAACATTATTACTGATCCTGATATCCTTACGGCATGAAGCAGACTATGACAGTTGATTTACAGCCTGTTAGCAAGAGCACCAGTTACATCCCAGAGAAAAGGTTAATAAATCTAACAATATTACATAAAAAATTAGTTGTTTTCTTCTTCAATTACGTAGACTGAATGAAACATGTGTCAACCATACACAATAATTCCAGCATAACAACCTGTCACTCATAATTACATCATAATAACTTTAGAAACAGATTCAATATAGAACCTTTCATTCATAACGTAAGCTTATATTTGTAAGCTTTATGGCAAAAAGTAGACTTCAAAAGCGTAAGACGTATGACCATAAATATTTGAAGTACAAAATATTTCTTGACAACTTGTTACAATGCCAGCGACAATGTATCCATGGATGCTGACGGTCTAGGAGCCTGCTTCCTGTTCCTGTCCAAGTCCCTCCAAGATGATACCCATCGGAGTCCGTTTCAAGCCAACAAACTCCATCTTGTTGGTGATTTTGTTTTTAAAGCTCCTCATTCTTAAAGATGCATGAAGGATTATCACTGAAATGTGGAGGATATTACCATATTGTGAATTGTGAACAATTTTTGTTTTGTTTGTTGTTTAAAGCCACACTCAGCAATATTCCAGCTATATGACGGCAGTCTGTAAATAATCGAGTCTGGCCCAGACAATCCAGTGATTGACATCGTGAGCATCGATCCACGCAATTGGGATCTATGACATGTATCAACCAAGTCAGCGAGCCTGACCACCTGATCCCGTTAGTCGCCTCTTACGGCAAGCATGGGTTGCTGAAGACCTATTCTACACCGGATCTTCATGGGTCTGTTGACAATCAATAGCAAAATTCAGAATGTTTTGGTGAAATGTTTTACTGATCCACTGATGAAATATCGTTTGAGGAAACATGTAATCATCGTTTGTCTTTTGTCATTTTGTCTTAAAACTTTCAAACAGAAGTCACAACATGCACACGTCAACTAAATTTAACCATGAATAAGTACTTCAAATAACATAAAATCTCACATTTACCACATCATGTCTTCAAAATTGGTTGATATTCCATATACCATGGATATACATGATACAATTTCTATGTGACTGGTTTGCATTGCATGTACCGTATTCACCATATTAAAAGCCCTGCTCTAATCATGCTAATAAGCAACCCTGACCAACTTCTGACCAATCTGAAAGTAATCTTTATCATGTTATAAGCACCCCCTACTAAGTCCATATTTTCTTGTCCATAATCCTGATAATTAATACTGATTTTGTTCACGGAAAACAACAGCTTGGAAGGGTACATAAACTGCCTGGTAACCATTTTTGAAAAAGGTTAAATTTCACTTAAATTTATTCACTACCGCTAGATTTCTGTGTATGGATTAAATTACTACTCCCCTTTGTCAATTTTCTAATCACCTAGGGTGCATATCATGGCAAATACGGTAAATAACACATTACATACATGACACACATACTCAAAGTATTTGTTGTTCCATGATTCAATGTTTCTCAGTGAAAAATAGCATTCTTTTTGATATCTGACAGCTGAAAAAATATTTTTGTGTGCAGGATTCAAATTCATTTTAATGTAATGCTGATGGCACAGTTATAATTGTAGTGGCATAGTCAAAATAACTTCCTCCTATCTGGTGCCTGATGGGTTCACTTGGAAAAGCTATTTCTTTAACAATACTGTGTGCATATTGTGACAATGTGCTTTATGTCCAACCACAAATAAACGTGATAAACACATGGAAAATAATGAACATGAGAAGAGAGTTACAATTCCAGCCTTGGTGACACGATTTGTTTGTTTGTTTGTTGTTTAACTCCACACTCAGCAATATTCCAGCTATATGACGGCAGACTGTAAATAATCAAGTCTGGACCTGACAATCCAGTGATTAATATCATGAGCATCGATCCACGCAGTTGGGATTGATGACATTCATCAACCGAGTCAGCAAGCCTGACCACCCGATCCCGTTAGTCGCTTTTTACGACAAGCATAGTCACCTTTTACGGTGAGGATGGGTTGCTGAAGACCTATTCTACCCTAGAATCTTCACGGGTGCCTTGGTGACATGACATTCATAGAGTTTCATGATGGATCACAATTATTCATCTAGTGGGCACACTTTAATTCCAAAAGGCAACTTAACATTTTTATGAGTCGCATGAGGTACAAATAAATATGTTTCTATCCTTGTCTGTTTGTTTCACCCCACACTCAGAAACATGGTGGTGGGTTGGAAATAATCCGTCATAATCTAGTGATTGGTATTGTGAGCAATGATGCTCAACGCCGGCGTACAATGACACACAATCAACCAAGTCACCGAGGCTGACCACCTGATCCATTTGCAGGGTTAGAACTAAACTCAAACGTTTCACTTGCCCGGGAAAAAAATCTGCCCTTGTAATGTTAACAATGGACAAATTCGGAAATTTGTACTAGCTCACAGGAATCTGTGCTCGCCCTGGGCTAGTGGGCTAGTGGGCTAGTGGGCTAGTGTTAATTTCGAAACCTGATTTGGTCATCTCTTACGACCAGCATAGGTTGCTGGGGACCTATTCTAACACGGAATCCTCATGAGGATGAGTGGATCTTACTGATACGACATTCATAGTTCTCTGGAACACACACACTTGATTTACAAGTTATTATATGCTGACTACTCACATAGCAAGGGGAAAGCTATTCCGAACATGAAGACGATGACAGCGCCGAGCATGTAGACGACGAGGTAGCCGGCCGCCAGAATGATGAGCACACTGAGCAGGGGATGGTCGCGCTTGAACTTCCTGGTTCGCCACTGATTGTTGGTGGAATACACAAACCCTCCGAACGCAACGGCAATAGCCACGAACCCAAACACCATCTTTACAGGATGGATGATTCTGCAGCATAAAAATGAATATAAACATCCAGTAAGTAATGGTAATGTATATAAGTCAAGGAGCCCTTGCTACCATGGTCATAGCCCTAATGTTCGGGGGACCAGGGTTTGTTTGTTTGTTGTTTAACGCCACACTCAGCAATATTCCAGCTTTATGACGACGATCTGTAAGTTTGTTTGTTTGTTTGTTGCCACAGTCAGCAATATTCAAGCTATATGACACCGGTCTGTAAAAAGTCAAGTCTGGACCAGACAGTGCAGTGATTGACACCATTAGCATCGATTCATGCAATTGAGATACGATGATATGTATCAACCAAGTCAGCGAGCCTGACCACCCGATCCTGTTGGTCATCTCTCACGACAAGCAAAGTCGCCTCTTACGGCAAGCATGGGTTCCTGAAGGCCTATTCTACCCCGGATTTTCATGGGTTGGGGGACCAGGGTTTTACCTTGACTTACAAAATTGGGAATTTAGGGGACCCCCAGTAATTAATCTTAAGGGTCCTTGCAGGCAATATGAGGGTCATGTAAATTAAAGAAATGGTGTAGTGTACTGTACATTTATAGTTTATAAGCTTAAATTATTTGTTGTCAACCTGGGACCTACATTTTCATGCTTGGAACCCTCCCAAGAGTATAACTGAGAGTCCAACTGACACCCAGATAAATCCCTGATTGAAGCCATAATTGCAATTCAGTTATTCATGGTCATATACATATTATATGCAGTATTTTAAGTAACCAGATGGTAACTGAATGTAACTGATCCCTCGGTGATGTCATACATATACACATGTATACATAAATATTTTTTTGAACAGCTTCATTTCAAGTTGAAATTATATAAGGCCTTTCTTTTCTATATTAGTTGGTTTAGGACTTCATTTCTCAAAAAATGTGTCAAAACCTAAAGATGACACAAATAAATGAGACTCTGCAATAAAATATTTGTAACATTTACATGCAAATAAAGCCACACCGTTTTGAAATCTGTTAAAGCAATTAATAGTATTTACCTATCG
The DNA here is from genome assembly GCF_022045235.1 of Haliotis cracherodii. Classification (NCBI taxonomy): domain Eukaryota; kingdom Metazoa; phylum Mollusca; class Gastropoda; order Lepetellida; family Haliotidae; genus Haliotis; species Haliotis cracherodii. The sequence continues at coordinate 10,575,433 of NW_027266319.1, forward strand.
AGCAAACAAATATGAATCGTTGGGCATGTATCACTTGTTTCAGTCAGGCAGGAAAACAATTTATGATTTATGATTCAAAAATGTGATTATGTGGCTTGGTGTTAACAAAAAAGCATTAAACTAGAATTTTATTCTTTTACTGGAGCATCAGTAGGATGGGACTGATAGTATTTCACAATGAGATGCTAATTAGCTATTACAAAATAGAATATTGTTCTGTAGCAAATCACCATGTGCACTAAACATCACCAGACAGGTTATTTGCCTTAAGATGAAATGTCGAGCTGACAATGTTTGCGTTGATGAGCAATTTCTCATATAATTAAAGCAAATATCAACTAGTTCATATCTACCTATATTTGACAAATACCATGCATAGATTTAGAAGTGCAGGTCCTGTTTGTTGACCACATGTGCAATAGATCAACTGACCTGCATCTGCGTATTGGTCGACATTTATCAATGTCTATAGCCAAAAAACTAAGCTGCTTCTCAATAGCATTGTTTGAGTATAGGGAAACGTACAGACTCTTAAAAAGGTTGACAAATGTTATCCAGTCTGCGAATTTGCCATTAGTCTGAAACCGAAGTCTAGTACAGTTCTGTTTGATCGTGTAAGCTCAGTGAATAATAGTAATTTAATAACACTAAATTCTACTGAAAATGAGCCAAGAGCAATGTACATGATGTAGGCCTAGTCTAAAAAGTCTTTGGCACAGGATGTTATCACTGGTCATATTCATAAACAAAACAGTTTGAATGTTATTTATGTTGCAAGTCTCTATATGTATAGCATGACATGCACATCATAGATATTGCATTTCTGTGCATTAATCATAAAATTTGGGTCGCAAATACATAGCTAATACACACGCCGTCATTACGTTGTACAACCAGCAGGGGTATAAAAATTTCGACTGTTTCGCATTCTGACTGAGCTTTTGAATACTTGTGCAAAATAAGCATCAACATTTAGTGGAACGTATTAAAGGCATGGATCATAGTTATGTATCAGCGACCAGTGGACGTCAAACAGTAAAAGCGGAGAAATTACGTAGATAGCTATGATTTCGCAGCTATCCACGTCACTGATCACGTCAGATATACAAATGATAGGTTCTCACCCAATGAGTAGAAAAACTATAAGCGCCGTCAGGAAGTAGTTCGTCTGATAATAAAGCAGATTGTTCAAAACCCTGTTAGCCCATTTGTCGGCATCTTTTATGTTCGGGATCTGGAACCGTGCCGATTCCAAGATAAAATCTCCCAAAGATCGGAGAGGGGCAACCTGCACTTGTTCGCCCATGTTGTCAATTTACAATCCCTTGTATCCTAAACAAATACCCCTACTATTGCAAATAAATTACAGTCACAATTTTATGGTATTCCAGGTTAACCTAAGACCATTTAAATCATACGAATATAATATATTTACTTATAAGAAAATCAAGAAAAACTTTAGTTTTGGCAATAGATAAATACATTTGCGTATGTTATAAGGTATATCGCGATCAATATATTATGCCTAAAACTCATAACATAGACAAATTTCCTAATCTTGTATTTAGCTTACATGTTTTTTTTCTTCTCTTTTTAATAGTTTAAAATATGTTGTAAATACTCTAAAGGTTGGCATAACCTTTTGAAATATTAAACACAAAGGATAGGGGGAAAATAATTATTTACAGCTACTCATATGTTATACAGCGTAGGTAAACTAGTACTTAACTATTTCCGGTAAAGAACGACAACTCTGTTATAGTTTGGACCTCAAGCACAACTATTGAGAAAAGGTGCTTTTTGGTATATTTAACGTGCAGCGTATCTTAATGACTGTTCTCATGATAAACATACTGATCTGATTTATTCTTTCTGTGTCATGAGTTCTCAAACCATATAATGTCATAGCCTAGAGCCACGATGGGGACTGACAGTCAAGATATGACATGACCCTGATGTAGCAGTAGCATCGTAGCGTCTTGTCTTGACTGTCGAACACCATTTCTTGACTGTCAGTTTCAATCGCGCCTCTTGCCTAATGATATCATTGTCCTTAGGTGACTGTAAGTGTTTGAAGAGATGTCTGAACTTTCACGTTCATCGTCTACGTCTATTCTGTATCTGATGCAGTCAGTTACATGAATTGCGGAGTCAAGAACAAAAGTGGAAAATGGGTCTGGAGAATTGACCATCGGGTCTATTAGAAAAAAACAAAACAACTCTGTCGATTTGTCCTTTGGGGTTTCTAATAGACCCTATAGCCGTTCTTTCAAGTCCAATTCAGCATGTTAAGTGTCGAGTGTGTTAAATTAAATGAGTAAGCAGATTTTAAGTGAAAAAAATATAAATTACAAAATGTGCTCTCATTTCCTTCTAGTAACAGACACAAAACACAATGACAAATAAGTGTGTTTTTTTATTTTGGCAGTGTTTACTTTCCAAGGAAAACGAATTTGCCACCCTTAATGAGTGCATAGGCCTACACTATAATGCAATATTTATGCTAATAATAATATTGAAAATTTATTAATTTGTCAGTGTATCTCATAGAATGTTCATTATTAATATTCATCATTCATGTATTTAAATTGTAGTTTCTTATTTCTGTTGAAAATTAACAGCGATTCAAAATGCAGTATTGCAGTGTTACTTTACATGTTTCACAGACACATTGCAGTGACACAATCCAAATGTTAACCTGTATACTATTTATTTAAATTTAACCCTTGGAAAAGAAATGGAAAGTGATTGGCCTGGACGCTGGAACCATGTCAAGAAATTCTTGGAAAGAGATGGACCCTTTGCACACCCTGATTTTGAACCAAGTTCAGAGGTATTGACTTTTCCCACTATGATGATGTTTTTCAATTATTGGCAGTGAGACATGCTATTGTTATAGCCCCAACTTCCCTTGTCATGTTGTGTCATGTTATGTTTCTAGTGAGATTTCGAAACACCTAAAATTCCATTCCATGAGGAAAATTTCCATAATTCATGATAATTAATTAATTAATTTAGAATTAAGTTCTTAACACCCATGGATTTACCTTTTTGTCATTCTAAGTTTGAGTCCAGGGGTCTCTCAGTACTAAATTTGGGGTGTCCAAGGCTGGCAACATGTGGCATGTATCACTGGATTTCCCAACATTTTACTGATGTCATATCATTGCACATGTTCAGAAGTATTCAGCCTTTCATAGATCATGTAGATGGGAACTTGAATGTTGGATTGAAAAAAAATTCCACCACTGGTACTCTGGTCTTAGAGCGGACTTCTTGTCATGCTAACAACAGGATCCGGACATTATCCCACACGGACATTTCCCCACATGGTCAACATCCCACATGTCAGTTCCACAATTTTTGTTATTTATACCCAATTTGATATAAGGTGTGGGGAAATGTCCGTGTGGGGTAACATCTACACCTAATTAAAACATATTATATCATATAAAACATGCACAACAATAGAAATGTCAGTTATATGTAACCATGGTAACATGTAACCAACAATTTTGATTCATTTTAATGATTCAAACAGCCATCCTATTTTGTGTCCCACTGGACGTTGTAATGTAAATATATATTTTTGTTTGTTCTCAATTTGTATTTGTATGAGATGCAATGTACTCAATATACTGCAATCATTTTATTCAACGTTTATTTCAAAATAGTGAAATTTGTGTTCATGGCATTATATTGGAAGAGACTGACAGCTTGCACCATACAGTGAAGACAGTATTGTATGATTTTAGTTGTTTCTTTCAGACTCTGCAGTTCATGCAAGAAATATGTAAGATCCTTGTCATCGGAGCAGGAGGACTTGGGTGTGAGTTGCTGAAAAATCTGGTATGTCTTACTGTCATTATCCCCCATTTGGTTTACGGATAAGAATTTAGGTCCCCAGCAACCTACGCTTGTTGCAAGTGGGATTATGGATAAGAATTGAGGTCCCCAGCAACCTATGCTTGTTGCAAGAGGGATTATGGATAAGAATTTAGGTCCCCAGCAACCTATGCTTGTTGCAAGAGGGATTATGGATAAGAATTTAGGTCCCCAGCATCCTACGCTTGTTGCAAGAGGGATTATGGATAAGAATTTAGGTCCCCAGCAACCTACGCTTGTTGCAAGAGGGATTATGGATAAGAATATAGGTCCCCAGCAACCTACGCTTGTTGCAAGAGGGATTATTGATAAGAATTTAGGTCCCCAGCAACCTACGCTTGTTGCAAGAGGGATTATGGATAAGAATATAGGTCCCCAGCAACCTACGCTTGTTGCAAGAGGGATTATGGATAAGAATATAGGTCCCCATCAGCCTGTGCTTGTTGCAAGTGGGATTACGGATAAGAATATAGGTCCCCAGCAACTACGCTTGTTGCAAGAGGTGACCAAATGCATCGGGTGGTCAGGCTTGGTGACTTGGTTGATTGCATGTCATTGTATCCTTAGATTAGAGATTGTTTCTCTCAATATCAATCACTGGATTTTCTGGTCCGGAGTCAATTATTTACAGACCGCCGTCATATTCATATGTGGCTTGAATATTGCTGAGTCCGGTATTAAATAAGTAAAAAAAACCGACATATTATGTATCTATATATGTCTTAGTCTAGCTAAACATGCTAAATGTAATGATTGACTCATAGATAGAAGAAAATATGCCATTTGAGATTTCAAGGAAGATGTGTTTTCATGACAGGCGCTGCTTGGTTTTCGCAATATTGACGTGATTGATATGGACATCATTGACGTTTCCAATCTCAACAGGCAGTTCCTCTTCAGGTGGGTAGCATTCAGGGTAGCAATATCATATCTACAAGGGCCAAGGGCAGATGATTGCAGCTGAGAGTTTCTCCCTTAACTTAACCCAGTGGTCCTGGGTTTGAATCCCAAATTCATCCTGATGCTCATCCTTGTCGGCACCATACCTGGTGGTTCAATGATTTCCCACCAGATTTGTAAATGACTGTGTCACTTTGGGTCACCCTCCAACATTAAGCTGACATGCTGTGATATAACTGTTCAGTGAGATGTTTAACCCAGCCACTCACTCACTTAGATGGTAAAAAGATGCCGAATAGTCTGACAACAGGTTTAAGTCACAGTGATCTCCAACCCATGAAGGTTCGGATAAGAATAGGTCCTCAGCAACCCATACTTGCTGTAAAAGGTGACTTTCCTTGTCATAAGAGGAGACTAATGGATCAGGTGGTCAGGCTCGCTAACTTGGTTGATGCATGTCATGGTATCCCAATTGCGTGGATCAATGCTCATGATGTGAATCACTGGATTGTTACTAAGTAGTTTAAATATGCCGATGTAAAGGATTGTGTTGTATTTTGTTACTGCTTAGCCACTGTTCATGAGTGAAGTGTTTAGTATTTACGTGTTTCAGACCAAAGGATGTTGGGAAAGCTAAGGCTGAAGTTGCAGCTGATTTTGTCAACAATCGAGTCCCAGGATGCAAAGTCACAGCGTATCCTTCTTAAAGAGGATTCTGGGATAGAGTAGATCCCCAGATCATCATGTTTGTTTTTAGCTCCCTCTCTGGATTTGGGGCGTAGAATAGATCCTTGTTTGTTTATTTGAAGCCCCAATTTCTGGAATCTCCTGTAGAATAGATCCCCAGTACACTACACCATGTTTGTGTTGAGCCCCCTTCTTTAAGTACCATAGATCCCCAGTGTACTATAAAAATTTCAATCTGAAAATCTGAGTGTTACAATGTGTGATCAGACTGTTTGTGATATCATCTTATGGCTGGGACGGTAAACTCCGGTAACTCAGAAAATGTATTTAATTACAAAAAATCACTACAAGTCACTGTTTACTTTTCTTTCTGACTATGCTCGCATTTCTTCTGACTTTCATATTTTAGAAAAAAACAATGTTCTGCCAAGAAACTGAACAAGTGGGGACAGAGACCCCTTCAACACAAATACATGGGGTCATTTTCAATACTTATGGGGCCACTCTTAAAAACCTGATATGCAGGTAATTAATGCAGAATCACTGTCCACACGTAACGTTTGTGATACACTGAATGTGTAAGCCAGATTCTGATTGGACCATTTTTTGCTTTCGGCCAATGAAAGGCGCTGAAAGTAAATTAAGACACAAAAATCAATGAAAATCGGGATGTTTACATTCAATAAATGAAGCAGCTCTCCAAGTGATGTAAAATATATTTGAGACAGTCAGTAACTCCCATATTTTTATTAAATAAACCCATAGATAAGAATGCACCTGATGTCCCACTGAGCGTAAATATTATGCACCAATCAATAAATTATTTCAAGAATCCCATGAGGCCGCTGCCTTGACATAACAATGAATTAAGATAGAGCTTCAGTCAACTTCAGTGTATGCATGATCCGATTGTTTCGTATATGTATCTTGTTGCAAGGGCTCTGGTAAAACAATTTGCAAGCAGACATTTTGTACCCAGCTCTTGAGACCTACGACGGGTAGGGTTGGGTGAAAGGGGGTCAGGTACCCAAGTAGTAATTTTGGACTCATCCCAGCCCTAAACATAACTTGATGCTTTCAAGCTCTGGATAGACTTGATTATTTATAGGCTGCAGTGATATGGCTGCAATATTGCTGACTGTGGGGTGAAATATTTGCCCAACAGTTTCAATAACCTTGCACTTGAGTGTTGGGGTAGTACAGGCCCACTAATTTGGGCACCAGTACCCCAGAAAATGGCTTCCAGGATGTGAAGGGTGACAAGTCTCTCTGATGTGGAATTTCACTAGCTTGCCACTACTATGTCAACTGAATACTGTAAATCTTGAAATTAACGCGAGCGTGAATTAAATGCGAAAAATGCAAGTGGTCTTTGCTCGCATTATTAAACATCGCATTTATATCAACAATAAGACATACCAACTTAGACATACGCTGAAAACAAACAACTATGTATTCCACGTCACTGTTTATTGAGCAGCACTTGTAACAAGTATATAAACAATGTCTTCAAACACTAATTACATCTTGTGAATTGTCACTGCTGGGGTCAAGACAAGAGTTCTACTCACTTATGTCATCACTGTCCAGACAGCCGCCACCGACGCAACATGGTGTCTTTGTTCTTTGTCACTGCGTCAAAGGCCGACACGAGCCAGCGGGCATGTATTTTGTAACGGAGGTACTCTACTCAGAGCTAATAAGCGGTGCTATTTGGTGTGTGATTGGATTAATGTAAGGTTGGATTAAGGTGAGGATTCTCCTGTAAACCTGACAGAGGACATTTTCTCAAGATATAAATCCACTGATGCTTAAGAGGAGGGGGTGTCGCATTCACATTGAGTCTTGATTTGGCAAGGGGCAAGAGGTCGCATTCTTTTGGAGACGCTTTAATTTCACGATTTACAGTATTGATATTGAATGGGTTCTGTGATACACGTATTCATTCAGTTAAAGGGAATTTGAAACAGTGAAAGTCCCCAGCCAGTACCCCTGTCTTGTATTTAGCAGAGATCTACACTTGAATCAGGCATTAGACATGGTTCAGTGTTGCCATTCTCTGTGAGTCTTCTTAGTTACGGAATCAGAGTCGTCAAGGCCAGTCAGGAGCAACCAGAAGCAGATGATTGTTTGGGTATAGATGCCATGGTGCTGAGAAATGACAGGATGTGTAAAATATCCAACCTGAACTATTGACATTCAGAACTGGTTGTTTTAGTTTATTTTTGAGATACAGAAACCAGATATGCTGGTCTGAATGTTGTGCTCATTTGTACTGACACTGTGGGCTGATGTCCTGACATACGACTTGGAGATTGCACTTGAATTAAAAGATAATCAGTTCTCCTAATTTCTTAACACAATCCAACAGACATTACGCAAAGATTCAAGACTATGATGAGGCATTTTACAGAGGTGAGTAGGTTGCACTATGGTTGCCGTGGTTTGCAGTGAATTAACATTAACAAAGTTTGAACATGTAGAAGATGGATCAGAGGATTATTATTTTTGACTCACTGAAATTGCAAAGAAAACACTAAGCATGTTAATTAGTGCCATGTGCATATTTGAAAGTAAATATATCCCCAAAGCCATATTGCAGTCTTTTTATTGCAGTCTTGGAAAGTGAAGACTAATTCTGTTCATGTTGCAGGTTTCCACATCATTGTGTGCGGCCTGGACTCCATCATTGCACGGCGCTGGATTAACGGCATGCTGGTAATCCACGGAGAACAGTTCTGCACTTTTTAGCTCACCTGACTGAATTTCAAGTGTGCTTATGTTGTGACACCTTGTCAATTCGTTCGTCTTTAACTGTTTCATTTTTTGTCAACTCTGAAACTACAAGACCTATGGAGATGAAACTTTGTATGAATGATCCCTGAACACACAGTTTCACAGAGCAGAAATACTCAAATGTTAATTCTTAACCTCCTACTGCTGGTGGAGGTGTGCTCGGGTGGCCCAGTGGTTAAACACATGTTCAAATCTCTAATAAAGTACAGCATGTGAAGGTCACTGGTGGTGTTCAGGGATTATGTTGCCATTGTAAAACTCGAAGTTGTCACGTCCTGCCAATGTTTGGTTGCGGAGTTATTGTTTCCATTTTGAGAATCATCTGTATTTGAAAGGATAAGTGATCAAAAGAACCATTTTTAGCCCAGAAGATCTTCATAATTTAAGGAAATGAGGTCATCTTTTACAAATCGCTATGAGCGTTATCCGATGTGTTCATGTAAATGAGTATTAGACTTTACTCTTGCATGTTTGGGACTTAAAACAACATGCAACAAGCAGTTAAGGCTGAAATGTGTCACAAAGAATGATCTCACAGGTGTTCAGGAAGCTGTCTTCTAATTTTTAACCCCAGTTGAATTTTGATGAATAAGTATAAACATGATAAAGACATCATCTTGGGTTATGTATTTGCTGTGGTTGGGCTTAGAAAAATCATAATTTTAAGCATTCTCATGTATTAATCATGTCCGATGTATTTGCTGTGGTTGGGTTTAGAAAAATCATAATTTTAAGCATTCTCATGTATTAATCATGTCCGAAGTCCAACACTTGCAAGTGCATGAAAAGATAAAGGGTAGTTGTTAGCCATTATTATTCTGATGATTATTTCCACAACTATCTACTTCAACATTCCAAGTGGGTTAGGACGGTTATCCTTCCTCCTTTCTGCATGTCATTGTTAAAACCACTTACAGTTTGGCAGATAGGGGACAATGGAATCAGGTGAAAGCAGTTGGTTCTAATGCAATATTTGCTGATGTCTGCAGATAAGCTTGTTGAACTATGAGGATGGAGAGCTGGACCAGTCGTCAATCATCCCCATGGTGGACGGGGGGACAGAGGGCTTCAAGGGGAACGCCCGTGTTGTCCTGCCAGGGATGACAGCTTGTATAGAGTGTACGCTGGACTTGTATCCCCCTCAGGTGGGTGTACATGTGGGGTGGGGTGGTGTACCATGTGGGGTGCTGTACACATGGGGTGGGATGGGGTGGAGACGGGGTGGGATGGCGTGGAGGCATGGTGGAGACGGGGTGGGATGGGGTGGAGGCATGGTGGAGACGGGGTGGGATGGGGTGGAGGCATGGTGGAGACGGGGTGGGATGGGGTGGAGGCATGGTGGAGACGGGGTGGGATGGGGTGGAGGCATGGTGGAGATGGGGTGGAGGCATGGTGGAGACGGGGTGGGATGGGGTGGAGGCATGGTGGAGACGGGGTGGGATGGGGTGAAGGCATGGTGGAGACGGGGTGGGATGGGGTGGAGGCATGGTGGAGACAGGGTGGGATGGGGTGGAGGCATGGTGGAGACGGGGTGGGATGGGGTGAAGGCATGGTGGAGACGGGGTGGGATGGGGTGGAGGCATGGTGGAGACGGGGTGGGATGGGGTGAAGGCATGGTGGAGACGATGTGGGATGGGGTGGAGGCATGGTGGAGGCATGGTGGAGACGGGGTGGAGACGGGGTGGGATGGGGTGGAGGCATGGTGGAGACGGGGTGGGATGGGGTGGAGGCATGGTGGAGACGGGGTGGGATGGGGTGGAGGCATGGTGGAGACGGGGTGGGATGGGGTGGAGGCATGGTGGAGACGGGGTGGGATGGGGTGGAGGCATGGTGGAGACGGGGTGGGATGGGGTGGAGGCATGGTGGAGACGGGGTGGGATGGGGTGGAGGCATGGTGGAGACGGGGTGGGATGGGGTGGAGGCATGGTGGAGACGGGGTGGGATGGGGTGGAGGCATGGTGGAGACGGGGTGGGATGGGGTGGAGGCATGGTGGAGACGGGGTGGGATAGGGTGGAGACGGGGTGGGATGGGGTGAAGGCATGGTGGAGACGGGGTGGGATGGGGTGGAGGCATGGTGGAGACGGGGTGGGATGGGGTGGAGGCATGGTGGAGACGATGTGGGATGGGGTGGAGGCATGGTGGAGACGGGGTGGGATGGGGTGGAGGCATGGTGGAGACGGGGTGGGATGGGGTGGAGGCATGGTGGAGACGGGGTGGGATGGGGTGGAGGCATGGTGGAGACGGGGTGGGATGGGATGGAGGCATGGTGGAGACGGGGTGGGATGGGGTGAAGGCATGGTGGAGACGGGGTGGGATGGGGTGGAGGCATGGTGGAGACAGGGTGGGATGGGGTGGAGGCATGGTGGAGACGGGGTGGGATGGGGTGAAGGCATGGTGGAGACGGGGTGGGATGGGGTGAAGGCATGGTGGAGACGGGGTGGGATGGGGTGGAGGCATGGTGGAGACGGGGTGGGATGGGGTGGAGGCATGGTGGAGACGGGGTGGGATGGGGTGAAGGCATGGTGGAGACGGGGTGGGATGGGGTGGAGGCATGGTGGAGACGGGGTGGGATGGGGTGGAGGCATGGTGGAGACGATGTGGGATGGGGTGGAGGCATGGTGGAGACGGGGTGGGATGGGGTGGAGGCATAGTGGAGACGGGGTGGGATGGGGTGGAGGCATGGTGGAGACAGGGTGGAGACGGGGTGGGATGGGGTGAAGGCATGGTGTACCATATGGGGTGGGGTGGTGTACCATGTGGGGTGGGGTGGTGTACCATGTGGGGTGGTGTACACATGGGGTGGAATGGGGTGGAGATGGGGTGGAGGCATGGTGTACCATATGGGGTGGTGTGGTGTACCATGTGGGCACACTTTCCAATTAATAGCTTCTCAAATGCACTGCGACGATGTCAGATCTACTTTATGAATAATTGAGCATCCACTTTCATTCTCAGCACCCTGGAGAACATTAACGCTTGAACATTAACAGTCAAAATACCACCTCATCCTACCAAGTACCTATTCACCCATTCACCCATTCACCCATTCACCCATTCAAAGTCGCTTGCCCAAGGAGACACCACATAAGTGCTTCAGTGTGGGGCAGGACCAAAGCCTTAGAAACTCACAGGAATCAACCTGTCTAACATGGTCACCCATCCAACTTCTCTCTGCAACCAACATTGCTTAACTCCACCTGATTTGTGACATGTGTGCTGTACACAGGACTATGTGCTGTGTTTTATGTACCAGGGATGGTGGGGTAGGCCAGTGGTTAAAGCATTCACTCGTCACACCGGAGACCCGGGTTCGATTCCCCACATGGGTACAATGTGTGAAACCCATTTTCCCGGTGTACCCTGTCGTGATATTGCTGGAATATTGCTTAAAGCAGCGTAAAACCATACTCACTCACTCACTGTTATGTACCTGCGGGGTGGGGGGTTGTGGACCATGTGCAGGTGATATCAGTGGAGTTTCTTATTCAGGCAACAAGTAAATCATCATAATCATGAAGTCTTGTGTTCTTCCAGGTAAAGGGGCGGTCGGGTAGCCTAGTGGTTAAAGCGTTGGCTCGTCACGCCGAAGACCCGGGTTCGATTCCCGACATGGGTACAATGTGTGAAGCCCATTTCTGGTGTCCCCCGCCGTGATATTGCTGGAATATTGCTAAAAGCGGCGTAAAACCATACTCACTCACTCACTCTTCCAGGTAAACTTCCCCCTCTGCACAATTGCGCACACGCCGCGGCTGCCGGAGCACTGTATAGAGTACGTCAGGATCCTGCTGTGGCCCAAGGAGCAGCCGTTCGGGGGTGAGCAGAACCCCTGGTGCTGTGTATTAGTGATGGAGTTGTGCTGATCTGTCATTGGATAGTGAATGTTGTTGTTGGTATATTTTAAAGTTATGTCACAGAGACCTACAATTAGAAGCTTAACATACTGTTTTTTCAATGTAGAGATACCTGTAGGTTTAAAGTGGAATTTGGAACCGAAAGTGATGTTTTACTCAAATGATACCTCCCTGTGTGAAGATCTGAGGACACAACCCTCGGAGGTCCCATCAGGTGGACCCATCAGGTGGACCCATCAGGTGGACCCTGAGCCAACTTTGCCCAATCAAATAAAGGATCTTTGAGACAGTCAGACGTCAGCTTTCTAAAAGAATTCAGCATTTATTTACCACCTTGATTTGAAAATTACAATCCTAGCAATAGAGAACTGCCACAGAACACAAATATACCCTTGATCGTACACCCTTTTGGATATATGCAGATACAGATTACAGTGAATACTTTGCTCACTTGCACCGAGTATTTTGAAGTCTTGACACGGATTGGTTGATTAGAAAGTTCACCTAACATGACAGATCTTCATGCAGAGCGGTAATCGTATCAGAGTAAATGGTCTGATTTGGATCTGATTGCATATGTAGAGGTGTGTAGGGTCTTGACCATTGGATATTCTGAGGAGTTGAACAATTGTTCGGGGACCTGTGACACATTTTCTAAGCTCACGTGAGATGCTTTACCTCATATTCGTGAATTTTGCTGATGTCATATTTAGCCTCTTATAGATGGGGATTTCCATGTTGGATTGAAGAAAATTGACCATTGGCACCCTGAATTTTGAGTGTGTTTTTTATCAGAATAGAAATGTCAATTATATGTACCAGTTAGTCAACAGCGGTGGCATTATACTTACAATGTTCATAAATAAAATAATTTAATCAACAACCATTCCGTATTGCAGCCACCTGGACATGCAATGTAATTTTTGGTTTGTCTGGTAAAACCTAACTGATGGAACAATGTCTCTCTGTTGTTTCAGAGGGTGTGGTTATAGATGGAGATGACCCCAAACACATCAACTGGATCCTTGAGAAGTCCCAGGAGAGAGCTGATGAATACAGGATACTAGGTGTAACGTACAGACTCACACAGGGTGAGTGATATGTCACATGTAATGTACAGACTCACCCAGGGTGAGTGATATGTCACATGTAACGTACAGACTCCCACAGGGTGAGTGATATGTCACTTGTAACGTACAGACTCCCACAGGGTGAGTGATATGTCACATGTAACGTACAGGCTCACCCAGGGTGAGTGATATGTCACATGTAACGTACAGACTCACCCAGGGTGAGTGATATGTCACATGTAACGTACAGACTCACACAGGGTGAGTGATATGTCACTTGTAACGTACAGACTCACACAGGGTGAGTGATATGTAACGTGTAACGTACAGACTCACACAGGGTGAGTGATATGTCACATGTAACGAACAGACTCACAGAGGGTGAGTGATATGTCACATGTAACGTACAGACTCCCACAGGGTGAGTGATATGTCACTTGTAACGTACAGACTCACACAGGGTGGGTGATATGTAATGTGTAACGTACAGACTCACCCAGGGTGAGTGATATGTCACATGTAACGTACAGACTCACACAGGGTGAGTGATATGTCACATGTAACATACAGACTCACACAGGGTGAGTGATATGTCACATGTAATGTACAGACTCACAAAGGGTGAGTGATATGTCACATGTAACATACAGACTCACACAGGGTGAGTGATATGTCACGTGTGACATACAGACTCACACAGGGTGACTGATATGTCACATGTAACATACAGACTCACACAGGGTGAGTGATATGTCACATGTAACGTACAGACTCCTACGGGGTGAGTGATGTGTCACATGTAACGTACAGACCCTCACAGGGTGAGTGATATGTCACGTATAACATACAGATTCCTGCAGGGTGTCATATATCATGTGTTACGTACAGATTTACACAGGATGGGTCATATATCATGTGTAACAAACAGACCCACACAGGGTGAGTGATATGTCACGTGTAACATACAGACTCACACAGGGTGAGTGATATGTCACGTGTAATGTACAGACTCACCCAGGGTGAGTGATATGTCACATGTAACGTACAGACTCACACAGGGTGAGTGATATGTCACTTGTAACGTACAGACTCCCATAGGGTGAGTGATATGTCACGTGTAACATACAGATTCCTGCAGGGTGTCATATATCATGTGTTACGTACAGATTTACACAGGATGGGTCATATATCATGTGTAACATACAGATTCACACAGGGTGGTTGATATGATGGGCGTTCAATAAGTTTTGCAACTTCAATATAAGACCAAGTCCCAGAATATCTATTGCACTTTTATTTTTCAATATAATCTTCATTCACCTCAATACACTTATTCCATTTGTCCTTCAAGCTTTAAATACCACTTTCATAGAAATCCGCAGATTGGCCCTCTGACCACGCCTCTGTGGCAGCCTTTATGTCCTCGTCATCCTGGAAGCGTCTTCCACGTAGGGCAGATTTCATTTGATGGAACAGGAAATAGTCACTGGGGGCTAAGTCTTAGCTGTAGGGTGGGTGATTTAACTGTACCACCAAGACTTAGCCCCCCAGTGACTATTTCCTGTCAGGACACTGCCCTACGTGGAAGACACTTCCAGGATGACGAGGACATAAAGGCTGCCACAGAGGCGTGGTTAGAGGGCCAATCTGCAAATTTCTATAAAAGTGGTATTAAAAGCTTGAAGGACAAATGGAATAAATGTTTTGAGGTGAATGGAGATTATATTGAAAAATAAAAGTGCAATAGATATTCTTATAGTGAAGTTGCAAAACTTATTGAACGCCCCTCATATATCATGTAATGTACAGACTCACACCGGGTATGAAGATATGATACATGGGATAATGGTGGATGTATGTGTGGGGACCACATGCTGTAGGAGTCTAATTGTATATGCTTCCTTCCTCCGGTGCAGGTGTTGTCAAGAGAATCATCCCCGCAGTGGCGTCTACTAATGCAGTGATAGCAGGTAGGACCAGATGCTATGAAACTTGGAATGATATCAAGGACAATAAAATGATTTGATTTGTAATCTGAACATGGTAAAAAGGAAAAAAACCAATCTTTGTCAATATAAACCAGTGAGTGAGATTTTGTACATCTGCTGTTCCCACATTGCTTCGCATGAGGCTGTTCCCCATTGCTTCACACAATACTCGTCCTCATTGCTTCACACAATACTCGTCCTCATTGCTTCACACAATACTCGTCCCCATTGCTTCACACAATACTAGTCCCCATTGCTTCACATAAAGCTGTTCCCCATTACTTTGAACAATACTGCTCCCCATTGCTTCACACAATACTGTTCCTCATTTCTTCCCACAATATTGTTCCCAATTGCTTCACACAATACTGCTCCCCACTGCTTCACACTAGGCTGTTCCCCATTGCTTCACACAATACTGTTCCCCATTGCTTCACACGAGGCTGTTCCCCATTGCTTCACACAATGCTGACCCCATTGCTTCACACAATACTGCTCCCCCTTGCTTTACACAATACTGCTCCCCATTGCTTCACACAATACTGTTCCCCATTGCTTCACACAATACTGTTCCCCATTGCTTCACACAATACTGCTCCCCATTACTTTACACAATACTGTTCCCCATTGCTTCACACAATATTGCTCCCCATTGCTTCACACAATACTGCTCCCCATTGCTTTACACAATACTGTTCCCCATTGCTTCACACAATACTGCTCCCCATTGCTTCACACAATACTGTTCCCCATTGCTTCACACAATACTGCTCCCCATTGCTTCACACAATACTGTTCCCCATTGCTTCACACAATACTGCTCCCCATTGCTTCACACAATACTGCTCCCCATTGCTTCACACAATACTGTTCCCCATTGCTTCACACAATACTGCTCCCCATTGCTTCACACAATACTGCTCCCCATTGCTTCACACAATACTGTTCACCCTTGCAGCTGTTGCATGAAGGAATATATCCTTGTCTTCATAACACTTCATATCTTTTGCTCTGTGGCTTGTGGGATGCTGGGGTAGCCGAGTGGTTGAAGCGTTCACTCGTCATACCAAATGCCTAGGTATGATTCCCCACATGAGCACAATGTCTGTCCTGACATGATTGCTGGAATATTGCTAACAGTGCATAGAGCCAAACCCACTGGAGCAAACAGTCTCCACCGGTGTAGCCTGGTGTAGCTCTGTGGGAGTCCTGGCAATGCTTTGGGAGTCCAGGTATGACACGGGAATCCTCGGTTGACCACCATCACCTACTTGACCCTTACAGGCTGGCAAAGTGTGACACACTTAACTCTAAAACCGTCGTATATAGAACATTGTGCATTCTCAGAAGCCCTGCGCTTATTATTAGAGGTGAATTTCCTTGTTGATACAAAACTCAGTGATTGAATGAAGATACTTACAAATGGAGTCTGAACAGAATAAATAAGTAATATGCCTTATGAAACTAGAAATGTCAGTAAATGCAACATTTGAAATAGTTTTAATGAACTGAAGTGAAAGGCTATGACTTTCATCATAATGGATTCACAGTTACAGATTATACTACTCAAATAATGAAAGTGTTTTACTGATTCCAGCGGCCTGTGCTACGGAAGTGTTCAAGGTGGCAACAAGGTACAGGATCTTTCTAGCTTATGTTTTTACATCTGGGAAGGTTGGTGTTTGATCCCCAGGCCGTGTCATACCAAAGGATGTTTTAAGATGCAATCTCATTGTAATCAGATCTTAGTGCTCTCTACAAAATTGTTATTTGTTGCAATAGCAAGAAGAAAGATTAGATTTTTATGAGATTGTTAAAAGATGGTATTTGTTGTTATCCTGCCTGGCACTTTGCATTAAGGGGATAAAACAAGGACCACTTGGCTTGGATTTAGTATCATGTGCCTTGAGTTGAGTATCCATGTTAAACTGTGGCATGGTATCTCAGTGGGCTAGTACAAGCAGCGGGGTGGTTGGGTAGCCTAGTGGTTAAAGCGTTCACTCGTCACGCCGAAGACCCAGGTTCGAATCCCTACATGTGTACAATGTGTGAAGCCCATTTCTGGTGTCCCCCGCTGTGATATTGCTGGAATATTGCTAAAAGCGGCGTAAAACCATACACACTCACTCACTAGTACAAGCAGCCAGACATACACTCGTGTTACGAGTGCAGTTATCTTGAACATAAACTCCGTTTCACATCACCTAGCCTGTGAGGTTACTTTCTTCATATTGGTCTTTGCTGTGTATTTTCTTATTACAAAGCGATCTTAGCACTAAGATTATTGTAAGCCTATGTTAAAGCATGGCAGTTAAGATCATGTTTGCGCTAAGATCGCTTTGTGCAAGTGGGCCCTGGTTATATTTGTATAAAATTAGGCTATAATAAATTAGTATCATAAATGTTTAAGCTTATCCTATCTCACTATGCATTTCTTATTCTTCTTTTGATCTTAAGTGGAAATGTCCCAGAACAAAGGTTTCCAGCTTCTAAAAAATCAGTCTACCTGAACACACCTAGCATCACCATGGTACCCCCAACAATCTGGACCATGCAAGCTTTCCTTCTGGTCGACTTACATGCACTGAACATGTAACTCATTCTCTTTCTAGAGCTTAATAGGCTTGGGGAAATGTGATGCAGGGTTGGACGGGTTTGCATATAGCATGTGAGACAGGATAAGTATGTAAATATAAAAATTATTGTCAAATTTACAATTTTCTCGTACATTAAGCATTAATCCATGGTTGGAAGGGGGGCGCAAATCCCAAGCATATTAAAACAGCAACTGTAGAATATACACAAAGGTGATTAACTGTAGTAATATGATAGAATACGTTGGTCTTTAACTTCTTTTTAAGTGGTATATAACAATATGTAGTCCCCGTGAAATATTTATTTTTCAAGTGATGTATTATGTTGTTTGTTTAAAAAATATATAGAATCTATATGAAAATAATATGCAATCTGCCTTTGTGTTTTTAAGAATCAAATGAAAATCTAATGATTAATTTGTTGTGGCCTTAAGATACTTTACATATCTCCATCACATGGTAAGTGTTTGTTCCAGCTGCTCGCATCCTCTCAACAACTACATGAACTTCAACGACACAGAAGGGGTGTACACATTCACATTCGAGGCACAGAAGAGGGTAATATTCTTATTCTCTCGGGTCATTAAAGTTTTCCTTGACTGAACTAGTGGTTGAGTTCATGAGCATCTATGGGGCTGTTGGGTAGCCTAGTGGTTAAAGCGTTCGCTCGTCACGCCGAAGACCTGGGTTCGATTCCCGACATGGGTACAATGTGTGAAGCCCATTTGTGGTGTCCCCGGCCGTGATATTGCTGGAATATTGCTAAAAGCGGCGTAAAACCATACTCACTCACTCACTCACTCACTCACTCATGAGCATCTATACTGTTGCGACATGATGGCACACAACCATCTAGTAACCATGCAATCTTCATAGTTAACCCCAGACCCTGTACCTGCTTTTCTCTGGAATCCACGGGGAGTAATTAGTTACTTTTGACTTGAGAATGACAGCTGTAGGTTGGATATAACATGTGTTACATGGGTTAGACAAGATGAGATTGTGTGTGGAAATCTGTGTCTGTATTTGACATGTATGACATGTGCATATCACTGCTGTAGGAGGTGTGTGGAAATGTGTGTCTGTATTTGACATGTATGACATGTGCATATCACTGCTGTAGGAGGTGTGTGGAAATGTGTGTCTGTATTTGACATTATGACATGTGCATATCACTGCTGTAGGAGGTGTGTGGAAATGTGTGTCTGTATTTGACATGTATGACATGTGCATATCACTGCTGTAGGAGGTGTGTGGAAATCTGTGTCTGTATTTGACATGTATGACATGTGCATATCACTGCTATAGGAGGTGTGTGGAAATGTGTGACACTTGATATTTCCTCCAATTTAGGAACATCAAAACAGACTATTTACTTTAAAAATAAGCAGTGGCAGATTTCTATGAGTTTCTTTCCCACAATTTTGGTTTAGGATATTGCTGACATCCTTTTCTAACCCCCATCCTTCTGTATCAGGAGGACTGTATGGGCTGCAGCCAGATCCCTCAAGCCCTCTCCTTCTCCGAGAACGACAAGCTGCAGGACGTCATCACACACCTCATCGAGAGTAATACATAGTGAGTACTTTGCAGGAAGAACATGGACAGTATCAGCTCAGATTTCATGAGGGAATTACATAAAGACTACAGTTTATATGTACCAACATCACTGTACACAGACTAGCAGACCAGTTTAACACCTCGGAGACATCAGTCTATTACTTTCGGAACTTTGTCAGATTCTAAGATAAAATCAAAAATTTATTCATGAACATTTGTTCTTTTGCAATGAAGAAACTTTCAGATCTGTGTCTTAAATGTTTTGATTGGTTATGAATTATTCCATAAAATCAGATTTGAAAGACTGAAAAAGTCTTTAACATTTATCCATGTTAAACTGCAGCATGGTATCTTAGTGGGCTGGCACTATAATTTTTCTGTTTGTTTGTTTGTTGTTATATGCCGCACTCAGCAATATTCAAGCTATACGACGGCAGTCTGTAAATAATCAAGTCTGGACCAGACAGTCCAGTGATTGACATCGTGAGCATCGATCCACATAATTGGGATACGATGACATGCATCAACCAAGTCAGAGTGCCTGATCACCCGATCCCGTTAGTCACCTCTTACGACAAGCATAGTCACCTTTTATGATAAGCATGGGTGGCTGAAGACCTATTCTACCCCGGATCTTCACGGGTCGTTAGCACTACAAAACCGGTATAAGTCGAGGACTAGTACAAGCAGCCACACACAAATGCATGCACATTGCTATAGAAAGTCACGATACAGGTCTGTGTACCATGTATGATATTGAAGGCCATCAGATGTCAGGTGTATCATTACACCTTCCGACATCATGTTCCATAGGGGGGCACGGGTGGCCCAATTGTCTAAGGCGCCGCGATTCGCTGTGCAGAGTTGCGTCCCTTGGGCACGCCGGAAACCTATGATTGTGGGTTTGAATCCCGGTTCGCCCCAATTATGTTTCTAGGTTTGTCAGCACCATACCCGTGCTCGTGGGTTTCACCGAAGTGGTAAACGTCTTAGACTTGCATCACTTTGGGTTTTCCTACCACATTAAGCTGACACGCCATGATATAACTGGAATACTGTTAAAAGCGGCGTTAAACCCAACTCACTCACTCACTCACTCACTCACTCTTGGTCCATTGTTTATCAGTATGTATCCAATACTACATGTCAGAGCATCATCATAATCAGGGCACTGGCCACGGTTGTAAAAAGAATTTGCTTGATTGCAACTTGAGGCCTCCTATGTAGGCAACAGCAAGTCTGATGGGATGTAGATATGTGGCATCCTGTATCATGGTAGGTCTTCAGCAACCCATGCTTGCTGTAAAAGACGAGTATGCTTGTCGTAAAAGGCGACAAATGGGATCGGGTGGTCAGGCTCGCTGACTTGGTTGATGCATGTCATCGATGCCAAGTGGGTGGATTGATGCTTATGATATTAATCACTGGATGTCTGGTCCAGACTCGATTATTTACAGGCAGCCGTCATATAGCTGGAATATTGCTGAGTGCGGCGTTAAACAACAAACCAACCAACGAACATGTATCGTAGCGTAACTTGGTGTATTGTCCAGTCTACTTTTTACTCACACTTATATACTGGCCTGCTGTTTCGGTACACACAGATTCAAGGATTGTTTGTGTTTCAGTCAGATGAAGTCCCCTGGTGTTACTACCTGTGTAGATGGTAAAAACAAGACTCTGTACATGCAGACTGTGAAATCTATAGAAGAAAAAACAAAAGAAAATTTAAAGAAAAGTCTTAAAGGTGAGTATCTACATTGAAACCATGCATATAAATATCACATTATAATACATGTTGTTTTTAAGAATAACTTTCTCCAGAATGCGTGTTGAAGAGGTTATTGATTCTGAAGCAACTCCATCTTTTCTGGATTTGGCTACTGCTGCCACATTTTATTTTTATCCCCCGCCATTATGTGGGGCGGGGATATAGGAACAGTCTTCGTCTGTCCGTCTGTCCATCCTTCCATCCATCCGCTTCTCTGTGGGTACAAATCGTCTCAAAACTATTTTAGTCAGAAATTTAACACACTGGTATTACTGGTCATGACATCCAAAGATTTCTAATATTGGTGTTGTAAATTCATTTTTTACAGAGTTATGGCCCTTGATCCATGCTTTTTGAGAGAGTGCATACTGTGTGAAATGGGGAAGTTTTCTCACAAACTACTGAAGTTACATGAATGAAATTAGAATGATATAGTATATATCATCCTTAGGATGGGGCAATGTGATGATGAGGCTTTGAGGGACTTCACTGAACTTTAACGTCACTGGAATGGTCATTTGTAAAGTAGTTCTGCTTCTTAGTGTGTACTGAATTAATCCTTGTGTTCGTATGCCATGTCTAAGAGCTAGCAGCCATGGTTTCAACTGGAGGATAATCAAGTAATTGATTGGCTGAAATGTGGAGGACATTTCAAAATTTCATACTACAGTGACAGAAATGAAGTCAGTATTTTGACATGTAATATATGTTCTCTTATTTCCTAGTGAATAATTGACTTGCCTTTTCATGTGTTTGTGATGAGTGCCACTGGTGGGGAAGGATACACTTATTTTTGTGTGAACACCCTGTGTCATCACTGTTTGGTGGTGATTCATTAACACATGTTGATGACATAGTCAAATTGTACAATGGACTCTGTTTTAAGGAAGAGAATATATGGATGTCAACTTCTTTTCGGAGTATATGCTTACTCCTTCATCAGGTGAATGAAGTTGACATCCATATATTCTCTTCCTTATGTGAATCACTTCTAAATGCCCTTCAAAGACCTGACTCTGTTTTAGCTGTGTATTTTATGATTAAGGAAATGGTATTGTTCCTTATATTAAGTGATTTGAGGTGTGGATTCTGAATATATATGTTGTCTCATAAATCTCATTTGTGTGTCACTTCAGCTTTAGGTCTACGTAACGGTCAGGAGATCTACGTAGCTGATGTGACCACACCCACCTCCATCACCTTCAGGCTTCAGTTGGGGACCAGTATGGACGACAGCTAAACAGTGATGTGTGCAAGGAATACACAAAAACTATGAACTACTCACATGCACAGACATAAAGATTGGATATTTTAATGCATCGACAAGTGCTATTTCCGTTTCAACACTTAAGTTTTTTATGAGAGAAGATCAGGAAGTAGTGTTGTGGACACAACATCCAATCCTGCCTAGGTACCGCAACATTCACTGGCCTTTCTACTGCAAGGTTCGCACAGGGTTGAAAGGGCCTTAAATTTGACTGTCTGCCCTTTAAAAGACCTTAAGGTTGAATATGCCTTGAAAAAGTTTTGGATTTTAAAAAATGTCTTGAATTGACAAGCAAGGTTAAAATATTTTACAATTACAGTTGTATGATGATATGAAGCCAAAAAGATAGGTTTGTCGATAACTGGAGAAGTCATTTGAAAACACTGGTGTGGACTAAAATCTCAGTAGTCAGGGGCAGGCACCAACTAGTCCGCAGGTCATTACTGTGCATCTTCCCGAGGCAAGGGCATTAGCTGACTATAAAAGTCCCGTTTTCAGGTAGACTGGATTTTCCAGGTTCTATCATAGTGCCACCAGTGACAATTATGAGTTATGTCCCTTCTATGTCCCTCCCATTGACCAATCAGATTCTACCTCTTCTATCACTTGCAATTACTTTAAACAAAATGGCGGCGCCCAGTCAAGATCATCTGATCTATAGTCAAGACCTGTATTGTAATAAGATGGGCCTTACCTTGCGAAGTGCATCAGATTACTTGAGCACCCTGATTAAAAACATGAAAAGATTTGCAAAATATCTGTTGACACCCAGTTGGCAGTACACATGCTTTGCAAATCTTTCAGTTGACAGAAATCTGCACATTGAAATCCAGATGTCTAGTTCGTTACGTAATTTTGATTGAACTATGCATAGACTCCACCAAAATGTAACTTCAGAATTCCAGCCTAGTTCGGCAAGGATGGAAACTGGACTTTTATGGCATCGGGAAGATGATTAAACGACTAAGAATATCCTGATATATTATCTCACTTTTGCCTTGAAAAGTGTGATCATTGCCTTTGAAAGGCCATAATAATGCCTTGAACTTTGTTCATTGAAACCATGAGCCACCATGTTCTAGACTATGGAGGAGGGTACCCAGGGTTGAGTCTGATCAACTTCATTTTCTACTGAGTAGAAATGGGGGCACTGGTGGCCCAGTCGTCTAAGGCGCCGCGATTCGCTGTGCAGAGTTGCGTCCCTTGGGCATGCCAGAAAACTATGATTGTGGGTTTGAATCCCGGTTCGCCCCAATTATTTTTCTAGGTTTGTCAGCACCATACCCGTGCTCGTGGGTTTCACCGAAGTGGTAAACGTCTTAAACCTGCATCACTTCAGGCTTTCCTACCACATTAAGCTGACACGCCGTGATATAACTTGAATACTGTTAAAAGCGGTGTTAAACCCAACTCACTCACTCACTCACTCACTGAGTAGAAATAGATATCTATGACCAAGTCGCATGACTGTCAGCTTCTGCTCTCCTGACATGATGGTGTGTCCTCGTACCCTAACAGCATGGATCGTTGTTCACAATATCAGTCACTGGATTGGCTGGCCAGGACTTGATTATTTATATGCTGCCATCATATTGTTAGAATATTGCTGTGAGTTAAACTAACTGTTCTCTCTATGTGATTTACTTGACAATTTGGTGAAATACGTTGTCCTTATATGTCGGTGTAATCATGTTATCAAGACCTGAATGTAAGAGAAACTGTATCCAGCATCTTATTGATCCACCAGTGTAGCAATGTTTCTATGTCATTGATTAGTAAGGCACTGTATATTTGATTACTATGTAATATTAATCTGCAATAAGACGTGACCTCATTGTTCTGTGAGTCCACTGAACCTTCTCCAAGCTCTGTACAGCAGAGGGCATGGGTGGCCCAGTTGTCTAAGGCGCTGCAATTTGCTGTGCAGAGTTGCATCCCTTGGGTATGCCAGAAACCTTTGCTTGTGGGTTTGAATCCCGATTTGCCCCGATTATGTCAGCACCGTATCTGTGCACGAGGGTTTCACCAAAGTGGTAAACGTCTAAGACCTGCATCACTTCGGGGTTTCCTACCACATCAAGTTGACACACCGTGATATAACTGGAATAATGTTAAATGTGACATTCAAGCCAACTCACTCACTCACTGTACAGTAGTACCTCTGTCCATCCTAAGCAGCTCATGACTGCATTTGCTACTGCAAGGAGCTCTTCTTATGGAGACTGGTTCTTTATGGTTTTGTGCTGCATCATCTTTATGTGTAAAGAAAAGATTTTTTTCACACCCATTTCACTTTATTTGGATGATTTCCTGGGCCCTGTAGGGATCTTAGCGCTAAGATGATCCTAACTCCAATACTTGAACAGGTCTCTTCTCGAGATTGCCATCTTGTGTTATGCCTGGCTACAACTTCACAATGTTAACACAGGACAGGGTAATGTATGTTATATTTTGGAATTTATTATAATTTATCAAACAACTGGAAATAAACTTTTGAAACTGATTTCCTGATTCGGCATCTATGATTTTTTGTCCTTCCTTATTTGCTGAAAGCGGTGAGTGTATGTACACATGACTGTATGATACATAATGTGAAGGGATTTCCTGACTCATCTTCTATTTTTTAGTCCAGCCAGGGTTAGAGCTAAACTCTCAAGCTTTACTAGCCCAGGGAAAGATAAAATGACATAATAATGCTAAAACAATGGGGACATTTAGATTTTTGTTCTAGCCAGTAGGAATTTGTACTAGACCCGGACTAGCAGGCTAGTGTTAATTTCTAACCCTGCCAGGGGATTCACAGTAACAATTTTTTGGGGTCTGAGGCATGACTACAGGGGTCCCTGACCATCTGTGTCACCATTCACTTGATTTCCATCATGCCATCATTGCACCATCTCATCAGTCGACATCTGACACAAGGACAATCGCCATATCTCCTGGGCTCCCATTTCGGTAAACCTACCCTCACCCCTGGATCCAATCCTGTTGTTCTCACGATCTCAAATTACCTGCCCTTGAATACCTTAACCAATCGGATTGCTGGTCTGCCGGACCAATTGGAATGCGAGTTACAAACCAGCCTCGATGTTAGTTGGTAGTCCCTTACTCATTTCCTTTTCCTTACCTCGAAGTTTAACTGTTTGGTAAAATGTTATGAAAACCAAGGGTGGGCAATTTGAGATCGCAAAAACCACAGGAATGGATCCAGGGTTAGTGTGTGTTTACCGCACTTAGAGCCCTGGAGATATGGAGGATGTATGAGGATACGTATATTATGCACTATCAAGAGAAGTGTCAGTTGTTTCTAATGTCTTGTTAACAGTTTCTGTGATCTATTCATGGCAGACGGCACATCCCTTAAGAAACTGCCATATCTGGTCAGTTAAATTTACAATTACTGTCGAACACACTACGCCTAGGTTTCTGCTTCATAATCAGATGGGCCTTTTCTCAGATACCTCAAGGAGACAAGCAAGTCAAAATCTGTCCTTTCATTTATCAATCAGATTGAGTGATTTTTAGTTTAATCAGTTCTTAGTGTGTCTTTCATTTCAGGATCTGGTAACATTATCGATAGTATTAAACCGGCATGTTTACTGTACATTTCCGTGAAATATATGTGTATAAATTGTATTTCGAAAGTAAATATTTGTATAAAATGATTGGATTGTCATGTCATTCACTTAATGAAATGTTTGAAGGCTACTGTATGAGCACCCAAAGGATGCCATTCAACGAAAGCGAACGTTATCTAGTCTTGTCACTGACGCAAGTATGAAAGCCTGCATTTATTAGCATTACTTGAGCAAGTAAGCGAGTGTTGTTTTACGCCGGAGTCCTTGGTTTTCCGTCTTGATAAAAAAAAAAATATCGGCCAGGCAACAACAGTGGTTGATAGGACAAGCAAGGATGAGGTCAGGATAACAATGTCAGCATCGTAACACTTTGTAACTTCATAATTCTCGTTTTAGTCGGCAGTTGACCTGTGAGTGAGTGAGTGAGTATGGTTTTACGCCGCTTTTAGAAATATTCCAGCAATATCACGGCAGGGGACACCAGAAATAGGCTTCACACATTGTACCCATGTCGGGAATCGAACCCGGGTCTTCGGCGTGACGAGCGAACGCTTTAACCACTAGGCTACCCGACCGCCCCTTTGACCTGTGAAGATCCGGGTTAGAATAGGTCTTCAGCAACTCTTGCTTGTCCTAAGACGCGACTATTTTGGTCGTAAAGGGCGTCTAATGGAATAGGGTGGTCAGGCTCGCTGACTTGATTGATGCATGTCATCGTATCCCAACTGCATGGCTTGATGGTCATGATGTCAATCACTGGATTGTCTGGTCCAGACTCGATTATTTACGGACTGCCGTCATATGGATGGATTGTTTGCTGAGTGCGGCGTTAAACAACAAACAAACATACTCATGTAAACTCTATCACACATGCAAACAAAAACATCGCATTTACACTCGCTCACATAAACACACATACACTGGATGAGAAATCTACGAGAAGATTCTCCTCCAAAGGCAGACATTCTCCTCAGCGCATTTCTCAGAGGATGAACCTTTCGGTCCTCATCGAAGCTGTCGTCATCCTCGTCTCGTAGACCCAGTAGTCACTGTCATGACACTTAGTGCAGGGAGACCCGTGAAGATCCGGGGTAGAATAGGTCTTCAGCAACCCATGCTTTCCGTAAAAGGCGTCTATGTTTGTCGTAAGAGGATCCCAGGGATCGCTCACCATCCCAGTCACCATCACCTACGTCGACCAATACCCTGCACATGGTTGGTTTGTTGCTTAACACCGCACTCAGCAATATTCCAGCTATATGAAGGCCTTCTCTAAATAATCGAGTCAGGACCAGACAATCCAGTGATTGATATCATGAGCATCGATCCACAATTGCAGTTTGGATCGATACCATACTTCAACCAAGTCAGCGAGCCTGACCACCCGATCTCGTTAGTCGCCTCTTTCGACACGCATGGTCGGCTTTTACGGCAAGCAGGGGATGCTGAAGGCTTATTCTACCCCGGATCTTCACGGGTCTGATTTTGATTGGTCTATGCATAGATTCGTTAGTCCAGTCAAATTATAACTCCATAATTCTATCCTTGTTCGGCAAGGGTGGAAACTGAACTTTGACTTTCAGATAACTCCCTTGATAGGGAAGATGTTTCTATTCACACTTCAAAAAGAATTTGAAACTTTTGTAAAAAATATAATTGTTAATTCAAATTGGATTTGCACATCATGTTTTTATACCATGATATGCAAGATTTGTTTGAACATTATACGTTTTTCCAGTGATGTGTGCACAAGCTTTAACCGGTCATTTTGTATAGCCTAAATGTCTTTCTGATGTAAGGGAAACAACTCCACAGGGTCATGCAACGGGGAGTAACTCCCACAAGGAAGTTTTATTTTGTCACTAAACGCGGCTAGCTAGTGCCATTTGCTTTTGCTTGTTCACCATGCTTTTTGGGGCACGGGTGGCCCAATCGTCTAAGGCACCGCGATTCGCTGTGCAGAGTTGCGTCTCCTTGGCACTACAGTAACCTATGATTGTGGGTTCGAATCCCGGTTCGCCCCGATTATGTTTCTAGGTTTGTCAGCACCATACCCGTGCTCGTGGGTTTCACCGACGTGGTAAACGTCTGAGACCTGCATCACTTCAGGCTTTCCTCCCACATTAAGCTGACACGCCGTGATATAACTGGAATACTGTTAAAAGCGGCGTTAAACCCAACTCACCCACTCACTCACCATGCTTTTTCCCAACCCACCAACCACAGGGCGAACATACACTTTCTCAGTCTTGTAATTAATAGTTAATGACCATTTTCTAATTTCCCCAAACTCCAGCCACACGGTTGTGCAACGGTTGTTATTATTCTTAGTTTTCAAGTTTAACATAATCATAGGAGGGTTCGCAGATTTCATTTCCACGGGGTACCAATCAAGAAAAATATATTTTCAGTTGGTATATTTTGTTTGTAATCGGCATTATTTATCCATCTTGAATACCTCACGTGATAGTTTACGTTTCACAAGCATGGTAACATTACTAACAGACCTTGTCTATTTTAGAAGAATACGCCGTTCTAAATTATGCCAAAGATGATGAGTTTCTAGGGGTCAACGTATCTTTCATTCTATTCATACTACTTTTCAATGACATTTCTTGAAAAGGTCTGTGAATATATGTATAATGGTAATTCGATTTTTAGATATCACAAAATATCTTAGTGTTAGGAAGAATTCAAATTTTGAGATATCAATAAATCTGATGTATTGTTAGATATCATAAATCGAATTATTGATATAAAAATCATAAAATAGGGAATAAATAGTTGCACGGTATCTCATGGAGATATACATGTTTGTTTTTAGGGTTGAAGCATGTAACAACTAAATCATTATCCGTTGTTTGTTTGTTGTTTTACGCCGCACTCAGCAAGATTCCACCGTTATGACGGCGGTCTGCAAATAATCGAGTCTGGACCAGACACTCCAGTAATAAATATCATGAGCATCGATCGGGATACGGTTTCATGCATCAACCAAGTCAGCGAGCCTGACCACCCGATCCCTTTAGTCGCCTCTTAAGAAAAGCAAAGTCTCCTCTTACGACAAGCATGGGTTGCTGAAGATCTATTCTAACCGGGTTGTTGACCGTTCTAATATAACGAATAATTTGATTTCAAGAAAGTACAGTTATAAATAACTATAACTGAAAATTCAAACAAACTATTCATTTTGTTTCGCCCCTGCCAACTATTCATATTTTACATATATATAAACAACCTTTTCATTTACAAAAAAAAAATGGGTGCTCTCTAACGCGCAAAGAAATATTGGTTAGCCACTGAAACGCCAAGAAATCACTTGCTATTTATTTATAAAAAATATAAATACTCCACACAGCCGTTATCCAAATTATGCCATGGCAGTGATTGAGCTCATGGAGTTATACGCGCGGGAAATACAATTTCGACGCGCGGTGTATTCTACTTCCTCAGCGACTTGTCACGTGACGTGACATCATCACAATCACACCTCGGAGGCGTGGTTATTAGTTACGTTCGTCCAAGCTCTGCAAGTGTAGCAGCCGCATTACAGCTGATATCTAGAAGTACATATCTGGAATTGGTAAAAGAAGAGTTGGATTTCATCAGTGTAGTGCCAACACAGTGGTAAGTATTGTTTTGTAAATCCACGGCAGTATGCTTAAGCTGTTATATGTTTTATCGGTTCCTTCATAAGACTTAATTTTGAATATAGAGAAGAGTTTAGGACCTGCAAATCATTAGTGTTTTTACTCAAACTAGTTAAAATCAGTTTTGAATATTAAATGAGTGAGTTAAAATTAAATTTAACGTCTCATCGGCATTTTTTAAGCCATATGGCGACTTTAAATATTGAAAAGTACTAAACCATAGGTGACCATCCTCAGCATTTACGAACATTCTATTCTAGATTTAAATGTTGAGTTTCAAGCTGCTGTTAAGACTGGCAGATATAAAATTTAAATAATAATGAAAGATATTGTACGTCATGCAAGCTACTCTGCTGTTGATGAAATGCACATTTTCTATGTATGTCACTCCTACTCTGAACTGAGAAACAAGTGCATTGTAACATATTTTAGTAAAGATCCCACAATTAAATCTTTTATTTCCATCTTGCTATCAGAAATGTCAGTCTATTCCTATTTCATGTAAATAAATTTATAAAAAGAAAACACCCAATTGTAAATAATGACATAATATGCGCATGCATGATAATGCTTTAAAAACTGTCTGTCTCTTGTACTGTATAAAACTAAATGTCTGTCTACAAAATGCTTAAAACTGAAGGCCATTAAATCATGTACGTTGCACATGCGTGTATTTACATCCTTTCAATACCTGTTCCCCAGATGGGTCGGTTACTACACAAGATAGCTATGAGAGCAGGGACACAGGTCCTGTCCCCCATTCCGGAGTCACCATCCACGTCCCCCACCCCAGTCAGCGGTGATAGAGTCCATAGACGTGGTGAGACACATACGCGTATTACATTTTGTACTTAGTATTGACTGAAAATTTGAACAACATGTACATAAAAATCACGTTTGTTGTAAATAATATTGTTGATTGCATGAATTGATAAATTATCATTCTGTACTTTTGAAAAGAGCAGAATGTATAAGCTCATGTTTTTTTTCAACACTATCCAACACTAACAAAAAACGAGAAAATAGCAACACTAAATTTTAATCATTTTTCTCTTCTTATTTCTCAACAAATGTACCATTTTACTCCCTTTAGATGCTGACCATGACACGGGTAGTACAGCAATATCTGACACAGAGACAAGTATGACACATCCTGATGTCAGCAGTTCACTGGAAAGTCCTAAAAGCCAAAGAATCAACGTTGAAGAAAGGTATGTCAATTTGAACCCGTATGTAACGTGTCAATTGGGAACATGGGCTCAGGTCATTGCCCACTGTCGCCGTGGTAGAAGATAAATGGATGTTTTTTTTCACTGCACTGAGCATCATTGTAGAAATATTTGAGCCACAAACATGGGTTTCGAACACTGTGCACATTTCACACTCGGCTTAACGTTAGATTCAGGCAAACCAAACGCACTTATCTTTGAAAAACAGGAACATATTTGATTGATTTGAGTTTTACATCAGAAAATGTCTGTATTCTTCCGACTTTATCGCAATGATCCTTCTCCCTGTTGCAGCTTTGTGGAACATCTCATGAGCCTCAACGAGGACTACAGACAGCAGCTGGAGGCCACGAGAAAGGAACTCCGTCTGGAGAGAGAAAAGAACACGAAGATGGAGAAGGATCTGAAACACTACCGGGTCGAGTTCAACAATTACAAACTCAGCTGGACCATGGACCAGGCTGAGATCAACGACCTCAAGGCTCGTGTCCAGACACTGGACACCTACCAGAGACAGATGAGGCGGATGCAGGACACAATTACTCGCCTCGAGAAGGAAAACAACAAATTCAAGGCCCTCAACTTAGATGCTGATGTATACATGCATGAAAACGAAGAGACGAAGGCAGAATTTGTCCCTAGAGTGCCACCTTCTCCAGTTGAAGGTCACAGGCGAAGACGGCCGTACACAGGCAAATCTAGAGATGAGCAGACGACAGCCCTGCCGCCAATCACAGACAACAACAAGGTCGTGATGTCTTCCAAGAAGAAGGGAGGTAACTCTCCAACCCATCTTCCATCCTTGGGCAACATCTGTCCCACCCCACCAGCAGGTCCACGTGCAGACGCTCCCAGACGTCGTAGTAGGATTCCACTTGTTTTCTCCCAGATCCATGAAACATCGTCTGTCGGCAGTGTACCACGTGACCACCAGGCTGAGCAGGAGAGTTGGCGGACCTCAAGAGCCTCTGAGAACAGCAGGAGGCGACATGAATAGAGAGGATGGACCCGGTGTTACATGAATTAAGTGGATGGACTGGGTACAAAGGAAGGTCACTATGGATGAGAGATGGAGATCTGAAGTAGACGTGTCGAATATTCTCCTTTAACTGATAATGAAATTTATCGATCTGCCAGGTTAGTTTTTTTCGGAAGCAGCTAAACTCGAAACGGTTTATATTCGATCCATGAACGAAAATGTAACTTTATTTTCAAACCAACTTATGACCAAATTTATATATTACCCGTGGTTATTGTATACCTAAAACGTTTATACATATCGTTTTCACCACCATCCTTCCAACAATTCTCCATGCCACACCTCAAATCCTTGCCACCACCCCAGTTAGGTCACACCGGCCCACCTACCCCCAGCCCCAGCCTTCACCCTCGCCACCACCAGCCTCAAACCGCCTGTCGTCTGATCCTCTCGCCCGCAGAAAACTCTATCAAAGGGTAACACGCGACTCATTAAGGCGACTCTCAGTCATGGATACTGTCACCCCAGTAACTAGCACCATACGTTGTCATGGTAAACAGTAATGGTCTCCATCTCACCAATGCCTGCTGAAGGATTGCTTTTCTAACAAACAGTGATCCATGAAGTATCCATATTAAAATAATTCAGTAATGGCCGCCATGGCCGCCATGGCCGCCATATTAGATATATGTATATGTATATTTACAGTTTACCAACCGGCTACACACCTCAATCACATGATTTTAGATAGTGAAATATTATGTATGTATAAAATTGTACATTTGTGCATCAGTGTTTATGAATCTGTGATGGAAATGAACAAAACTATAAGTAAACAATGTTATGTCTTTTATATCACAACTGTTTTGCTTTATATTTGTTGTTTATTATAAACAATGTCAAAACCGGTGCTTCTACACTTCATAGATTGTTAAAGATTGTTATTTTATGTTGTTGTTACATTATGTTTATGTTGAATAAAATAGTTTAATAGTGAACAATGGAGTTCTGTTTTCGTTCGGTTTGGTTTGTTGTTTAACGCCGCGCTCAGTAATATTCCAGCTATATGACGGCGGTCTGTAAATAATCGAGTCTGGACCAGACAATCCAGTAATAAACATCATGAGCATCGATCGGGATACGGTGACATGCATCAACCAAGTCAGCGAGCCTGACCACCCGATTCCTTTAGTCGCCTCTTAAGAAAAGCATTGGTTGCTGAAGACCTATTCCAACCGGGATGTTGACCGTTCTAATATAACGAATAATTTGATTTCAAGAAAGTACAGTTATAAATAACTATAACTGAAAATTCAAACAAACTATTCATTTTGTTTCGCCCCTGCCAACTATTCATATTTTACATATATATAAACAACCTTTTCATTTACAAAAAAAAATGGGTGCTCTCTAACGCGCAAAGAAATATTGGTTAGCCACTGAAACGCCAAGAAATCACTTGCTATTTATTCATAAAAAATATAAATACTCCACACATCCGTTATCCAAATTATGCCATGGCAGTGATAGAGCTCATGGAGTTATACGCGCGGGAAATACAATTTCGACGCGCGGTGTATTCTACTTCCTCAGCGACTTGTCACGTGACGTGACGTCATCACAATCACACCTCGGAGGCGTGGTTATTAGTTACGTTCGTCTAAGCTCTGCAAGTGTAGCAGCCGCATTACAGCTGATATCTAGAAGTACATATCTGGAATTGGTAAAAGAAGAGTTGGATTTCATCAGTGTAATGCCAACACAGTGGTAAGTATTGTTTTGTAAATCCACGGCAGTATGCTTAAAGCTGTTATATGTTTTATCGGTTCCTTCATAAGACTTAATTTTCAATATAAAGAAGAGTTTAGGACCTGCAAATCATTAGTGTTTTTACTCAAACTAGTTAAAATCAGTTTTGAATATTAAATGAGTGAGTTAAAATTAAATTTAACGTCTCATCGGCATTTTTTAAGCCATATGGCGACTTTAAATATTGAAAAGTACTAAACCATAGGTGACCATCCTCAGCATTTACGAACATCCTATTCTAGATTTAAATGTTGAGTTTCAAGCTGCTGTTGAGACTGGCAGATATAAAATTCAAATAATAATGAAAGATATTGTACGTCATGCAAGCTAAAGGGCTACTCTGCTGTTGATGAAATGCACATTTTCTATGTATGTCAATCCTACTCTGAATTGAGAAACAAGTACATTGTAACATATGTTAGTAAAGATCCCACAATTAAATCTTTTATTTCCATCTTGCTATCAGAAATGTCAGTCTATTCCTATTTCATGTAAATAAATTTATAAAAAGAAAACACCCAATTGTAAATATGACATAATATGCGCATGCATGATAATGCTTTAAAAACTGTCTGTCTCTTGTACTGTATAAAACTAAATGTCTGTCTACAAAATGCTTAAAACTGAAGGCCATTAAATCATGTACGTTGCACATGCGTGTATTTACATCCTTTCAATACCTGTTCCCCAGATGGGTCGGTTACTACACAAGATAGCTATGAGAGCAGGGACACAGGTCCTGTCCCCCATTCCGGAGTCACCATCCACGTCCCCCACCCCAGTCAGCGGTGATAGAGTCCATAGACGTGGTGAGAAACATACACGTATTTCATTTTGTACTTAGTATTGACTGAAAATTTGAACAACATGTACATAAAAATCACGTGTGTTGTAAATAATATTGTTGATTGCATGAATTGATAAATTATCATTCTGTACTTTTGAAAAGAGCAGAATGTATAAGCTCATGGGCTTTTTTCAACACTATCCAACACTTACAAAAAACGAGAAAGTAACAAAACTAAATTTTAATCATTTTTCTCTTCTTATTTCCCAACACATTTACCATCTTATTCCCTTTAGATGCTGACCATGACACGGGTAGTACAGCAATAACTGACACAGAGACAAGTATGACACATCCTGATGTCAGCAGTTCACTGGAAAGTCCTAAAAGCCAAAGAATCAACGTTGAAGAAAGGTATGTCAAATTGAACCCGTATGTAACGTGTCAATTGGAAACATGGGCTCAGGTCATTGCCCACTGTCGCCGTGATAGAAGATAAAATGGATGGGTTTTTTCACTGCACTGAGCATCATTGTAGAAATATTTGAGCCACAAACATGGGTTTCGAACGCTGTGCACATTTCACACTCGGCTTAACGTTAGATTCAGGCAAACCAAACGCACTTATCTTTGAAAAACAGGAACATATTTGATTGATTTGAGTTTTACATCAGAAAATGTCTGTATTCTTCCGACTTTATCGCAATGATTCTTCTCCCTGTTGCAGCTTTGTGGAACATCTCATGAGCCTCAACGAGGACTACAGACAGCAGCTGGAGGCCACGAGGAAGGAACTCCGTCTGGAGAGAGAGAAGAACACGAAGATGGAGAAGGATCTGAAACACTACCGGGTCGAGTTCAACAATTACAAACTCAGCTGGACCATGGACCAGGCTGAGATCAACGACCTCAAGGCTCGTGTCCAGACACTGGACACCTACCAGAGACAGATGAGGCGGATGCAGGACACAATTACTCGCCTCGAGAAGGAAAACAACAAATTCAAGGCCCTCAACTTAGATGCTGATGGACACATGCATGAAAACGAGGAGACGAAGGCAGAATTCGTCCCAAGGGTTCCACCTTCTCCAGTTGAAGGTCAGAGGCGAAGACGGCCGTACACAGGCAAAACTAGAGATGAGCAGACGACAGCTCTGCCGCCAATCACAGACAACAACAAGGTCGTTATGTCTGCCAAGAAGAAGGGAGGTAACTCTCCAACCCATCTTCCATCCCTGGGCAACATCTGTCTCACCCCACCAGCAGGTCCACGTGCAGACGCTCCCAGACGTCGCAGTAGGATTCCACTTGTTTTCTCCCAGATCCATGAAACATCGTCTGACGGCAGTGTACCGCGTGACCACCAGGCTGAGCAGGAGAGTTGGCGGACCTCAAGAGCCTCTGAGAACAGCAGGAGGCGCCATGAATAGAGAGGATGGACCCGGTGTGACATGAATTAAGTGGATGGACTGGGTACAAAGGATGGTCACTATGGATGAGAGATGGAGATCTGAAGTAGACGTGTCGAATATTCTCCTTTAACTGATAATGAAATTCATCGATCTGCCAGGTTAGTTTTTTTTCGGAAGCAGCTAAACTCGAAACAGCTTATATTCGATCCATGAACGAAAATGTAATTTTATTTTCAAACCAACTTATGACAAAATTTATACATTACCTGTGGTTATTGTATACCTAAAACGTTTATCCATTTCGTTTTCACCACCATCCTCCCAACAATTCTCCATGCCACACCCTCAAATCCTTGCCACCACATCAGTTAGGTCACACCGGCCCACCTACCCCCAGGCCCAGCCTTCACCCTCGCCACCTCTAGCCTCAAACCCCCTGTCGTCTGATCCTCTCGCCCGCAGACAACTCTATCAAAGGGTAACACGCGACTCATAAAGGCGACTCTCAGTCCTGGATACTGTCGCCCCAGTAACTAGCATCATACGTTGTCATGGTAACTAGTAATGGTCTCCATCCCACCAATGCCTGCTGAAGGATTGCTTTTCTAACAAACCGTGATCCATGAAGTATCCATATTAAAATAATTCAGTAATGGCCGCCATGGCCGCCATATTAGATATATGTATATGTATATTTACAGTTTACCAACCGGCTACACACCTCAATCACATGATTTAAGTTAGTGAGATATTATGTATGTATAAAATTGTACATTTGTGCATCAGTGTTTATGAATCTGTGATGGAAATGAACAAAACTATAAGTAAACAATGTTATGTCTTTTAAATCACAACTGTTTTGCTTTATATTTGTTGTTTATTATAAACAGTGTCAAAACCGGTGCTTCTACACTTCATAGATTGTTAAAGATTGTTATTTTATGTTGTTTTTACATTATGTTTATGTTGAATAAAATAGTTTAATGGTGAACAATGGAGTTCTGTTTTCGTTCGGTTTGGTTTGTTGTTTAACGCCGCGCTCAGTAATATTCCAGCTATATGACGGCGGTCTGTAAATAATCGAGTCTGGACCAGACAATCCAGTAATAAATATCATGAGCATCGATCGGGATACGGTGACATGCATCAACCAAGTCAGCGAGCCTGACCACCCGATCCCTTTAGTCGCCTCTTAAGAAAAGCATTGGTTGCTGAAGACCTATTCTAACCGTGATGTTGACCGTTCTAATATAACGAATAATTTGATTTCAAGAAAGTACAGTTATAAATAACTATAACTGAAAATTCAAACAAACTATTCATTTTGTTTCGCCCCTGCCAACTATTCATATTTTGCATATATATATAAACAACCTTTTCATTTACAAAAAAATGGGTGCTCTCTAACACGCAAAGAAATATTGGTTAGCCACTGAAACGCCAAGAAATCACTTGCTATTTATTTATAAAAATATAAATACTCCACACAGCCGTTATCCAAATTATGCCATGGCAGTGATTGAGCTCATGGAGTTATACGCGCGGGAAATACAATTTCGACGCGCGGTGTATTCTACTTCCTCAACGACTTGTCACGTGACGTGACGTCATCACAATCACACCTCGGAGGCGTGGTTATTAGTTACGTTCGTCCAAGCTCTGCAAGGGTAACAGCCGCATTACAGCTGATATCTAGAAGTACATATCTGGAATTGGTAAAAGAAGAGTTAGATTTCATCAGTGTAGTGCCAACACAGTGGTAAGTATTGTTTTGTAAATCCACGGCAGTATGCTTAAAGCTGTTATATGTTTTATCGGTTCCTTCATAAGGCTTAATTTTGAATATAAAGAAGAGTTTAGGACCTGCAAATCATTAGTGTTTTTACTCAAACTAGTTAAAATCAGTTTTGAATATTAAATGAGTGAGTTAAAATTAAATTTAACGTCTCATCGGCATTTTTTAAGCCATATGGCGACTTTAAATATTGAAAAGTACTAAACCATAGGTGACCATCCTCAGCATTTACGAACATCCTATTCTAGATTTAAATGTTGAGTTTCAAGCTGCTGTTAAGACTGGCAGATATAAAATTTAAATAATAATGAAAGATATTGTACGTCATGCAAGCTAAAGGGCTACTCTGCTGTTGATGAAATGCACATTTTCTATGTATGTCACTCCTACTCTGAACTGAGAAACAAGTGCATTGTAACATATTTTAGTAAAGATCCCACAATCAAAACTTTTATTTCCATCTTGCTATCAGAAATGTAAGTCTATTCCTGTTTCATGTAAATAAATTTATAAAAAGAAAACACCCAATTGCAATTTAATGACATAATATGCGCATGCATGATAATGCTTTAAAAACTGTCTGTCTCTTGTACTGTATAAAACTAAATGTCTGTCTACAAAATGCTTAAAACTGAAGGCCATTAAATCATGTACGTTGCACAGGCGTGTATTTACATCCTTTCAATACCTGTTCCACAGATGGGTCGGTTACTACACAAGATAGCTATGAGAGCAGGGACACAGGTCCTGTCCCCCATCCCGGAGTCACCATCCACGTCCCCCACCCCAGTCAGCGGTGATAGAGTCCATAGACGTGGTGAGACACATACGCGTATTACATTTTGTACTTAGTATTGACTGAAAATTTGAACAACATGTACATAAAAATCACGTTTGTTGTAAATAATATTGTTGATTGCATGAATTGATAAATTATCATTCTGTACTTTTGAAAAGAGCAGAATGTATAAGCTCATGTTTTTTTTCAACACTATCCAACACTAACAAAAAACGAGAAAATAGCAACACTAAATTTTAATCATTTTTCTCTTCTTATTTCTCAACAAATGTACCATTTTACTCCCTTTAGATGCTGACCATGACACCGGTAGTACAGCAATATCTGACACAGAGACAAGTATGACACATCCTGATGTCGGCAGGTCACTGGAAAGTCCTAAAAGCCAAAGAATCAACGTTGAAGAAAGGTATGTCAATTTGAACCCGTATGTAACGTGTCAATTGGGAACATGGGCTCAGGTCATTGCCCACTGTCGCCATGATAGAAGATAAAATGGATGGGTTTTTTCACTGCACTGAGCATCATTGTAGAAATATTTGAGCCACAAACATGGGTTTCGCACACTGTGCACATTTCAGTCTCGGCTTAACGTTAGATTCAGGCAAACCAAACGCACTTATCTTTGAAAAACAGGAACATATTTGATTGATTTGAGTTTTACATCAGAAAATGTCTGTATTCTTCCGACTTTATCGCAATGATCCTTCTCCCTGTTGCAGCTTTGTGGAACATCTCATGAGCCTCAACGAGGACTACAGGCAGCAGCTGGAGGCCACGAGGAAGGAACTCCGTCTGGAGAGAGAGAAGAACACGAAGATGGAGAAGGATCTGAAACACTACCGGGTCGAGTTCAACAATTACAAACTCAGCTGGACCATGGACCAGGCTGAGATCAACGACCTCAAGGCTCGTGTCCAGACACTGGACACCTACCAGAGACAGATGAGGCGGATGCAGGACACAGTTACTCGCCTCGAGAAGGAAAACAACAAATTCAAGGCCCTCAACTTAGATGCTGATGGACACATGCATGAAAACGAGGAGACGAAGGCAGAATTCGTCCCAAGGGTGCCACCTTCTCCAGTTGAAGGTCAGAGGCGAAGACGGCCGTACACAGGCAAATCTAGAGATGAGCAGACGACAGCCCTGCCGCCAATCACAGACAACAACAAGGTCGTTATGTCTGCCAAGAAGAAGGGAGGTAACTCTCCAACCCATCTTCCATCCCTGGGCAACATCTGTCTCACCCCACCAGCAGGTCCACGGGCAGACGCTCCCAGACGTCGCAGTAGGATTCCACTTGTTTTCTCCCAGATCCATGAAACATCGTCTGACGGCAGTGTACCGCGTGACCACCAGGCTGAGCAGGAGAGTTGGCGGACCTCAAGAGCCTCTGAGAACAGCAGGAGGCGCCATGAATAGAGAGGATGGACCCGGTGTGACATGAATTAAGTGGATGGACTGGGTACAAAGGATGGTCACTATGGATGAGAGATGGAGATCTGAAGTAGACGTGTCGAATATTCTCCTTTAACTGATAATGAAATTCATCGATCTGCCAGGTTAGTTTTTTTTCGGAAGCAGCTAAACTCGAAACAGCTTATATTCGATCCATGAACGAAAATGTAATTTTATTTTCAAACCAACTTATGACAAAATTTATACATTACCTGTGGTTATTGTATACCTAAAACGTTTATCCATTTCGTTTTCACCACCATCCTCCCAACAATTCTCCATGCCACACCCTCAAATCCTTGCCACCACATCAGTTAGGTCACACCGGCCCACCTACCCCCAGCCCCAGCCTTCACCCTCGCCACCTCTAGCCTCAAACCCCCTGTCGTCTGATCCTCTCGCCCGCAGACAACTCTATCAAAGGGTAACACGCGACTCATAAAGGCGACTCTCAGTCCTGGATACTGTCGCCCCAGTAACTAGCATCATACGTTGTCATGGTAACTAGTAATGGTCTCCATCCCACCAATGCCTGCTGAAGGATTGCTTTTCTAACAAACCGTGATCCATGAAGTATCCATATTAAAATGATTCAGTAATGGCCGCCATGGCCGCCATATTAGATATATGTATATTTACTGTTTACCAACCGGCTACACACCTCAATCACATGATTTTAGATATGGAGATATTATGTATGTATAAAATTGTACATTTGTGCATCAGTGTTTATGAATCTGTGATGGAAATGAACAAAACTATAAGTAAACAATGTTATGTCTTTTAAATCACAACTGTTTTGCTTTATATTTGTTGTTTATTATAAACAATGTCAAAACCGGTGCTTCTACACTTCATAGATTGTTAAAGATTGTTATTTTATGTTGTTTTTACATTATGTTTATGTTGAATAAAATAGTTTAATAGTGAACAATGGAGTTCTGTTTTCGTTCGGTTTGGTTTGTTGTTTAACGCCGCGCTCAGTAATATTCCAGCTATATGACGGCGGTCTGTAAATAATCGAGTCTGGACCAGACAATCCAGAGATTATTTTCATGAGCATCGATCCACGCAAATGGGATCGATGACATGTATCAACCAAGTCTGCCCTGATCACCCGATCCCGTTGGTCGCCTCTTTCGACCAGCATAGTCGCCTTTTTGCGGGAAGCTTGGGTTGCTGAAGATCTATTCTACCCCGGATCTTCACAGGTCTGTTTTCGTACGGACGGTGACACGAACTGCTAACACACTGTTGTCTCCAGAAAGGTCCTTCTGTCCGAAGCCTCAGGTAAACAGTGGTCCCTATTACAACAAGAGTTTGCCAGTAACGTGGCTATATCCCCCGCCCCTGTTGTAGAATTTATGACATAGTTAAATCTAAACATACCCTAACCTTTTTTAACCGAGGTGGAACTTGCCATGGAAATTGTAAAAAAAAGAGTCCATCTTGTTGCCACGGAAACGTAACAAAATAAAAATTTCTAAAATGTCTAAATTGCAAAAGGCACCAGTTCAGCATGTACCTGACAGACCTGCAAAGTTTGATAAAAAAATATTGAACGGTGTAGGAGTTATGCTCCGGTGACGGACCGACGGACGGAGCCCGTTTCTATATCCCCCGCCAACTTGGTTGGGCGGGGGATAATAACCCAACACGTAGTCGAAAGATATCAAAGGAATGAAGAGACTTATGTTCTTGCACATTCTAGCAATGTTACAGATTAAACTAATGGGTTTGAAAATAAAGGTTTGCTTAAGAAGCTGATGCACGAAATAGTTTTACAGGTTTCATATTTTCAATCCATATGTTCAAAGAGATATTAATAGGACTGAAATAACGTCGTGTTTATTATTTGTTTGTATTACTAAGCGGACGATGATAGATCGCGTGGTCGTTTTTGTACAGCCTTGATATTGCCTACACATTTTCTCATACATATGCTT
This sequence comes from Haliotis cracherodii, assembly GCF_022045235.1. NCBI lineage: Eukaryota > Metazoa > Mollusca > Gastropoda > Lepetellida > Haliotidae > Haliotis > Haliotis cracherodii. Next base: position 10,617,251 of record NW_027266319.1, read on the forward strand.
TTAATATTTTTGGTGTTTTAGGCGCACTCAGCAATATTCCAGCTTTATGACGGAAGTCTGTACAAATAATAGACTCTGGACCAGAAAATCAAGTGATTGACATTACGAGCATCGAGCATAGTCGCCTCTTACGTTTCTTTGTTTGTTGTTTAGCGCCGCGCTCAGCAATATGACGGCGGTCTGTTAATAATCGAGTGTGGACCAGACAATCCAGTGATTGACATCATAAGCATCGATCCACGCAATTGGGATACGAGGACATGCATCGATCAAGTCATCGAGTCTGAGCACCTGATCCCGTTAGTCGCCTCTTACGACATATTTCTAGATGGAATACATTTGGTAATCCAGGTTCCTGTCGTGGCTTTGGCGTGAAACATGCATTGCATTTCTGCAGGTCGCCACTGTTGACGAGTGTGCATTCTCTGCACGCCGATTTCTCATCTTTAAACAAGGCGGCACGGGTGGCCAAATCGTCTAATGCGCCGCGATTCTTTGTGAAGAGTTGCGTCCCTTGGCCGCGACAGAAACCTATAATTGTGGGTTCGATTCCCGCTTCGCCCCAATTATGTTTCTAGATTTGTTAGCACCATTCTCGTGCTCGTGAGTTTCACCGATGTGAGACCTGCATCACTTCGGGATTTCCTCCCACATTATGCTGACACGCCGCGATATAACTTGAATACTGTTAAAAGCGGCGTTAAACCAAACTCACTCACTCACTCATGTTCCATTGTTTATCAGTATGTATCCAACACTACACGTCAGAGCATCATCATAATCAGGGCACTGGCCACGGTCGTAAAAAGAATTTGCTTGATTGCAACTTGAGGCCTCAAGTGTCGGCAACAACAAGTCTGATGGGATGTAGATATGTGGCATCCTGTATCATGGTAGGTCTTCAGCAACCCATGCTTGCTGTAAAAGACGTCTACGCCAATTCACTCACTCACTCACTGCTGATTAAGAACTGTTTCTCGTTACAAGGTCATTTCACAACAGAAATCACAATCCGGATCTTCTCGTCTGCGTTCATAAGAATCTGTTCACTTTGACCACTGAAGATGAAATGCTTGTACCCACCAGTACTGACATAATAAGTTATAGCAGTATCACGAGGGGTACATGTAGTTGTAGTACATGTACGTCCTCAGTTACGTTTTATTCCACGAGTCGGAGGCATAAAACCACATGTACCTCGAATTAAAAACAAATTCAATTATTGATAGAAAACAGTTGTTCGGTTGAAGTTAACTTGTGCTATGTCACGTGACTTTCATGGACTCGGTAAAAAGCTTTTGCCTTGAAAGCGGGTTATAAGGGATGTATTCTCCCGCTCAGAAATGCACGTGCAGTGTCTCTTCTTCTTGGCGGGGTATTGGGGATTTATTTTCTCGCTCAGAAATTTTACCAAGATCACGTGAACAAATCAGACATCATCATTCTGACTTCGTGGTATAACTGAATTTGTTTAAGAGGTTCTGATTAGGATTTTGATATGGACGCAAAGAGTGAGAGATATTATGAGTTAGGTAGACCATCCGGGTTAGAATAGGCCTTGCCGTACATTGCGCCTATACTTGTCGTAAGAGACAACTAACGGGATCGGGTGGTCAGGCTCGCTGACTTGGTTGATGCATGTCATTGTATCCCAATTGCGTAGACCGATGCTCATGAGGTCAACCACTGGATTGTCTGGTTCAAACTCGATTATTCACATACCGCTTATTTCTGAATGCAGCGTTGAGCAAATAAAAACAGATCTTGATAGAATCTCTTGTTGTATTGATTCTTGAGCTGCGATGTATGCGCCAATAGGAATAACATCCAGATTGAGGCGTGTAACAATCTGCAGTCAGTATATATTGCTGGAAAACCAAGGTGTGTGTGTCTTGATCTGTTACTGGTTGTCAGTGCTTGTCACAGAGAGAGACAGAGCCTGACATTGAGTTACACTTGTGATACACAACGTGGGGACATCATGCATCTCTTAAAGTTCCTTCTCGAGCTGCTTCTATTCCATCTTAATCTTCTGAAGTAAGTATTTAAGTTTTCAATTATTGTTGTATATATTGATATTTTTCGTTAGTATTTTCATTCAGATATGATTTTTACACTTTGTTTAGGCCTAAAACCAGTGCTGTGGATATATTTTTGTTGTCTGGATAGCAGTTGTATATCTGTGGTTAGTTGAAGACGTTATTCATTGTGAAACAGTTTAAAGTTGACAAATTACTTGATTGGCTTTGTTTGTACTGAGATGTTTTCATACACTGGACAACTTTAAGATACAAAATCAATAATTTCCAAAACACTCAGAACAACGTTAAAACCTAAAGGAGTATTGTTTATACACTTAGTTGTTTTGACAGTGATGATCCGGGTTAGAATAGGTCTTCAGCAACTCATGCTTGCCATAACTATGCTTGCTGTAACAGGCGACTATGCTTGTCGTAAGAGGCGACTATGCTTGTCGTAAGAGGCGAATAACGGGATTGGGTGGTCAGGCTCGCTGACTTGGTTGATCATCGTATGTCAATTGCGTGGTTCGATGCTCATGATGTCGATCACTGGATTGTCTGGTCCAGACTCGATTATCTACAGATCGCCGCTTTATAGCTGGAATATTGCTGAACGCGGCGTTAAACAAACAAGCAACATAGTTCTTTTACGGGTTGTTTCATATGTCGAACGAACATAATTCATAATGGTTAACACAAAAATATTTTTCAATATACATTTCCTTTAAACATTATATTCCTTCCATACAAAAAGAATATGATACTCGTCCTTAATATGAGACTTGCGTAAGGGACATAGTCGTAAATGTTTAGGAATGGATTTATGTCAGCCAGAATAAATAGCAATATCAGTTAAGCCAAGAAAGCAGAAAGACATTTTATTGTTGCTCGTTGACATTTCAAATATTTTTTGCATCATACTATGAACTATCAAAGAATATAGAGCTCCAATTTTGATAAAACATATTTACGAGTTTTTGGCGAAAAATATTAATGAATAATTTTATTTTCATTCCATACTCCTTGATTTAACCACGCATTATACAGGGGATAGCGACACAAAAATCAAAACTAATGACTCTAACATGTAGGAGGTGGAAGAGGTTCTACTCCTCCAGTTGGCGATTATTATACTTCCACGAAACATTTCGGAACTCTCTGAACATAATAAGTCTCAATTTCAACAACCTCAAATATGTTGGAGTGTCCAGTTGCGGTTTCAACAGTTGCATTTAGCACGGTTGTCATAACTGCTTATATCAAAACTGTTTTGGCCAATCATCGCTATTGTCAGGATATTACGGTCCGATCACCTCTGTCCCTGAGATATCGGTATAGCATGTAAAGGTATTAGAAAACCAATTTGCATTCTCGCAATTGCGTGGATCGATGCTCATTATAGTATTCACGGGATTGTCTGGTCCAGACTCTATTATTTACAGACCGCCGTCATATAGCTGGAATATTGCTGAGTGTGGCTTTAAACAACAAACCAGCCAACCAATCATTCACCTTCGAAATCGTCAAAGCTGGTAAGAAGCATATCCCGGCTTTGTGACAACTCTATCTATCATGTAATATTGATGTTGATATTTTAAGGGTACATAGTTTGATTTAACGCCTGGTTCACTTTGCTAAAAGATACAAAGCAAATCTATTTCTCTTTTAGACATTATGAGGCTGTTGAGCTGCTGGGATTTAGGCGCCTAGAGAGGTATGACGACGTCGTCATTCTCCCCAACGTCCCCCTTTTGGAGACGCCGACGGCACACAAAAGTGTATCAGCGTGCGGCAAGGCGTGCGCTTCTTACCCCGACTGTTCACTGTTCTCCTACAACAGAATCACTTCCGAGTGCAAATTATTCCCTTTGGCAGTCTATCCTGCCGATACATTCAGGTTAACGGCTACAACGCCGGGGCTGCGATATTACGCCTATCATCAAGGCATGTTTAAAAATACTTAACTCTTTCTCTGGCTTGTTCCGCAGGTGTTGTCTTTAAACCTGCTTGGTGTATAAAAACATCATCTTAATTAACAATTGACAAATAAAATTACATTATGTCTTTATTTAAGTCGCATTAATAGTACTTGCCGGGGTTGATTTGATATGAAGACATGCAAGTATTCATATCACGAGGAGTTACTTTGGTGGCCCTGATAGTGTAGCCGCCATAAAATTTACGAGTCCCGTGATGGGATTCGAACCACGGACCTTCTGATCAGAGGTCGGTCGCCTTTTCCACATGACCAAAGAGGTTAACCCCGTCAGCAAGCTGACAAGGTGAGGAAGTCATCTGTGGGATGACTCCACGTCCTGCTACAATAGGACATCGCTTTATCGACTTCAATTACAGCAGCGGTAGAAACTAACATTTTTAGTCCACTAGTCCTCATAATTTCTAATGCTGTACAGCCGCGAGAAAGCGCAAACGCGAGACGAGAAATCTATGGCAGAAGACGAGAAAGGATAACACGAGACGAGAAAGCCATAGTACGAAACCAAAAAGCGTTAACTGGAAACGAAAAAGCGGTATGCTTCAAAATGATGAGGCTGTATGGATAATTTGTTTTATTACTACATGTAATTCATGTACTGTAATTTCTCTCATGCGTTTCGGCTCACCACAATTCCATGCTGTAAGAGGCGACTGAAGGGATCGGGTGGTCATGGTCGCTGACTTTGTTGATGTATGTCAACGTATCCCAATTGTATAGATCAATGCTTATGATTTCAATTACTGAATTGTCTGGACCAGACTAAATTATTCACAGACCGCCGTTATATCGATTGGATATTGCTGGGTGCTGCGTTAAACAACAACAACATCAACAACAAAAACAACAACAACAACACTGTTTGGCTTTACCACAGCTTCGAGTTATGACTACGATTCAACTTTCAGATTGGTGCCCAGTGACGAATGGCTTCATATTGGACAGGGAGACAGACCTATGTTTCTACGCTTCAGAAGTGAAGACGAGCTGGGCCGATTCTATTACTGCATGCCCAAACATGGGGGTGGGAGCACGACTTAAGATCATTAAAGATGTCGATAAACAAGAAAAGCTCACAAGCAGCCTTGCAAGCGATGGCAGTAAGTTGACACGGCTATAAGTTATGATGACATCCGTATACCGTGGAATGAATGGTAGTCATGACTACAGCGTCGCTCTGGCGTCTCATCCGAAGACCTCGTTTTGATTCTTTACATGAAATACGATGTTTTAAGCTCTTTCTTTGTGCACGTCAATACGAGATGACATGAATATTGCTACAAGCGGCTTATATCCATATTCAACCACACGAATATCTCGCTTTGGTGTTTTGCATGAAGAACCTGATGAGTAAGCTTTTGTAAGCTACCACTGGCTATCCCCAAACTTCATAACTTAACATACTACAGCTACTCTAACATCTTATTGCGGTGATATTTAAGAAAATGACATTGTTCATAATTGTCGAACAGAAAAATATATTTCATTAAACCGTAGTCACATTTAGTTAAATGCATCCGTTAGACGCGCCAGGATCCGATGGTCAATGGGTCGAATCCCAGGTTTCGCAAGCATCATAAACGTTCTGGCACCACCATACTCGTGCTCGTGTTTTTCGCCTAAAAAGAAAATATCGACAACTTGGGTTTCCTTCAGCTACATGGAGCTTAGTAAGGATAAGATTTATGGATGAACAACTTACACTTACAATAAGGAGCGACGTTTCGGTGTAGGTTTAACAACGTTTTCAAGCAAGTGATCGGGTTTTAACCTACACCAAAACGTCGCTCCTAATTGTAATTAAGAAGTTGTTCATCCATGTATCTTTTCCTTCCTTAGTACTCCAATATCTGTGTAATGTGAACAACATCGAAATCTTGCTAAGGAAACACGGAATTTTCTTACATGTATCATGACCCTGGCCCCATTCTTATCTTGTATGTCCCCTGCCGGAAGGGCGGGTGTTGGATCTGGCCAGTCGTCCTGATCCAGTTGTAGATGTCGTTGATGTTCATCGCCAGTGTCAACGTTCCTGTGTGGGTCACGAGGGTTTCGATTGTGCTCTCTCTGTCTATTCTCCTCCTCAGCCACCTCAACAAGTTTATTTCCTTTATAATAATACCTGGTATTTGGATTCCCGGCTCTCAGTCTAAACAATTCCTGTCTCCGTGTGTTGGTCACATCGTTGGCTATACCAACTCGTTTCTCTCTGAGGACCTCCCTCATTTTCCCAGACTGCCATTTGTCCTCCCAGTTACACATTTTAGCAATAACTGGCCTGGGCCCCGTTCCACAAAGCGATCGTGGCGCTAAGACTGCCTTATGTCTGTTTTAAAGTATGGGGGTTACAACCGTCTTAGCGCTACAATCGCTTTGTGGAACGGGGCACTGGTCTTATTATGACTCTTAGTAGAGATACAGTGTGTTCTTTCAATGTCTCTTGCAACTAGTGGTGGTAGACTTTTATAACCCAACCGACGCTAATCAGTAGACGCCATGACAGGTGCACCTAATCACCAATCAAGACGCCTGTTAAATTCTTTAATCATGTCAACTCCTTATTGATCACATGTTTTGATAACATGGCAATCAATTAACACGATTACAAAATATCAATGGATAGCGTGCTTATGTCTGCTGTCTGATTATGCACTCAAGAAATATTATGAACGGTTGTAACGACAGCTATGTACACATTGTGTCATATCCTATCAAATACCTATTATACGAGCTTGTCGAGGGATCTTTGCCAACTAGTAGGTGGTTGATAATAGGAAATAGGAAATGAACTATTCTCGAGAACAATCTTCAAGGTGACATTATTCATTCGACTCTGACATTAAGCCACGATGAGTCTCGACCCTATAAAACATGGGATGGGAAGGTTTCATGATCACATTCAGTTTCACACCTGTTTTCGATTCCACAGCCTTTATTACACATACACGGAAGTTTAACATACGTCATGCCTGGGTTTGTGTTGAACTGTTTCAAGATGATTCTGAAGATAATTATAAAAATCATCTTCTACTTTCTCCGATCAGCATTCAAGAAAGATGGTGAAGCTACGAAAATGTCATGGCCAGGAACCCCAGTTCGACAAAGAACATCGTCCCCAGTGGAAGAGCATCACAGAAAGGATGAAGGTTTCATAGATGACATCTCGTCCGTTCACTCCGAGATCTCGAACGTCACAGACGTCCAAGATGGCGTCAGTGGCACATTTGCCGAATACGACATTCCCGGGCAAGAACGAGATTTGGATCAAAAGCAGATCCTGGAAAATCTGTGGGAGGAAAATCGTCGTTTACACCTGCAAGTGATGAAGAAAAGCAAAATTGATTTTGACGTAATGGCATCTAGTGTATTTAGGTCCACGGATGTGCTGCTGAATACAAGAACGAGTGATGATGATGAACTCACTGCTGCAGACACAGATGCCGTTTCACAAGAACCATTAGTTGAAAATGTCAGTGGTGGGGCCACATTATTGCAATCAGCGGATGAATTGCTCCTTACACAGTCGAGGATGGGGTTCAAGAGAATAGCTGATGTCTGCACTGCAAGTGACAGAAATAGCGATGATGTCGTTTCACAAGAACCATCGGTTGAACATGTCAATGCCGGGTCAACATTATTGCAGTCATCAGATGCATTGCTCCTTACACAGACGAGAAGTCGAAGTTTGCCCAGTAGTGTTGATGATGTCTCTACAGCTAAAGACACAGATGTCAGAGTTGATGAAGACGTCGTGTACAACTTAGCAAAATGGCGACCAGTGAGAGTCTTACAGCATATGCTCACCACGAGGACAAGGAACATATTTGTCAGTGTGCCTGGCGTCTCCGCTGCCACAGACACGGATCAGAGAGAGGATGAAAACGTCAAACAGATATCTGTTACCGAGGCTAGATCTCTTCCAGCGGATAGAAGAAAGGACGAGGACATCCAACAGATCACTGAAACCCAAACTAGAGATCACATGAGAGTTGGCAGCAAGACACAAACAGAGAGCAAGAACATCAGAGACCTGATGCGAACAATAAGACATCAACAGAATGAAAATGCTCACCTGAAAATGTACATCAACACCTTTATGAGTAAAGCACTACATCAAAGGGTTTCCTTGCTTAGTAGATGATTTACTCTTGTACTTTATACGTTTGTAAATAAAGCTAGTGTCTATATGAAATGCTGTCTACTTATAATTTGTTGTGCACATGAACCTTTTTATTATCATTATTATATAGGTAATTGTAATTTAAGAAATGTGTTTACCTTACGCATGTGCAAATCAAACACCTTCAATAGATTTGGGGGCACGGGTGGCCCAGTCGTCGAAGGCGCCGCGATTCGCTGTGCAGAGTTGCGTCCCTTGGGCAAGCCAGAAATCTATGATTGTGGATTCGAATCCCGGTTCGCCCCGATTATGTTTTTAGCACATAATCAGCACCAATTTGTCAGCACCACACCCGGGCTCGTGGGTTTCACCGAAGTGGTAAACGTTTGAGACCTGCATCACTTCGGGCTCTCCTCCCACATTAAGCTGACACGCCCTGATATAACTAGAATACTGTTAAAATCGGCGTTAAACCCAACTCACTCAATAGATTGAAATACTCTGGACAAGTATTTAGTACATTTCGGATCTATTTTTTTTTTCAGTTGTACCCTTTCGCCTCAGGCTTGATTGCAGTGAGTCAATGTAACCCTCACATGTAGTTTCCTTCAACATAAACGTCTTTGCTCAGCAGTAAATCAGTATCCCTTTTCTTTATCTTGTTCATTTCGCTTAACATCAGATACATAGGGAATCTCCCCCGAGACTTGTCGAAGTGGTTTAATCTTTGATCGACAAATGCTTTTATACCAAAATACACAGGGTTGAGATTCTATTTAGCATACAACACTATTCTTCCTACCCTTTTAGTTTGAATACATTGATAACTGGTCTATCATAACTCCTATACTTTAACATAGACTTAAGTACGGTCGCTTTCTGAAACGAGCCCGAGTGTCTTGCGTGTAAAAGGTACAGCTAAACTAGCTGAGGGATGAGTCATTTGATTGTGACGTCATGATCTAAATAAGCATTGTGATGCAATATCCTTGTAGAGATATCTCCTGGGATAGTTCACCCAATACAAGTAATATCTCCTTTGGGGGCCTGAATATGGCTTAGATATTGCCGATGTGACGTAAAGCATAAACTCACTCACTCACTTCTTTGGAGGCCAGTTTTGGATGATAAAAGTATATCATGGTTACAATGTAGGGCATACACTTCCCATAATTGTTTAAACTAATAAAATTGAATGGGTTTTCTTGTATTATCAAGGGCCCTCTCTATGTATATGAACTAGTTTAAATATAGAAAACAAACATAGTTTATATGAAAAGCCGGTTTGACGCAACATGTGAAATCAATAGAAGCGTTCTTAAAATATCCTGTACAACCACGCTGTTCGACAAGTAGTTTGTATGATATTTACTTATGCTGTAAACATATTTTAAACAGACTTCTTGCATGAAAGAAATAATATTGTGTTTGAACATTTCCTATTAAACCAAGCATTCTTAAAAGAAGAAGCAATAAATCAGTTATTTCTAGAAAACAGATGGGGCACATCCGATTACCCGGTGTATTTATCTCAAACACACAGGAAACCAACCAACCAAACACCCTGATGAAGATATTAGCTCTCAATCGCCACCTCCCCTTTTCAGAAGGATGCTATTTGTTTGGTATTTGATATGTAAATCAAAACTTACGAAGTGCAGAAATTGTGAAAACTAGATCCTACCAGTTCTTTAGTTTCTCTTATTACCGAGTGTCTCTGCAGAGATGAAAATATTTTAACAAAGGCAAATTATTTTACGAAAGACAAAGCTGCTGATAGTCGTGATACGAAATGTTGCCGTGGACGCACAGGAGAAAGATGATCCCAATACGACTTGTCAATTACGCCATGAGTTTACGAGGCAGCCTGAAATTGACAGACGTTCGTGCAGCACGTGCAATGACGACAAACACGCCAGTTGTTGTTTGTGTTATCATGGAGACCAGTGACCAGCAGTCTCTCCTGCGAAGTCTGAAGTAAAGACACACAGATGGTTTTTTATTCACGTTTCACCACAGGATATACATAACAAAAGTCACAAGCAATATACTGTAAACAGATGTACAGTTATACTATGACAAGATTAGGATACCATTTATCACACACATTCTAAATACCTTCTCAGCTCTTGGCCTAAGACCTCCGTGGTCTAGTGGTAGAGCGTCCGCCCGAAGAGCGGAAGGTCCGGGGTTCGATCCCCGGCTGCGTCATACCAAAAGACGTTAACAGACGGTATTTGTTGTTAACCTGTCTGGCACTCGGCATTAAGGGACAAAACACAAGGACTGGTCGGCTCGAAGTCAGTAAACTGTGTCTGAGTGGGGGATTCATGTTAAACAGCGGCATGGTATCTCGGTGAACTAGCACTATAAATCGACATCACTCCGGACTAGTTCAAGCAGCCACACACACGTGCATGCACGTCGCTTTATGAGTGCAATAATCTTGGACGCGACTTTAAACCACATTTCACCTTACCTCACCTTTGTCGTTCAGCGAACATACTATATTGGCGTAATTAGGTGCTGGGATTTATTTGGTTACACGTTTATATCAGTGCACAATTTTACATCAAGGTGACACGCCTTGATATAACTGGAGTGCTGTTCAAGTGCGGCGTTAAACTCAATTCACTCACTCAGCTGATGTATGTTGGACCACTTTAAGTTTATACAGTTGAAGTTGTAATACAAATCACCCAAAGGCTGTAATGTACAGAAATGTTCATGCCCCTTATTATCTAACATATCTTTAAAACGGTCCTTCTCAACCGGAGAGTAATGATGTGGAGGCCTAACTTTTAATATTGAATGTACAATTGTTTTCGTATGGCTTGGACACGTGAAGATCCGGGGTAGAATAGGCCTTCAGCAACCCATGCTTGCGTAAAAGGTGACTATGCTTGTCGTTAGGGGCAACTGACGGGGTAGAGTGGTCAGGCTCGCTTACTTGGTTGATGCGGCATCATATTCCAATTGCGTGGATCGATGCTCATGATATCAATCACTGGATTGTCGGGCCTAGACTCGATCATTTACAGATCGCCGTCATAAAGCTGGACTATTGCTGAGTGCGGCGTTACACAACAAACAAACAAATCGTATGGCTGGATTTCTGGTCCAGGGCCGGCCTGGGATTTTGAATTGAGATTAGATATTTTACAGTAATAGCTACAAAGCCAGATATTTTTATCGAGATAGTTTACTTGTAAATTGCATATAAAACTGAGGATCTAAAAACATTATACCTCTCAGCTTATTTTATAATATGACTGATTGTCAATGGACAATATCATACACAGTGACTTTTATTGTTTCACGTTAAATGTACAAATATGTACACATTTACACGTCTTCTAAGTACTTTTAGTATAAACAAGGGATATGATTAATTGATTTTCCAAATTTGACGCAATAGTGATATAAATTATGTCTGATGCAATTCCCTATTTGGACTTGTATCATACATGTATGTTCCCGTGTTGTTTTTATCAGGTGATCAATTGACTTGCCTTTGTATGTGTTTGTGACGGGTGTCACCGGTGGGGCAGGATGTGCTCACGTTCTCACGAACACCTGGTCTCATCACTATTTGATAGTAATTCATCAATAAATACTCATTGTATATTACAATGAGACTCGTACAATCCACTCTGCTTTTGATAGAGATTTCTTATGAATATGGAAAGAGTTTTGTTGCTTTTATTCTAAACATTTCATTGACATAAAACGTTCTACCCATCAATACATATGCAGACAGCGGACAAATGTGTACCCTTTTAAACATTTGAATAAGTAACTCGTATATAAAGGAAATAGAACAGTTAATATTTAACACAATTACGTGAACTATTGCTGTAATGAAATAGCGTATACCAGTCATCTATAAGAGGTTGTAAATGATAACACGTAATATGTAAAACTTATTCTCAACTGTGAGAAGGCCTCGCATCTGAAGATGTAGTGCTATTCATCGCCGTATTCATAAGTCCTTTCTTCTCTTCATATATTATTCTTACGTGTCTCAACCGAATAGTTATGAATTATAATCCTAAACTTTCATATTGGATGCCAGATCATTGAATATGTAAACCATATATTCTGTGTGGTTTTCAGCCAACCCAACCGACGCCAATCAGTAGACGCCATGACAGGTGCACCTAATCACCAATCAAGACGCCTGTTAAATTCTTTAATCATGTCAACTCCTTATTGAACACATGTTTTGATAAAATGGCAATCAATTAACACGATTACAAAATATCAATGGCTAGCGTGCTTATGTCTGCTGTCTGATTATGCACTCAAGAAATATTATGAACTGTTGTAATGACAGCTATGTACACATTGTGTCATATCCTATCAAATACCCATTACACGAGCTTGTCGAGGGATGTTTGCCAACTAGTAGGTGGTTGATAATAGGAAATAGGAAAGGAACTATTCTCGAGAACAATCTTCAAGGTGACATCAATCATTCGACTCTGACATTAAGCCACGATGAGTATCGACCCTATAAAACATGGGATGGGAAGGTTTCATGATCACATTCAGTTTCACACCTGTATACGATTCCACAGCCTTTTTACACATACACGGAAGTTTAACATACGTCATGCCTGGGTTTGTGTTGAACTGTTTCAAGATGATTCTGAAGATAATTATAAAAATCATCTTCTACTTTCTCCGATCAGCATTCAAGAAAGATGGTGAAGCTACGAAAATGTCATGGCCAGGAACCCCAGTTCGACAAAGAACATCGTCCCCAGTGGAAGAGCATCACAGAAAGGATGAAGGTTTCATTGATGACATCTCGTCCGTTCACTCCGAGATCTCGAACGTCACAGACGTCCAAGATGGCGACAGTGGCACATTTGCCGAATACGACATTCCCGAACAAGAACGAGATTTGGATCAAAAGCAGATCCTGGAAAATCTGTGGGAGGAAAATCGTCGTTTACACATGCAAGTGATGAAGAAAAGCAAAATTGATTTTGACATAATGGCATCTAGTGTATTTAGGTCCACGGATGTGCTTTTGAAAACAAGAACGAGTGATGATGATGAAGTCACTGCTGCATACACAGATGCCGTTTCACAAGGGCCATTAGTTGAAAATGTCAGTGCTGGGGCCACATTATTGCAATCAGGGGATGTATTGCACCTTACACAGACGAGAAGGGGGTTCAAGAGAATAGCTGATGTCTACACTGCAAGAGACAGAAATAGCGATGATGTCGTTTCACAAGGACCATCGGTTGAACATGTCAATGCTGGGTCCACATTATTGCAATCAGCGGATGCATTGCTCCTTACACAGACGAGAAGCCGAGGTTTGCCCAGTAGTATTGATGATGTCTCTACAGCTAAAGACACAGATCTCAGAGTTTATGAAGACGTCGTGTCCAAGACAGCAAAATGGCGACCAGTGAGTGTCTTACAACATATGCTCACCACGAGGACAAGGAACATATTTGTCAGTGTGCCTGGCGTCTCCGCTGCCACATTCACGGTTCAGAGAGAGGATGAAAACGTCAAACAGATATCTGTGACTGAGGCTAGATCTCTTCCAGCGGATGGAAGAAAGGACGAAGACATCCAACAGATCACTGAAACCCAGACTAGAGATCACATGAGAGTTGGCAGCAAGACACAAGCAGAGAGCAAGAACATCACAGACCTGATGCGAACAATAAGACATCAACAGAATGAAAATGCTCACCTGAAAATGTACATCAACACCTTTATGAGTAAAGCACTACATCAAAGGGTTTCCTTGCTTAGTAGATGATTTACTCTTGTACTTTATACGTTTGTAAATAAAGCCAGTGTCTACATGAAATGCTGTCTACTTATAATATGTTATGTAGATGAAGCTTTTTTTTATTATCATTATTATATAGGTAAGTGTAATTTAAGAAATGCGTTTACCTTACGCATGTGCAAATCAAACACCCTCAATAGATTTGGGGGCACGGGTGGCTCAGTCGTCTAAGGTGCCGCGATTCGCTGTGCAGAGTTGCGTCCCTTGGGCAAGCCAGAAATCTATGATTGTGGGTTCGAATCCCGGTTCGCCCCGATTATGTTTCTAGCACATAATCAGCACCAATTTGTCAGCACCACACCCGTGCTCGTGGGTTTCACCGAAGTGGTAAACGTCTGAGACCTGCATCAGTTTGGGCTTTCCTCCCACATTAAGCTGATTCGCCGTGATATAACTGGAGTACTGTTAAAATCGGCCTTAAACCAAACTCACTCACTCAATAGATTTAAATATTAAATGAAGAGTCTGGACAAGTATTTAGTACATTTCGGATCTAGATTTTTTTCAATTGAATCCTTTCGCCTCAGGCTTGATTGCAGTGACATAATCAAGGAGGAAATGCAACATGGAGTCATTTGACTTTCAGTGCGGTTAATTATGTCGTCCTCAACAAAATCGAATCTGGTGCCTGTACGAGCATTAAAATCTCCGCCACACAAAATATTTGGGTTATTCTTTACAAACAGTGCTATGCGGAAAGTCGTTTTTGATCAAGGAAGAGCAAATCCTTATATTAGATTCTATTAAAAACTTCATGACTTGTTAAAAACTAGCAGATTCACGGTTACATGAATTATTTAATATAATCTGCAAATAGATTTATTATATATACACATCTAGCTTGGCATGAACAATTCATTTGTTACATCTAACCTTCATTGATGTATTTATTGTTATATGCCCTATGTGTAATGGAGCCGTATTAACATAAGCGGTTCGCTTGTTTACCAATCCATTTTCACACGTTTGTGAAAATAAATATGTTAAAACCAAAATATAAAAATATTTGGGAGATTAGATAGTATGTCTATAAGTCTATCTTGAAATATTGTTATTCCATTTTTGCAAAACAAGCCAAGTTTGTTATACCAGATTGACCCTTCTGGATGGACATACAAACACGAATATAATAAGTCACAATCAAGACGAAATAGAGTTTTGTCAAATAAAATAAAAACAGAGTTTTCTGTTATTTTGTACCATTTTTATATATTTGGAGAACTGACTTTTTATCAATACTAATATCCCACCAAAATGTCTTCCACTGTTTGATATTTAATCCGCATCCTTAGTAATAACTTTATAATCTGTGAAAACATATTGTAAGTCAAAACTGTTAGTCCATGTTTCAGTTATTCCAACCATGTCGAAATACTTTATGTAGTTCAAGAAGCCAGTTTCTGTTAACTTTTTTAAAATACCGGAAATGTTCCAAAATATAAAAAATCACAAACAAGTCATCAGATTTATCAGAAGTGTCTGTTTCTATGGCACCACAAAGAGTCATATAATCTCGGGTGCTGTCTCTATCATGGCCCTGGCCCCATTCTTATCTTGTATGTCCCCTGCCGAACGGGCGGGAGTTGGATCTGGCCAGTCGTCCTGATCCAGTTGTAGATGTCGTTGATGTTCATCGCCAGTGTCAACGTTCCTGTGTGGGTTACGAGAGTTTCGGTTGTGCCCTCTCTGTCTATTCTCCTCCTTAGCCACCTCAACAAGTGTTTTTCCTTTATAATAATACCTGGTATTTGGATTCCCGGCTCTCAGTCTAAACAATTCATGTCTCCTTACAAGTGTGTTGGTCACATCGTTGGCTATACCAACTCCTTTCTCTCTGAGGACCTCCCTCATTTTCCCAGATTGCCATTTGTCCTCCCAGTTACACATATTCGCAATAACTGGCCTGGGCCCCGTTCCACAAAGCGATCGTAGCGGTAAGACTGCCATAGGTCTGTTTTAAAGTATGGGGGTTACGATCGTCTTAGCGCTACGCTCGTCTTATCGCTACGATCGCTTTGTGGAACGGGGCACTGGTCTTATTAGGACTCTTAGTAGAGATACGGTGTGTTCTTTCAATGTCTCTTGCAACTATTGGTTGTAGAATTTTATGTCGTCTGGCACTGTTCAGGACTTCGAGTACCTTATCCTTGCTTTCAGTGTAATTTTCGTTTGGTTTCTCCGGAAAACCTTATAATGCAATGTTGCTTCGCCTACTTCTCCTTCATATATAATATATATAAACCATATATTCTGTGTGGTTTTCAGCCAACCCAACCGACGCCAATCAGTAGACGCCATGACAGGTGCACCTAATCACCAATCAAGACGCCTGTTAAATTCTTTAATCATGTCAACTCCTTATTGAACACATGTTTTGATAACATGGCAATCAATTGACACGATTACAAAATATCAATGGCTGGTGGGCTTATGTCTGCTGTCTGATTATGCACTCAAGAAATATTATGAACTGTTGTAACGACAGTTATGTACACATTGTGTCATATCCTATCAAATACCCATTACACGAGCTTGTCGAGGGATGTTTGCCAACTAGTAGGTGGTTGATAATAGGAAATAGGAAATGAACTATTCTCGAGAACAATGTTCAATGTGACATTATTCATTCGACTCTGACATTAAGCCACGATGAGTATCGACCCTATAAAACACGGGATGGGAAGGTTTCATGATCACATTCAGTTTCACACCTGTTTTCGATTCCAAAGCCGTTATTACACATACACGGAAGTTTAACATACGTCATGCCTGGGTTTGTGTTGAACTGTTTCAAGATGATTCTGAAGATAATTGTAAAAATCATCTTCCACTTTCTCCGATCAGCATTCAAGAAAGATGGTGAAGCTACGAAAATGTCATGGCCAGGAACCCCAGTTCGACAAAGAACATCGTCCCCAGTGGAAGAGCATCACAGAAAGGATGAAGGTTTCATAGATGACATCTCGTCCGTTCACTCCGAGATCTCGAACGTCACAGACGTCCAAGATGGCGACAGTGGCACATTTGCCGAATACGACATTCCCGAACAAGAACGAGATTTGGATCAAAAGCAGATCCTGGAAAATCTGTGGGAGGAAAATCGTCGTTTACACCTGCAAGTGATGAAGAAAAGCAAAATTGATTTTGACATAATGGCATCTAGTGTATTTAGGTCCACGGATGTGCTGCTGGAAACAAGAACGAGTGTTGATGATGAACTCACTGCTGCAGACCCAGATGCCGTTTCACAAGGACCATTAGTTGAAAATGTCAATGCTGGGGCCACATCATTGCAATCAGCGGATGCATTGCTCCTTACACAGTCGAGGATGGGGTTCAAGAGAATAGCTGATGTGTGCACTGCAAGTGGCAGAAATAGCGATGATATCGTTTCACAAGGACCATTAGTTGAAAATGTCAGTGCTGGGTCCACGTTATTGCAATCAGCGGATGAATTGCTCCTTACACAGTCGAGAAGGGGGTTCAAGAGAATAGCTGATGTCTGTACTGCAATAGACACAAATAGCGATGATATCGTTTCACAAGGACCATCGGTTAAACATGTCAATGCCGGGTCCACATTATTGCAATCAGCGGATGTATTGTTCCTCACACAGACGAGAAGTCAAGGTTTGCTCAGTAGTGTTGATGATGTCTCTACAGCTAAAGACACAGATGTCAGAGTTGATGAAGACGTCGTGTACAACTTAGCAAAATGGCGACCAGTGAGTGTCTTACAGCAAATGCTCTCCACGAGGACAAGGAACATGTTCGTCAGTGTGCCTGGCGTCTCCGCTGCCACAGACACGGATCAGAGAGAGGGTGAAAACGTCAAACAGATATCTGTAACCGAGGCTAGATCTCTTCCAGCGGATGGAAGAAAGGACGAGGACATCCAACAGATCACTGAAACCCAGACTAGAGATCACATGAGAGTTGGCAGCAAGACACAAGCAGAGAGCAAGAACATCAGAGGCCTGATGCGAACAATAAGACATCAACAGAATGAAAATGCTCACCTGAAAATGTACATCAACACCTTTATGAGTAAAGCACTACATCAAAGGGTTTCCTTGCTTAGTAGATGATTTACTCTTCTACTTTAAGCGTTTGTAAATAAAACTAGTGTCTATATGTGAAATGCTGTCTACTTTTATATTTCTTGTGCACATGAAGCTTTTTAATTATCATTATTATATAGGTAATTGTTATTTAAGAAATGTGTTTACGTCACGCATGTGCAAATCAAGCACCTTCAATAGATTTGGTGGCACGGGTGGCCCAGTCGTCGAAGGCGCCGCGATTCGCTGTGCAGAGTTGCGTCCCTTGGGCAAGCCAGAAATCTATGATTGTGGATTCGAATCCCGGTTCGCCCCGATTATGTTTCTAGCACATAATCAGCACCAATTTGTCAACACCATACCCGGGCTCGTGGGTTTCACCGAAGTGGTAAACGTCTGAGACCTGCATCATTTCGGGCTTTCCTCCCACATTAAGCTGACACGCCGTGATATAACTGGAATACTGTTAAAATCGGCGTTAAACCCAACTCACTCACTCAATAATTTAGATACTCAATAAGGAGTCTGGACAAGTATTTAATACATTTCGGATCTATTTTTTTTACAATTGTACCCTTTCGCCTCAGGCTTGACTGCAGTGAGTCAATGTAACCCTCACATGTAGTCCATTCAACATAAACGTCTTTGCTCAGCAGTAAATCAGTATCCCTGTTCTTTATCTTGCTCATTTCGCTTAACATCGGATACATAGGGAATCTCCCCCGAGACTTGCCGAAGTGGTTTAATCTTTTATCGACAAATGCTTTTTATACCAAAATACACAGGGTTGAGATTCTATTTCTCATACAACACTTTTCTTCCTACCCTTTTAGTTTGCATACATTGATAACTGGTCTAACATAACTCCTATACTTTAACATAGACTTAAGTGCGGTCGCTTTCTGAAACGAGCCCGAGTGTCTTGCGTGTAAAAGGTACAGCTAAACTAGCAGAGGGATGAGTGACGTCATTTGATTGTGACGTCATGATCTAAAAAGCATTGTGATGCAATTACATTGTAGAGATATTTCCTGGGATAGTTCACCAAATACATAGAGGATATTTCATGTGTTGAGTGAAATATCATGTTTCTCTCACTGCCACTCGTGAAAATATCTCCTTCCCCCCGTCACGAGATGAGAGAAACATGATATTTCACTCGACACATGAAATATCCTATTCATTATATACTTTTGGTGTAGTTGTCTGCAGAAAGATAAAATTATTTCATTACAAATGTAAAACCTTCAAGCGTAAATTCTCCCTACATAACACACATGGACGGTTTTCCACCCCCTGTAAGTACGACTAAAAATGTAGTTCCGTCTTCGCTAAATCTTAAAAAATATAAACAAAAGTAACCAAAAATATTTGATGTCACTAAAATTCTTTAGTATACATTTGGATATGATTATATACAAAATCAACTTCATCAAAATATAAATTTCAAATCAATGAGACGGTTGTTCGAAGCGAAAGAATACACGCAATTCAAGTAACAAAATGAAGAAAAATTCACAGTTTAATACAAATCATTTTCAACAAAATAACAAACGGTAAGAATCGGTATTAACTACATAAATGACCATCTGTCATTATATGACTTGTCAACGTTAAACTGCCGTAAATCAACAGTTTGTGTACGAGCTGTCTCGTGTAGGCCAACATAGTTCCATCAACGTGTTATGTTCACTGCGATGAAAATATCAGGTGTTATGTTCACTACACTGAAAATATCACTTTTCTCAACTCCAGAAAACTCAGTCTTTCACACTGAAGTTTATAATAAAAACGATATCTGCTTTGAGGGCCTCGTCACGATATGGCTTAAATATTAACGATGTGACGTAAAGCATAAACTCACTCACGCCTTTGAAGGCCAGTTTTAGATGATAAATGTATATCATCAATACAATGTGGGGCATACACATCCCATAATTGTTTAAAATAATGAAATTAAATGTTTCTTGTATCACCAAGAACCATCTCTATGTATATGAACTTGTTTTAATATAGAAAACAAACATAGTTTATATGAAAAGCCGGTTTGACGCGGCATGTGAAATCAATAGAAGCGTTCGTAAAATATCCCGTACAACCACGCTGTTCGACAAGTAATTTGTATGATATTTACTTATGCTGTAAACATATTTTAAACCGACTTCTTGCATGAAAGAAATCATATTGTGTTTGAACATTTCCTATTAAACCAAGCATTCTAAAAAAAGAAGAAATAAATCAGATATTTCTAGAAAACAGATGGGGCACATCCGATTACCCGGTGTATTTATCTCAAACAAACCTGATGAAGATAGTAAACACTGAAGCCACACAAAAAATGTTTAGCTCTCAGTCGCCACCTCCCATTTTCTGAAGGATGCTATTTTGTTTGCCATTTGTTATGTAAATCAAAACTTACGAAGTGCAGAAAATGTGAAAACTAGATCCTACCAGTTCTTTAAGTTCTCTTATTACCGACTCTTATTATTTCGTCTCTGCAGAGATAAAAATATTTTAACAAATTATTTTACGAAAGACACTTTACGAAAAGCTACTAATAGTCGTGATAAGATATGCTGCCGTGGATTCACAGGAGAAAGATGATCACAATACGTCAATTTCGCCATGAGTTTACGAGACAACCTGATATTGACAGGGGTCGACGTTCGTGCTGCACGTGCAATGGAGAGAAACACGTTACCATGGTGACCAGTGATCAGCAGTCTCTCTTGCGAAGTCTGAAGTAAGACACGCAGATGTTTTTTATTCACGTTTCACCCCAGGATATATATTACCAAAGCCACAAGCAATATACTATAAACAGATGTACAGAGCCCCTCACGGAGAGTTATATTGAGACAAGATTAGGATATCATTTAACACTCACATTCTAAATCCCTTCTTACTTCTTGGACTTAGGCCGTCTCCGTGGTAGAGTGTCCGCCCGAAGACCGGACGCGTCATACCAAAAGATGTAAAAAGACGGTACTTGCTGTTACCCTGTCTGAGAGACTGGTCGGCTCGAAGTCAGTATTCGTGTTAAACTGCGGCATCGTATCTCAGTAGGCTAGTACTATAACTTGGCATCAGTCCGGACTGGTGCAAGCGCGCGCACACACACACACACACACACACACACACACACACACACACACACGCAGGACTGGTGCAATCGCGCGTGCACACACACACACACGCACGCACGCACGCATGCAGGCAGGCAGGTAGGCACGCACGCGCGCACGCGCATACACACACACACACACACACACACACACGTGCATGCACATCACTATATAAGTACAATAATCCACCTTACCTCACCTTTGTCTTTCGGCGAACACAATATATTGGCGTAATTTGGTTACACGTTAACATCAGTGCATAATTTTACATCAAGCTGACACGAATTGATATAACTGGGGTGTTGTTCAAATGCGGCGTTCAACTCAATTCACCCAGCTGATGTATGTTGGACCACTTTAAGCGTATACAGTTGAAGTTGTAATACAAATCACCCAAAGGCTGTAATGTACAGAAATGTACACTTAAATGCCCCTTATTATCTAACATAGCGTTAAAACGGTACTTATCAACCGGAGAGTAATGATGTGTAGTCCTAACAATTAATATTGAATGTACAACAGTTACTGTTTTCGTATGGCTTGGACCCGTGAAGATCAGGGGTAGAATAGGTCTTCAGCAACCCATGCTTGCCGTAAAAGGTGACTATGCTTGTCGTAAGAGGCAACTAACGGGATCGGGTGGTCAGGCTCGCTGTCTTCATTGATGCATGCCATCGTATCCCATTTGCTTGGATCGATGATCATGATTTCAATCACTGGATTGTCTGGTCCAGACTCGATTATTTTACAGACCGCCGTCATATAGCTGGAATATTGCTGAGTGCGGCGTTAAACAACAAACAAACAAAACAAACAAACTTTACACAGGATGGCGACCTTTGTGCCTCCCGTGTGTGATCATAGAATTTTCCAGGTCGTCGTTTGAGGCGTATGCGTAATCTACAAATGAAATATTTTTGAGGGAACTATGAAATCAGAGCCGTTTAACAACCTGTCAAGGTTAAGGCCTTAGGTGAAGTAAAATGAAACGTTTCTAATGACCTTACATGTCGGTCACCTCATAAAGTAAACAGTTTAGCGTCTTTAATGCGCATATTATTTTTAGAAATGACATAACCCCTGCAGTTTAATGAAAAATTCTAATAACCCGATTGTTATGACGGATCGAATAGTATTAGCGACTTGTTAATAATCACGTGTAACTTGCCCTATGTAAATGACACGTCAACACGAGCTTTATTAATACACATGAGTTCAGATCAGTATGCGTTGATACACAGGGGTCACATTGCCTGCATATTCCCGGGGGGGAATGTAAACTATATCTGTATATGGTGGCTAGTTCTTTGATATATGAGGTTCATTTGGGTTATTGCTGTTTTTAAGTTTGATATTTTGTAAGACAGATTCACGTTCATAATTATCTCCGAAAGCAAAAGACAGAATAGGTATTTAGCTTTTTTTTCTGAATCGGGGACTATCGTGTACAATGAGGTGACTACTACATTGACATATTGTTGATTTCAACTAGGGTTAGAAATGGACATGTGTTTACATATTTTTTTATTCTAATTTCTGTAAATTTCGTACAATAGATGTTGCACTGGTTTTGCTGCAATTGGTAATAAAAACATTGTATTCATCAAGAGTTTGGGATACTAATAATATCCTATGGCAAACTAAAGTAAATAATTTAGTAGGTTTGTTTGTTTATTTGTTGTTTAACGCCGCACTGAGCAATATTCCAGCTTATATGACGGTGGTCTGTAAATAATCGAGTCTTGACCAGACAATCCACTGATTGAGCATCGATCCATGCAATTGGGATACGATGGCATGCATCAACCAAGTCAGCGAGCCTGACCACCCGATCCCGTTAGTCGCATCTTACGACAAGCATAGTCGCCTGTTACGGCAAGCATAGGTGTTGAAGACCTATTCTACCCCGGATCTCCACGGCTTTGGTATATATAGAAACCTTGACACATTAGACTGAAGGAAACAGAATAAAAAAAATATAATATGTTTTTGAAAGTAAAGTGAAATGGTGCAGTGAAATAAATTCGAATAACTCATGTTAGTTCACCTATCAGTTTTTTTGTAGTTGTTCATATAATGTAATCATACTTATCTAATAAATTGTTATAACGATTGAATGCTAGTTGAAGCCAGGGATTTACCGGAGGCCCTATGTATACTTGCACGCATGTGTTGAGAGTGTGCCGATACGAACTTTAAATAGTGGGTGTCACGAAGAAGAAGAAGAAGAAGAAGAAGAAGAAGAAGAAGGAGAAGACTTTTTTTTTATTAACTTGTCACTAGATGCATAAAATCGGTAACATTGCAAATATGGCACGAATTAAAAGTACATCCACCGGCCAGCATTGTTCCTACGAGACACGAATATACGTATTACAGATGAGATAAGATAAGATTACATCAATAGTTAAATAGTTAAAATGTCACGCATGCAGGTGACGATCGTAATGTTTTACAGGTAGTTTACCTTTGCACGCGGGTTACTTGCGCAATATACACACCTTCCAGTCACGTGGTATAGCTGTAAGAGTCACCGTCAAACGAGAACCGCTACTGTTTATTGGTGCCGCTACGTACATTCCTTTATGAAGTAGGAATATTGATAAAGTTATGAAGTAAACTATTTCCAACGGGGCTACTAGTAGACCTAGATATAGGAACAATTTCAACACTCGGGAAAAGAGGTCAAACTATTCATTCACACACGATTGGGAGATCGCATAAATATCATCCAGTTATCCAGTTATCCAGAAAATTATTCTTATAAGTCAAAGGCTGCAGTGTCTAAAGCCAGTGTAGCTACTGGTATCTACAAAATTACATTGTTCACAATAAAGAAGGAGGGCGGTGATTTCGTTGAAGGGCAGAGGCTTGGTTTTTTAACCCCACTAAAGTACGTCAGGAATCGACCCGTCAAGATCCGGGGTGGAATAGGTCTTCAGAGAGACGACGAACGGGATCGGGTGGTCAGGCTCGTTGACTTGGTTGATACATGTCATCGTATCCCACTTGCGTGGATCGATGCTCATGATGTCAATCACTGGATTGTCTGGTCCAGACTCGATTAGGTACAGACCGCCGTCATATAGATGGAATATTGCTGGTTGCGGCGTTAAACATTTTTTACGAAACTTTCACATGTACAAATTGCAGACATATCCGACACAGGTATGAAGTAAAGAACACACTACCTGCACTTAACAGGGTATATCTAATGTTAAAATATGACCTTGATTATCAGTGTATAATAAACAAACATTGAGGCAGTGTATGAAAAATTAAAAGAAATTCTGCATTTAGACCATTTAGGAGATAATCCTACTGTGTCTTTAAAATTGATGTAGGCCAAATGTAGATAGGATCCTATTGTACTTTGGTACCGAGCCCTTAAGGTCAAGGTTTCAAATGTATGAATAGGAGGCTTCTCCATTCTACCATGGCGACATGAGAGCTTTGAAAACGATGCCCTCTTGAAACGGCTACGTACACAATTACAAGCAAATCGGGTAGGTTCTTCCTCATCGATTATTGATTATTCTCGTCCTTTATAATGACTTAAGTAAAGATCTGTTAGATGTTGAATTTTCATGGATCCCCGCTCATGTTGGATTACTTGGAAATGAGAAAGCTGATAAATTGGCAAAAGCTGCACTAGAATTTGATGAATCTGAACAGGATGAAACAATTTTACCTTCTCCTGCAGAGTTAGGCACCATCAGTATGATCCATGCTAAAACAAAATGGCAGCAGAGATGGGCATCATCTCTTTGGCATCGATCCTTTTATCACTAAATTACACATATCTGGACATAATCGGAGAGAAGAGGTTCTCTTAACCAGACTTAGTCTTGGGCATTGTGGTCTTGGTGCTTATCTAAATGTTATTAATAAAGACATTTCTGCACATTGTACAGTGTGTAATCAGCTTGATAATGTAGCTCATTTTTTATTGCATTGCCAAAAGTATGTTAATCAGCGTAAGGCAATGGTGGAGGCACTAACAGTTCTCAATATTGACTTCTCATTGTCTGAGTATTTCATGTTCTAGGAATATTGTTCACCATGATGTTCAGAATGTCATTCTCGCTTATATTAAAGCGTGTGGCAGTTTTGATACTTTATAAAATATCAAGGTACTTAGCAAACCTTTATTATGGGCAAGGTGTAAATGGGCCTAGTTGCCCGAACACCTATAAAACATTTTACTAATCATATAGGGCAAATAGGGCAAATCTTAGAACGTGACCAAAAGGGGTCACGGGCAGTGACAAACATAAAAATATATTACGAAAGTTTTAGATTAATGACATATTCTTTAAAATAATGGTTACAAAATACGCCCTTTTTTCAAAATGAATTGATGAAATAACCCTTCATAGATGTATATTTAATGTCATCGCAACCTGTTGCTTATTTACACTGATTGGACTTGACCAAGTAATGTCATGAAAATCAACATGACATCATCCATTGTTGGTGACTTGTTATAGGAATAGTGATAAAACACTGAACTAATGTATTTTTTTGAGATTACTAAACATTTTGAAGTTGTACTTATGGACCAGTTGGTTTAAAGTATTTTCCGAGTAACGGTATTTGTTTGTTTTGTTGTTTAACGCCGCACTCAGCGGTAATGCATTTGTTAAAGTCATTTGTTCCTGATACTGAAAATGAATAGTTTTTCCTCAGGTTTTATATAACAAATAAAACTGCCCGCTTGATATGCTGGGTGTTCCAGGAAATAATCTGTTACAAAGTCAAAACAACTGTTCGGCTCCAGCCTTCAGAGAAGAATTGTGTGTGTTTTGAAGCACTGACCGAACTATGCAAACGACCAGACGAGTTGATGACGTTGCAATGGAAATGAAAAATTGGATCCAGACTATGAAGAATGGTCATTTTCTGAAGAATATGAAGATAATGTGAGGCATTTATCATTTCAATTGCAGTGCCATCAACTGTTCTTGACATCTGCAGCGGTCATCAACTCATTCGTCAACTGCATAGTTCGGTCAATGCTAGTCTGTCTTACAGACCCTGATACATTTATATCAACTACAGCTCATGCAAGTCTATAATGTTTGGCAAGTCTAGATTACTGCAGTATCAGGAATGAAGAGAATCACTGGGCTCCCTTTTTATTAGATTTTTATTAAGATAACTGAACAACTGTTTTTTTCTGTACGATATGTTCATTTCAGAGACTATATGTTAGTCTAGGTCAATGCTTCAAAACGATTTAGAGATTTTGTCTGATATGATACTGCGATGTTGTTGTCCTGGATGTAAATAATAACGTAGCTGTAGTTACGAAAGATAATCCAGTTAAAAAACACTTACAGAACAATACAATGTACTTATCTTTAATGTCAATTATATAATTATGCTATTTCTTAAGTCACTTTCAATAGATTGTAATTTGTATGTGTGTCATGTTTGGGAGAGGCATTCAGATAAGCAAAATTTGCTTGTTTGCGAATCCCGCCACTTTATGGAAATACAGAAAACTACGGTTATAACGAACTCGAAGGGGCCACAAATTTTAGTTTGTAATAACCGTAGTTCATTAAGCATATACACAACATTTATACAACAAATGGTCTGGACTAAACCATAAGTTCGTTATAAGCGTGTTAGTTATAAACGAAGTTTACTGTTAGTATGTTTATATCATATGTATACATGTATATATTTATGAAAGGAAAGGCATATTTTCATGCAAACGTAATGTTGTTTTCTCCAGCGAACGTTTTTTTAATTTGTTTAATAAAACCAACCTAAAATATTTTGAGCATTTTCGGGAACGGGTTGATTTCACATTAATCAATTAATACAATTAATACATTGTGAATTGGGATTGGGATGAAGCGATCAATAAATTGAATAGGTACATCGACGGTTGTTCCTATATACCTGTTATTGTAGTTGCGCAATGTTCCTTTTGATAGTTATTGTACAAACACAAACATTCTGAAATTTCATTTTAATAATATTCGTTAATTAAATTGTGTCGAGCATATCTGTGAAACGGGACTTCTGATATCCGTTTTTCAACAGGGTGTCAGTCGCTTTGCCAGGTGTTAGTGGTTAAAAATACTGGTTATCGTTTGAGGAAAAGCACGTAAATAAATTATTTGATAGAAATGGCTCTCAATCAATATTGCACGTGTGTTTGTGTGTTGGGGGTGCAATCTTCATTATGCTAACAGGCGACACCCACAATCAAAACATCTGATCAGATTAGAAATATACTGCCCTATTTTGTAAAGGAACCAGTGCATGGGCGTCAAAGGATTAACTGGTGATAACATTTAACTGCCATGTCATCTACTGACACTGGTGATTGGTAGCAATGGCTGGGACAACACCGATGGATGAGGTAGCTGGTAGCAGAAAAAGCAGTTTAAACTTTGCATTGCTGCGTCAGGGTGAATAATAAACTAAAATTCATTATGAAAGAGATCAGGGAACATATAAATTTCAATAAGTATACATATATATCTCTATAATTTATCTGAACCAAGTTCAAGCTAACACATACTTTTTTAACAGCAGCTTTCTGAAGGTAATAATTTTACAAACCAAAATATGATATTTCTTTTTATGCTTCTTTTCAGCATTATCAATAAAGAATTATCTGATGATATAGTCTCATCATTTTTTTTAAAGTTCCTTTTCGTGAACACCTGTCGTCATCACATTCTGATATTAACTGATGTAGAAATATTTATGCAACGACACGTGGGCATGTTGGCGTCATCACTGATTTTCAGTGATCCATTCATATTCTTTCACCGCTATTTTGCCTTTTACGCTCAATGGAATCTGTTTCGTCGGATAATCGAGACTCTGGCATTTAGCATCTGCAGCAGAAACTGCAAAGTGTGGATTCTGTTCTTCTGAGAGCCTCCCAATACAATATGTTGTGAAGATCTGTGTAAAACAGAGTGAACAATAGCCTACAACTCACGATCATTCAGGAGGTAAATCTGAGTTTACTGTGTATTTATGTAACGTTACTTTTTCATCCGATGATCCTTTGAAGAATCTTACTAGCCATGGCCTTGCAGACCAGCATTATGATTAATTTCAACAGAGTGGTAAACGTCTAAGGCCTGCATCGCTTCGGGTTTTCCTCCCACATTAAGCTGACACGCTGTGATATAACTGAAATACTGTTTAAAGCGGCGTTTAACCCAAACTCACTCATTCACCATGCGTTCTACTACGTTCTATCTGCGTCCCGATGAAAGCCGTAATTTAATATGTGTAAAATAAATTACGAATGCAAAAGAATAACCTGACTAGATAAAAGATAAAAAGAATGGCGTGAAGATAAAAATTGCTGTGAAAAATATATACATGGATCTCTGAAAATCGTTGATGACACCAGGTGCTCGCGAAAAATGTAAGCAAATGTACATACACATCTGTGATTTTTTATGACATTACTGAACAAACACGAGTTAAGATATATACACTTTTATTTACAAAATAATCACGGTAATCACTTCTCAAGCAAAGAAGGTTCTCGAGACATAATTGTGTCCATAAAATCGCTAATGTACATCTTCAGACGAGCATTTTCATACTGTTGGCGTTTTATAATTTGTATCATGTCTCTGATGTTCCTGCTCTCCGCTTGCTTCATGCTGCCAACACCTCTGTGACCTCCAGTCTGGGTTTCAGAGGTCTGCTGAAAGTCCTCATCCGCTCTCTCGTCTTTTGGGTCACCTCTAGCCTCGATCTGAGAGATCTGTTGGACGTTCTCATTTTCTGCTTGACCCTGGTCTTTGGCAGCGGAGAGATCAGACACACTCATAAACATACTTCTTGTCGTCGTGGTGAACATGTGCGGTAAGGCATCTACTGATCGCCATTTTGATAAATTAGAAACGTCTTCATTAACTCTGACATCTGTGTCACTAACTGTTGAAACATCGTCAACACTCAGGAACATACGACTTCTCCTCGTCATCTTACGAGGCAGTATGTCCCTCGACGGCCAGTTTGGAGCACCAAACGCAACGTCCGATGTCATTCGTTCAAAAGCGGTTTGGTTATTCTTCATCACCTCCATTTGTAGACGCTGGTTCTCACCCGTCAGTCTTTCAATAATGATTCTCTGTTCCTCTAAGTCCAAATCTCGCTCTTCGACGGGAACGTCGTATTCAGCGAATGTTCCCCATGCGCCGTCTTGGACGTCTGTGCCGTTCGTGATATCAGAGTGAACGGACGAGACTTCATCACTAAAATTGATGCCTCTTCCTGGATGATCTTCAACTGGGGACGATGTTCTTTGTCGATCCGGAGATCCTAATCGTTTTTTTGATGCCTTTTTATCAACTTTCCTGCATTCTGGTCTAATAAAGTATAAAATAATTTTTAAAATTATAATGAAAACCATTTTTACACTGTTAGACACAACTCCGGCCATACTGTTTTAAAGTTCGTATATCAGACTTGGAAATAAAAGTTTTGAAAAGCTGATATTTCGATATGTGAGGCAACTGCAGACCAACTTCATGTTTTATATCCGTTAATGAATGAATTTTCTAAAGAGATGACACGATGAAGTTAACCGTGTCATATAAATTCGCTATCTACCAAAACTCACTGTACATCATTAAATAACCAGCTGATCGGCTTAAACCTTTTGGCTTGTCTTCTGATACCCCAAAGTAAAGAATAGAAAAGGACGCGTATATTGTCATCACAACCGTTAGCAGTATTTATTTTAATGGCATGTTTGGTTTATCAAGGATTTCTCTTAACGATCTCGCTTATCCTGTACAGTCAACAAAAACAGAACAGAAATCACCAGCGTCCAATTTGATGGATACGGCTTAATCTCAATCAGCTCTGGTGCGGAGATAATCTAATCGGGATTCGCGTGTTACACCTGTAATAAAAACATCTACATGTGTGTAATCAGCTGAAATAAACGTTCGGGAAAGGGTTAAGGGATTAACAAGCATCTAAATCTGTTGATTACATGAAACTGTCATGGCGTCTGCTGATTGAGTGTGTTCACAAGGGTGATTGGTGGCAATAGTTGAGTCTACTCTGGACGGTGTCATCTGCTAACCGCTGATTGGTTGAGCGTTGTCGTCTGCCATATATACTCCTACGTCTGACTGAAAAGTCAGTATTCAACTTGTATTTCGACATTTACATCAACTATCAACCTTCGCTCGAGGAACCCGAGACTTAGAGACTGAGTGTAAGTGGATCTGTTTCTTGGTAAATTAATTAGGAATGATACGTTAAAAAATTGCCCCTGAAGATATGCTTTAAGAATAACACATACTTCTCAGTAACGAATTAATTGAAGTTGTATGGAAGAGTGGGGAACTGCCTATAACATTCAGTGTATTAAAATCGAAGTTGGTTGAAGTAAGTTATATATCAATGACGACAATTCTGAATATTTGAAAATTGTCTTAGTTATAAAAATAAATCTGAATAATGGCGTGTAAATTCATTCAGTAATGAAGACAGTATTAGGTTGTGGATTTCAACTTTTTAATTTATTTGTGTAGAACATTTTGGCATATTTCAAAAGTCGCTAAGTGTGTTCTGTATTCAGTTGATACCACAGCTAAATTCTGTTTTCATATTACTGTTTGCATATGTAATTTCACGTTTCCTTCACTCTGACACGTCTTGAACAACCCAGCATCGTGTAAATCACCTGTTCATTGTCTGCAGAAAAAGGCGCAATTCGACCATATCATGACTTAACTCAAGTTAAATTTCATTTGTAGGTTGCTCCACCGTCAGAAATGTATGGGGACAGTCTGATAACCGAAATCACACCAAAACGGACTTCTGCTGTTGTCCAGCCCATGCCACGGCGCCTTGTCCCCATGAACCCACGACCTCCCACAGCAGACGACAGCGGGGGCTCAGACTCCACCCTCCCCTCCCCCGAGTCGTCCCCCGAGCAATGTCCCAAAGCAGGTCACCTGCAAACGTCACCTACCCGCATTGACCTACCACCCCGACGGAACACGGCCTTCAGTGTTAATGATCTCCTGGGCAGAACCGGGCCAACGAAACCGGAAGTCTACCCCTCCACTCCAGTGTTCCCTGGACCCGCCTGTATGCCCCGGATGCACCCCTACCCGACATACCCGGCTGCTCACGTGTTTCCAAATAGGATTTCCCATGCGAGAAAAAATCAAGGTAAGAATTTATTCGATTGAATTGGACCTACATATATTCATTCCACTCGCTCGACAGTCCCAAGTAAGTCAGCGAGTATGGTACTGCCGCAATATCCCAGTAATATCATAGCGTGGGTAACCAGAAATGGGCTTCACATATTGTACTTATGTGGGGAATCGAACCCGGTCCTTCGGCGTGACGAATGAACATTTTAATCTTTAGGTTACCCCACCACCCTTTGTCCCAAGTAAATAAGGATAATTTCTATGTTTTAAAAATAATTTTAAAGCATTTGTTGACGCACGAAGTAAAAATCCAACGCTTTGTTAGATGAAGGAAAATAATATATATTCATGAAAAGGTTACATATTGTATACACTAAGTACACATTGCCAATCTTCTAAGAGCATCCAATTCTTACGATGGAAGAGAAAATCCTGGAGATGGTTCTGATGTCGATTCAATAATTATATGTATTTGTACATATACCTATTTATATTTACACAATTTAAATCTTAATGTCAAAATGTTTTCTGTTTTGTAAGGTAAGGTGAAATTTGGTTTAACGTCACGTTCTAGAATAATGCACTTACATATAGCGACGTGCACGCACATGTGTGTCGCAGTTTAACATGAATACCCCACTCAGCCCCTGCCGTGCGCCAGACAGGGTATCAACAAGTACCTTTTAACGTCTTTTGGTATTACGCGGCCGGGGATCGAATCCTTGATGTTTTCTTTGTTTTAAAAATAATCACAAGGCATTTGTTGACGCACGATGTAAATATCCAAAGCTTTGTTGGATGCATGAAAATAATATATATTCATGAAAAGGTTGCATATTGTGCACATTGTCACTCTACTAAGAACATCCAGTTCCAAAGTATTTCCCCTGAAACAATTCTACTCGTCACTGTGTAGATAGCTGATGCGTTGTATCTGCTAACCAATGATGGAAAGAGTGTAGTAATATAGCAGTTAGCGGCTGTATTTATTTTTAATCATTTCAGTGCTTATGAATCATAGATAATACATGGTGATTTCACTTCCAGACACATCCACGTTGTGTGAGAAGGAAGCAGCGTTCCCCCGGGACGACCCACCAAAGAGGATCCCGTCTCCAACACGACCAAGACGTAGCCTCACGTCCTCCCCGGAGTCTCCCATTTCCGACAGTTCCATCTCAGACCCGAACAGTTCCACGGATCGCGACTGCAGTCCCCACCCATACAAGACCATCACGGACAAGAAGAGCAACCGCACCAATTACACACCCATGCAGGTCCGGCAGCTGGAGAAGATCTTCCTGGAGACTCCGTATCCGGAACATGAGGTCTATGAACAGTTATCAAAGGATCTATCCATCCCGGAACCTAGACTCAAGGTAAGAATCTTCCCAGGCCTTCTATTGGGAGCATCCATATGTTTATACAGAATAGTCCTTTTGTATTGGATTAGAATCGTGCCGTAGCTTTTACATTACAGTTTTGTTACATTTCACCCTTGCATACGAATTTTGGCACACATACTGTATAGATGTTTAAATTTAAAATATATACATGTTCGAAAAACAATTGTATCTACACTGCCTATATTAAACGCTGTTCGTAGTATAATGAAGTGTTCGAGATCTTGTCACCTACCTTCCAGCATGGACATTGTCTTGTCTAGTATTTTGTATATATGTAAAACTTTCATATACAATGAATTAATGTTTATTTCAGACAAGGTATCAATTCAATTGTGTATTTCTTCCAGGTCTGGTTCCAAAACAAACGCGCTCGATGCAAGCGTCGGGCAGAGGACAAGATACCCTACCCTACACCCTACCCCTTCCCCGTGATGCCGATGGCTTTCCCGTACGGAATGATGACGGGGGCATTGGGATCCCCGCCTGAATCTACCCCTCAGTCCATACCCAAGTCGATGTTTCCCTACGCCGCGTCCCCCTCCCCGCTGATGATGTACCCCGGGGCCGGGTACCCAAGTCACCTCTACCCATACCTCCACCCTCAGATGTACGTTCAGCAGTGAACGGGGTCAAATGTCATCTTAAAGTGCTTACATCATTGACACTGAAAAATAGTCTTGTGAATAGTGATGTTGTCAATATACTAGAGAATTATGTTCACATGAATGTGCCAAGACACACTTGTAGTGTCAGCCAATACGGTCTGAACCGCCATTGGAAGAGGGAATCTTACGATGGAAGAGGAAATCCTGGAGATGACTCTGATGTCGAGTCAATAATTGTATGTATTTGTACATATACCTATTTATGTTTACACAATTAAAATCTCAATGTCAAAATGTTTTCTGTTTTGTACAGTCAGGTGATATTGGGTTTGACGTCGCGTCAAAGATTATTCCACTTATACAGAGTCGTGCATGCATGTGTGTGTGTGGCTGCTTGCCCTAGTCCGGACTGATGCCGATTTATAGTGCTAGCACACTGAGATATACCATGTCGCAGTTTAACATGGATACCCTACTCAGACACAGTATAGCCGACCAGCCCGTGTTTGTGTCCCTTAATGCCAAGTGACAGACAGGACAGCGACGTGCACGCACATGTGTGTCGCAGTTTAACATGAATACCCCACTCAGCCCTAAATGCTGAGCGCCAGGTAGGGTAACAACAAGTACCATCTTTTAACGTCTTGGGGTATGACGCGGCCGGGGATCGAACCCCGGACCTTCCGTTGTACAGGTGGACGCTCTACCACTATGAAGGCGATCTGAATGTACTGGCCGTGTGTATCCTTCAGATCTATTATTAATGCATATGGCTAAATAATTCTTAAATTATATTTGGACGGAATATGTCGCCATATTATCGCCTTTTCTGACGGGTTAACTGCAGCGGCAGAAGGTAAAGTTTTCTGTCCGTTTAAGGGCTAGGAACTGGACAGACATCAGAAGGAGCGTCACACGACTCTATTTCACACCAATATTTGGTGCTGACAAACCTAGAAACATAATTGGGGCGAACCGGGATTCGAACCCATAATCATAGGTTACTGGCGTGTCCAAAGGGACGCAACTCTGCACTGCGAATCGCGGCGCCTAGACGAGTGGGCCACCCGTGTCCCCTTAATAGGTCGCCTGTCTTAGCTGTTCGTCTTTGGGAGTCATGTGTGTGAGAAGGGTATACATATCTATTGCGAGTTTGGTATATTGATTGATATAATTTCAATTTTATCTTTAGCTGCTCTGTTTATATACGTTCGAGAAGCTGTACATCTCTTAGAAGTAGTTAGTTTGGTCTTCGCTATTGCGTCTCTTGGCTTTAACACCGGAGTCGTGAATTGTTTATGTACCTACATGCACTGCGTCTCATTCCTTGAGTGAATATTACTTTAAGGAGGACTTAATGTGCCCGTGTTTGTTCATCTACACTGACATGTCCTGTCAGACACCTAGACAATGTCTCTGTGTAATTAGATAAACCATTAACTGGTTGATGTAAGAAATAAACGACGGGTGGGAGTTGTTTATCGTGCAATAAAACACGCAGGAAGAATAAAGCATGAGAGGTGCAACCCCGAGTGGTTTATTCTCCTTGCAGTGTTTTATAGTACGGAAAACAACGACCACGAGTCGTTTATTTCTATATAGTTTTTAATTTGAAGTTTACACGATATACGGCTTTTCCATTGGACGAAAGGTCGGTCACATGACCGCGAAATTGACGTTCATTTAAGAAGCTCGGGGGTTCACACAGTTTAACCAGCGCTTTTAAATCGTTCACACTTCAATGACGTGACATAAGTTTGTAAAGAGGTGAATTTCGAGTCGAACGGGAGCATGAGGATGAAATATATTACTTACTGCTGTTGAAAATGACGTTTATGGAGCAGTTACGGAAAACACCCCGACGCGTGAACCCTCTCATGGCACTATTCCATACAAGGGGACACGGGTGACCCAGTCGTCGAAGGCACCGCGATTCGCTGTGCAGAGTTGCGTCCCTTGGGCACGCCAGAAACCTATGATTGTGGGTTTGAATCCCGGTTCGCCCCAATTATGTTTCTAGGTTTGTCAGCACCATACCCGTGCTCGTGGTTTTAGCGAAGTGGTAAACGTCTGAGACTTGCATCACTTCTGGCTTTCCTCCCACATTAAGCTGACACGCCGTGATATAACTGGAATACTGTTTAAAGCGGCGTCAAACCCAACTTACTCACTCACACGTTCCATACAAGAAGCAGAATCTCTGCACTTGTACACAGGATGCGTTATTCAAAATTAGCATATCATTTATTGTTTCAACAAAATCGCGATGTTGTGTGACGGAATTTCTGGTCCGTCACTTAAACGTCTGGTTTCGCATGTCATGAGTACTACTAAACAGAGCTAGTTAAAAACATAAATCGACAAAACCCTTTCCATGACCAATAGAAATCTCTGCATAAAGCAGAATCGATTGTACGATTCCGACTACATCACGAGCATGTGTTTATGAACCACTATCAGATAGTAATGAAACCGGGTGTTCGCGAAAAGGTGAGCGTATCCTGCCCCACCGGCGGTACCCGCCACAAACACATGCAAAGGCATGTCAATTGTCTTCCCTGAAAAAAACCACGGAAACATATGGTACAAATCAAAATAAGGACTTCCATCGGACATCATTTTTGTCACTGATGCGTCAGATTTGGAAATATCCTTCACATCTCTCAACTTATGAGCAAGAGTTGTATGAATCTTTGAAATCTCGGTAGAAAGAGCATCTCGATTGTATCTCAAAAGTTGCGAAATGTAAACAGTAAAGGCTGGAGCTGCTGGAATATTGTTCGACATGAAGGGAATGTTGACTATCGGAAAGTTGAAGATTTGGTGCCCATGGGGATGCCTACTTCTTGCCAAAAAGTCTTACCCCAAAATTTTACGTAGGTGTTATCAATGAGGAAGTCCAGCGTTTCACATACTGTTTTCTCAGTTAACTTCAGTTGACATTTGCCTTCATTTTTCACAATTGATCCCGAACCTCTGACTATGGATACGTAACTTTCTTACACACCTGTGGGTGAGAAACCCATTTGAGATAATTGGTATCAAACATATGTGTGAGATCAAATTCCAGGCTAGTGATTGGCTACTCCATGGTGATGACCTGAGGTCAGATTATGACGGACTACTTTCCAGATTATAGTCATTGATAAGTTGCTTGTGCTTCAGTCGAATGTCTACTTACATCTGTGTTGAACGTAATAGCTTTAGAGTGTAAATAGATGTATCCCGGGTTTTCGGACGCTAATCACAAGAACCGTAAAACATCTCATTCAAAGACAACTCGTTGTAAGATAAATGGTATCTGACAGGCACTCGTGTAGTAATCTCTATGTATCTGTGTTCATCACGATTTGCGACAAAAGCCACAGTTTGCCATGTGGGATAGTGGTGTATAAAGGTGAAAAATGAAACGTTTTCACAGAATGGAACATGGCTCATTTCTGAGATTGCAAAAAGTCAAGCAATTCCTTTGACGTTTTGAGAATCCACATTGTATTAATTCCGCTTGTCTCAAATACTTTCTGTGAACATAAAGAAAGTCCTTCCTTGATTGTATTAAGGATTATGGTTAGTCTTTGAGACGGGGATTTGGTGGTACATTTGCTGGACCCAGCAATATACCTCTCTTTGTCCTTTGGAATCCAGTACAAAAGAGGAATGGACATATCTTCGGGTTTTAGAGTCAAGTCAAAAGTTGACAGAACTGATTTATGGTTTTGGCAGACATCTTCCACAGTTGACCTACTGGCCTTATATGTTGCGTTATTTAATATGTCATTTATAACAATAACACTTACTTTTTATGCAATTTGTGTGTGTGTGTGTGTGTGTGGGGGGGGGGGGGGGGGGGGGGGGGGGGGGTGTGCTATCAGATCGTGAACAGCTGTTGTCATCAGCAATTCCCCAGTTAGTGATTCAGATAGTTTTTGCCCCTACTATGCCCATCGAGCGCAATGGAATTTGTTTCGTCGGATAATTGAGACTGGTTACTGGCTGTCCTGTACGTTTTATATTATCATGTCAATCGTATGCAGAACGCTACTCCCACAATGCCCTTTACTTGTCTGCGTTTCATATATACTTGAGTTTACAATTTATTTCCACGATCAATTCCTCGCCACTGACACATTTGATCATATACAACCGACTGCATTACCAGTGAAAACGAGAAAAAATGTATCTAAAAGTGATAGAATACACTCCGGTCAAACTGTCAAACAATGATGTTTAACTGTCATACATGATTGTATTTCAAAAAGATCGGATGACACAAGCTGGTATCAAGATGAGTGATTTGTGTTCTACCCCAAGGAAACTTCTCAAATTAATTTTTCCATCAATAAATTTGCATTCTACATCATATGAAATCGGATACAA
The DNA here is from genome assembly GCF_022045235.1 of Haliotis cracherodii. Lineage (NCBI taxonomy): Eukaryota > Metazoa > Mollusca > Gastropoda > Lepetellida > Haliotidae > Haliotis > Haliotis cracherodii. Next base: position 10,654,961 of record NW_027266319.1, read on the forward strand.
ATTTTTCCCAAACAAAATTTCTTTTAACCATTCTCTAATGTATAATGTCTTTTTACGAAATTGTGTATGAGCCTGATTTAATATGTGCTGCACAGAGCTGTGCAAGTAAGAGAAAATGCTATGTTTTACCAGTATACTGGTGACTCGTGAACAAGCCGAACGGCATTTACAGAAAGGGGCGACTGACGAATGCCTCGTGGGAAAATAGCAGATGACTACTTTGTTTGTTTGTTTGTTTGTTTGTTTTTAAGCCGCACTCAGTGATATTCCAGCTATACTCAGCAATATTCCAGCTGTATGGCGGCGGTCTGTTAATAATCGAGTCTAGACAAGACAATCCAGTATCACGATCACTTACGCAATTGGGGTACGATGACATGCATCAACCAAGTCAGTGAGCCTGACCACCCGATCCCGTTAGCCGCCTCTTAGACAAGCATCAGTCGCCTTTTGCGACCAGCATGATTTGCTGAAAACCTATTCTAACCCGGATCTTCATTGGTGAGGATCTCCACGGATCAGCTAAATACTGATTTGCTTAGTACATGCATCATCTAATCCAGTGATTGCTCTTCTCAGCAACGTCCAACGCCCCGCACAATAACCGTAGGTTGTTCTGAACCGGAATACCCTCGGGATTAAACGTCGTTTAACAATACGATTTCCGAAAGTAGAAAGTAGAAGTCTTGAAAGAAAGCTTGCGGACGTTTACCATGTTGGTGTAACCCATCAGTACGAGTTTGGGGTTGACCAGCTAAGAATCAGAATTAGGGAGCACCCAGGGTTTAAGTCCACAACAGCGCGGCTTAGCGCGACTAAGGGAGATAACTCTTAAAAGATCATGCATCAGTGTCCCTACCAGTGCAACCATTTTGTATAAAATTGAGCATTTTGTGATAAAAGCATGAAACTTGGCACAGTTGCAGGTAATGACATTCCAAATATTTTAAGATATGGGGCAACCCCAAAATGTCAGTTATGGCCGCCATGGATGAGATAAACATGCTGTGTTTTCAATGAAGAGGTGAGGTGAGGTGAAATTGGGTTTAACGTCGCGTCCAAGATTATTATCTGTGTGTGTGTGGCTGCTTGTACTAGTCCGGACTGATGCCGATTTATAGTGCTAGCTCACTGAGATACCATGCCGCAGTTTAACATGAATACCCCACTCAGACACAGTATACTGACTCCGAGCCGACCAGTCCTTGTTCTAGCCCCTTAATGCCGAGCGCCAGACAGGGTAACAACAAGTACCATCTTTTAACGTCTTTTGGTATGACGCGGCCGGGGATCGAACCCCGGACCTTCCGCTCTCAGGGCGGACGCTCTACCACTAGACCACGGAGGCGGTCTTCAATGAAGAGTTAGGTGACCTGTAAATTTAACCGCGCTAAATTTAACTTTTGAAACCGAACGCGCATTTACCCAACACTACATCTGTAAAGTAAATAACTGTATTTTAGTTGACTATTTGTTTTGATTTAGGTGGTAATAAGTGTGAAAGATGCATTTCTTTCTTCTTATGCATACCTTTAAGACATACATCATTAAAGCCATTTGACTATACCAATATTATTTACTCATATGGTAAATAATATAAAAACAAACAACTGCATTTATTTAAATATGCTTGTACATGGATAATGGTTTGGTTGTCTAGGAACAATTAAATGTGATCCAATTCGCGAAGTTGAATGTGACACAACACAGTCACACCATGCTCTGCACCTCCTCTCCGACTTATACCTACGCCTCAGAAGCTCTTGGCTTAACTTATAAGCTTGTGCTAGTGTAGACAACTAAGGATTATAGCCATTTGCTACTGATATTACCCATCCTCTCTCAGTTGGTGTGGAAAGGTCTGTTACGGCCTCCAGACTTTGTCTCCAACAGTGTCCAGACTGAAATGAAGGTCGTTTGAGCTGGTACAAAACAGCTGACGTAGGAGAAATGGAATCAATTCCTCTACCCTTCTTAGTGAATAATTATTTGCGTGCCTCCTAGCCTCTTGTGCGGATTCTGGCCACGGTTGCACATTAACACCACTCAACGCTGAATGACTGGCATCATGTTTTTTCACATCGTTTTCTGTTGGTTGAGGCGATTGTGATCACATTTAATTGTCCCTAGCCAACCAAACCATTAGCCATTTACAGCATATTTCAATAAATACACATTTTGTTCTTTAAATATTCTGTTGCAGTCATTGTTTTCACCATATGAGTATACAATATTGGTATACTTAATTGGCCTTAATGAAGTATGTCTAAAAGATGTGTCTTAGAAGAATGAAATGCAGATTTCTTTTCATTTTTTCACATTTTAGACTACATAAATCATGATAAGAAAAATAGTCTATTATGATAATTTTATTAACTTTACAGATGTAGTGTTGGGTGAGAACATTCCAAAATGTTCATTTTTCATAATATATACTGAACAACAAAAGTTCCTGTGACACTGAATAAGATTTAATGCAAAGCTATGTTTTTTACCGAATCTGAAACAATTTCGGTTTGCAACAGAAACAAGACTCCTGTAAGTGTTCAAATGGTTTAATCTGCCATACTGACTTCAGAAAATGCGTGATTTCATAAAAAAACAAAACATGAACATGCCAAAATGTCAATTTACAAATCAATAGCGTGTGTCCACCTCTGGTTACGATACAAGCAACAAAACTTGAATGGACCAGGCGTCGCACAAAGTCCTGTGGGATATCTGTCGATATCTGCTGGAGCATGTTTCGAAGTTCCTGGAGTGTCTGTGGAAAACGTGGTTGACGTCGAAGGCGTCGATCCATCTCATCCCACATGTGCTCGATTGGTGAGAAATCAGGGGAGCGAGCCGGCCAGGGGATGACATTTACGATGTTTTGTTGAAGAGAATCCTGAACAAGTCGAGCAATATGAAGCCGGGCGTTGTCATGTTGAAAGGTAATGCCTGGACCGTGACACAAAAACGGTAGAACAACAGGGCCGATGATCTCGTCGCGGTAGCGCTGTCCATTGAGATTTCCCTCTACCACTATCAAACGGGTCCTCTGTCTTGCTGTAATCACACCCCATACCATAACGCTGCCGCCCCCGAACCGTCTTCTTTCATGACACAATGATTGACGTAACGTTCACCTCAACGCCAGCATACTCGAATCCGTCCGGATCCATCGCTGTGGCTGAGGTGAAAACGAGACTCGTTAGTGAATAGAACTTGTCCCCACTGCATGGCCGTCCAGCGTAGACGCTGTCTGCATCACTGTGGACGTGCTTGACGGTGGTTTCCTGTCAAAATGGGATGTCAGGCGGGTCTTCTGGCGACAATCCCTGCACATCTGAAGCGACGACGTACGGTTTGTGAAGATATTCGTCGAAGGCCAGGGATGCTTCTTGCAGTCACTGTTGCTGGCTGGAATCGATTTCGTAGGTGTGTTGTTCGAATCCAGTTGTCTTGTCGATTATTGGTTACGCGTGGCCTGCCACTCCGAGGATGGTCCCTGACTGCATTCGTCTGTTGCCAACGTTGCCATAAACACCATATGGTGATTCTGTGGACGTTAAATTGTCTTGCAACATCACGTGGACTCGATCCTGCTTCAAGCATACCAATAGCTGACGCTCATTTTCGGACTGGCGTGGCATTTCGTAATGTTGAATACTTGCTTAATTTTGTTGTTTTTCTGAGTGGTTGTTGCATATGGAATCCCGTTAACGCACGCGTTTTTATACCCATTCTTGGGTAGTGAAATGCATGGGGCTTGCATAAAAGTCAACTTTTGCATGGAATGCATGCTTTTCTGTAGCAGTTACGTTTTTGTGACTTGATTCCATACATGTACTACAATATTGAAAACCAAACTTTACTTGTTTGAAAAATACACTAAAATATTGGTGTCACGGGAACTTTTGCTGTGGAGTATATTTGACCCTATATATGTCACAAAAGGGATGGTAGGGTGCTTGTATATATGAGAACACAAATACCATAAGGTAAACCATGAGATGTTTAACACAATCATACCCCTATAATGGTATGGCGCGTTGTCCGTTGTCCGTCCGTTAACTTTCGATTTCTTATCAATCCGATGTCGCTGAAAGGATGTACCTGCGAAACTTTCTTTCGGAGGATTTGTTCATAGTATTCAAATTCGATACATTTAATTTAATATCACAGATACACATATGAAATTTTGAAGCTCGATAGTCACATGTTGTTGTGGTACAAAGGCATTGAAAACGCTTCATTGTCATGCATGTCACATAAGGCCACAAGGTGGCGCTGAACTTAGTATATCGTGTGACCGCCCCGGGCAGCAATCACGGCTCTGCATCTCCTTGGCACTGACTGGATAAGCGTACGAATTCTGTCCTGCGGAATTCTGCGCCGTTCTGCTTGTAACGCGTTGGCCAGTTGTGGGAGTGTGTGCGGCGTGTTCTGACGTTGACGTACACGTCGATCGAGTTAATCATAGAAGTGTTCGATTGGGTTGAGATCTGGAGAACTCGACGGCCAGGGCAATCGTTGATGTTGGCATTATGAAGGTAGTCTACCGTGACACGAGCTGTGGAGCGTTGTCCTGTTGAAACAGCTCCCTATGGCGGTCAATGATTGGAAGAAGGTGAGGTTGAAGAATTTGATTCATGTAGCGATTTGCTGTCAAACTTCCCTGAACCACAACCAAGTCAGATCACGTGGTGTAGTATATGGCCCCTCACACCATGACACTACCGCCACCGAAATTGTCGAATTCACATACACAATGTGGGGCAAAACGCACATTTCGACGACAATTTACACGTTGTCTTCCATCTCGGCGGTGAAGAAGAAATCGTGATTCATCGCTAAGCTAAACCACACTCGTCTCCAGGTATTTTTTAGTGTAATCGGGTTCAATAAACCTGACCACTATACCTGTGTGTTTCTTTTTTTGAAGAGTGTCAGGTAACAGCTTCTAAATGCCACTTAAAGGTAGTTTCAACTCGAACGCAACAGTATAATCACGTGAAAAATAATTAGAAACCCCTCAAATTGCGTCTAGTGAATAGGATGACCAAACAATTTTTAATTACGAAAGTGTCTTTTGGGCAAAGAATAGTTTTCGTTATATTCTCATTTCTAAAAATGCCAATGCATTTATATGATGTTCCCCGCGAGGGTCGAGTCATGTTCATCACAGGACTAATTGTACACAGATCCTTTAGGCACAAAAATACTCATTATTATAATACATTCCTTGGGTGTGGAACAGAAAAGGTATGACAGAAGTCATCAAGTTATAGCCGTGGGCTAGTGGTAGAGAGGAAGGTCCGGGGTTCGATTGATTTCCAGCCGCGTCATGCAAAAAGAAGTTAAAAGATGGTACTTGTTGTTACCCTGTCTGGTGCTCGGCGTTAAGGAACTAAAACAAGGAGAGGTGCAATAATCTTGGACGCGACGTTCAACCCAATTTCACCTTACCTCATCTCTCGTTGCCGCGCTTAAAATAATAACCAAGAAAGGGACAACAAATAAACAAAGCGCGACATCGCAGCAATGCGGCAATGTCCCCTCTACGATTCAATATTAATTCGCTATGCAGAGTTGCGTCCCTTGGGCACGCCAGAACCCACCTATGATTGAAGGTTCAAATCCTGGTTCGTCTCGATCATGTTTCTAGGTTTGTCAGCAACATACCCGTGCTCTTCATTTTCTCAAAGTAGTAAATGTCTGAGACCTGCATCACTTCGGGCGTTAAGGTCAACTGTGTCACTCACGAAATATCCGATACCATATGGGCGTGTCATCACACACTCAGTTGCGAGAGAAGGCAGGGAAAGAAGAAGGCATCCAACAAGTAAGAAATTAGTCAAATTACCAACACAACCAGAGAAGAACGTACACGAAAAGCGGATTTAGTTATACTCGTTTACATTAGGGTAAAACGTGCACGGGACATGCATGAGAGGCCATCACGAGCGAGATTCTACACGTGGAACAGAAGCCATTAGGGAAAGTTTGTTTGTATGTTGTTTAATGCCGCACTCAGCAATAGTCCAGCTATATGACGACGGTCTGTCAAAAAATAGAGTCTGGTTCAGACAATCCAGTGATTGGCATCATGAGCATCGACTACATCAAGGATGATCTCCTAAATGGACTAAATGCAGACATTTCTTTTCAGTTTTCATTGCCTCAATGTTTGTTTACTATACTCTGATAATCAAAGTCATATTTTAACATTAGATATACCCTGTTAAGGGCAGGTAAAGTGTTCTTTACTTCATACCTGGGTCGGGTATGTCTGCGATTTGTACATGTGAAAGTTTCGTAAAATAATATTTTGGTGAGTCTTGACGTTTGTTGGTTTGATTGTTTGTTTGTTGTTTAACGCCGCACTCAGTTATATTCCAGCTATATGATGGCGGTCTGTAAATAATCGAGTCTGGACTAGACAATCAAGTGATTGATATCAGGAACATCGATCCACGCAATAGGGATACGATGACATGCATCAAGCAAGTCAGCGAGCCTAACCAGCCGATCCCGATAGTCGCCTCTTATACGACAAGCATCGTCGCCTTTAACGGCAAGCATGGGTTGCTGAAGAGGAAGAGGAAGAATATACACGAGACTATATGTTAAAATTTAACGAAGAGCCTACACACGGAACAGAATATTAGGAAGAAGAGGCTGTACTCAACAGGAGATGACATCGATTGAGAGGAAGAGCCCTACAGAATAAGACAAAACCACGAGTGTGTATGTGCGTATATGCATGCGCGTGCGTGCGTGCGTGCGTTCGTGTCTCCTGTTGTTGCGTGTGCATTATCAGGTACTGTATAACATGTAGTTGGGAGGACATGTGAATCGCACATAAAATATACCATATTGTACATAGAATTTGCTACAACATTTATTTACTTAATTATTTGTTGTTTAACGCCGCACTCAATATTCAAGCTACATGACAGTGATCCAGTGATTGACATCATGAGCATCGATCTACTAAATTGGGATATGATGACATGCATGAACCAAGTCAGCGAGCCTGACCACCCGATCCCGTTATAGCCCTTCACAACAAGCATAGTCGCCTTTTACCACAAGCATGGGTTGCTGAAGACCTCTTCTACTCGGGATCTTCATGGGTACCGGTGTTCCTACAAGAGGCCCGGCTCATGCACAAGGAATCGGGAATTAACCGAAGCTGATGTGAGCAAATTTACAGGAAATAACCATTCAGGTGTTAACTTGTTACTGATTATTATCATGATTGTTATATTACTGCTTCCCATCAATGTGTGACCGATGCCAGTGGCGTGCATGAAAGACTTCACGGCGCATAACGCTACTGACCATGCAATGAATTGATTAATTAAGAGACAGTGTGTGCAAGCGGCCTTATCCCTATTTACAAACCACTTCATTGTTTATTGATAGCTAGTGATTAGCAAACACACTATCCGTATCGGTAGAGACAATCGCTTATGTGAGAGCGTACACTCCTTCAATAATTCATACCCACATCACGCAAGGAAGATCGGATGTCTTCACCTTGCATGCATAGTGTTACAACATCTGATAGTCTTCGCGTAAGTCTTGAATTTAAACACAAAGAGAATAAATAATATTAAAATATCAATTTTATTTAAAACAAGCGTATAGTTGACAAAGTCATCTATATCCCCCGCCCATTTTAACACGTTATGGTCCCAAACCAGGTAACAGACCCAACATTTCTCTTAGTCCATGTCAAAATAGCTGCAATATATTCTAAAATAAACATTTGTAAAACTCCTTAATATTAAAGGGCACTAGTTCAGTATGCGCATTATATATAGACATGCCATGTTTGGCAAGGAAATATTTAACAGTTTATTTGTTATACTCCTTAAGTAAACCAATCCTATATTAATACTTAAATCCAACTTGTTGTAATGGAAACGTAAAAAATAAAAAATTATAAAACTCCTAAATAGCAAAAGGCACCAGTTCAGTATGTGTCTGGTAAACATGCAAAGTTTTGTAAGAAATTATTTAACGGTTTTTGAGTTACGCTCCGGAAACGAACAGCACCCTTATAGAACCTTCGTCCAACTTGTTGCAATGGAAACGCAAAAATTAAAAATTTATAAATCTCCTAAATAGCAAAAGGCACCAGTTCAGTATGTGTCTGGTAAACATGCAAAGTTTTGTAAGAAATTATTTAATGGTTTTTGAGTTACGCTCCAGAAACGAACAGCACCCTTATAGAACCTTCGTCAAACTTGTTGCCATGGAAACGTAAAAAATGAAAATTTATAAAACTCCTAAATAGCAAAAGGCACACGTTCAGTATGTGTCTGATAGACATGCAAAGTTTCGTAGAGAAATATGTAACGGTTTCTGAGTTATGCTCCGGAAACGATTTCGGGACGCACACACGCACACACAGAGACGCACGCACACACGCACACACACACGGACGGAACCCATTTCTATATCCCCCGCAAATTTCGTTGGGGCTGGGGATAATAACTATTTCATTATATATATACGCCTCATCCCCTGGAATTAATAACGAATGCTGCATGGACATAAGCTTTATTTTAAACTGGGGGGAGAGAGATACCATATTTTGCTCTTGTTTTAAATATTAATCTTATTGTTATTTTCTCATTGTAATTAAACATGGCTAAAGCTAATTCGACTAGTAAGTCCATCCGGATAGCGCTATTTTAAAACTGTTCTGAACAGAAAAGTTACTTGCGTATCCTTTATGTAGGGTCTATCTGCAGAGTAAGCTTGGACAAATTTGATTTGACAAATAAATGCGTTTTCACTGCCGCCTGGAGTATATTAAAACAAATAGTTTATTTCTTGCTACTGTCTATTATCATTTTTTTATTATCATCATCATCAGACCGCCGTCGTGGTCTGGTGGTTGAGAGGATGGTCAGGGGTTCGATCCTCGGCCGCGTCATACCAAAAGACGTAAAATGATGGTTCTTGTTGTTACCCTGTCTGGCGCTGGGCATTAATTAGGGGCTAAAAAGGGCCCTGAGCTGATGATGAGCCTACCCAGCCTGACTGTGTCAGGATCACCCAAACCCCCTTTGCTGTATTTTTTTATTTTAACCTGTAAACAACAACAATGATAATAACTACTGTTTTAAACTTTGTCCTCAATATCCATCAATAATAGCTTGGCCTTATTCCGTGTTTAGCCAATATATGGACCAGCGTCGACTAGAAGTGTTCGATCGGCGCTGATCGTTTATTTGAGTAGATCTAGACACTCTGATTCTAACTTACTTACTTACTTACTAACTTATATTGGAGATTTAACGTGCGCTTTCCGACTGCAAGCGTATGTCGCACACGGTGGTTCTTCTTAGCCTAGATATTTCTTAATATATATAAATTCTTCTTCATTAATTTATTAGTTTAACACATAGTTACGTTAAGCAAACATCCTGTACGCATGACCTTCACCAACAAATCGAAATTAGCGTCAGTATAATCATTGTTTGGAGCCCGTTGTCTTACAGTAGATCCATACTTTATCAAACAATTTACAGCAACACGGGAATCCATATCTAAGCATACACCACGCAATTATACATCAGCAATAGCTCCACCAATAGCTTGCAAATGTTATTCTTCCACAACAATAACATTGTCGCGAGACCCTTTATCTTAGATGTTAATGATTTGTGACTAGAATGTCAAACAACAACATTAGCAGCATGCTAGATCTCGCACTACTTGCACCTGTTGTAGCAACGGGACCAATCACTTCCGCGGTATCGCTCCGCTGCTTGACTCTGGCTAACGGTATCTTAATTTCATTTTATTGTCGCCGAAGAAGGTATCTACAACATTCCACATACCACATATGACTTTAAATAACACTTTATGTCTTGTTACAGGGTACAAAAAATATTGGCTAAAGAAATAGTTGAGAACTTAATTACGTGGCCCTAGGTTTCGGCTTATGATTTGTGAACGCAAGGTGTCATGGAAGTTTAGTGTCCCAAGAGAGAAACCAGGGAGGACGATCGAGACGTCATTATATTGTAAGTGTTTAATGTATGATTACAGCGTATTATAACAATGTAAAACTTAATGTCACTGATTATTCTGCAACCTCGAAACGATTTGAAACTGAAACTAGTGCTGTAACTTTTCTTCAAGTGTAGCAAAAAGGCCTAGCTGGTATGGTCTGTTTGTTAGTCTATTCACGGACCTATATAGATATACAAGTCCGTGGTCTATTGAATTTAAATAGATTTTTAGACACATCCGTATTATAAATATATGTGTGTGTGTGTGTGTTATCTGCAGACAACTTGCTTAATTTCTGTTATGACAATACATGCTTGTTGTTTCTCTTACTAGTATATATTTGTGAAGGCAGTAGCCTATTGAGAAAAGGTTCTGCTTGATAATAATTCATCCTAATCAATTGCTAAATGTTTTGAATTCAGTTCTCCTGGATGTTAGCCGGATCATTCATTATCAAACATACAAACTCCACAAAGAATCGGTACTTAAATCATTTTAAGTATATGTATCTAATACATTAATTTTCTTTGCATCAGTCCAGGGGCATTTTCCCAGTTTCTTCTTGAAGTATTTTATTATTTATGCATCAGGGATGCCATGTTGTGTTGAAGGAAGACATTCATGAAATACAAACAAACACTGTTATGTCTACTTATGGTTGTCTTGAAGTTAAAGCTTGGTTCTGTGTATTCCTTCTTTAATGATTATTTTCGGTTGTTACGAACATCGGATAACTCAAAATATTTTCATTTATTATTCAATGCTTGAAAGTACTTCCTGAAATGCAAAATGACAGTCGGCAAGGGAATTTCATTTGCTATTCATATTTAACATGTGATATGCCAGATATAGAAATATATCATTTTTTCAAGTGTGTCACAGGGCTCTCAAAAAAATTCAGGTATGCCCTTTGGAATTTAATTGTACAAATTAAAAGAATGCATTTGATCCCTCATTGAACCATGGTGGAATATTGAATGTCACTTCACATGAGTAGAATATATGCAGTTGTAATTTGGACAATTTACCCCATTCATTGCAATTGATAATCCCATTTTTCATTTCCAAACAACCAGGGGGCACGGGTGGCCCAGTCGTCTAAGGCGCCGTGATTCGCTGTGCAGAGTTGTGTCCCTTGGGCACGCCAGAAACCTATGATTGTGGGTTCAAATCCCGTTGCGCCCCGATTATGTTTCTAGGTTTGTCAGCACCATACCTGTGCTCGAGGGTTTCACCGAAGTGGTAAACGTCTGAGACCTGCATCACTTCGGGCTTTCCTCCCACATTAAGCTGACACGCCGCGATATAACTGGAATACTGTTAAAAGCGGCGCTAAACCCAACTCATTCACTCACTCCAAACAACCAAGTTTATTTTGTGAATCACACCATACGTTAAGCAAGTTCAAATGTTTTCCATGTGTTTAGCACACTTATTAAAATGGTTTTATATAATATACATTGTCAGGGGGTATTGTTAAAAAAATATGATTTCTAAGGGTGCCCTTGAGGCACCTGGAGCCTAATTTAACCTTGACATTACCATTACAATTGATTACAATTTTAACCGTGCCATCGAACTGAAGTACAAAGACTTTCGAACCTGGTACCCCAATGTGTCTAATCATGCATACAGACCTGTGTTTAGAGAGCTGGTGCAGGCTAGCCTGATGCATGCATTTCCAGTGCCTGCTTATCACTGAAGGAGCAGAGCATGGATTTCAAGTTTATATATATATTAATTCTTTGCATATCCTGATAAGGACATAAACAATAAAATCTCTTCGAATTTGCAACCAACATTTACAGCTTGATTGTAGATAGAATATCAGCATGAAATATAATTTTTACAAACGTATTGAACACTCTGAACAATTTCGGTTAGCCATAATAGCTAAAAAATCATCTATGGGAAAGAATTAAGATATAAGCCATTGACTTGGTTAAATGTTTTAAAAGCTTTCCTGACACCGGATTACAAATTTTGACAAGAGGAAGCATCTTTTTATCAAGAGGATTTGGTGGCTTAGAATCAGTTGAAGAACCATTGTTTTTTGGACTGTCACTCCTAGTGTACAGTTACCATGGTTACAGAAGGCCACTGTCATGCTCATAATCACAGTGGAATATAAGGTGTCACAAAATACACTGTCACGGTACATCAGTACCTCATTAGATTTTTTCATGGACTTTTTATTACTGTGTTCATCATGTTTAGATCCCTAATAACTTCCCCGTGTTGCCATGTCCACATAACTTATGCTTACTATTTGATGTCTAAAGGTCTGGGGCCACGTTTAGCCCAGTCGTCTAAGGCGCCGTGATTCACTGTGAAGAGTTGCGTCCCTTGGGCATGCCAGAAACCTATGATTGTGGGTTCGAATCCCGATTCGCCCCAATTATGTTTCTAGGTTTGTCAGCACCAAGGGTTTCACCAAAGTGGTAAACGTCCGAGACCTGCATCACTTGGGGCTTTCCTCTCACATTAAGCTGACATGCCATGATATAACTGGAATACTGTTAAAAGCGGCGTTTAACCCAAATCACTCACTCTAAAGGTCTAATGGTGTATGCACCACTTTCACTAGTAGATGAAGGTGTAATTACTTTTTTATTTACAGAATCTTTTCCAAGCATCCCCATTTAAATATAAATGTCTAACAATTGACAACATCGGGTTTGCGCCATTTTCACTATGTAGGCATCCAATCAGAAAGCCTGTTTCATGTGACAGTCAATGATTGAATACTTACTTTTGTATTGTAACAAACATTTTGTTAAAGTTGTGATAATGTTTTATATACTGTGAAGTTTTTCTTCTGGTGCAGTTGTACACACGATGTAAAGCTTATCTGGACTTAACAATTTAACAATTTGAAAAGATCAAGCAAAAAGATTTTGGGGCCTAATCAGTTATGAATAATTGTTACATTTGATAATTTCAATTTTTTTGGTAACATATTGATCATGTCAGTTTTAAATCATCATTTATCATGTATTCCCTTTGATTAGGCAACCCTGGCATGAAGTAACTGCTGATTGTTTGACGGTCAGTTCCAACTAACCATGGAGACAGGGGAGAAGACCAGTCCAGACGCAAACAGCAGGGAGGATGAAGACAAACAGCCTGACCAGTCAGCTGGACGACCACTGACCACTCCACCACGCAAGGAGAGTACAGAGTCAGACAGTGACACCAAAGAAAAAGATGAACTTGTTAAAAACGAAACTGTTGGCATGGAGCCAAAGGTTACTTATAGTAACATGACTTCTAACAGTCTTTTGGACCCCGAGTCTTTTGATGATTTCATATATCAGCCAGTGCCAGGAACTGGCCGCACTAAAACTCCCGACTCTAGTCGGCCTAAAAGCAGCAGTAGTGGAGAGATTGTGTTTGAGGCAAAGAGAAGACGGAGGAAAGTTGCATCGGGACCGAACGCTCATACAGTGACATTTACTGTTAATGTTGCCATGGCGATACCAACAGGTCAGTGCCTCGTAAAGAAACTTGTCATTCACAATTTTGAATATGTTACATTTCAGGGTATGGGTACTTGTGATAATTGTATATATATTTCAACCCAGGAAAAAGATTAGTGTTCCTCAACACTTGTCAGAATAATGATAGCATATACAATATGGGCACATTTTTTATAATAGGACATTTTTTAGCCTCCTGAAGGATGCCGAGGGCAGGTTGCCTTGGTCAATCAGCGAACCTTAGTTCCTTCTACAAAAACATAAATCATGTCACTTTCGAAACAGAAAACGAACTGTGCTGTTTTATTTTTACTTCAAATGTTGTATTTTTGTAGATATTTAATTAGATCCGGGCTAGAATAGGTCTTCAGCAACCCATGCTTGCCGTAAATGGCACTTTGCTTGTCGTAAGAGTCGACTAACAGGATCGGGTGGTCAAGCACGCTGACTTGGTTGATGCGAATCATCGTATCTCAATTGCGTGGATCGATGTCGTGATATCAATCACTGGATTGTCTGGTCTAGACTTGATTATTTACAGATCGCGTCATATAGCTGGAATATTTCTGAGTGACGTGTTAAATAACAAACAAAACAAACAAAGATATTTCATTAGTAGCCTGTACAGTGATTAAGGTTAGAAGTTAGCTCAGTGTAGCAGGGTTATGACATTCGGATATTGTGGTAGTATTGTAGCACTGCTGCAAACAGTATTCAGATACTGTTACAGTAGTTTTGTGGTACTATTTCTGTGATAGAGGTAATACCTCATCCCTCCCTTTTCTGTCATCTTCAAAATATTTTGTTTTTCCTATTTACTGGTTGTCCAACTTGATTCAGTGTCAAACATGAGAGTGTTTGCCATTTTGCCTCACTCCCAGTTAGACATGTAATGTCTGTGTATTCAATGTGTTTATTTCTAATGTCACAGACTAAAATTGTTACTGATGAATTGACCATATATTCATATCATCCAATCACACAATTTGAAGTGAAGTAGTAATTATGGTAATGGCTTTGTGTCAGTCATTTATTAATAAGGGCCGGTTGGGTAGCCTACTGGTTAAAGCATTCGCCCGTCACGCTGAAGACCTTGGTTTGATTCCCGACATGGGTACAATGTGTGAAGCCCATTTCTGGTGTCCCTCGCCGTGATATTGCTGGAATATTGCTAAAAGCGGCATAAAACCATACTCACTCATTTATTAATAAAAAGGGGTTTTGCATACCGTATGCATGTATGACAGGGTTTTGCCCCATTGTATTTGAAAATGTGGGCCTTTTTTTCAAACTTAAAGGCTAAAAGCACAAGGCACCATCCTAGAATTATCCCTGTGTATGATATATAAAGATCTACACAAAACTGTCTTATGTAATTTGCTCCTTGAAAGCTGCTTTCATTTAATCTAAATTTAAATGTATTCTAAACAATAGAATATAATAGTAAATTAATAATAAAATGCTACAAGCTTTCGTTGGATGGGGTACAGGGATTTGTTTTTTTATCTCCTCCGAGGCTGATATTCAACCAAAATGTCCATTAAAAAACCCAAACTGGAAGTATACATTTACCAATAATTCGTTGTTATAGAATTAATTTGTATTTCACTGATAACAGGAACAATAAAGTAGAAGAGGTTTTAATACTTAGCTTTTCATTATCATGATTATTGCAATGAATGCAGTATTAAAGTTCAATGTTAAAATACCTTTGAATTTAAGAAAATACATTTTGAAGAAACATATAAATTCCAGTAGCCTGCCAGTTAGTTTGGAATCCTGGCTTACTATGCAACATGTTTACAATGAAGTCATAACCTTTATCTTGTTCATGTTCGAGTAAATAAACTTTCAAAGAAACCAAATCATGATCTGTCAGTGAAAAACAACAGATCACAAAGTGTCATCGTTGTTCAACGTGGGGGATTTCATTGTCAGGGAGGGACTGTTTCTTTAATTGCTATCTCCTGTAATATGCAGTAAAAGACAAGTCTGGACGATCTCATCGACAGGGGACGCCTGTCCAACCTCGGGGTAACCAGACAATATTTAAGTATTTAAGTCGCTGCACCCCACTCTCTGCAGTTTGCCATTCTATCTCATTTATACCACTTCTTCTTTCAATTACACTGCAAACATCCTCACGCAAAGCTTGCATGTTGATATCTGTCAATTCCGCCTAAAGGGACTTCGCTTTTCAGAGCCGTTTTCCTTCCGTTAAGCTGGGGGAATTCCTTGCATGACTGCCGGCCGTTGCCAGCTATTTCCATTCAGCTTGTCCGTGGGTGATTTCTCGGTGGTTGATGTTAACGCTTGAATTACAGTCCCCTGAAATTATCGTTTACACTTGATACTGATAAAATCAAGGGCTTAATTTTGATTGATGGCAATCACACTTGCTTGTATTGTGTGTTAGGAGATCTATATGTGATAAAGTTGCAGACTTGAGTCAAATCATGAGGGTCTATTGTGAAGTGGGTTTTGGAATATTGATTAAAAGTTGTTGTAATATGAGTATTTTTTTATGTGTCAGTCATGCAAGCATCAAAGATATGTTATATGATATATTTGCTGTTATGAATAGGCATTTAAAGGGTTTTATGTCAATTCTGACAGACAGAACACACTGGGTATTGTTGATTCTAATGACCGGTGAAGTAATGAATATTTTCCCCTCGAAAAAAAAAAGCTTTTTTTTTCTGTTTAGGTAACTGTGGTAATGGGGTAATAGGTTAAAACATAAGAAATCATTATTTAGAATGATCATATTAATATGGTTAAGAAAATATTGTTCCGAAAATATATATTCCATATCAAGTTTTAACAATGTTGAACATATTAAACAAAAACAAAATAATTCTTCTGATTTCAATCTGGCTTTAGTTTAATCATTTAGCCACTTTGCACTAGTTTGGGGTTGTTCTGCGATGCACAAATATAGAGCAGAAACTGTAATTCCAAGTTTTCTGTGATATAGTTTAGATATACATTTTGTATTTTAGTACTTGCATTCACATCTGCTGTCTTCAAAGCTTCCTTGCTATGCACAGTGCATGGCACATTCTTTACTATTATTTCTTATGTACAGAAAGTAGTACTATAAAGCTTTATCTAAATTGAATAGTGTTAAACATGTTAAAAAAAGAACAATTTTACAATTAGAAAATAATACTCTATTTCCAATGCTTAATCTCCATAATATATAAACAAGTGATTACATTACAAAATTGGTGTGAGTGGCCTATATTTTTATATAAAAAACATGTTACAAGGAGCTGAATTTTTTAAATTCATATGTTTATATATTCTACTTTTTGCAGGAAATGTGTAATAACCAAGAATATAACTTCAAGCATGTATTTAGTAATATCACTTTGCAAGTGAATTTTATGAATATTAAATTTTTACCACTCATGTCGTTACAACAATTATTTTAGGATCTTGTCTGATTTGAAAGCGACAGAAAGTAAAACAGAAATTCCATTGAAAATATTGACAGCATATTTTGGTCTTAAGTAAATTTGGCACCGAAATCATGCCTTCATGCTTAAGGACATGTTGTCATAGCGAGGATGCCAAGTGTCACCTCTACTCTTTACAACAGATTGAATTTATGAATAATTAAACACTCTCTGTCAGTTTATATGTAGCTTTTTCCTCTCTCATTTCCTGCAACACCCCCGCTATTCTGCCTGATAATGGGCCTCTCTCTCACTGTAGTGTGTTGATGGCTGACAAACGCAGGTGATGTTGTAGTGTTTGTATTGTTAATGTCTATTCTGTTGGAAGGAATCTTTTTTTGTTGACGATAAAGAAAGGTAAGTGGAAATGTTTTATTTTTTTCTATTTAAAGTTGATAAGTTTATGCTTCAAGCCTATTTCAACACAGATAACTGTTGAATAATCTTCAAGACTATTCATTTGTCAACCTTATTTTAAGACACTATTGATGTTACTTGATTTTGGTGACAGGTAATTCTTGTAATAAGCTTTCCTTCCTCAGAAGGCATGTTGTTATATATCCCAAGTACTTTCTTTGGATTTTGTTTCATTAAATACCTTAATTGATTACACTGATGACAGTATTTTGTGATGCAACTTTTATGCCAAATTACTGGCCTATTTTTTTAAAACTTTTTTTTCAGACAAACCTTAAATTAACCATTAAAACATTTGGTTTTTTCTTCTGTCTCTGCCTTTTGGCTTAGTGAGTTAGAGAGTCTGTAAAACAAGAAAAAAATGATCTTACCTTTCTATATTTATAAAAATGATTATGATTATAATAAGACCATTTACGATGGGCCAAATTCCATTCAAGTGAATGACCATGGCGCCACAGTATTGTTAATAATTTGTTACCCCGATTTTTGATACATGCACATGCTGCAATTTTGCAGGAATTTTGTATTAACTATTTCTCACTGCGAATAGCTGTAAAGCTGCTGATATCGAAGTGACGAACAGCTATATCTATTAATTCCTTCATTCTTTTATGTTTTGAAAATATAATGATATTTAACTGGAAGGTGAATGAATATGAAATCCATTTCCATTACATTTCATTGGTGACTTTATATGTAACACTGACCTCCTCGCGACTATGCTTGTCGTAAAAGGCGACTAACGGGATCGGGTGGTCAGGCTTGCTGACTTGGTTGATGCATGTCATCGATCCCAATTACATGGATCGATGCTCATGATGACAGTCACTGAAATATCTGGTCCAGACTTGATTATTTACAGACCGCTGTCATATAGCTGGAATATTGCTGAGTGCAGTGTTAAACAAACAAACAAACAAATCATCAGTCCCATATAGTTTTATGTCAATCTGTTGATGTCCTTCAAAAGTACAGAAATAGCCTTGAAAAATCAAAGAATACAACATGTGTCAATACTTGATTGTTCTGCTATTATATATCTCCATTCTGTTTGAGAAATCCACTGGACCCAGTTGCTACCATAGCTGTTTAATATGGCACAAACATTGCAAGTCAACTTCTGGTTGTAACGCTACTTGTTTTAATCAAGAAAGAACCATGTGGTTTGATTGGACAGCTATTTTTAGCATTGTGTCTTTTGAACTGAATTCAAACCATGGCTATTAGGGATGTGCGGTTTTATTGGTATACCGGTATATTGCAATACAAATTCATCACGATACATATCGCGATTTTTCCCTCATTATTTGAACACCACCTGATAAAAATATGTATTTTACAATCGGAAATCATCGGGAAAGAACGTTGCTGACAACTTGGAACTAGAGTTACTTCCCTTGATTGTTTATCCAACATGGCGGACACCTATGACATCGTGCCGAACAAAAAGGGAAAATCTTTTGACATTGAGTGTAATTTTTTTCACAATGTTTGATGAGAGACAATGACTGATGGAATTTGTCATGATGTATAATTCTTATCAAATTTATGTTAATGTTAATGTTTCATTGTTTTTCAAACTGTTTCAGAGAGTTAAGTTTATTCAAATTTGATTGAAAAAGGTTGGAGACTGTGACTGACATGTATATGCCATGATGTATAGTCTGATCTTATTAAATCAAAACAAAGACAAAACAAATGCTTCATACTCTTTATTTGATTGTAGATAAAAATAATAGTACAATTTATTAAATTGGTTCATAATTTTGACCAAATTGTTAACATTGCAGCTTTCATATTAATATTTGTCAAAGGGATATGAAAAAAAGCTTTTCTCTTGGTAGAAATGATTTCCCAATATATTGCAATAATATTGCAATATGTTTTTGAAAGATTGCAATATATCGCAATCACACTTTCTGGTCCATTTCCCAACCCTAATGGCTATGGTCCCAATCCTGGTTAGATAACACCTGTGAAGATCCGGGGTGGAAGAGGTCTTCAGATCCCCATTCTTGCCATAAGATGCATCTATGCTTGTCATAAGAGTTGACTAACGAGATCGGGTGGTGAGGCTCGCTGACTCGGTTGATACATGTTATCGTATCCCAATTGTGTAGAAGGATATAGCTGGGATTTTGCTGAGTGTGGCATTAAACAACAAATAAACAACAATGGTTGCCAGTGGGTCCGAGGTATGTGATAACAGAATGGAGAATATTATAATACACTGGATAATCGAGGATGAGCAAGCTTGCAGTTACACAGTCTAATTGTGACTTGCAGTGGATGATGATTGTCAGCCTGACGTCAAGGAGATGCTGAAGAGGAAGAAGCGAGTGTTTGAGGCGCCACGGGCCCAGAACTACTACCACATAGAATACTACCTGCTTCCAGGTGAAGAGGAACTCACCAAAACCGATATCGTCACGTACGGCATGGCAGCCAAGATCTACATGGAGAGACATGACCCCAGGGTCATCAAGACGTGGCAGGATGGAGACGTCACGTGGGTGGCCTGGGCCAACACGTAAGTAGTCTCTCACAGCTCTGTTTGTTATTTAACACCGCACACTCCTTATTATTATGCCTCAAAGTGAGATTGACCAATCAGAGAGCAGAACTACTGACCCCACATGAGCCCGTATACCGTCAGTAAAAATCCAAGATGGTTGATACTGACCTAATATGAGATCGTATACCACCGTCAGTAACAGCCATCTTGGATTTTTCAACACCCACCTCAAATATTTTTCACATGAAATTCTGGTACAGAAATTTGGTATTCGACACTTTTGTTTTTTAATATCATTAATTTTGATGTGCAAGGACGTTCATGTTTTTTGGATCACCTTCGTGACTTTAACAAGATTATATAAAGTTAAAATTATCACCAAAGTTTGAAGAGTAGTCTCCCTTTGACCCTTTGACCCTTTGACCCTTAACGGCTTGTAAGTGTTAAGTTTTGAGTTTTGACATGACGTGCGACAAAGATACCTAATAGTGTAAATTTTTCAGCATAATAAATTTGTTATGGTGTCTTTAGTTGCCGTATACAGTGTCATAACAGGTTAGCAGAAAACTATTGGGCGCTAACCTAATATGACACCGTATACATCAACTAAAGACACCATTCATATAGCCACCTCTTACAAGCATAGGATGCTGGGGACCAATTTTAACCCAGAATCCCTGTCAGTCCACTTAAAGCTAAATGTTGTTCGTTCTAAACATTTTGTTGAATCAGTCTTTCCTTTTTCTAAACATTTTGTTTACCTAAGTAATTAAACTTATTCCTCATTTTTAAGATATCATTTACTAAAGTAATTCCTTAATCAAAAGATAGTTTATTCAAATAACTTCTTATCATAATCATGATTATAATGTTCTTTGCTCAACATCCTCAAATATATATATGTTCTTTTTCACAACATTATTTACCCAAAATATATTGTTTACTCAAATAAGTCTTTATTTTAGATATGTTGTTTACTCAACATGACCTATGACCCGTGAAGATCCGAGGTAGAATAGGCCTTCAGCAACCCATGCTTGCCGTTAAAGGCGACTACCGGGATCGGGTGGTCAGGCTCGCTGACTTGGTTGAAGCATGTCATCAATCCCAATTGCGTGGATCGATGTTCATGATGTCAATCACTGGATCGTCTGTCCCAGACTCGATAATTTACAGACCGACATCATATAGCTGGAATATTGCTGAGTGCGGCGTTAAACAACAACCAAACCAAACCAAACCAAAACTTAAATAATTTCTTATTCTAAACATGATAAATATGTTGTTGACGCAGGCTAAAAAAAATAATAGTCTTGGTTCTCAGACCACCACCCACATCATCATAAAGTCTGCTGCACTTTTTGTTTTTATTTCCATTTTCAAAAAAATATAAAAATCTGAATACTTAAACACAATGCACACAAAAAATGGAAAATGGAAACCAAAACGAAACGTGCAACTTTATGATGATGTGGGCAGTGCCTGAGAACCAAGGCTATTATTTTTTTTATTTTTAGCCTCAAATAAATCCTTATTTCCTCAAAGTGGCATTAGGCGACTAACGGGATTGGGTTGTCAGCCTCACTGACTTGGTTGATGCATGTCATGCATGGATCTATGCTCATGATATCAATCACTGAATTGTCTGGTCCAGACTCGATTATTTACAACCACTGTCATATTGCTGGAGTGCGACATTAATCAACAAACAAACAAAGTGGCATATGCCCCTATGCACTAACTCTAGCATATTGCTTGATCATCCTTATGTTCTGGGAACCACCAGCTGTTGTTACAGACAAATACAGTAGATAGAACATTTATTTACCACTAATATAATCTATCTATATGTGAAATAATCTTTCATATTTTCTTCAGAACATATATACACATTTAAGATATTGTTTTCTCAAAGTATTCCTCCTTCTAAACCTCGATACTCAAGTCTGATATAAAATGTGTGACATCCCAAGAATGAACAAATAAAAATTATGACGAGGAAAATTTACCTAATTACATGTGTCTCAAGAAAAATATGACCAATCCCACCTGCCCCAAACCCCCTGTGATAAATGACCAGTCCCTTCCTGCTGCAATAAATCACTTTCCAATATGGGCAATCATTCACTGTGTTAACAGTTTTGAAGAAAAAATAATTTATAGTATTTAACTTTCTAAAATATTTTTGACCAAATATGGATAAAAATTGGTTTTTGATAAGAAAACAACATGATATCTATATTCACAAATCAGTAAAAACAAGTTGCACAGTGATTATAAAAAAACATACCATCAAAACATACTCCCAACTCAGATGCTCCACAACCAACTCAAAGCTCTTGATACTACTGTCGTACCCATTCAAAAGAGTTTGTCGCTAGATGTGCTTCTGCAGGCAAACCTATTTAACAGAATATATAAATAGCACAAAAGAGCCCAAAATAAAACTTGCAATAACTGTTTACCAAGTAGCCTTTGTGTCATTTTTTTCGGGTGCATTGGGGTAGCCTATTGGTTAAAGCGTTGGCTCGTCACACTGAAGACCTGAGTTCGATTCCCATGGGTACAATGTGTGAAACCCATTTCTGGTGTCCCTCGCCGTGATATTGCTGGAATATTGCTACAAGCGGCGTAAAACCTCACTCACTCACTCACTCACTCACTCACTCACTCACTCACTCACTCACTCACTCACTCACCCACACCCACACTCACCTCACATCACCTCACTCACTCACTCACTCACTCACTCACTCACTCACTCACTCACCTACCTCACCTCACCTCACCTCACCTCACCTCACCTCACCTCACCTCACCTCACCTCACCTCACCTCACCTCACCTCACCTCACGCACCACGTCACACTGCACTGTTTTGTCCCTGTCTCATTTTAATACAAATGTTTCATACCAGTGAATGTAATCATGGTAATGTACCCTCAAATATAACAACACTCATTTAGTGTTCTTGTGTAGTATGAATGGAATTAATGTGCGTTTTAGTAGCTGAAAGTACTTTGAGTTTGATGTTCCACAGTGCATGGGTAATTGAGCAACTCTACACGCTGCAGTGACTGCCTGGCATGTGGTATGACAAAGATAATGGAGTTAATACCATGAACCTACTTTCAGAACTTGCACCTTTTAACTTCCTACTATGACTCAATTTAATTGCTCAGTGGAAATCCCAAGGATTAATTCCTGGGGTCTGTTGGTATCTGGTATCTTTTTCCAGTTGTTTATAGTGGCTGGGGGTAGTCGAGTGGTTAAAGCGTTCGCTTGTCACGCTGCAGTCTGGGTTCAAATGCCCACATGGGTACAATTTGTGAACCCGTTTTTGGTGTCCCAGATATTATATTGCTGCAATGTTGCTAACGGTGGCATAAATCTTTATTCTAGAGATCTCTCACTAACTTTATATTGCCCTCTATAAAGTGACCCAACATATAAGGCGACTCCCTCTGTACAAGCCTTAAAAAATCGATGCTTATTTATATACCCTGTCTATCAAGCAAATCCGAATGAAGCACGTCACCAGCACATACATAATTGCTACATTTGCAATAAAAATGTGATTGTCTTCCACAGAAAAAAATTACATCATATCCCTTCAGTGATTTCAGGGAATCAAACAGGGGATTCAGGGAAACAAACAGGGGATTCAGGGAAACAAGTAGGTCGTTCAGGGAAACAAACGGGATTCAGGGAAACAAACTGGATCCGGGGAAACAAATAGGAGATTCAGGGAAACAAATAGGGGATTCAAGGAAACAAACAGGGGATTCAGGGAAACAAACAGGGGATTCAAGGAAGCAAACAGGGGATTCACGGAATCAAATTGGGGATTCAAGGAAGCAAACAGGGGATTCAGGGAAACAAGTAGGTCATTCAGGGAAACAAATGGGATTCAGGGAAACAAATAGGGGATTCGGGGAAACAAACCGGATTCAGGAAAACAAATAGGGGATTCAGGGAAATAAATGGGATTCGGGGAAACAAATAGGGGATTCAGGGAAAAAAACAGGGGGTCCAGGGAAACAAACATGGGATTCAGGTACAATTCTCTCTTGATTACCCATGATGATAATTTTAGGTGTGATTCAAAGTGAGAAAACCCTTCCTCATGCAGGGCCTGATAATGAAGACCGAATCCTATCATGCTCACCATCATATGGTGGTAGGTCCGAATCCAATTTACGTGATGATTCACCTAGGCAATCTCAAGACAGTATACTTTGCTAGCTATGCCACTTAGTGTGGGTTTGAAATGGGCTTATCTTGAGTCCACCAGTACCAAATGTCCAAGAGAGTTTGTGGCATGTGTGCATCAATCATCTGTTAGCTGTGCTTGAAACAACTGAAAGGGTAAACAGATCAAGCACTACTATCATAACAAGTTTTATTTGGGGGAAAAACACTTTCTTATTAAAGTACAGATTGAAGAACGTTTCTTGGTCCCACCCGGGATTTGAACCCACACTGCCAGAGTGAGGCACCTAATCACAATCACACGAAGTCAGTGATCTAACCAGCTTCCACAAAAAGAATCTGTGCCAGAATCTGATGATTATGAGTTTGAATCCCACATTTGATGTTCCAAGGTTTGTCAGCACCCATGCTTATGCGTCTCTCCAATGTGGTGCCGTCATATAGCTGGAATATTGCTGAGTGCGGCGTTAAACAACCAACCAACCAACCAACCAAATGTCATTGCTTCACTTGGTGCTTCACTTCCACAGTAGTGTGAGTGTGAGTGAGTTGGGTTTAACGCCGCTTTTAACATTATTCCTGTTATATCACAGCGTGTCAGCTTAATGTGGGAGGAAAGTCCGAAGTGATGCAGGTCTCAGACGTTTACTACTTCGGTGAAACCCACGAGCACGGGTATGGTGCTAACAAACAACTCTGCACAGCGAATCGCGGCGCCTTAGACGACTGGGCCACCCGTGCCCCCTCACTTCCACAGTAAGCCGACACACTGTGATATACCGTATTTGACGTAATAAGCGCCCAGGACGCTCTCAAAATTAGAAATAGGGGGCTCTTATTAGAATATAATTTTGGTGGAAAAAACAGAGTTGAAAGATAATTTTTGTGGTTAATGCTGACAGCCTGAAATGTTTATATACGACATATATATTTTTCCAGAATTTAATTGCCCATAATTCAGGATGCATATAACACATGAATGCGTATTATATGCGAATATATAAATCTTTTGTACATTGATCAATCGGAAGGGGTGCTGATTATATTAAGAAATATTGCCAAATACAGTAACTGGAATACTGTTCAAAGCTTTTGTAAAAGAAAACAAGGTGGCTTTTAGACTACTGATAGACTCGCATGTTCTTTGCTATCTTGTTGTTAATCATGATTTCCTGATGAGTGATCACAATTGAGCTATCTTCCTCTCAAGAAATCTGTAACTGGAAACAGTCATGTCTGGTAACCTTATTTATTACTTGCCCGTGAAGAGATCACCCGTTTAATAAACATACAGCTTTATTACACATTGTGTAATACCAAAACACGTGCTTATGTACTCTCGGAACCCGTTTCACGAACAAATATTGAAAGCTCTCAACATCTCTTGGCGTATTCAATGACATTGTGTGTGGAGATGATAGATCCCTGAGGGGAGCTTAAGCACACTCGATGACCCCAGCAACCTTGTTGCTAGGCTGACGTCACATGGCATTGTTTCGCCGATGGATCTTGCAACAAAATTCCACAAATTACGTCATCGGGTATTGTGACGTGATTGTAAACTTTGAGGTGCAAGGCCCCGTTCCACAAGGCGATCGTACGGTAGCGCAACGACAGTCGTTAGTCTAAGTTAAATTATGTGAGTTGTGATAGCCTTAGCACTACGATAATTTTGTGGGACGAACGCCTGAAATCTAAAGGTGGACCATTGTATGATATTAAATTCATATGTTTCAACTTTTGACGTGTTTGAAGTATTATTCTGTTAAACTCAATTGCATTATGCCATGGATCATGTAGGTGTCAGCCTATTTACACTCAACAGTATAATTCTAAAAACATTATAAATGACAAGTAATAAATAAAATACTGAACTCGCTCTCGTGTAAAACCAATTTTATGAAACTCGTGAATAGTTGTGGTATCTGACTCGCTTTCGCTCGTCACATACCAGAACTATTCACTCGTTTCATAAAATTGGTATTACATGGGAGCTCGTTTAGTATTCTATATATCTCAAACTTGACAGTTATAATGACATTGTGACTATGCTTGTTTTCTGCCACTAATTCCACAATGCATTCCTAAACTTAACCATCCAATTTTCAAGACTTTATCAACCTTTGATAGGTCAATTGGATTACAACTAGTCAGTGTCCTAGGAAATGAATCGATCTGAAAGCCTGTTAGCTATTCCTGTATGTAAATAGTATAAAAGTGAAATGTGTTAAATAAGTGCCCCTTCCTCCATTCGAAATTGGTTAGAAAAGAATCCACTTGTTTGGACAATGTCCTTTGACCCAACCTAGGTCGCATGAATACTAATTATATATGCAGAATCCCAAACATAATCCAACATATCACAAACAAAATGGTGATAGCACGATAATATAGAGTTGCCTGCCCTTGGGCCGCCAATGACAGGTACTTTGTTTAACGAACTTGGTAAAGAAAATCAGCAGTGATCAATCCTAACTGATGTGTCATAATTGGCGTTAAACTCAACTCACTCACTCACCCTATGTGAGGCTTCGAACTTATCAATCAAACCTTGTATTTCCTGGTAAAAAGTGTGATGACATCTGAAACTCCAATGACAGCTTAACTGCACCTGATTATAATGAAGTAGTCATTTGAAGATGTTTTCCACGATATTTGATTCCAAATGAGATGAAATATGAAAAATATGAAAAATATGAAAATAGGACTTTTTAGACAGATGTACAGTACTATATTAAAACCGATCTATAAATGTTTGATGACACAAGGACAAAAAAAACATGAACCTGCTTAGAAAACAGTTTTAGTCAACTAAAATAATCAAAATGAAAGCCCCATTGCCACCACCAGGGAGGTGCCGGTACATGCACTGGGACTGAACAGAACTGAAACGGAATGAAGTGATTCCCAATACAACAAAATAAGTGTCTATGAAAAGTCTGATGTGAAGATTATTAATCCATGTGGAGTGGGAAAAAATAAAAAAATATATGGATATCAATTTCCTTTCTGAATCAGCCATGTCTCAGCCTGTGTGGGGCCTATCTGTCATCACGGAACATGACTACGTTAGTCTCTGTAACCGAGATGTTTGATACAAGTAAACATTTCATCCAATTTATGACTCTATTGCAGTCACTTGGGGAGTTCTGACAATAATCAATACTAATGTACACCATCAGATGAAAGCAAAATTGGACTATGTTCAACTTTTATCTGATTGCATTTTTTCGGGATCCATTGTAGGATCTTTTTCTACACTGACCTTCATTTACCTTTGACATTATTGGATGGTGGTCGTAAGGCTTATCTAACTGGGATTTTCTTTAACAGTTTTGTGGTAAATTCTCAGATAATGGAATTTTAGGTACAGTTTTCTTTTGGAAAATGCTGACAGTTAAACAGTGCAGAAGTCCGCCCTGTCTAGATGCAAACTAGATGTAATTAGACCGTAGGAGTAACATAATTAGCCACAGTCGCTGAAATTGAGATGAGGAAAGCTATTGGAGCTTTATATTAGATTTAAGTTGTTAATAACCTACATGGTTGGGAGAGACAGTAGCTGTTGGCTTTAATCACCGTCCGTCTTAATGGAATCTATAAATACCATCAAATTTATTGCAAAAATTAAATTACTATGGGTGAAATTATACAAGCTGTGATAAGGGATTTGTTTTCTCCCAAACCGACGTCCATTCTACATTGTCTGATTTTGCTGAGCTGATCCATTGTCCCATGGGACGGACTTCCTTAAAAGCCGAGACTTTGGAAGTGACTTTCTGCCTATCCTATTGCAGTAGCGATGGCTATTCCCTTCTTCTGACTGATATTGTGTCATATCAGAGAGCCAGGCTTCACACAACAACTATGAATACCGACAGCTATTGATTTTGCGGGTGTAATTGCTATGATAAACATTCATTTCTCCTGGCCTTTCGTGCCTCCGTGAGCAATTATTTTCAATTATTTCATCACAGTGTATGACTCTCCCCATCGATCATGCTAGTTGTTTGTAAACGAGCCTTAAGAACAATGAGGTAAAATTACCATGTTTACTTCCACAGACACATTGTGACAGTGACAACGGATGTGCTTCTCAAGATGTTTAACCACAAGCTTGAACTCCGTGTTTGGGACACAAAGGATAAAGTCTCCACCAGAGCCAGATTTGATCGGCCGAAGGCTTTCCGACTCCCACAAGCAAAAGCAGGTAGGTGATTAAACAGTTCCTCTGTTTGCTCTCGCAGTTAGTTGGAAAGAGAGACAGGCATGAATTCTTTCCTGAAATGATTTCTATAATGTTCCTTGAAAGTGTTTCCGAATCTGCTGCAGCTTTTAAGGGGCGAACAAGGCTGGCTGTTTCCCCACACAGTTTGAGCGCATAGAAACATAAGGGTTTGATTTTCAAGTTTACCAGCTAATCCATGTCCAAAACATATAACTGGGTATTGGTAAATCATTTAGCAGATGAAAGACTGAGGCAGTGGGGACCCCAGTAAGTAAACAGCAGATTGTTCCTGCATTTGCATAATTTGAAATTCACGCTTGTCTGTTAGATCAAGACCACTAAATTTTGCTGAGGGCAAATGAAAATCCAAAGATGGTGGTCCTCACTGACTTGTAGCATTTGAGGGCTATAATTCTTTTTCTACAAACTGATTGGAAATCTAAATGTTTTTGTCTCATTCAAGAGGACTAGCTTCAAACTCTGAGGACTAGTGAAATCAGGTTTTCGCTAGTGTTCTGAGTAGTACAACAAAATAGGATGAATAACTCAGTAAATATTTTATTATTTCTTGCAACTTTGGTCTTCATCCCCTGAAACTGTTCAAGTGTTTATTCAGTTCTTCTGACAACCTGGGCCGGTTGGGTAGCCTAGTGGTTAAAGCATTCGCTTGTCACCCCGAAGACCCGGGTTCGATTCTCGACATGGGTACAGTGTGTGAAGCCCAACACATGGTGTCCCCCACTGCAATATTGCTGGAATATTGCTAAAAGCGGCGTAAAACCACACTCACTCACTCACTTACAATATGTTGTGAAGATCTGTGTAAAGTAGAGTTAAAAATAGCCTTCAAATAACCATCATTCAGAAGGTAAAACTTAGTTTTCTGTGTATTTAGAATGAGTGAGTTTGGTTTAACGCCTCTTTTAACAGTATTCCAGTTATATCGTGGCGTGTCAGCTTAATGTGGGAGGAAAGCCCTAAGTGATGCAGGTCTCAGACGTTGGCCTGCCAGAAACCTATGATTGTGGGTTTGAATCCCGGTTCGCCCCGATTATGTTTCTAGGTTTGTCAGCACTATACCCGTGCTCGTTGGTTTCACCGAAGTGGTAAACGTCTGAGACCTGCATCACTTCGGGCTTTCCTCCCACATTAAGCTGACACGCCGCGATATAACTGGAATATTATTAAAAGCGGCGCTAAACCCAACTCACTCACTCACTCACTCACTACTGCTCCACAAAAATTTATGGATATCCCATTACAGGTCACGTCAGAACAACCTTTCATCCGACCAATCAGAGCATTAATTATGGGATCGCGAAAGTGAAAGTCTGAGAAAACATTAACACAGGGCATTCTAAAAGACAGCTAGGGCCTGTACGACTCCACCTACTAGATATTAGGAATATCACAATATGACTATTACCTAATACAATACGTATCGCAAAACATTAATTTTAATTTTTATGTAGGTAGGACAACAAAGTCATTCCATTGCTGTTTTAAATGTACCATGTGGGAAACAATACAGGATTAAAATAGGAATCCAAACAAATAAGTGTGTATCGCATATCGAATCATGGGCGGATACAGAGGGGGGTGCGCACCCCCCTTTTTATTTCGAAAAAAAATCTTTATTTCTGTATAAATTACCACCAAAGACAATAAATAGATCTTAATTGTGCATTCCCCCTTTGAAAAAAAAATGTATCTGCCCATGCGAATTGTCTGAGAATATTATGTCCATGCATCGATACATTGGCAAAATCATCACATCCATACTCGACATGGAAATGACAGGCTTAGTAAGACATTTGAAACGGAAGAGCCTTTCCATATCCTGTGGTAAGTACTGCCATATATTCTCGGCCATCTATTGGACATTCAAGAATGTTCTTTTGTTCAGTTTCTCAAACTGTCTTTCAAAGTGTAATCTGAAAGCTGTACCGTAAAGCTCAAGAGTGGATAATGTTGAATTCCTGTTCGTCATTTCATTGGTCGGTCAAACTTCGCAAAAGGTTGTACTGACATGACCTGTAATTGGCTATCCTCAGATCTTTGTTTAGCGGCAGTGAGCAAAAAGATATGATTTCAATGAGACTGAAGAAGGTCTTTCTACAGGGAGCGATGAGAGCCATGTGTCTCTGATATTGAAATGGCTGTCATGCTCAGATATACTTTTTGTGCTGTTTTGTCACTCTTTTCCACTTTGTGTATTTTTGGGATGTGCTTTTCATTCTGAAGGCAAACAACCACCCTGTGGTAAGTGATGGAGCTGAAGTAGTAGAAGTGGAGCATGGTAGAAATAGACTTGACACAAATAGACTTTTTCTAATGTACTTTTATAGCATGATATCTTCTTGTCTGCAGTTTAAATGACTGTGTAGGTAGACTCATAAACTTTTAATTCAGTGGGACGGACAGGAGTAGTTGAAAATAACATAGTATTGATAGTGATAGGCATAGTAGTGAGACTCGTGAAGATCCAGGGAAGAATATGTCTTCAGCAACCCATTCTTGCTGTAAAAGACAACTGTGCTTGTCATAAGAGGCGACTAGCGGATTGGGTGGTCAGGCTCACTGACTTGGTTGATGCATGTCATTGAATCCCAATTGCGTACATCGGTGATCATGATGTCAATCACTTGATTGTCTGATCCAGACTCGATTATTTACAGACCGCCGTCATATAGCTGGAATATTGCTAAGTGCAGCGTTAAACAAGATAGCATTGTGGATTTAACTGCTGGCCTATTGGCCTGTGGCCAGTTAAAATTATGAAGGGCTTGCTGAAACGTCAAGTACTGAAGTAGAATGGCCTGCCCGGCTGGTCAAAGTTTCACCCCTTTTCCGTGTATGTTCAATTTTTTTAATTGGACACTGCTTGATAAAAATGTTTTAGTGGAGATGAGGTCGTGTGAATGGTTAACTGAAAGAAAGATATATGTCGATCATCTTGATTGTATGACTACTGACTGCCATTTAGTAAAGTTTGTCTCATAAGTCACCACGCAATGAGGCAAATGGAAGCCAAGATTTAACACAGACCTCCCAGGCCAGGAAAAGGCGTTATAATGAGGAGTTATAAAAATTTCTGATCCATGCTAGGTGGTTTACACAAACTCAGGTTGTGGCCGGTTGTAGGCCGGTTGTAGGCCAGTGGTAGGCCAGTTAGTTTGGAAAAGGGCCAGGAAATTTTTAAAAGGAGTAAGCCCTGTTGTTAAATCGACACTGTGATAGTGAAAGGCATATGACATGTATGACCCTGACTGTCTGAAGATAACAGACTTAGAACGGAAATGAAATCCCAAGATGACCTATTCAAAGGGACCCCATATTTAGTTTGTTGTAACCGTAGTTCTTTAGGAGCATATATATACAGCATATATAAAGCTAATGGCCGGGACCAAAAACAGATTGTTATATCTGGCAGTTATTTTTAAGCATGTTCGTTATAAACACAGTTTACTGTACTTTACTTTTGATAGTCGTAGCACTAAAATCACTTTGTGTAAGTGGGCCCTGCTTGATATAGCATCATTCTTTACCTACAATAGCAATAACACTAAGATCACTTTGTGTAAGTGGGCCCTGCTTGATATAGCATCATTCTTTACCTACAATAACCACAACACTAAGATCACTTTGTGTAAGTGGGCCCTGCTTGATATAGCATCATTCTTTACCTACAATAACCACAACACTAAGATCACTTTGTGTAAGTGGGCCCTGGCTGATATAGCATCATTCTTTACCTACGATAGCCATTACACTAAAATCACTTTGTGTAAGTGGGCCCTGGCTGGTATAGCGTGTGTTCATACCCTGACATCTGATGCTGTGTGGAGATGTTACAGACTGCGGTGTCAAACTCCCTCCCCACATTGCTCCCATGCATTGTACCTAGTAAATATGTCTGAGCCCACTCTTCCATGATGATCTCATGTCAGACAAACAAAAAAACACCTTGTGTGATTTCCCAGAAGGGCATTAACATTACCCAATATGGCAATTTGCAGACAGAACATAGATTTATTTGGACCTTTTTTAATAAACTGGCCACAGGAAATTACGACAAAAAATCAGGGTTGGAATAAAATCTAAAAGAATGTTCAAAAAGTGCCAAGGTTTATATGAAGAATCCTGTTTATATCCTGGAATATTGATTCCGACTTCATGACCAAGCCTTGCCTCCAGTTTGTAGGACGACTGTTACTTGCCCCCCAATCTATGATATTTATCTAAATCACTTGCTTCTTGGAGAACACTTTATTATTGGCCATGGGAGAGTGTACAACGAGACAAGCCCTACAGGCTATGAGGGGCATCGCTTGACGGCAGGCTCGGAAGATGAACGGCGGCGTAGAATCAATTTGTGCAACAAGTTTGGATTTTGATTTGTTGAAGTGAAGGATATTGGGATGGGTGGGAAATTGTTGTGTTAGACATTTTGTAGTTTGGATTGATTTGATTTGGGGCGGAAATGTTCTGCTTCGTGTGAGGTAAGTTTTATTTTGAGATGTAGATGCTTACTTTGTCTTTGTATTTTCTTATTAATATGTAGATATGTAGAAATGGACACTAAATATTCTTTGACGTGTGTTAAAGTCTGCTCTTGTTTCCAGTCTTTTATTAGTGGTAGTCATACAGGTCTTAAAGGGTGGCCCAAGACATGCTAATTAATAATAATTCAGCTTAAATAACAAGAGCATATGTTGCAGTTGTAAATTAGATAACAAAGATTTTAATAACAGAATGTACTATTCATTGCCACTGTTTACTCATGGGACCCGATCTGGGGTAGAATAGGTCTTCAGCAACCCATGCTTGTCATAAAAGGTGACTATGCTTGTTGTAAGAGGAGACTAACGGGATCGGGTGGTCAGGCTCACTGACTTGGTTGATGCATGTCATCGTATCCCAATTGCATAGATCGATGCTCATGATGTCAATCACTGGGTTTTCTGGTCCAGATTTGATTATTTACAGACCGCCGTCCTATAGCTGGAATATTGCTGAGAGCGGCACAAAACAACAAACAGTCAAATCTTACTCATTTTTTACCTTTGTTGCAGTAAATAATTCATTCCTCGTGTAATGTTTTTGTTTAACCCCTGCAGCTAATACTACTCATGCACACGTATTGTGATGGTCATGCAGCTCATATACTGCAGCTCATGCATGTTTTATGCAGCTCATGTTTACAATCCATGCATGTAGTTTATACAACCCCTCCTATAGTTTATACATCTTGTATTCTTTTAACCAATGGACACAGCTCATGCAACTCAAACTACTCATTCACCTCACTCACCTATGAAGATCCCGGGTAGAATAGGTCTTCAGCAACCCATGCTTGTCATGAAAGGTGACTATGCTTGTCGTAAGAGGCGACTAACGGGATCGGGTGGTCAGGCTCACTGACTTGGTTGATGCATGTCATCGTATCCCAATTGCATAGATCGATGCTCATGATGTCAATCACTGGGTTTTCTGGTCCAGATTTGATTATTTACAGACCCCCATTGTATAGCTTGAATATTGCTGTGTGCAGCATTAAACAACAAACAAACAAAACAAGTTACAGTCCTTGCATACAGATTGTGCAGCTCATTCAAGCTATGTGCACACTATACAGTTACAACCCATTAAACAAAGCACATACAGTTCATACAGCACATACAGTTCATACAGCACATACAGTTCATACAGCACATACAGTTCATACAGCACATACAGCACATACAGTTCATACAGCACATACAGTTCATACAGCACATACAGATCATACAGCACATACAGATCATACAGCACATACAGTTCATACAGCAAATACAGCACATACAGATCATACAGCACATACAGTTCATACAGCACATACAGTTCATACAGATCATACAGCACATACAGTTCATACAGATCATACAGTTCATACAGCTCATACAGATCATAACAGAATCAGCTCATACAAATCACCTAGCTCATACTTCTATGATTCATACACCTTACATAGCAACCATACCACTCATACATACAGCCAGGGTTAGAAATTAAATAATATTTTCACTCATCTGCATAAACAATGGCAAATGATTTGTTTCAGAGTTGCCATATTCCAGTTTAGTTAGAGTGGTAATACACAAGGCAGTGTCACTAGTCCCTGACAGCTCATTGTGCTCTTACAGCTCTAGGATTCATACCACCCATGTAGCAGCCATACCACCAATACAGCAACCATACACCACCAATACAGCAGCCATACCACCCATAAAGCAGCCATACCACCCATACAGCAGCCATTCCACCAATACAGCAGCCATACCACCCATAAAGCAGCCATACCACCAATACAGCAGCCATTCCACCAATACAGCAGCCATACCACCCATACAGCAGCCATACCACCCATACAGCAGCCATACCACCCATACAGCAGCCATTCCACCCATACAGCAGCCATACCACCCATACAGCAGCCATACCACCCATACAGCAGCCATTCCAACCATACATTATGGTCATTGTGCTCCTACAGCTCTAGGATTCATACCATCCATACAGCAGCCATACCACCAATACATTATGGTCATTGTGCTCCTACAGCTCTGGGATTCATACCATCCATACAGCAGCCATACCACCAATACAGCAGCCATACCACCCATACAGCAGCCATACCACCCATACAGCAGCCATACCACCCATACAGCAGCCATACCACCCATACAGCAGCCATTCCAACCATACATTATGGTCATTGTGCTCTTACAGCTCTAGGATTCATACCACCCATACAGCAACCATACCACCAATACATACAGGTCATTGTGCTCCTACAGCTCTGGGATTCATACCATCCATACAGCAGCCATACCACCAATACATACAGGTCATTGTGCTCCTACAGCTCTAGGATTCATACCATCCATACAGCAGCCATACCACCAATACATACAGGTCATTGTGCTCCTACAGCTCTGGGATTCATACCATCCATACAGCAGCCATACCACCAATACATACAGGTCATTGTGCTCCTACAGCTCTAGGATTCATACCATCCATACAGCAGCCATACCACCAATACATACAGGTCATTGTGCTCCTACAGCTCTGGGATTCATACCATCCATACAGCAGCCATACCACCAATACAGCAGCCATACCACCCATACAGCAGCCATACCACCCATACAGCAGCCATACCACCCATACAGCAGCCATACCACCCATACAGTATGGTCGTTGTGCTCCTACAGCTCTAGGATTCATACCATCCATACAGCAGCCATACCACCCATACATACAGCTCATTGTGATCCTACAGCTCTAGGATTCATACCACCCATACAGCAAACATACCACCCATACATACAGCTCATTGTGCTCTTACAACTCTAGGATTCATACAATCCATACAGCAACCATACCACCAATACAACAACCATACCACCAATACATACAGCTCATTGTTCTCCTACAGCTCTTGGATTCATACCATCCATACAGCAACCATACCACCAATACAGCAACCATACCACCCATACATACAGCTCATTGTGCTTCTACAGCTCTAGGATTCATACCACTAATACAGCAGCCATACCACCAATACATACAGCTCATTGTGCTCCTACAGCTCTAGGATTCATACCACCCATACAGCAACCATACCACCCAGACATACAGGTCATTGTGCTCCTACAGCTCTAGGATTCATACCATCCATACAGCAACCATACCACCAATACAACAACCATACCACCAATACATACAGCTCATTGTGCTCCTACAACTCTAGGATTCATACCACCCATACAGCAACCATACCACCAAAACATACAGCTCATTGTGCTTCTACAGCTCTAGGATTCATACCACCAATACAGCAGCCATACCACCAATACATACAGCTCATTGTGCTCCTACAGCTCTAGGATTCATACCACCCATACAGCAAACATATTACCCATACATACAGCTCATTGTGCTCCTACAGCTCTAGGATTCGTACCACCCATACAGAACCATACCACCCATACATACAGCTCATTGTTCTCCTACAGCTCTAGGATTCTTACCACCAATACATCAGCCATACCACCAATACCACAACCATACTACCAATACAGCAACCATACCACCCATACATACAGCTCATTGTGCTCCTACAGCTCTAGGATTCATACCATCCATACAGAACCATACCACCAATACATACAGCTCATTGTTCTCCCACAGCTCTAGGATTCGTACCACCCATACAGAACCATACCACCCATACATACAGCTCATTGTTCTCCTACAGCTCTAGGATTCTTACCACCAATACATCAGCCATACCACCAATACCACAACCATACTACCAATACAGCAACCATACCACCCATACATACAGGTCATCATGATGTACAGTTGCTCTAATTCAGAAACTACATGTGTGTGTTGTTGTCTACCTACAGGCGAGGACCTTGATGAGATCGGTGGGGTGAAGGCTAGCGTGTTGAAGCAGAGTGGCAGTTTCGCAAGCTTGCAGCCCAAAAAAGGGGGTACAGTCCGTCCACTGCCGGTCACCATCACCTTCCCCAAGTCAGACGGAGGAGCCAAGAGGAAAGGTAACCTCCCATTAGTCAGACACCCATTAGCTTGACAGCTTAAAACAACACAATTTATTGTTGAGTGAACCGCAAATTGGTTCATGCACACGAAGTCGACTTTTGGATAATGTCAGGATCTATGCAGCAGAAGAAGAGGTCGTCATGCTGTGCATTTTCTTGTGAAATTTTCTTGTGAAATTTTGTGGTTTATGCTGACAGCCTGAAACGTTTATATACGAGAGATACATTTTCCAGAATTTAATTACCCATAATTAAGGGTGCATATAACACACGCGTATCATACACGAATGAATAAGTGTTGTGTACATTGATTAATCGGAAGGGGTGCTAATTGTTCACTAGCCAATATATTAGCAAATATCTTCGTGGGCACTTATTAGAGAGGGGCGCTTATTACGTCGAATACGGTTTATAAACAATTAATCATACTAACTCAAAATCCAGTTTTGATTTGTAAAACAGAAAGACAAAAATTTTAGAGAAAGTGGAAAAATGACTGAATTATGCAATTAATTACATATAATTACACGACTGTGCAAATAAGTTTAAAAAATACATACCTTATAAGGTTATGGGCGATGAGTGAGGGCGTCGGACACCCTTGTCACTGTCATTTGAAGTTTGTGCAGTTGACATACAATAATTTTTCATTTGAATGCCTTGTCTCATTTTCTCTTGTTCACTCTTGTTCACTCTGTTCACTCTTGTTCACTCTGCGCCACCAACGCTAAGATGTCTGCCTTCATGGGACATGGGGAGAAGTTTCTGATCAAATTGTGCATTTGCCATGTTGCTTATGTCTGCTATATCTGCTTCAATTCACTTATATACCATACTTGTAAGTGAGTTCCATTAGATGATCAGTGAGATGGTACTATGGAGTTGTACTGGATGATTGGCTACACTTATTGCTGATATGACAGGTGATTGTATACTTATTAATCAGTCTATTGTTTGTATTTTAATGACTAATTAGATTTATATCTAAAATGGATAGAATTATCATTAAACCACCCGCATGTTATCCGAAGTGAGCGGGCCACTGTAACTTGATAATGCCCTCATATTGCTTGACGACGGACCATTATCATGGCAGTTCGACAGTTAATGGAAGACCTCAGGCTTCTTCAAATGATAATGCCCTGAAAAATAGCGTTACCCATATTTGAGTCTAAATGAAAGTGAAAGTTATATGTAATAATATTGCCTATTAATCAAACGTTAAAGTTACAAGCTATAAAATTACATATCGATGTAGATAGTTCAAACATATATTAAATTAACTAAATTAGTAAAAAAATTCTCACAGATTTTTTTATATTAGTTAATGAAACTTATTAACTAGAGCAAAATTTTAAAGTAGAATAGTACAGGGGGTATTTTAATATTTGGTAGGATAAACTTTTGAATCATCTGTGACACAACATTAAACATCAAAGCCCTCGCAGGTCGACCTCCTGTGCAGGTTGGGAATTCCAAAGGTCGACTTCCTGCGCAGACACCAGCAAATGAACTGTTTGTTTGTTTGTTTAACGCTTCGCTCAGCAATATTCCAGACATGTGACAGTAGTCTGTAAATAATCGAGTCTGGACCAGACAATCCAGTGATTGGACATCATGAGCATCGTTCCATGCAATTGGGATACGATGACATGCATCAACCAAGTCAGCAAGCCTGACCACCCGATCCCATTAGTCACCTCTTATGATGTACATAGTCGCCTTTTTCAGCAAGCATGGGTTATTGAAGACCTATACTACCCCGGATCTGCACGGGTCAGCAAATCAACTGACTGTTACCTCGGGACGATAATGTGATAATCCAAGACTGTGTTGAAGATTAAACTTATTCATTTGGATCACACCAATGGCCTGTTCTGTGAAGGAATCTATTACCGTGTTGCGTTATGTATATTTATAACAAGACATTAATACATACAGCTGTCATACCAGTAGCCCTCTCTGAATAGATCGATCATTAAGACTGTTCCAATACAGCTGTGGATCATGTGGATATTGTCTGGTGTATATGAATTTACAACCAGGCCCTTAATGAGACTTACAACTATCTATTTAATAGGGGTGTCACGATAAATCGAAATATCGATATATTGCTATTGGTAAGCACTTAGTCAATAAATCGATTGTTAAATCAGTTTCAGATCAATAGTATCGATTTTAGTTAGGAATATCGATAGTTTTGATTGTATTTACCATATCAATAAAATACATGCAATGCTGGTCAAATTTGTTTTTCTTTTGATCATGAGTGGTAGTAATTTACACAGACATGGTAATGTGGAAGTTTCTTAAATTGTTAGGCTAAAGACAAAACAAATCCGTCATATCTCAAACTTTACTTTTTATTTGTTTTTATGGTTATCACATTCAAAGGAAACATCAGTTCCAAGGTTTAATTCAACTCCATTCAAAATCCATCTAAAATGATACACTGAAAACTATCGATATTTATCGCAATACTTGCTTGCAATAACAATAGTTATCGCAATAGTTTCTTTCAATATCAATAGTTATCGCAATAGTGATTATCACACCAATAGTCATCCCTGCTATTTAAGTACCACAGAAAATTCATACAAGGCACTGTATTTTATAAAGTTGATACTTGTGTTAATTTTATTTCCTATGCGAGTATTGGTTTTGTTACCGGTAAGATGTGGCAGATGTCATTGAAAATATTTCAAACAAAACTATTTGTTCATGTTGCAGTTGTATTATGTTTTGTTTTTTTAATTGGAATGTTTGATTGTGATTATCACTTCAATAAGACTTTTTTTTCATGAAAGATAACACACACACTAATTTGCCTCTGTCTCAAAAGGGTGCTCAGACAGTATGAACTCTGTTAAAAGATATCTTTCATTCCAAAATGATCATTGACAAATGGGACCGAGTTTGTTTGAGCGATCCTCAATGACCCGTACTTGAGAGAAGCTTGAGACAGAACTGCTAGTTTGACCCAAAAAGCTGAGGTCATCATCTAAAACCAACGTCACTTGCAACAATGATCCACAAGAGACACTGCCATTTTAATTAAATTTTACTAATGAAAAAGTCTCTGCTTTCTTTGTAGGCCGCTTCAGAGGTTGGGACGAGGATGACTTTGATGATGACAAGCTGTCCGACACAGGTCAACGTGACCATGACAACAAAGGGGAATCCCCGAGATGCCTGCCTCAGCCTGAAGAGGCTGCCCCCAACCCCAGCCCAAACACCCTTATAGCCGTAGCTAACCGCGACCACGGAGGACAGGACGTCAGGTACTGACACATTCAATTATCGCAGAGCATCCAGAACAAATTTGATTTAATTAGCAAAGACGTTCCCGAAAGAAAAAGAACATTTGCATTTTTTTATATTAGAATGTTAATTTGAATTTGGTTAATTGAATAAATATCATTTGATCAGATTTTGTTTTATGACTCATAGATTTTATTTTAGGGGTTCTGGTGATTTATCAAATTGATTTGAAATGTCAGTTTCCTGTGAGCCAAAGATATTCCCAGAAGAGAAATAAACGTTTGCATTTTATTGTGTGTTAAGGTTTATTTAATTTAATAAATATTATTTGATTAGATTTTGTTTTAGGATGCGTAAAGATTGACTTTTTTGGTGCAGTAAAATTGATATGGAGGTTTGAAATATATTGATTTAAAATAGCTTCGATGTAAGGACCCCTTAGGGTGTCCTCATCCCAAGCAACGGATGCTGGTCGTAAGAGGTGACTTAATGGATTGGGTGATCAGACTTAGTGACCGGGTTGATGGTGTGTCATCATACCCCGATGGTGTGGATCATTGCAGGTCCAGATTTGATTATTTACAGGCCGCCATCATGGAGCTGAAATATTGCTGAGTGTGGTGTTGAACAAACAATATGTGAGGCTTCATTGCCCAGACTGCATTTGTATAGCCACGTGGTGATTTAGTTGTAGTGCACAATCACTGAATCTTGAAGAGCATCATACACCTATGTCAGCTTCCCATGCAGAGAGAATCTATCCGCTTGCAGGACATTCAGTCGGCTTGGCAAGCTGGCAGGAGCTGAGAGTCCCACCCAGGCCCCGAACCAGGAGTCCCATAACAGTCGGCACAGTGCGGAGAAGCTTCCTACTGAGAAGTCCAGGAGTCCGACCCATTCCTCCAAGTCCAAGAAGAACCAAGGACAACACAGCGCACAGAGAGGTTCTGGAGAGATGGACGGCAAGTCTACAGGTATAATATGTGTCATATTCAATGTTTTTGTGACCTAGTTGATAATCTCAGAGGTGACATCTCCATGTTACTCTATCTCTGTCTTTGAAAAAGTAAGTAATTGTGAATATGAGATAAAATGAATACTGATATTTTTAGCCTCTCTTCTGGTGATGTCAGTTACCTATGTAACTTTGTGCCTTTGCTTCATGCAGAGAGTAGTCCTGAGAAACATGTAAGAGAGAGACAGCAGTGTGTTTGCATTACAGTATTTCCTCTATTAGACGCCGGGACTCTAATAGAAGCTGGGTCAATTGTTCAGTGCAAAAAAATTGAAGCCGAGCCTCCAATAGACACCGGGTCGATCAATTGGTACAATTCCAATCTACGGATATCTACGAACACAAAATATTTCCATTTTGTGACGATTCGGGATATTCGTGGTCATATTTAATTTGGGGGTATTAATAGAAGCCGGGCCTCTAATAGACGCCGGGCCTGTAATTGACGCCAGGTCAAAGGCTTGTCCGAAATAATTAGAAGCCTGGGCATCTAATAGAGGAAATACGGTACTTGTGCTAATTGTCATTGCAACATTTGTGTTATTGTTTTCATGTTAATTGACTTCCAGGTAAAGGATCACTTTTTGAGCTCTTGCAACTTTGCATATTGGTTGTCGAAAATCGACTATACAGGAAGCCTGGTCTAAATATTGGTGTCATTTATAAAAAGTAAAATATTTCCTTAAGTTGCTGAGCACATTTTTATATAAAGTGAGCATGTTTTTATGCCACTTTTAGCAATAATCCAGCATGGTCAGAAACTCCAGAAATTGGCTTCACAACTTGTACCTTTGTGGGGAATCGAACCCGGGCCTTCGGTGTCACTACCCATCTATAGTCTATATTTTTGTAGCATGTTATTAGGCTCTAAGAACACTTTCAACTGCTTGTGCAACCAGGGAGCGGCCTACAACACCGGGATCGGGAGAGCACCGTGAAGAGACGCAAGAAAAACGAAGCTGCAGCTGCAGAAGCTGCGGAGAACATCAAGAAGTTCGGCATCTGTGTCGTCCCAATCAGGATGTCCCTGCTGTTTGCAGGTGCGTGTTGAATCCCATTGTCCCTAGAATGTTGAGACAGTCAAGTGTGTGGGTAACAGACGGACAAGTCCACTAACAACATGATACGCAGTATGAGCAGAGCTCATTCAGCATGAGCCATACATCATGAAAACAATAATCATGTCAACATTGTATAGTCTAGAAGTTAATTTAAGGTACTGACGTTTACTACAATATCTGTAAAAGTATCGGACCTACTCCAGTCAAAGTTGGTATGAGATTATTAAACAGTCATACATAACTGTATATTACATTTAAAGAAAAATGAAAGATGCTTGCGCTGAGACATCATGAAATCTAATGCTAACACCATATTCGTGCCTGCGTGATTCCCGTGCAACCTTTCGAGTTGAGTTGATTGGTTCAACTGTGTCATATGGCCCCGTGACGCAGGGGTAGCATTATGCAGATGGCTGTTACAATGAATGCTCGTTCCACCCGTGATGAACAGGTCTGGTTGTTGATGAAATATAGTGATAGCTAAATAGATTTTTTATTCATACACCGATTGTCTTTAAATGTAATATCCAGTTAAGTATGACTGTTTAATAATCTCATACCAACTTTGACTGGAGTAGGTCCAATCAGCGTTAGAAATTGGCACTAGTCCTGTAGTCCTTACCAAACTAGCCAATGGAAAAGGTATCCTAGTGACTAGTAGAGATTGGCCAATTTTAAGGGTTTTGCTATATGCTATCATTATAAGGACTAGTAGACAAAAACTGTTAGTTTCTAACCCTGACAATAGTTTTTCAGATATTGTAGTAAACGTCGGTACCTTAAATTAACTTCCAGACAATAATCTTAAATGTCCTGCCTATCGTATGTCTCGCTGTGCTGTTTGCAGGCATGACGAGTTTGACTGGGCGGCTGCAGAAAGCTGTATCTGGCATAGAGGATGTGTTCATCTCGGTGGCACTGGACAGTGCACTGATGACTGACAAGCAGAAGGCAGACCTCAACCCCATGATCATCCAGATCCAGTCTGCGACAAACCTTCCAGAAACACCCATGTCCTACCAGGAACTGCAGACAAGGTGGGTGGCAGCTAGCTCAGATAGGCTTTCTGGAACGCTATCTTTCTTTCGTTCTTGGTTGTTTAATGCCCCACACAGCAATATTCCAGCTATGTGATGGTAATCTGTAAATGAACAAATCTGGACCACACAATCTAGTGATTGACATCTTCAATCTTTGCAATTGGGATGCAATGACATGCATCAACCAAGTCAGCAAGGCTGACTACCTGATCCTGTTAGTCGCCTCTTACAACTAGCATAGTCGCCTTTTACGGCAAGCTTAGTCGCCTCTTACAAGAAGCAGAGGCTGCTGAAGATCAATTCATCTTCACAGGGGCCAGGTTGTTATCACATTCATCATTCACCGGGTGATGGGGCAAGGAGTAGCCCTGAAACATCATTACACATAGTCAGGCTGTTTTTGTCCGCAACAAGTTTCCTGTCATGTTATTTTGATATGGCACAATGGATAACATTTCTGCTGCAAAGAGTTCCACAACTGCTAATGGCAATGTAGCAGCCATAAAATTTCCAAGTCTCGTGATGGTATTCGAAACCACGGACCTTCTGATCAATGGTCGGACGCCTTGTCCACAAGACCAAAGAGGTAACCCCGTCAGGAAGCTGACAAGGTAAGGATGTCATCTGTGGGAAGACTCCACGCCCTGCTACATATTCCCCCGTCAACAGAAGGCATGTCCCAGGCCGCATAGTAGGGTACTGAGGCTTACTTTGCTGAAATTTAATATGAACGTGCTCAGCCCCACTTTGAGCGCCAATGTAGCGGCCATAAAATTTCCGAGTCTCATGATGGGATTCGAACCACGGACCTTCTGATCAGAGGTCGGACGCCTTGTCCACATGACCAAAGAGGTAACCCCGTCAGCAAGCTGACAAGGATGTCATCTGTGGGATGATTACACGCCCTGCTACACCAACATATTAAAATATATACAAATTATTAGCCAAGTATCATGAATATATGTTGGGAATACAAATTGAATTATTGAATTTTAGGATAACCTCTCCTAATGATTGATTGAACAATTACCTGTTTAGTATATTGCTACTCTTGATGAACATATATTTGTTGAAATTGTCTTTGAAATTTTCATTCTGGTAGGATTTGAGAAAGAAGTAGTTAAAAATGAATATCTTCATTGACTGTGATGTGTTCATCAGCAGATTCCTGGCCAAATCACAGTGCTGGATTTTAGAATGTCATGGTAGAATAAGAATAAGACTTTCTCAAATGT
Source organism: Haliotis cracherodii (assembly GCF_022045235.1). Classification (NCBI taxonomy): domain Eukaryota; kingdom Metazoa; phylum Mollusca; class Gastropoda; order Lepetellida; family Haliotidae; genus Haliotis; species Haliotis cracherodii. The sequence continues at coordinate 10,699,528 of NW_027266319.1, forward strand.
TTTGTTTGTATGTCATAAAAGTAATGTTTGCCAAATAAGTGTCTCACTGTATCCTGCAATACACCATGTAATAAATTCATGTTATTTTACCTTTGAAAGTTTTAAACACTAACCATTTATCAGCACATGGGTTCGGGGTTCAATCCCTGGTCATGTCATACCAAAATATGTTAAAAGATGGTACTTGTTGTTACCCTGCCTGGCGCTCCCCATTAAGCGGCTAAAAGAAGGACTGGTCAGCTCGGAGTCAGTATACTGTGTGTGAGTGGGGTATTCATGTTAAACTGCAGCATGGTGTCTCAGTGAGCTAGCACTATAAATCGGCATCAGTCCGGACTAGTACAAGCAGCCACACACACACATACGTACATGCACGTCGCTATATAAGTGCAATAACCTTGGACGCAATGTTAAACACCATTTCACCTCACCTCACCTTCACTTTGAATACAATGATATAGTATGGGGTATTAGCAGTTTGATTAAACAATAGCAATTTCTTTGCACATGCTTGACATGTATTCTAACCACCCTGAAATCAATAGCAGGAAATGCCAAATATGGCATTTTGAGTTGTGATAGGTCACGTCAACCATCAAACATTGTAAAGATTTGAAGTGTTATTACGCAGGCTAGCATGTCAATCTTTGAACATAAACAAGAAATATTCTTTAAACATCACTTTTCGCATGCCTTTCATCTTAATCTTTTTTGGCTAGGTTGCCAAGAACAAAGACCTGGGCAGATGGCAACTGTCATGTCTTCAAGATGAACATGTGTAATGAGGTCCAGATGTGACACAGATCCCTTAGTTTAACCATTATGATGAACATGCAACATTTATACAAATAAAACTGACGATTCCAGCTCTTCTCTGACTTAACCATAATTCTCTATAATTTTGTATAATGACCTGCAGTTGCTTCAGTTTTACTTGTTTAAAGGGGCAGTCGGGTAGCCTAGTGGTTAAAGCGTTCGCTCATCACGCCGAAGACCTGGGTTCAATTCCCGACATGGGTACAATGTGTGAAGCCCATTTCTGGTGTCCCCTGCCATGATATTGCTGGAATATTGCTAAAAGCGGCGTAAAACCATACTCACTCACTCACTCACTTGTTTAAATTTTGCTTGTTCAGAATGGCCAGCTAATTCCTGTCTCAAATTCAACTGTGACATCATCAGTGTCATGTAGATCTTTTTGAAGTTACGAGAAGGTGATGAATATTAAACTGTAATAAAGAAGTTATTACTTGATAGGATAAAAAGGTTAACTAAGGTGTGCTGTGAAATATGAAACCCAGAAGTTCATGCAAGTGTTGAAGCAAATATTTCTGTTTTCAGATGCAAGCCAGTGTACTGTAAATACCAGTTCTTCAAACAGCCCGTTCACGTCACCTTGGGTAAAGAACATGCTCGCAACATCTACTGGGACGACATCAGCGTAGCCCTGCTAGGTATGGAAACATTATAATGTCGTATGTCATCCATGCAAAGTAATTGGCATCGAAGTAAATCCGATGACACAGGTGGCTTTTCAATAGTACCATTGACATCTCCCCTTAGCGTGTCTTGTCATGTGTTCCAATGTTGAAATTACCAATTTTAAAGATTTAATCCAGTTTTGTTCTTTTCAGATTGTGTTTATATTAAAATCTTCTCTGATTATGGTGAATATGCAGAATAGCTGATACCCTAGGCAGTGTTCTTAACTATGTTGTGTTTATATGTCACGGGGCCCTTGTCATAATGCTGGTTGTAGAAAAAAGCGTGAAATGTTCATAGAAAATAAGAAACCTATGGCCAGAAACCACCAGGACTTAGGACCCCTTAGTGATCTCAATGCTACGAGACCCGTGAAGATTCCGGGGTAGAATAGGTCTTCAGCAACCCATGCTTGCCGTAAAAGGCGACTATGCTTGTCGTAAAAGGCAACTAATGGGATCGGGTGCTCAGGCTCGCTGACTTGGTTGATGCATGTCATCGATCCCAATTGCGTGGATCGATGCTCATGATATTGATCACTGGATTGTCTGGTCCAGACTCGATTATTTACAGACTGCCGTCATATAGCTGGAATATTGCTGAGTGCGGCGTTAAGCAACAAACCAACAACAAAAAAACCACAAAAAAAAAACCAACCATTCAACTCAGTGCTACGAGTGTGCAGCCAGCTGTGCATTTGTGAACCCATTCAACAGGTGAACAGCATAAGGTCACCCCCAAATAAAACTTGCAATAATTGGTATGTCAGTAGCTGATACATGGATGTCCCAAGTCCAGCTAAATAAGAATAAGTAGATGTTTCTCATGTCTTTTTTCAAACTGATAAGGGGGGACTTTTGAACAATTTTCATGAGAACAAAAACAAACGAGGAAGGTCAGCATCTTATATATTTATTCTCAAGTCAAGTTGAACAATCATGTATACATCAACTTTTTAAACATTTTGAGCTTTGGTAATGATTAAACCCCAAAGCGGCCATAAAATGTCCGAGTCCTGTGATGGGATTCGAACCTCGGACCTTCTGATCTGAGGTCGGACGCCTTGTCCACATGACCAAAGAGGTTAACCCCGAGAGCAAGCTGACAAGGTAAGGATGTCATCTGTGGGATGACTCCACGCCCTGCAACACATATGACAGAAAAATATCTGATGGGGAAAATGAGATATTTTGTTTTGTTTTTAGGATCGTCATAAAATTGTGCAGGTTTTTAAAGAAATCCTGATTCCCCAGAATAAAAAATTGTGCAGGTTTTTTTTTTGTCCTTAATGTACTAGTTGGGATACTTTTGAATATCCAGCCTTGAAACACTACAATAGAAATGATGAGATCAGTAAAGACATACTTAAACACATTCAGGCACCATGGAGCAGTCCGAGCTAAGGGAGTACCTGAACGGTCCGGCGCTGGAGATCGAGGTGCATGATCGGGACCGGAAGGAGGAGAATGTCAAGTTGAAGCCAACATTGTTCGGGGATGACCTTGAAGATGAAAAGATCAGCAGTGTTGGCACAGTTACCAGTAAGTTACCGATGTTCTAGAGATCTTTTCCAGAGATTAGGTTTCCATGGTTACCATTAGTTTTTTAGTCAGGTATTGCCCTTTGCTTGTCATCAGTACAGTCTCGACATCAAGTTACGAGGGGCGTTCAATAAGTTTTACAACATTTTTTTTTTCAATATAATCTCCATTCACCTCAATACACTTATTCCATTTGTCCTTCAAGCTTTTAATACCACTTCTATAGAAATCTGCAGATTGGCCCCCTAACCACGCCTCTGTGGCAGCCTTTATGTCCTCGTCATCCTGGAAGCGTCTTCCACGTAGGGCAGCTTTCATTTGCCAGAACAGGAAATAGTCACTGGGGGCTAAGTCTGAGCTGTAGGGTGGATGATTTAACTGTACCGAAAAGACTTAGGGACTATTTCCTTCACGTTTCATGTGAGGAATCTAGATCTGATTAGGTCTCAAGTGTCGTATGTAGCTCACACAAGGCAACTAAGCTTTAGATCAGGTATGTATGTCATTATATTTTTTTTCTTTGACCTTTCCTCATGCAATGAAACAGGGGTTTATCTGGTTCAAATAGGCTTCCACGATATTGGTTTCATATCGCTGACTGTGGCATGCAACATCACTCACTACTCTGTTTATTCTGTTCCACCTTCGGGGGCACGGGTGACCCAGTCGTCTTAAACGCAGCGATTCGCTGTGCAGAGTTGTGTCACTTGGCACGCCAGAAACCTATGATTGTTGGTTCGAATTGTGAGCCCCTATGTTTCTAGGTTTGAAGATCGATACCCGTGCTCGTGGGTTTCACCGAATTGGTAAACGTCTGAGACCTGCATCACTTCGGGCTTTCCTCCCACATTAAGCTGACACGCCGCGATATAATTGGAATACTGTTAACATCGGCGTTAAACCCAACTCACTCACTCACTCACTCACTCGGTTCCACCTTCACAGGTCGCAGAACACTGCACAACCCATTCCAGGGCCGCAACAAGCCCTGGGATCCATCTGGCTTGGCCCAGGTGGACCTGTCCGAACTCCTGCTGGGACATCGCTACCTGCACCTCAAGCTGCCCATCCAGAACGCAGCCATTCCGGACATGCTAGGCAGTGAGACGAGGCCAGACGGGCGGGTCATCGGCATCGCTGGAGCTGTGGACGGGCCAGGTAGACATCTTGTACCTCTGGCTCATATGCAGACTTGGTTGGCTTGCTGAGAAGTTATAAACTTTTATCAAAAGACACGATGGTTCAAAACTGTATATCATCCAAAGTCAACCTTGCAACTTTTTCAGTAAACAGTATTAACCAGCAACTTGAGTGAAAAATAGACAGTAGCAGAGTAGGGGGCACGGGTGGCCCAGTCATCTAAGGCACCGCGATTCGCTGTGCAGAGTTGCGTCCCTTGGGCACGCCAGAAACCTATCATTGTGGATTCGAATAATGGTTCTTCCCGATTATGTTTCTAGGTTTGCCTTGCTCGTGGGTTTCACTGAAGTGGTAAATGCCTGAAACCTGCATCTCTTCGGGATTTCCTCCCACATGAAGCTGACACGCCGCGTTATAACTGGAATACTGTTAAAAGCGGCGTTAAACCCAACTCACTCACTGACTCAGTAGCAGAGTAATGTAATTTGACTGTGATGTCATGGTAACCCATGGCCTCAGAATTATCTGCAAAGCATAGCGACATCTACAAGGAAATCTGGCTTGATCTAACCCAAGCAATATCTCCTGTGAAAACCAGTTTTGTATGATCAATATAAGTATCCCTCTACTGGTTTATGCCTGGAACGAATATTCATTTAATCCTTACAGTACCTTGTGTTTGGTTCAAAATAAAGAACAATAATGCACTCTATTTTGGTCTGGCAGATTCATGTTTACCCAACCAAAGGGAGACTACTCTTGTGATTTTTGTGTTTTACATCTGGCCATGCTAATCATGATTATTTTCTTACCTATCAGTTGACCGCCCACTCTCCGCTGGTCACTACCAGAATGCCAGCGCCACTTTGAAAGTGAAAATTGAACTTGCCTTTCCTCTCACAACACCATCTCGTGTCTCTGCCAAAGAACCCTTACTCAGCACTAATGAGGTGGGTAGCTGAGTTTCAATTCAGTTTCTATTTTTTCAAATAAAAAAGTTATGGATTTGAACATTATTTGGGGACTGATCATATATTAAAGGAAGGGGTTTCATCAATTTCCCTGGGTAAAGCTATGCCTCCAGTAGTTTGGGTTTCCAGGGAACACCTGCCCCCCTTTCAAGTAACACTCAATCTCATTAAAATCAGATCTCAGATCTCGCTATCACTAAACAAAGATCTGAGGACATCACATTACAGGTCACGTCAGAACAACCTTTCATCCAACCAATCAGATCGTCGCTTACCAGATCATGAAAGTGACGGACGGAATGTGTTTTCTAATCATGCAACATCAAAAAATATAACAGAGAGTATTCCAAACAACAGTTACAGGTTTTATGATTATATCCATACAATCTAGGCCATCTATAAACCATTCCAGAATGTTCTTTTTATCAGTTTTAATTTTTTTAATCGAGAATGTCAAAATATGTTTTGAAGCGTAGTCGCCAGTTTGAAACTTGTGTTGTAAAGCCCTAGAAAGCTGCCTTCTGATTGGCTAATGTCGATTTCTTGTCAGTCATTTCATTGGTCGGTCAAAGTTTGTGAAAGGTTGTTCTGACGTGACCCGTGGGATGTCCTCAGATCTTTGTTTAGCGGAAGCGAAAACTAAGCTCTGATTTTAATGAGATTGAGCAACTCTACAATGGATCATTTTTATATCATCATGGGTATTCCGGGTTAGAATTGGTCCCCAGCATCCTATGCTGGTCACAAGAGATGGATCAGGTGGTCAGACTCAGATGACTTGGTTGGTAACTTGTCAACATACCCTGACAGTATCAGTGCTCATTGTATCAATCATTGGATTGTCTGGTCCAGACTCAGTTGTTTACAGTCCATTGTCATATGGCTGAAATGTTGCTGAGTGGCATCAAACAACAAATACACACACACACAGTTGTTACATCATTCATTAAAATCAGTCTCAATACAACCAATTGCTTTTCCTAGGGAAAGACTGCCCCTACTTTCAAGCAACACCATTAAACTTCAGTGTTTTTGTCATTCACCAGTGTTCCTGTTTATCGGTAATTACCAGTAGAGAAATTAGGCTAGGACCAGTATTTCATGTGACTGCCAGTCCCTGTGGACCGGCAAATAAAGTTCCTTATAAATCTTTGTTGTTGAACAAAACATTGACCATAGTCAATAAATAATATTTTTCGAACAAAGTCAGCTAGCCTGTTATCATCAGCGTTTCCCGTTGTCTATTAATAGTGTATTATTTTAAGGAAATAATATGTCACCTTGTTTCAAGGTTAAATATCTATTTGTAGTGACTTAGCCTTGAACCAAAGTGAAATACCAATATTCAGGAAAAAAGAGAAAATTGAACTTCAAGTGAATGATGTCTAGTATTTAAATAAGTTAATTCAGAAATTATGTCAATGAATTTGTCAGCAATTTTCATATAATTTTTATTTGTTCAAAGTTGGGACTGACAATATTTGGGTGGGACTGGCAGTTTTTACTGTTGTCAGTCCGCAGGGACTGGCAGTTTCAAAAGCCAGCAGGAACACTGTTCATTAAAATCGTAGTCATGTTAATGTAGGCAAAGAATGGCCTCCCACACAGGATAGCTCACACCGATACAAATTGTGATACCAGTTTGCTCTATCCCTATTAATAATTTTTCTGTATTATTTATTTTGTTGACACCAAGCCTCTCTGGTCCATGTTTCTTTCGATTTCGGCAAGTTTGGAAAGTGAAAACCTTCTGTTTCGAAACTGACAAGATTTGCACAAAAATAGAAAGTTTTGAGAACAAATGAGCTTATATTGTTTCAGTGTCCATTTGGCCGCATTGTTTTCCTGTTCGACTACAAGAATGTGCTGATGCTGCACAAGCTCCAGAGCCTCATCACCAGCATCAACGCCCATGCCCTGGAGCTGGACGACATGCCGCAACACGTCATCAACGCCGCCCTCTCCACCTACAAGCTCTCAGCGTCAGTAAACATACTCTCTACATCATGTCAAGAAGATATAGCAGGACCAGCCCACTTGCACAGATTGATCATAGAGCTATGCTGTCTGTCTGTGTTAGACCAGCCCTCTTGCACAGATTGATCATAGAGCTATACTGTCTGTCTGTGTTAGAGCAGCCCACTTGCACAGATTGATCATAGAGCTATGCTGTCTGTCTGTGTTAGAGCAGCCCACTTGCACAGATTGATCATAGAGCTATACTGTCTGTCTGTGTTAGACCAGCCCACTTGCACAGATTGATCATAGAGCTATACTGTCTGTCTGTGTTAGACCAGCCCACTTGCTCAGATTGATCATAGAGCTATACTGTCTGTCTGTGTTAGAGCAGCCCATTTGCACAGATTGATCATAGAGCTATACTGTCTGTCTGTGTTAGACCAGCCCACTTGCACAGATTGATCATAGAGCTATACTGTCTGTCTGTGTTAGACCAGCCCATTTGCACAGATTGATCATAGAGCTATACTGTCTGTCTGTGTTAGAGCAGCCCACTTGCACAGATTGATCATAGAGCTATACTGTCTGTCTGTGTTAGACCAGCCCACTTGCACAGATTGATCATAGAGCTATACTGTCTGTCTGTGTTAGAGCAGCCCACTTGCACAGATTGATCATAGAGCTGTACTGTCTGTCTGTGTTAGACCAGCCCACTTGCACAGATTGATTATAGAGCTATGCTGTCTGTCTGTGTTAGACCAGCCCACTTGCACAGATTGATCATAGAGCTATACTGTCTGTCTGTGTTAGACCAGCCCTCTTGCACAGATTGATCATAGAGCTATACTGTCTGTCTGTGTTAGAGCAGCCCACTTGCACAGATTGATCATAGAGCTATACTGTCTGTCGGTGTTAGACCAGCCCATTTGCACAGATTGATCATAGAGCTATACTGTCTGTCTGTGTTAGAGCAGCCCACTTGCACAGATTGATCATAGAGCTATGCTGTCTGTCTATGTTAGACCAGCCCTCTGGCACAGATTGATCATAGAGCTATACTGTCTGTCTGTGTTAGACCAGCCCTCTTGCACAGATTGATCATAGAGCTATACTGTCTGTCTATGTTAGACCAGCCCACTTGCACAGATTGATTATAGAGCTATACTGTCTGTCTATGTTAGACCAGCCCACTTGCACAGATTGATCTTAGAGCTATGCTGTCTGTCTGTGTTAGACCAGCCCACTTGCACAGATTGATCTTAGAGCTATACTGTCTGTATGTGTTAGACCAGCCCACTTGCACAGATTGATCATAGAGCTGTACTGTCTGTCTGTACTGTGCTCTATGCTCTATGCTGTATGCTCTATGAACACTGTGTGTATGTGGGCCTTATTGAATGATAGGTGCACACTTATTTTTCTTAAATAATCCAGATTTTAAAAACATTTTTTCAGTTCTTTGTTCCTGCTGCATCAGTGAACAAATACACACTGTTTTTTATTCAGGTAATTTTTCACCTCTCATCAGGAAAATATAAAAAGAAATGTGAGCAGGTCATCTCAATTATAAATAAGATTGCTTCTGGCAAGTGTGTTATAGTCATATTGTCAACACCAACAAGAAAAATGTACTGTGCACCTGTATGTAGTATTTTTTTCGAGGTGATATTGGTTTTGGTAGTTTTTGAGATTTAGACCTCATATACCACAAGTGATATGTCAGTCAATACTGAATTTCTCAGGCTATGGTTTTGTGTTGACAGAGAACAGCAGCAGAGCCGTGAGCTGGACATCATTACCGGCTTCCAGGTGCTGGACGGGAACATGCATCTGTTTGTGATGGAGGGACTCCGGGACAAGGCCGTGCATGTACTGTGGGAGGCCCTGCCCCAGCCACACGACTCAGGTCAGTACTGTGGGAGGCCCTGCCCCAGTGACACGACTCAGGTCTGTACTGTGGGAGGCCCTGCCCCAGCCACACGACTCAGGTCAGTACTGTGGGAGGCCCTGCCCCAGTGACACGACTCAGGTCTGTACGGTGGGAGGCCCTGCCTCAACCACACCACTCAGGTCAGTACTGTGGGAGGCGCTGCCCCAGTGACACGACTCAGGTCTGTACTGTGGGAGGCCCTGCCCCAGCCACACGACTCAGGTCAGTACTGTGGGAGGCCCTGCCCCAGCCACACGACTCAGGTCAGTACTGTGGGAGGCCCTGCCTCAACCACACCATTCAGGTCAGTACTGTGGGGGGCCCTGCCTCAACCACACCATTCAGGTCAGTACTGTGGGAGGCCCTGCCTCAACCACACCAGTCAGGTCAGTACTGTGACATGCCCTGCTCCAGCCACACAACTCTGTCAGATATTATGACATGATGGCATACCTCTTAAACAGACAATAATATCATACACACTCACTTACTCATTGTACACTATATTTAACTCAGCAAACCCTTTTCTTAATTCTTTTCTGAAACGTTTCCGTTCATTCCTGTTGTGTTTTCGTCACAGATGTGACAGTGCTGTTCAACTCGGACATGTTGTTCAGCAGCCGCCTGTACGGCCCCCTGGACGTCGACATGTGTCGTGTGAAGCTCCATGAGCCGCTCTCCATCATCACCCAGCAGTCCTTGCTGTATGTCAGGGACATGGTCCCTAAACCATGCTTCCAGGCCCTGGTCAAACTAGAGCAGGTCAGTGTTAGAGGTGGAACTGTTCACTGTTAGTTACCTTGGGCAAACTAGAGGTCAGTGGTACAGGTGGAACTGTTCACTGTTGGTTACCTTGGTCAAACTAGAGGTCAGTGGTAGAGGTGGAACTGTTCGCAGTTTGTTGCCTTGGGCAAACTAGAGGTCAGTGGTAGAGGTGCAACTGTTCACAGTTTGTTGCCTTGGGCAAACTAGAGGTCAGTGGTAGAGGTGCAACTGTTCACAGTTTGTTGCCTTGGGCAAACTAGAGGTCAGTGGTAGAGGTGGAACTGTTCACTATTGGTTACCTTGGTCAAACTAGAGGTCAGTGGTAGAGGTGGAACTGTTCGCAGTTTGTTGCCTTGGGCAAACTATAGCAGTCAGTGTTAGAGGTGCAACTGTTCACTGTTGGTTACCTTGGGCAAACTAGAGGTCAGTGTTAGAGGTGCCACTGTTCACTGTTGGTTACCTAGGGCAAACTAGAGGTCAGTACCTTGGTCAACTAGAGCAGGTCAGTGGTAGTGGTGGAACTGTTCACCATTGATTGTCTTGGTAAAACTAGAGCAGTCAGTGGTAGAGGTGGAACTGTTCACCATTGATTGTCTTGGGCAAACTAGAAGTCAGTGGTAGTGGTGGAACTGTTCACTGTTAGTTACCTTGGGCAAACTAGAGCAGTCAGTGTTAGAGGTGGAACTGTTCAAGATTGGTTACCTTGGGCAAACTAGAGCAGGTCAGTACCTTGGTCAAACTAGAGCAGGTTAGTGTTAGAGGTGCAACTGTTCACTGTTGGTTACCTTGGGCAAACTAGAGGTCAGTACCTTGGTCAAACTAGAGCAGGTCAGTGTTAGAGGTGGAACTGTTCACTGTTAGTTACCTTGGGCAAACTAGAGCAGTCAGTGTTAGAGGTGGAACTGTTCAAGATTGGTTACCTTGGGCAAACTAGAGGTCAGTGGTAGAGGTGGAACTGTTCACTGTTAGTTACCTTGGTCAAACTAGAGCAGTCAGTGTTAGAGGTGGAACTGTTCACTGTTGGTTGCCTTGGTCAAACTAGAGGTCAGTGGTAGAGGCGCAACTGTTCACTGTTGGTTACCTTAGTCAAACTAGAGCAGGTCAGTACCTTGGTCAAACTAGAGCAGTCAGTGTTAGAGGTGGAACTGTTCAAGATTGGTTACCTTGGGCAAACTAGAGGTCAGTGGTAGAGGTGGAACTGTTCACTGTTGGTTACCTTGGGCAAACTATAGCAGTCAGTACCTTGGTCAAACTAGAGCAGGTCAGTAGTAGAGGTGGAACTTCACCATTGATTGTCTTGGTCAAACTAGAGCAGTCAGTGTTAGAGGTGGAACTGTTCACCATTGATTGTCTTGGTCAAACTAGAGCAGTCAGTGTTAGAGGTGGAACTGTTCACTATTGGTTACCTTGGGCAAACTAGAGGTCAGTGGTAGAGGTGGAACTGTTCACCATTGATTATCTTGGTCAAACTTCAGCAGTCAGTGTTAGAGGTGGAACTGTTCACAGTTCATTGCCTTGGGCAAACTAGAGGTCAGTGGTAGAGGTGCAACTGTTCACAGTTCATTGCCTTGGGCAAACTAGAGCAGGTCAGTGGTAGAGGTGGAACTGATCACCATTGGTAACATCAGTCAAACTGGTGTAATAGAGGTACTATTCCTAGAATTATACACAAAGATAAGAATTGTTTGGTAACTTCTTATTTTCTCACTTGAGAAAACCTTTGAAATGTTTATTAGTAAAACTTATCAAGTTACTTTGGAAAATATCAGGTCACTTATGTGACATTCCGTCCTGACTTACATGTCACTTCTGGTGTAATTGTTAGAATATGCTTGTAACATTATGTGTCTCTCACAGCTGTGCAGACTGAAGAAGTTCCGCGATGCCATCAGAAACAGCTTGTTCCCCACGGCCGACATGGTCATCTCCATGAGCAGGGAGTTTGGTGTGCCATTCACGTCCGAGGACCTCCAAGGTAAACACCAACAGTAAACCTGTCCTGTGTGTAGGGTGTGTGTGTGTATGGCACTCTGCAATGTTCCAGCTGTATGACAATGTCCTGTAATCAAGCCTGGACCACACAATCCAGTGAACAATATTGTGAGTGAAGGGTCATCCAGCATTATTAAAATGGAGACTTCCAAATTATGCCTACAACAGGGGAGAGGGGGGGGTGGGGCCTTTATCCTACCTCCGTATCTGCCTATGTGATGAATGGTCCATGACATCAAGGTGTATGTCATGCATACAACCAAGTCACCAAGCCTGACCACCTGATCCACCAGTGACCTATTCCAAGAACATAGCTGAGAACCTATACCAACACAGAATCTGAACGGGGTCATTCTGTAGAGAGATGTCGTAATAACTCCAGTATGTCGCTGATTAAAATCAGTTCTTAGTTCTCGTTATCGCAAAACAAAGATCTGAGGACATCCCATTTTTAGTTCTCGTTATCGCAAAACAAAGATCTGAGGACATCCCATTTACGGGTCACGTCAGAACGACCTTTTATCCAACCAATCAAAGCGTCGCTTACGAAATCATGAAAGTGACAATCAGAATGTGTTTTATAATCATGCAACCTAGAAAACCTTAACACGGGGTATCCCGAACGACAGTTATGGCTCGTAAGACTGATTCCGTCAAAATTATTGTCTGTCTCTCGCTTCCGTGGGTCAAACATTTGAACGGAGGAGGCATTGCACAGTACATGGGAAGTACTGTCATACAATCTCAACCATATATTAGACATTCCGGAATGTTCGTTTGTTCAGATTTCAAAATTTTAATCGAGAACTGTGCCAATATATTTTTCAAGCGTATTCTGAAATGGAAGTCGCCAGGTTGAAACGAGTGCTGTAAAGCTCGAGAAAGCTGCTTTCTAATTGGCTGATGTCGATTTCTTGTTTAGTCATTTCAGTGATCAGTCAAAGTTCGGGAAAGGTCGTTCTGACGTGACCTGTAATGGGATGTCCTCAGATCTTTGTTTAGCGGCAGCGAGAACTTACAGTGCCGTAGCGCCCCCTGTCCCCCCCTGGATTTTTTATAGAAAACATTTTTCCTTGTGAAAGTTGACTTGAATAAGAAGTGCATAATCTTATTTGCTCCCCCCCCCACAAAGTTAACTACGGCCTTGACTTAGATCTGAACTTAATGAGGTTGATGTAAAAGTTACTTTTCATCACCCCAGTTTGAGAAACAGGAGGATATAGTGATCACCATGTTTGTCCGACGACTTGCACCAGACTAGGGGGATATGTCATCTCCAGATGACTTGTTGGAAATTATTTTAGAATTTGGGAGAACAACCTGATGCTCTGTATTGCCGAGATCCTATCATTTAGTTGAGATGTTTCATAAGGAAGGACATGAGTATTCAGCATATGCACTTCATTCATTCATTATCATTCAGGCCTTCATTGGGAGTAGATCTGTAGAGGAGCCTTGTGGTCAGAGTGTTTTCTCGTCACACCGAAGACCTAGGTTTGATTCCCACATGTTATGACATGTGAAGCCCATCCACATTTCCTGCCATGATATTCATGGGCTTTTACAAGACAAGATGTAAAATTTTGTTTGTTTGTTTGTAGTTTAACGCAGCACTCGGGAATATTCCAGCTATATGCCGGCAGTCTGTAAATAATCGAGTCTTGACCAGACAATCCAGTGATTGATATCATGAGCATTAGTCTACGCAGTTGGGATAAGAGAACATGCATCAACCAAGTCAGCGAGCCTGACTACTTGATTTGGTTAGTTGCCTCTAACGACAAGCATAGTCGCCTCTTATGGCAAGCATGGATTGCTGTAGATGTATTCTCTACCTGGATCTTTACAAGTCAAAAACTCTTTCTTCATGGCCTAAGGGGATGGGGTGGTCAGGTCCGGTGACTTGGATGATGCATGTCTTCATGGATGGATGGGACTATTTGTGTTACAGAGCTGCAGCCAGTGGTTGAGAAGGAGGCTGTGATCATGGAGGAGAGGCCGTCTGCACCCCGCCCCTTCACCAGCCGGGAGTGGGCCCCCATCGACAACTACAACCTGGAGTATGTGGCAGGTATCGCTGACAGGGATGGCCGGAGACAGCACCACAACTACCTCAAGGAAAACATGGTCAGTAGCCATACCAGTTACTCAGGTTATTGTGGCTTCTACCATGAATTTGGAAATTACTCGATTCTGATTGGTGAGTCAAAGGAGGTTAAATCACAATAAACCCCTCTGATTGAAACAGCCAATTTGGCAGCCGCAGCACCGCATAAGCTAATATTCATAGAATTCTGTTCCAAATTCAATTTAGTGCAGTTAAATCTACGGGTAACCTAGCTCTGCAATGAAAACACAGCATGTTTATCTCCTAATTGAGCTATATGGGGATGTGTAACACATGTTATTTATTTTCAGATTCTTGGAATAATCTTTCGAATGTAAAAAACTTAAATCGTGATGCTGGGCAGTAATTGCAGGATTCAGACCAATGTTTGAAACCTGTATTCGAATCTGTTTTGAGATTGTTTGTTTTGTTAATATGTCGTATGCAACTTATTCCCAAAATACAGTAAACTATGGTTAAAACGAACTCAAAGGGACCACTATTTTTAGTTTGTAATCGTAGTTCGTTATAAGCATGTTCGTTATAAACGTAGTTAACTGTATTTCTAGTTACTGGACATATATGGCTTTACAAGTGTAGATTTAGTCTGCATATACTATTTGATAAACTGATAGTGGTTCAGTTTTTTAGGTACATATCTTTTTTCAGCAACAACCCTTCTCGTCAGTCTTGTTCCATACACTTCACTCAGTGAAGAGCACAAGAGACACTTCATAAAGATTATAAATATTACTTTGTGACATCATGACTTTAAACTGCATGTGCCCAGACAAATTGTATTCAGTTTAATGTTTTGATTTTTATCATTGTAGTTGACACGTAGATGTTGGTTCAGTTCCATTTGTAATTTAAAAGCATGCTCATTCTGGAATGGATTGGTTTGTTGATTGGTTTGTTGTTTAACGTCGCACTCAGCAATATTCCAGCTATATGAAGGCGGTCTGTAAATAATCGTCTGGACCAGACAATCCAGTGATTAATATCATGAGCATCGATCCACGCAATTGGGATCGATGACATGCATCAACCAAGTCAGCGAGCCTGACCACCCGATCCCATTAGTCGCCTTTTACGACAAGCATAGTCGCCTTTTACGGCAAGCATGGGTTGCTGAAGACCTATTCTACCCCGAATCTTCACGGAAACAAGAATGTAGGAAATAAAGAAATGAACACAATGTAAAAAATACTCTGTTACTATAGTTTTTCAGATTTTCTGCGGTCAGCACAGACAGCATGTTTAATACCATACAATGATAAAAATCATTACATTAAATTGAAAACAGTTTGTTTGGGTAAGTCTTAGACAGATGTTTTCTGTGGTCCTGACTATCACAAATACCGTATTCGACGTAATAAGCGCCCAGGGCGCTCTAAAAATTAGAAATAGGGGGCTCTTATTAGAATAGTATTTTGGTGAAAAAAAACAGAGTTGAAAGATAAATTTTGTGGTTTATGCTGACAGCCTGAAATGTTAATATACGACAGATATATTTTTCCAGAATTTAATTGCCCATAATTAAGGGTGCATATAACACACGAGTGCGTAGTATACGCAAATAAATATGTCTTGTGTACATTGATCAATCGACAGGGGTGCTAATTGGGATTGTTCACTAGCCAATATATTAGCAAATGTCGCCATGGGCGCTTATTAGAGCGGGGCGCTTATTACGTCGAATACGGTACATCGAATTCTTCCCATGAGGCTGATTTGTTTTACTATTTGACTTTTGGCTGATGTGCCTGTTGCTCCCCATAGGACGATGTGCAGGAGCAGAGCATCAAGAACAAGCTGGAGCGTGACCGGAACAGGCCTCAGACCATCAAGGCCGACGTCACCACGGCCCACAACTACAGCTCTCAGACTCTCAACTCCACAGAGCTCGGTCGGGAGAAGCTACGCAAGAGTCTGGCCTCGGTGAGTCCTTCGTTGGAGAAGGAGTGCAGTGTGTGGGTGTAGGTGGGTGGGTGGGTGCATGCGTGTGTAGTAGGAGTGTTGGAGTCGTGGGAGTTTGCAGCGGGGGTTGAGGTGTGTGTTAGGGTGTAGTTGGTTTTATAATATTGTATAATGTAACAAATGTTATATTTGGGATAACACTTTCTTAGTAATGTACACATTCTCGTAAAATATGGCCCCCACGGTTTTTCCCGACCCCCAGGGCATGCTCTATCTACCAAAACCGAGGGAAAGTGTTTTTCTGTACTTATAAACCGAAAAAAGAAACATAAAACAACATTTATCACCATTTTTATGTTTCCAACATACTTTCCATGAACCTTAGGAAACGCGCGTTAAATATCTGTTGCTGGCGTACGGATCTTGAAAAGGACATTCTAAAAACCCGTGAGGCTTATCAATACCTCTGTAGCCTCGTTGTACACTCACTGGGCTACAGATATGAAGGTTGCGAGTTCGATCCTTGGGAATATAAAGAAAACATTTGTCATTTGATTTTACATTTCATTACATGTTAGAATCTGAACGGAAGTTATATTAATAAAATACCCAGGACATTATATAAAATCCCTGGGATTTATATAAAAATCCCAGGGACATTACAACGTCCCTGTTTATGAGATTTAACCCTACTGGAAAGTAAAACCTCACAATAGGATTTAATGCCTATAGAAAGAAGTCTCTTACTTAATAGCGATCCCAATGCAAATGGTTTATAATGTATGATAAATGCGCCTCTCACGGTTTAATCTCCCTGCAGTATTTTATTGTATGATAAATACGCCCCTCATGGTTTATTCTCCCTGCAGAGTTTTATTGTATGATAAATGCGCCTCTCACGGTTTATTCTCCCTGCAGTGTTTTATTGTATGATAAATGCGCCTCTGACGGTTTATTCTCCCTGCAGAGTTTTATTGTATGATAAATACGCCCCTCATGGTTTATTCTCCCTGCAGAGTTTTATTGTATGATAAATGCGCCTCTCACGGTTTAATCTCCCTGCAGTGTTTTATTGTATGATAAATACGCCCCTCATGGTTTATTCTCCCTGCAGAGTTTTATTGTATGATAAATGCGCCTCTCACGGTTTATTCTCCCTGCAGTGTTTTATTGTATGATAAATGCGCCTCTCACGGTTTTTTCTCCCTGCAGAGTTTTATTGTATGATAAATGCGCCTCTCACGGTTTATTCTCACTGCAGTCTTTTATTGTACGATAAATGTGCCCTCATTGTATATACTCCCTGCAGTGTTTTATTGTATGATAAATGCACCCCTCATGGTTTATTCTCCCTGCAGTGTTTTATTGTATGATAAATGCGCCTCTCATGGTTTATTCTCACTGCAGTCTTTTATTGTACGATAAATGTGCCCTCATTGTATATACTCCCTGCAGTGTTTTATTGTATGATAAATGCACCCCTCATGGTTTATTCTCCCTGCAGTGTTTTATTGTATGATAAATGTGCCTCTCACGGTTTATTCTCACTGCAGTGTTTTATTGTACGATAAATGCGCCCCTCATGGTTTACTCTCCCTGCAGTGTTTTATTGTATGATAAATGTACCCCTCATGGTTTACCCTCCCTGCAGTGTTTTATTGTATGATAAATGTACCCCTCATGGTATATTCTCCCTGCAGTGTTTTATTGTATGATAAATGCGCCTCTCACGGTTTATTCTCACTGCAGTCTTTTATTGTACGATAAATGTGCCCTCATGGTTTATTCTCCCTGCAGTGTTTTATTGTACGATAAATGCGCCCCTCATGGTTTACTCTCCCTGCAGTGTTATATTGTATGATAAATGTACCCCTCATGGTTTACCATCCCTGCAGTGTTTTATTGTATGATAAATGTACCCCTCATGGTTTACCATCCCTGCAGTGTTTTATTGTATGATAAATGTACCCCTCATGGTATATTCTCCCTGCAGGGTTTTATTGTATGATAAATGCGCCTCTCACGGTTTATTCTCACTGCAGTGTTTTATTGTACGATAAATGTGCCCTCATGGTATATTCTCCCTGCAGTGTTTTATTGTATGATAAATACGCCCCTCATAGTTTATTTTTCCTGCAGTGTTTTATTGTACGATAAATGCGCCCCTCATGGTTTACTCTCCCTGCAGTGTTTTATTGTATGATAAATGGACCCCTCATGGTTTATTCTCTCTGCAGTGTTTTATTGTATGATAAATGTGCCTCTCACGGTTTATTCTCACTGCAGTGTTTTATTGTACGATAAATCTGCCCTCACGGTTTTTTCTCCCTGCAGTGTTTTATTGTATGATAAATACGCCCCTCAGAGTTTATTTTCCCTGCAGTGTTTTATTGTATGATAAATGCGCCCCTCATGGTTTACTTTCCCTGCAGGGTACGATAAACAACTCCCACTCGTCATATATTTCTTAAATAAGTTCAATAACCACGAACCAGACCTTAAACCCATTTCACCTCCCGAACTCACCTCCACCTTGTATATGGAAACAAAACTGATGTCCTGATGCTTGCCCTCCAGAACCCGGACACCAGACACACCTACTGCCAGGACTACCATCACTCCATGACTGTCGTCCCCGTCAACCCCGAGGCTCTCCAGAAGGAGGCTGAAGATAAGGCCAAGGCTCAGTGGAGGACCGAGTCCGGCTTCGTGTACCCAGGGATGAAGAGCATGCAGGATAGCAACATCCACCCTAAACGCCCTGACGAGGCTCGGGCTCAGGAACTCCATGGGGTAACGATGATGTATTCTTTGGTAGTATATTTCCTCATCAGAATTATGTTATCTTATAGGTGTAGACGGGTTTTCAAGAGACTAGGCACCTTAAAACTGGCTTACTTTCTGTCCCAAACTGTGTTGTATCGCAATACAAACTGAATATACCATCACTTAGCCCATGCCAATTTCCGCATTATTTCCACTAATACCAAAGAGTTTACATACAATTTTCATGGTCCAATCTATAGGTAACATAGATCTACATTGAAAACACTTTTTATGTCCTTAATGATTAAATGCTGATGTATTATGTGACATTCCGTTACATTTCTGTATTAAACAAGGATATGTAAGCCATGAGAAAATGGTCATTTAGTTTAATTCAATCGTACAAATATGTATTAATCTGATGTTCTTATTTGATGCTGTGAAAGCTCCAAAACTGCTGACATGGCATAAAGCAATACGTTAACAAGCAATCAATCAATCCATGAAGAAAAAAAGAAGCCTCTACCACTGTACTTTCAGTTTTCTGTTATATTTTTACAGGATACACTCATCATTCATCAAATGTTTCAAATATTTTGGACTGACCTTAATTTGTTTATTTTTACAGCCCTGGCGAGAGAATCTGCTTCATGTCAACATCCTACAACCTCCGTTATCTCGAGATAACTATCCATGGGACTACAGGCGAGTCGACCTTGAACTCTACCGCCGTCCACCACCACGTTTTGGTAACGAGCCAGTCACCATTCACCTTGCCGGAGAGAAGCTTCGTCAGGAGAAACTGGCAGTGAAGAACCAGGATCTTTCTTCATGGAGATCCAAGATCGTAGTGGATGACATACGTCACCACGCACATAGATGCCTGCCAGAGACAGAGATGAAAGGTCTTGGGTTCTACTCCAGTAACCAGGTGGACAGACTACGAGGTCTTCTCAAAGATTCCCCAGCCAAGTTTACTCTGAGGCGTCCTGGCCTCGCCTTGAATGAGATCCCACCTCTCAGCGTTGTGTTGAACCCGAGCGTAGACACAGATGCACGGGCAGCAGGGCTCCCCATCTACCCAGCAGTCAGAGGGGAAGGGATGGAAAGTACCAGGGGATTCAAACCCGGACCGTTTGAGGGAAGACGATGGCAGCTTGAGAAGAATAAGATTCCTGTGTTTGACTATGAGCATCAGAGGATTGCCAGACTCAAGGGCCAGGATTTCAAGTGAGTAACATGTTGGGTACTATTGATAATGAATTTTATTTTTATGTGGAAAGATTGTTAACAGCTTTGAAAAGATTTGTTTCCTTAAAGCCACCATTGCCCAGGATGATGATTCGGAAGCAGAATAGGAACAAGACGATACTGACTGGTAGTCACATATATAGCAAGGCTGTTTTGTGCCATCGTACTTCAATAGCATATATCATTTTATGGGACCAACACTTGATTTTCCCCTGGCCACTGCATTAAGCCCTATAAACCCTTTCCACACTTCATCAACATGACGTCTGCCTATTGTCCAATGCAACAATCATGTTGATTGGTTGGCTGCAATAATTTCAACTATGGGTAGTTACATTTCTCATCTGGTATAGACTGAGTAGTAATATGGTAATTTGGATGAACTCTCCCTTGTTCAGGGGTTCAAGGGCCCAGTAGTTGAAGGTGTAACAATTTGCATTGTAGAGTTGTGTCCCTTAGCGGTGCCAGTATATGCTGGTGATATTTGTGAATCCCAGACTCTCCCAATGATCCATTGTATATCTCTTCATACCGTTATGTGTGTGTTCCAGAAAAATGATAAATGTCTTGTCCTGTTGGCTGGCACATTAAGTTGGCATGCAGTGTAAATACTGTTAAATGCAATTCAAAGGGTTTAACACAATGTCCTAAGTTTAAGTCAAAAGCTATATCTTGTTTCTTTGCAGTGTCTACCACACAAACAGGAACAATCTGTGGAAGAGGGGAATCAATCCTCTCTCAGAAGATGACAGAGACAACCATCTCTTCCGCATTCCAGACGACCCAGGTGTCTGGGGGCAAGTAGACAACACAGGATTGGACCTTCAAAGGTCATACACTCAGCCAATCATCAGCCACACTGCAGGGATGACCTTGAGCTCCCAGTCACCTGATCTCATCCACCATACAAAGGTCAAGAAACAAATGGAAGTCATTGCCAGTTGAGGATTTTAAACTCAGTTAGCGATATATATCTATATATATTTTATATGTGTTTTTAGATTTTGACTGCTGCAAATGAGGTTTTTGTACTTATGAAGTGCTTTAAATTTTACTCCAAAGATTTCCTGTAATTGTTCAATGTAGTATTAGTTTTTTTGCTCAATTTCTGTACATTTGTATGAACGTTGAAGTATTTACTGCGACAAGTGTACTTAAAAGCTGTTTTGATAAATCTTGAAGTTGAGTGTGATCTTGTGCAATGTGCAGAGCATTTCTGTGATTTTCTTTGTGTGATATTTGATCAATCTGTTCTGATCTTATATGTGATACCTGATGAAAGTAAATAGAAAATGCAATATTCTATTTCTTCCTGGCCTGCTGCTATCTTTTTGGCCAATAATTTTAGTTTCATTAAACCATTTAGCAAAATCCAACTATGTCAGATCTTATCAAAGTAATTTTATTGTTCACTGAAATTCAAGAACAATTTATTGTTAGCTTAAGAAGTCATTTCTGATCAGAACCCACTTGCACAACGCGATCTTAGCACTAAGATGATCGTAACTCCCATACTTTAACATAGGCTTACGATAGTCTTAGCGCTAAGATCGCTTTGTGCAAGTGGGCCCTGAAAATCATATGTTTTTAACTTCAAATTCACTTAATGTTACCTAACTAAACAAATGAGTTATCTTTGAATCATGGACAATTTTGTTATAACTAATCTTAACATAATCATTGTATTTAACAATTTGTTTTCTTTAACACTGTTTAAGCAGCACATAATGTTTGTTGTTTGAAGTCATGTATATACTGCTGGACTGTCCTAATATGCAGAGTGATATTTATTGTGATCTCAAAGAGTATATTTTTTGGATTGTGTACATTGTGTATATAACTACCCTGAGATGGGGTCTCCACCCTTGATACCAAATCTGTGGTACCATACTGCTGAAGTGTATAGTATTGTGTCATGTAGACTGTGTTGTAAATACCAATACTTATACCACTCAGTCTTTGCTAAGGATATGTCGGCTACAACCAACTTTACTTTGATAATCTGGGTGTTGGGGTAGCCGAGTGGTTAAAGCGTTTGCTTGTCACGTCGAAGGCCCGGTTTGAATCCCCACAAAGTACGATGTGTGAAGCCCTTTTGTGGTGCCTCTGTCGTAATGTGGCTGGAATATTGCTAAAAGCGGCATGAAACCACACTCACTCACTCACTCACTCACTCACTCACTCACTCACTCACTCACTCAGTGATAAACACCTATACAATGAGCAAGTTAAAATTATAATATTGCATCAACAGAGATTCAACCATGAACTGACAACAGTGAATTAGTCAGGAATGTGACAGACTTCATTTTAATATTGAGATGGCTCCAATGTTTTTTCTAATCAAGGGAGCCCCTCATTCTCTCACATTCAACATTAGGGTCATGAAACGGACACCTTGCGATATTGTTCACTGGTTGGAGAATGGGTTACAAACACATACCTGATAAGAGATTATGTTCCCGCCATGACACCCTTCCTCAAGCAATTTAGTGCATTTTATTAGTAATATTACATCCATATCCTTATCAATGTTTGAGTGGTATGTCATATGTACTCTATATAGTTAGTTTGTGTGTATAGAGTCTTAAACGACCGTGTGTATCTGTATGTTAGAACCTTGCTGTTACCACACCCTTACAGCCCCAACCCCACTGTGTATGTTTTAAATAATGCATGAGTAACTTGACTTTTGTTGCATATAATGGACAAGCTGGCGTCGCTGACTAACATCATTATTTGTAACAGATGTTCAGTAAAGTGTGCGTTAACTGACAACAAAACACTGCATAATCAGATAAACAATACAGCCTGAAAATGCAAATAAGTCAATAAATAACAGGGAATAAATACAACACAAATGTAATGCCTGGACATTTTATGCAGCACATTTGTAATAAATGCGAATCTTTAATTTCTTGCTTTAATTTGCATGCTGCATTTGTACCGGCCCGTATATTCGTACTGCACATGCATATGATCGTTGAAGCCACTACAGCCATAATGCACATGCTATGAATTAATGCAGAGCTTACAATTTGTATTACAGAAAGTAGGTCAGTATACTGTCAGTTTATTACAGATAATCTACAGTTACAGTTAATACAATGGCTGTATTTTTCTACAGTTACAGTTAATACAATAGTCTCTAACACAGGATAACGTGTAGGATAAAGCGCGTCCGAGGGCTTTTATGATAGTTAAACCCTTTTCCATGGGATAAAACCAATCAGTTTTGTTCCAAAGATAAGGGTTTTAAATGTCATTAAACCCCCAGACTAAGTGTTTTATCTAACTTATAAATCAAAAAAAGAAAATTAAAACAACATTTATTACCATTTTTATGTTTCAAACATAAACCTTAGGAAACAGGCTTAAATATTTGTTGTTGGCGTATGGTACTTGAAAAAACGTTCTTAAAACCATTTATCAGCGCCTCTGCAGACTTGTGGTACACTGACTGGTGTCCACATACGAAGGTGGCGTATTCAATCCTCAGGAATATGTAGAAAAATATTCCCTTGGAAAACATTCATACGTTACAATCTAAACGGAAGTTATATTAATAAAATCCCTGAGATATTGTTTATAATCCCGGGGATATTATATGAAATCCAGAGGATATTATAATATCCCTCTTTATGAGATAAACCCACTGGAGAACAAAAGGATGACACCACTGGAGTTTTATAAGTCCGGGGTTGTATGATGGTGCCGACAGCGGCCTGCATGAGATCAGGATGTTCCTCCAATCTTTGTATATTTGATCTGTCTCACTATTGTATGTACACAGCGTAACTAACAACACCTGAGGCCCTGTTGTGATACAAACAATATAACTGTTCTATACAGTAAATGAAGTAATATTTTGTGTATAGCTTATATTCTGACAGTGGGAAAGACATGGGACTTAATTCACTGACACTCACATTCTATTTGTTTTTTTTCTCATTTCTGTAGTTTCTTACAGGTTCATTTCATGATCGGGGGCACGGGTGGCCCAGTCGTCCAAGGCGCCACGATTTGCTGTGCAGAGTTGCGTCCCTTGTGCACGCCAGAAACCTATGATCGTGGGTTCGAATCCCAGTTCGCCCCAATTATGTTTCTAGGTTTGTCAGCACCATACCAGTGCTCTTGGGTTTCGCCGAAGTGGTAAACGTCTGAGACATGCATCACTTCTGGCTTTCCTCCCACATTAAGCTGACACGCCGTGATATGACTGGAATACTGTTAAAAGCGGCGTTAAACACAACTCACTCACTCACTCATTTCATGATCATGTTTAATATCAACCTATTTATGCTTGAGTGTAATACATTATTGTGAGCTTGATAGCGGTTGCTGATAAGACAAAATAAATGGTATGTCCACATGTACCTATTGAATTTTAACATTGACTTAGATCAGGACCCCATTCCTCACAGCGATTACGAGTGCTGTAAGTGTGTGTTAAAGTGTCGGAGTTTAGATCGTCTTAACGCTACAATCGCTTCGCGGAACATGACCCATGACAGCGAGTTGAAACTTAAATACAGTGGGGTACCGAAACTCATTTCAGAAAATTCCTTATGACGATTCATGTTAGAAAATCTACCAAATTTTAGTAATCGTGACTTGTCCAATAGAGACCTCCTTGCCGTTTATGAAGTTTGGTTTGGAGTTTTGGACTGGTGCTAGCAAGTATTTCTGGTGACTTTTGGCCTTGAGTTTAATGACTTACTGTAAAACAGGAAATTAATGCGAGCAGAATATTAATGCGAAAAATGCGAGTGATGGAAGGTCGCATTAATTTTATGCGCATTAATTTTTCAAATAACAAAGTCGCCTACACAAAGTGAAGTTGAGTAGTGGTCAGTTCACATCCTGTCAAGCAGCCCACATTGGCGCCAGCCACGAATTATCCCATCAGTGTCCTTTACAAGCTTGTCAAAAGCAGACACAAGCCAACGCGAATGAATGGGTTTCATGACACTAATCTGCAGGTCAACAGGAGTGTGAGGATTGTCACCTGATCGAAGATTTGATACACTGATCTGTTTTCTACTTCTTTTCATCAAAGGGCCGAACGTATATACTAGTACCAACAGACTGTCAACTAAAACAACACTAACACAATGATAGCTGCAAGGAAACCATTCTCACGCTTGGCCATCAAACATGCGGGCAATTAGCTTAAATAATATTAAAATAAGGAAGGAATCTCACACTGAAAAAACATGGACAGGGGATTTAATCTGTACAGTTTTTTTATTTATCTCTGTCTACCCACAGTTCCTGCTCAAAACGTCATTTGAAACAAACAAACAAAATGTAAGGCTTTTATTTACGTTGGTTACATTAATTAAAATAACACAGAACATAAATCCAGCGCATAAATTTTAAGGAAAGGGTATGGGAACTGGCATTATTTTCATGTCGCATTAAATTCCTGTTTTACAGTACTAACCAGGTCACCGTTCCACAGAACAATCCTATCACTAAAGTGACCGTAACTCCCATATGTCAACGTGGGCTTGCGATGATCGTAGCTCTAAGATCGCTGTGTGGAACAGAGCCCTTTAGTATTTGTCGGACATGATTTGTTTTGATCACAACAGTGGGTAACTGGTCAGTATTGATGCTGATATGCTCAGTTTGAATATGCCAGGTTTAAATAACTGTGATAGAAAGTTATTTGTCTAGCAGGAGAATGAACATTTACAGATGACCGTTAACCTTTTAGTTTGAGGATTATCAGCTCAAAGAATGAAAGATGTTAGTTATTTTGTGACTAAAACTTAGCATGCAAAGTCAGTGTTGGAATATAAACCCCCTTTGTTACCATTGGTTCTTACAAATGTAAGATGTTTCCAGCTCAGTTATTCATGCTGAGTTCTTACCTTGATGTGAATGCTTGATGTGAAACTTGGAATGTGAAGTCTTGATGTGAAACTGTGTTGCCCTAAATAGATATGTACCCTGTGAAGTCATCTGTATTGACAACTGGGTAATGGATCATAGGTACGGAGTTATGTCCCTTTCATTAAATATTTATGCTTACATGAAAGATTCTAGCCGTCTGACTGGCCAGTCCCCTTTTTGTGAAGACAATCTCTGTAGGTTATCGGCCTGTCATCGTAATGTTTGATGTGACCTCAATTGTTTGTCACATGTCACTTCAGGCTGTTTGCACTTGGAGTTACCAAAGTTTGATAACGGTCACAGTAATATTTTATTGACAAGCTATTTGTTTGGGTACATAATAATAGGGCATTCATGCATGAAAATTTATCTAGTATTTTTTGTGTGTTTTGGGATGGATGCCTTGAATACTGAAATAAACTCAGTCTTTCTGTCTGAAATCCCCGTGTGTAGAGAGGTTGTTCTTCATACTGGCAATGTGACTAAACAAAGATACTACTGATTATCCTATGTTGGTGTTTAATCATGTTAATGTAAACTATCAAGGTGTCTAATTAGGGGCTATTGTTATTGTTTTCAAAGTTTGGATATAGTTTTGTCGGTTATATTATATGAAATAACAAAATATCTCCATTAACCCCCTTGTGTTTCTGGAAATACTGTTTGAAGGTTTGTGTATGGAAGTCTGTGTTTATACTGTACCTCTGTCATTAAACACCACTGACTTCCGGAGGGAAGAATGTATGTTGTACACTGTTCTTGATGATACTGATTGTATAAACATATATATCCACACTGTGTACTGTAAGTTCTTATTATTTCTGCTCTTTGTACAAGTGTCTGGGACTGTGGAGGTCACCAGTGTTGTGTATCCCATGCTGGTCTGGGACTGTGGAGGTCCCCAGGGTTGTGTATCCCATGCTGGTCTGGGACTGTGGAGGTCCTGAGTGTTGTGTATCCCATGTTGGTCTGGGACTGTGGAAGTCCTGAGTGTTGTGTATCCCATGTTGGTCTGGGACTGTGGAGGTCACCAGTGTTGTGTATCCCATGTCAATCTGGGACTGTGGAGGTCACCAGTGTTGTGTATCCCATGTCGGTCTGGGACTGTGGAGGTCACCATTGTTGTGTATCCCATGTTGGTCTGGGACTGTGGAGGTCCCCAGTATGGTGTATCCCATGTTGGTCTGGGACTCTAGAGGTCACCAGTGTTGTGTATCCCATGTCAGTCTGGGACTGTGGAGGTCCCCAGTATGGTGTATCCCATGTCGGTCTGGGACTCTAGAGGTCCCCAGTGTTGTATATCCCATGTTGGTCTGGGACTGTGGAGGTCACCAGTGTTGTGTATCCCATGCTGGTCTGGGACTGTGGAGGTCCCCAGTATGGTGTATCCCATGTTGGTCTGGGACTGTGGAGGTCACCAGTGTTGTGTATCCCATGCTGGTCTGGGACTGTGGAGGTCCCCAGTGTTGTGTATCCCATGTTGGTCTGGGACTCTAGAGGTCCCCATTGTTGTGTATCCCATGTTGGTCTGGGACTGTGGAGGTCCCCATTGTTGTGTATCCCATGTCAGTCTGGGACTGTGGAGGCCCTCAGTGTTGTGTATCCCATGGTGGCATGGGACTGTGGAGGTCCCCAGTATTGTGTATCCCATGTTGGTCTGGGACTGTGGAGGTCCTCAGTATTGTGTATCCCATGTTGGTCTGGGGCTGTGGAGGTCCCCAGTATTGTTGGTCTGGGACTGTGGAGGTCCCCAGTATGGCGTATCCCATGTCGGTCTGGGACTTAGAGGTCAGATGTTGGTCTCTGAGTGCAGAGGTCCTCTGTCATCATGCCTTGACAGGAAGGAACCTTGCTGATTGTGTGCCACCCTGCAAAATGTCATGGATCATTGTTGATTGTGTCCCCCCATGCCCTGACTGTATGGATTGCGTCCCTTGGGCACGCCAGAAATCTATGAATCGACTCTTACGGTTATCGATTTATTATGAATATGGAAAAGGTTTTGTCGCTTCTATTTCTCATAGGCTCATCGTCGAAGCGTTTATTGCACTCTGGCTTCCTTCAAAGGTCAAGGTCATCAGCATGATCAGGACTCGGTTGTATCAAACATCCATTAATTAATGACTACTACCGAAATAATTCATTAAATTTTCAGTGTATCATTAGTTCCTTAGCGTTCTAACCCCACGTTTGCAGCCGGTTGACTGTTGAACAGTCATCCCATTAACCATGAGTTGATAACATCACAACGTCATTAACACTTTGAATCTAATGCCATATTAGTTAATAAAGGTTTAATGACACGTCAATGTACATGTAGCTGCAACGGGCTCCAGAAGTGAAACTGTCAATCATCGTTAGTAACGTTGAGAAATATGAAAAAACAACAACGTTGAGGTATCCTGCAATCCATGCTTGTCTGCCCGCGTTGATTCTGGGCACGGAAATAGGTGCCCCTGCAATCCATGCTTGTCTGCCCGCGTTGATTCTGGGCACGGAAATAGGTGCCCCTGCAATCCATGCTTGTCTGCCCGCGTTGATTCTGGGCACGGAAATAGGTGCCCCTGCAATCCATGCTTGTCTGCCAGCGTTGATTCTGGGCACGGAAATAGGTGCCCCTGCAATCCATGCTTGTCTGCCAGCGTTGATTGTGGGCACGGAAATAGGTGCCCCTGTAATCCATGCTTGTCTGCCAGCGTTGATTCTGGGCACGGAAATAGGCGCCCCTGTAGTCCATGCGTGTCTGTCCGCATTGATTCTATATAAGGAAATAGGTGCCCCTGTAATCCTCTGGGCCGCGTCCCAAACAAACCCTCTCATCCAAAACTTAATTAACCAAAACATTAGCCCGAGAAACCAAGCTCTAGCTCGCAAACACCCCTTACTCACCCCAATATCCCAAAGAATAACTAACTACCTCAATGAACACCAAACTCAAAATCTTAAACAAAACTGCAAAAAATCAAATATCTTCACCCCTAAGCTCAAAATACCCAAAATAGACACAACGCTAGCAAACCAAATAAATAAACAAACCGACCCAAACATAGCTAAAACCACCAACACTCGCATACATACACGAAAATTGTCAAAATTGGTGTCACATATACAGTGACGGATCTTCAGACCCGATCTCCAACCACACAGGCTTCGGAGTCCATACCACACAACCAGTTATATCCACACAATCTTACCGACTCCCTAACAACCAATCTATATTCACGGCCGAACTTATGGGCATGGCCTCAGCCCTGCATAACCAACAATCTAAAAACAACAATAAAATCCTAATTCTCACCGACTCCCTTATTGGACTACGAGCCCTCCAAAACGAAAATACAAAAAAACGACCTAAATTAATAAACCAAATACTCAAAAGCTCCAACGACCTAACAAAAGCAGGCAAACAAATAACCTTCTTGTGGATCCCCGCCCACGTAGGAATTTACGGCAACGAAAGCGCCGATAAAGCAGCTAAATTATCTCTCAAAAATACCAGAAATAAGCCTAAACCTACCCATCTCAAAATCAGAAATTAAAAGTGTTAACAAACAAAAAATAACCAAAAAATGGCATAATCAATATCAAAACACAAATAGCCAAATCAAAAAAGTGCTCAGAAAACCACTAGCCAAACCTAAAATTCTACACCCCTCAAAAAAAATTGACAGATCAATTACAAAACTCCAAACAGGACACACTAACCTAAATAACCACCTAAAAAAACTTAAAAGGCACACCACAGGCAACTGCCCCCACTGCAAACAACCCGAAACCACAGAACACGCACTCATCCACTGCACCCACTACAAAACACACAGAACCACACTACAAACCACCCTCAATCTAAATAAGGTTCCTACTCTAGATGAAATACTAAACCCTCAAAATAAACTAGAAAACTTCAAGGCCCTAGGCGTATTCCTAATCAAAACAGACCTAATTAAGCGCATCTAAAAACTAATTAATCTACAAATCCAAAATCCAATAAACATACAAACACCCACCTCACCCGGCTCCCTTAGTTCCCTCCTCCACCCACCTCGGCATTTATTCCAAATTTAAAAATTCCAAAAAATCAATATAATTAAGTAACCCCTAAAAGCCCCTTCTTGGGTTGCACACATCACTTTCACCCTTTTCGGAATGGTCTGGCCAGGCCCGTGTGCGAAATTCGCTACAGTCGGAAAGCGCACGTTAAATCTTCTATATCAGTCAGTCAGTCCTGTAATCCATGCTTGGACACACCTTCCACATCATGACACACTGACAAGTGGGGACACACCTTCCACGTCATGACACACTGACAAGTGGGGACACACTCTACATCATTACACACAGACAAGTGGGGACACACTCTACATCATTACACACTGACAAGTGGGGACACACTCCACATCATTACACACAGACAAGTGAGGACACACTCTACATCATTACACACAGACAAGTGGGGACACACTCCACATCATTACACACTGACAAGTGGGGACACACTCCACATCATTACACACAGACAAGTGGGGACACACTCCACATCATGACACACTGACAAGTGGGGACACACCTTCCACGTCATGACACACTGACAAGTGGGGACACACTCTACATCATTACACACAGACAAGTGGGGACACACTCTACATCATTACACACAGACAAGTGGGGACACACTCCACATCATTACACACAGACAAGTGGGGACACACTCCACATCATGACACACAGACAAGTGGGGACACACTCTACAACATTACACACTGACAAGTGGGGACACACTCCACATCATTACACACAGACAAGTGAGGACACACTCTACATCATTACACACTGACAAGTGGGGACACACTCTACAACATTACACACTGACAAGTGGGGACACACTCCACATCATTACACACTGACAAGTGGGGACACACTCCACATCATTACACACTGACAAGTGGGGACACACTCCACATCATGACACACAGACAAGTGGGGACACACTCCACATCATTACACACTGACAAGTGGGGACACACTCCACATCATTACACACTGACAAGTGGGGACACACTCCACATCATTACACACAGACAAGTGGGGACACACTCCACATCATGACACACAGACAAGTGGGGACACACTCTACAACATTACACACTGACAAGTGGGGACACACTCCACATCATTACACACTGACAAGTGGGGACACACTCCACATCATGACACACAGACAAGTGGGGACACACTCCACATCATTACACACAGACAAGTGAGGACACACTCCACATCATTACACACTGACAAGTGGGGACACACTCTACAACATTACACACTGACAAGTGAGGACACACTCCACATCATTACACACTGACAAGTGGGGACACACTCTACAACATTACACACTGACAAGTGAGGACACACTCCACATCATTACACACTGACAAGTGGGGACACACTCCACATCATTACACACAGACAAGTGGGGACACACTCTACAACATTACACACTGACAAGTGAGGACACACTCCACATCATTACACACTGACAAGTGGGGACACAATCTACATCATTACACACTGACAAGTGGGGACACACTCTACATCATTACACACAGACAAGTGGGGACACACTCTACATCATGGCACACTGACAAGTGGGGACACAATCTACATCATTACACACTGACAAGTGGGGACACACTCCACATCATTACACATAGACAAGTGGGGACACACTCCACATCATTACACACTGACAAGTGGGGACACACTCCACATCATGACACACAGACAAGTGGGGACACACTCCACATCATTACACACAGACAAGTGGGGACACAATCTACATCATGACACACTGACAAGTGGGGACACACGCTACATCATTACACACTGACAAGTGGGGACACACTCTACATCATTACACACTGACAAGTGGGGACACACTCTACATCATTACACACTGACAAGTGGGGACACACTCCACATCATGACACACAGACAAGTGGGGACACACTCTACATCATGGCACACAGACAAGTGGGGACACACTCCGCATCATTACACACAGACAAGTGGGGACACACTCTACATCATGGCACACAGACAAGTGGGGACACACTCCACATCATGACACACAGACAAGTGGGGACACACTCTACATCATGACACACAGACAAGTGGGGACACCCTCTACATCATTACACACTGACAAGTGGGGACACACTCTACATCATTACACACTGACAAGTGGGGACACCCTCTACATCATTACACACTGACAAGTGGGGACACATTCTACATCATGACACACAGACAAGTGGGGACACACTCTACATCATGACACACAGACAAGTGGGGACACCCTCTACATCATTACACACTGACAAGTGGGGACACACTCTACATCATGGCACACAGACAAGTGGGGACACACTCTACATCATTACACACAGACAAGTGGGGACACACTCCACATCATGACACACTGACAAGTGGGGACACACTCCACATCATTACACACTGACAAGTGGGGACACAATCTACATCATTACACACTGACAAGTGGGGACACACTCCACATCATAACACACTGACAAGTGGGGACACACTCTACATCATGGCACACAGACAAGTGGGGACCAACTCCACATCATGACACACAGACAAGTGGGGACACACTCTACATCATAACACACAGACAAGTGGGGACCAACTCCACATCATGACACACAGACAAGTGGGGACACACTCTACATCATTACACACAGACAAGTGGGGACACACTCTACATCATGACACACAGACAAGTGGGGACACACTCTACATCATTACACACAGACAAGTGGGGACCAACTCCACATCATGACACACAGACAAGTGGGGCCACACTCTACATCATTACACACAGACAAGTGGGGACACACTCTACATCATGACACACAGACAAGTGGGGACACACTCCACATCATGACACACTGACAAGTGGGGATCAACTCCACATCATGACACACAGACAAGTGGGGACCAACTCCACATCATGACACACAGACAAGTGGGGACACACTCTACATCATGACACACAGACAAGTGGGGACACCCTCTACATCATTACACACTGACAAGTGGGGACACACTCTACATCATTACACACTGACAAGTGGGGACACCCTCTACATCATTACACACTGACAAGTGGGGACACATTCTACATCATGACACACAGACAAGTGGGGACACACTCTACATCATGACACACAGACAAGTGGGGACACCCTCTACATCATTACACACTGACAAGTGGGGACACACTCTACATCATGGCACACAGACAAGTGGGGACACACTCTACATCATTACACACAGACAAGTGGGGACACACTCCACATCATGACACACTGACAAGTGGGGACACACTCCACATCATTACACACTGACAAGTGGGGACACAATCTACATCATTACACACTGACAAGTGGGGACACACTCCACATCATAACACACTGACAAGTGGGGACACACTCTACATCATGGCACACAGACAAGTGGGGACCAACTCCACATCATGACACACAGACAAGTGGGGACACACTCTACATCATAACACACAGACAAGTGGGGACCAACTCCACATCATGACACACAGACAAGTGGGGACACACTCTACATCATTACACACAGACAAGTGGGGACACACTCTACATCATGACACACAGACAAGTGGGGACACACTCTACATCATTACACACAGACAAGTGGGGACCAACTCCACATCATGACACACAGACAAGTGGGGCCACACTCTACATCATTACACACAGACAAGTGGGGACACACTCTACATCATGACACACAGACAAGTGGGGACACACTCCACATCATGACACACTGACAAGTGGGGATCAACTCCACATCATGACACACAGACAAGTGGGGACCAACTCCACATCATGACACACAGACAAGTGGGGACACACTCCACATCATTACACACTGACAAGTGGGGACACCCTCTACATCATTACACACTGACAAGTGGGGACACACTCCACATCATTACACACTGACAAGTGGGGACACACTCCACATCATGACACACTGACAAGTGGGGACACACTCTACATCATGACACACTGACAAGTGGGGACACACTCCACATCATGACACACTGACAAGTGGGGCCTTTCCTAGAGGGCAACATGAGAAATAACTTGGCAACAGGTTCTAGTAAACATGAAAGATGCCGTATTTAATCAAGAATCGCGTTAGTTTCCTTGGGTTTAAACGGTATACTTGTTAAAACTTTTAAGTCTAAAATCTTAATTTTGCTCTGTGAAAAAACCCTAACGTTATCCCTAGTAAATCTCCATGTAAATAAACCTTTGTTAGGCAACAGTGTACAGAGAGCTGTTAAACCTCAGTCGGGATCGCCCTGGAGGCATTTGAAGCCCTGCTCAGATTAAACATGGTAGCAACCACGGCATGCATTTCATTAGTGATTACCTTTCAGGTACTCTGGCAATGTGTTTGAATGGTCTTTTTCTGTTAATTAAGACCGCGGGAGTGTTTGGATGCTACAACTGACATAAGAGGATTCGCTGGAACACTTTCTAATTTAAATTCTGAATAATTTAACGGCTCAAGTTTGAGGTTGAGGTTTTTGTTTTCGTCATCAAGGAATGTGACGAGTGACGTATCCGCTTGGAGACATTTAATTATTTTTTGCAGAACGTTGTTGTCTTGCAAACTATCCTTATTGTTGTGGGGAAGATAAGATAGTACTTAATTGTTCCGAGGGACGTCTGTGTTTTTCATATTAGATTCTCAGCAGCATAGAAATGATAAAACGCCTTTTAAATTTGCAGGATATGAAATAGTAAGTGAAGGCGGTGTCAATTTTTCAACCTGAAATATTTGTTTCAAATATGGATAAACAACATGGATTTCAACGTGCATATTTCGGTCGACCGCAGGATTTGCAAAGCATGTGTACCGTCAAATCTGTTTATATTTTTATTCAAGGAGATCAAGTGATTTGATGTATTTCGCGAGGTAAGACCCGTTTTATTACAATATAGATCTTGATTATCGATCTGATCATCTTAACTGGGCTCCGCCATTTTATTAATAGCAAATGCAGGTGATATAAGAAGTGGAATCTGATTGGTCAGTAGGAGGGACATAGAAGGGACTTAACTCGTAATAGGCACAGGTGGCTCTACGATCGAGTCACGAAAGTTCGGCAAGGGTGGAAACTGGATTTGAACGTTAAACGCCCTTGCCTCGGGAAGACAGGAGAAACAGCCAGCCATGTCAGTACAGCAATGTTATACTGCCTCATAAGGTATGTTACAACACGTGCAATATGTGGGCGGACATTGTCCTTGGTGCACGACGTGACGTTCCGTCCCCGCGTGTGAACAAAGGGTAGTACACGACCACGAACGGTGTCGTCCCAGTAGCGAACGCCATTCAAACTGCCATTTACAATGATAAGTTGTGTTCTCACATGAGTTGTGAAGCCACTCCATGCAAACCATTACACTTCCACCCCAAAACTGACGACGCTGAGTTACTCAAGCGACGCTTAAACGTACACCTGGACGCCTGTATGCTCATCGAACACCAGAGCTGTCCAGATGAAACATGGTTGGTTGGTTTGTTGTTTTACGCCGCACTCAGCAATATTCCAGTTATATGACAGCGGTCTGTAAATAATCGAGTCTGGACCAGACAATCCAGTGATTGATATCATGAGCATCGATCCACGCAATTGGGATCGATACATGCTTCAACCAAGTCTGCGAGCTTGACCTCCCGATCCCGTTAGTCGCCTTTTACGACAAGCATAGTCGCCTTTTACGGCAAGCATGGGTTCCTGAAGACCTATTCTACCCCGCCTGGCGGCGAAATGAAAGTTGGCTGTATCGCTTGACGTCGAGCCGGATGTTGTGCTCCCTCATCCGGTTGTGTTTTGCCAACTAATGTGTCCCAACCAAGGAATTGATCGAGCTGTTAATGTGGCAGTTCGGTGTCGATTCCGTAGATGCACCAACCGAATATGGTTGTCTTGTTGACGTAGCGTCACAGGGGGACGACCGGCCCGTGGCAAGTCATGGGTGTTGCTTTGCTGTAGATAATGTCTCCAAAGAGATGACATAGTGTTTCGATGAACATTACAATGTCTGGCAAACTGTTTGCAGCATACCCACTGGGCGTTGACGTTGATTTCCAGCTAGCCGTGTTATTGCGTAAGCATTATTTACGGTTAAACAAAAGTGTGGACATGGGAGCTAAACAATCACTGTGTGCTGTTCACATTCAAATCCACGTGTGTGAGTATCATGCTCCCAACAAACACGCAAACATCCAAATTGTGCGCCTTGCGTGAACATGCACGTGCAAATTGTGAATCACGACCTTAAAGTCGAGATAGCTTCATGAATATAACAAATGGAATAACACTTTCTTAGTAAAGTACAGATTCTAGTACTTTTGGGGGTTGAGTCCCATCCGGGATTAGAACCCACACTGCCAAAGTGAGGCACTTTATCACCAGCACACAAAGTCAGCGATCTAACCCACTCTGTCACCGAGGCTTCAACAAAAATGAGTGAGTGAGTGAGTGAGTTGGGTTTAACGCCGCTTTTAACAGTATTCCAGCTATATCACGGCGTATTAGCTTAATGTTGGAGGAAAACCCGAAGTGATGCAGGTCTCAGACGTTTACCACTTCGGTGAAACCCACGAGCAGGGTATGGTGCTGACAAACCTAGAAACATAATCGAGGCGAGCCGGGATTCGAACCCACAATCATAGGTTTCTGGTGTACCTAAGGGACGCAACTCTGCACAGCGAATCGCGGCGCCTTAGACGACTGGGCCACCCGTGCCCCCTCAACAAAAATGAAAGTCCGACACCTGGTAGTCTAGATCACGTACTTAGTGTACCCCTCTGACAAGCGTAAATTGGCAAGGCCCTCATGGCCGAAAGCTATGAATACACAATGCCCCTTTAGAAAGTGGTTAAATTGTAGTTAATGAATCAGTTGATTTTAGAAACATATTCTCATTTAGTGCTAAGAACAATACGCTGGAAAATGGCTGGTTTTTCAGGAAAATTAACAAATCACACTGGAGTGAAGACTGGTAAAACCCTATTATATGCTTATTTCCTTGCGATGTTGGCCTTTCAGAACTGTCATTCCACCAAGACTTAGTTTTTACGGATGATTTTCGAATGGTCATTTCCGCTATTATAATTATTTGTGTTCTACCATTTTCATTAGGCATGTCAATGTCATCCTTTACAAGATCAGATGTTAGGTGTTCAAAATAGCAAGGTCTCCTTAATCCAAAGGTTTGTTCATTGTAATCTGTTTTTACTTCTTTCTAACATTCCTTTACGGGCAATAACCTCAAACAAGAACGCTAGAAACACGAGAAAGTTGTGCCAATGTAAAGGTTGTTGGTTGGTTGCTTTGTTGTTTAACGCCACACTCAGCAATACTCCAGTTAGATGACGGCGGTCTGTAAATAATCGAGTCTGGACCAGACAATCCAGTGATTAATATCATGAGCATCGATCCACGCAATTGGGATCGATGACATGTATCAACCAAGTCAACGAGCCTGACCACCCGATCCCGTTAGTCGCCTTTTACGACAAGCACAGTCGCCTTTTACGGCAAGCACGGGTTCATGAAGACCTATTCTACCGCGGATCTTCACGGGTCGCCAAGTACTGATACACCAACATCTGTTTGGCTCCGATTCATATGTCCAGTCTGCTTCCCCAGGTGTATTCAGCCATCCTGCTGCTTGTCTACATGCTATAGAATGCCTCGGTCTCGGTTCCAAGATGAAGACCTTCAATACATTGAGCAACGATCCACGCATTTGGGATCGATGACATGCGTCAACCAAGTAATCGAGCCTGACCACCCGATCCCGTTAGTCGCCTTTTACAACAAGTATAGTCGCCTTTTACGGCAAGCATGGGTTGCTGAAGACCTATTCTAACCTGAATCTTCACGGTCGCCAAAGTAAAGGATTGGACTGGCTAGTAACAGCGGGGTCTGTCTTAAATTGCTTTGACTCTGACGCTTGTGATTGACGGGCAGGGTTAAACCGAACGATAAAGGTAACAAGAACAGGTCGGGATTTAAATGTTGTTTTAGTTGTTCGTAATGAATTGGAGTTTGACACCAATTGGTCTGTTTACACTGTCATTTGTGATGTATTGTGTGACCATTCTGCATTCATTTGTGTTTTTAACTTATTGAGTAACTTGTGGTTCGCAAAACTCGCAATAATAAAACGGTCGCAAAAAATTCCCTGTTTTCAGTAGTTGGAATCGTACAAATGACTCTAATTTTAAAGGAGATTTCTTACGATCATGGAAGGAGTTTTGGAACATCTGATAAAGCCGCACCTGATAATAGAATTGGGGGGGGGGGTGTGAAAATGTGACGTCATTTTTTCATTTTATTCATCAGTCGTTGTGCATGTTTGACCTTTCTGAACTGCTTAACTATCACATCTGTGTCAACATTGTATATACCTCCCTTAGATTAACTCTTTATGAACGCACTCTTAGTGATTTTCCCCCTGGTAGATGCTACAGTTAAAGGTTAAGTTTGTCAGCCGATCCCTACCATATTTCCTTTTTCCAACTCTCTCATGTGCTCCACATCGCCAAAGATTTTCTGAATATCTCTAAAACAATTGAACTCAAGTTTGTCAAACGTTATCGCGGATCAACAGAAGTAAATAGGACAACAAATTTGATTGGTGGGGCAAACGCAATGCCATTCATCGTTTTTTTTCGCTTCAGCTTCTGATGAGGAGTCCTCAAATGACGTGGATTGAACATCATCATCCGTCCCCATCAGCGTCACTTTCCATTCCCAAATTATGTATGAACAAGACAAGTTGTGATGAAACTCACTCGTGGACACCATGCGCGAAATACACAAACATGGCAACTATATGACACAAGTATTCCTACAACCACCTGTCTTATTGATGAGTGAGTGAGTGTGGTTTTACGCCGCTTTTAGCAATATTCCAGCAATATAACGGCGGGGGACACCAGAAATGGGCTTCACCCATTGTACCCATGTCGGGAATCGAACGCTTTAATCACTAGGCTACCCGACCGCCCCTCTAATTGATGATGGTGAGGTGAAGTGGGGTTTATCGTCGCGTCCAAGATAATTGCACTTATATAGCGACGTGCATGTACGTGTGTGTGTTTGTGTGGCTGCTTGTACTAGTCCCGACTGATGCCGATTTATAGTGCTAGCTCACTGAGATACCATGCCGCAGTTTAACATGAATACCCCACTCAGATACTGACTCCGAGCCCACCAGTCCTTGTTTTAGCCCCTTAATGCCGAGCGCCAGACAGGGTAACAACAAGTACCATCTTTTAACGTCTTTTTGGCTCTCCGGGCGGACGCTCTACCACTAAACCACGGAGGCGGTCCTTATTGATGATACCAGTATAAACCAAACATATTGCTATAAATATATCAAATACAGAACATGATACAGAACCCTAAGGGACACGGGTGGCCCAGTCGTCTAAGGCGCCGCAATTTACTCTGCAGAGTTGCGTCCCTTGGGCACGCCAGAAACCTATGATTTTGGGTTCGAATCCCGGTTCGCCCCGATAATGTTTCTAGGTTTGTCAGCACCATGGGTTTCAACAAAGTGTAAAAAGTCCGAAACCTGCATTACTTTCAAATTAGTATCTTGCAATTTCAAGAAAAAAACAATGGCCCTAAAAGGCTTCGACTCTGTGCAAAGAAATGACACAACGTTTCGGTATTCATGGACATGTAACCGAATTAGTGCGTGGAGAGGAACACACTTCCGAGACATTGGTTACGGGATGAGAACGTCTAATTCCATTCATATCGGCTATACAGTCACTTCATCGAGTTAAATGCTGAGTACAGATCGCTGGGAAGACAGACTAGTTTGATGTGACAGTAGGGGTAAAACAAGGCTGCTGCTTGTCACCGACATTGTTATAAATGTATATACGATCTTGCTGACCAAATTGGTGAACTACAGTGCGGAGGCGTCATCGACAACATCTACGTCTCGTTACTATTATATGCTGACGATGCTGTTTCACTAGCGCCAGATTAAACCAAGTTTCAACAGCTAAACCCGTGAAGATCTGGGGTAGAATAGGTCTTCATTAACCCATGTTTGCCGTAAAAGGCGACTATGCTTGTTGTAAGAGGCGACTAACAGGATCGGGTGATCAGGCTCGCCGACTTGGTTGATGCATGTCATCGTGTCTCAATTGCGTGGATCGATGCACATGGTGTAAATCACAGGATTGTCTGGTCCAGACTCGATTATTTACAGACCTCCGTAATATAGCTGAGATATTGCCGAGTACGGCGTTAAACAACAAACAAAGCTCCTAGATTGCCTTTATACTTGGACAATGAAATGGAAACTCACTGTCACTGAAATAGTGATCAAATCGGCGTCCAACACAACACACACATGCACGCTCTAATATTTCAAAAGCCTGTTTTTGAAGTAAGTATGTGATGGAACAGTTCAGACCGTCTCAACATCGCCTTTCTATGTGGCACAACTCGCCCCGGCAGCAACTCTCTGTCAGATAGACGGTCTCAGCATCAAGGTGACAGCCACAAGTCTCAGCACCAGGCAGTAGAGACGAAAAAGGACAATTCAAGTCCAGTAGATTGAACCATTTATTAAAACACCGAGTTTGCACAAAATGATTACTATTGCGATGTTACGATTAATCGCAATTTTGACACATTTGTATCCGTGCCACGATAAAAGATAACTATCTTTTAATTATTACGACACAAGATTTTTGCATTTTTGTCAATGAAAATTGTCTCTTTGGTGATTTTCTGTTCGTTTCAATGTAGATCAGGCTGGGTATCAATTATCTACATTTAGAAATATGTGATGCTATAGTTTTAAGGCACAGTCACTATAAAACCGATCTGAGAAAATGGACTTATTTATTAAATCAATGCTATTACTAATTTCTGTATGGCTATACATGTATATTGTACATATACCTTTATGCATACCGTATCGTTGTACACGTGTATAGTCAATCCCCGTTTACTGTGGTTATACAATCTCATTGCCTAATGTAAACCACAAAGTTCAAAGATGAAAATAGTGGAATGGCACTGTAGCTCACCTGGGTATTTTGTCAACAGTTTAAAATGTCAACAAACTTTGCTGTCAACATCGTTATTCTAATATACTACTCAAAAGAAGCTAAAGAACACCCGATTCTTTCATATTACTATTGATTACAAGATTATTACAATATTGACTATAGCAATAAGAAAGAATCGGGTGTTCTTTAACTTCTTTTGAGAAGCACATACCTTTAACCACGCTACATAGTACACGTGTACCAAACTCTACTTCATTGACCTGTCGGCCATATTGAAAATCGGATCCATATTTCCGGAACACGTTTTGGTGACATCATTGGTGAGAAGATGCGTCTCAATTTCAGCTTCATAGACGTAGTGGTTTCGAAGAGGAAAATATTCACAGACGACGGACAAACGGGCCATGACATAACCCGGTTTTCCCTTCGGGCAGGTGAGCGAATATCACGTGTATTGTACGGTTCAACTTTTAAGGACATATCGACCTCTGTGTAGGAATAGGCTTCTACGTACAACATCTTCCATATCACAGCGTGAATAAAACAAATAACAAGATACAGATATATAGATACACACATACATATATACAGGGACAATTACAGGCGTGTATATGCTGTACACGTCAGTGTATAAAAACGTGAAACCATGTTCTACGAAAGTAATTGCATGCATCAACAACAATAATTTGATTCGCGCGACGGATTCGACATTACACGTACCTCATTTTCCAATGATGATCAATATTTTATTCTATTTGTTTAAAATTTTATTTTAGTCAATTATGTTTGTTTTTGGGCTTCATTTTCGTTCCGATAATTATACCATATTTCATGGCATGTTCTTTGTCTGGAAAAAAATATGTGAAAAATAAATTAGAATGTTCGACTCCATTCACAGAAAAAATATTTGTGTTTTGAAGAAATTGCTGAAAAAATATCCTGTATTTACCAAAGTCCCGCGGTTAGTGCTAGACTATTTGCATACGAAACTGCCCCCTTGGCGGAAGAGCATTTAAGCCTGTTCTTCTTCTTTTTTCATGTTTAGAAGTAATAGGTTATTAATATATTAAGTTGTTCGAATGTCGACGAACAAATTATTCAATAATTGCGGGCTAATGAGACTTATCGACAACTGAGACAACGACAAGTGCCTACTAACAAAAATGTCTTTTTCTCATGCAACGTATACTGAAAGCACATCCGAAGTGGAACCTTCACATTAACATTTGTTTGTTGGAGTATTTTTCTCAATCCGGTTGCGTTAAGACATATTATATCAACTGAAGACGGAACTAACACAGATGATAAGAAGGAAGTGCAACTAACAAATATCTGTATTTTGCGTTTCTTTAGGGCGTATATAGAAGTGAAACTGTACCAAAGAAATATTTTTTTCGGGAAGAGACGGAAAATGTATATTTTTGATTTATTCAAACATGCTTAATATGCGACAAGGCTATCAAATATTCACAACACTATGGTGTAAAATATAACTGAAATATGCTTGTGAATACTTTGATTATGAGGGCTATGCATTGTTTCGTTTCCAATCCAAACAATTCAAATGTGGCTGGTTGTACTGTGGGTTCTACAGCTTCTGAAATGTGTGTCACTTTGAGGTAGGGCCATTTCCCATGACAACGGGTCGCCTTTCTGTCAAGTCCTAGGACATCTCAGGCATAGCTGCGCATATTCCATGGGTCTATCATGCCGGAAATGGCAACACCTTGTAGTGTTCGTCTCTGAAAGTCAGACAGTCAGGCGTGCTGCCGTCGCCGTGATGCGCCCAAGATGGCGGAAAGTCAAAAGTCGTCTGCGTCTGGTAAAACAAGCCACGTGATCAAGGGTTTGCCTTCATGGTGTCAGTGATCCACTTCATGTAGTTGGATACCCTGGTGAAGATGTTAGGGTAGCCGTACTCAGTGCAGGATTCCTCACCCCACGACGTGATCCCGACCAGGTAGTAGCGCCCGTTCTTTGAGCACATCATAGGTCCTCCAGAGTCACCCTGAAATACCACAGTGAAGGTCCATGAAGTAAACCCGACAGCAACAACTGTATGTGCACCGTAGAAGACATGTATACGTCATTACCTAGGAACGAGAATTACACTGAGCTAATACGAAACATTATGTGTGTGAGTGAGTGAGTGTGTGGGGTGGGGTATTTCTTTGTTATAAAAAATAAAACTCAACATATGTATCTGCTACCCTTATTAACATTACAACAGACCAAAAGAATTAGGTTTGCCCATTTTGTTTCATTAATTATTCTACTACAGTCTGCAGACTAACTCACTCTGCACGCTCCCTTGTCACCCATGCCCACGCAGATGTGGTTGTTGTTGACGTAGCCGCGCCACAGTTTGGCGCAGTAGGTGTTGTTCACCAATCCTATGCGAACTTCTTGCAACACGTCGCTGTATCTCGCCTCTGGAAAAAATGTACCCCCATTTAACAACTGAAAAACATCATGAAGATTAGAAAAAGGCTGTGACGTATGGGTTTGAATGACTTACAACATCAGGTGTGAATGCAACCAGTTACATGAATTTATTGCTTTTTTAGTGACAGATTGGAGATGGGGGACAAATATGATCCAAACTGAAACGAATATGGTACCCGAGCCCAAAATCAACGCATCTTGGTACAAGCTCCTTCTTAGGGCGTGACACCTTCGTTACACTCTCGGTAACATCGCTGCCACCAGTGTAGGCGCGGACATTACAAGATTCTTGAAATTTGCCCTCTAACCCCAAATGTAGTAACGTTTATACTTTTGTTAATGTCTTTGGTAACGCCAATACAGTTATTTTTAAAAAAGGTTTACGACTGACCATATTTCCCAGATGAACTTTTTGTTTGTTCGAGATTGCACACGAACAGAAAAAAATCACTCAAATACGCCCTTACATACTCACTATGCCAATTCCATGATTGTTAAAATGAAATAGAAATTCAAATTGACAAACAAAGACAATAATTTAGTTAGCGTAGTATTCGGTGTCACGGCAGTCATCGATTGTTTGTAAGCATAACGGTCCGTCGGTTGCGAGTTCAACTCCAAGCATGATTGTAACCACATATTACAGTGGGGAGTTTTGATTGGTGGCAGCGATAGTATAGCGAGCTCCGCGAACGGGCTATCGCGGTGAGGAGCTTGATCTTGGTAAGGCTAAGGGGCGTAACTCTGTACAGACAAATTACAACGTTAGATCACCCACGCCCAGTTATGGGGGATATGCTTGTACCATCTATTCAGTAATCACAAAAAATAATATTAAGTTTAAGGGAACCTCCACTCTACCCTACACCCGGATACTAGCATATTAATTAGTAACAGACCGTGGATCAAAATCAAGTTTTATTTCAAGCATCTATGATATAGATAGACTGTA
This sequence comes from Haliotis cracherodii, assembly GCF_022045235.1. Lineage (NCBI taxonomy): Eukaryota > Metazoa > Mollusca > Gastropoda > Lepetellida > Haliotidae > Haliotis > Haliotis cracherodii. Next base: position 10,743,833 of record NW_027266319.1, read on the forward strand.
GCGTATACTGATTGTGATGTTGAAACTCACTTGACGTCATCCCCCAGCCAGTCACCCAACAACCCGACTCTCTTGAGTAGGCGCTCTCGTCTGCTAATACTTCGTAGGGCTTGGGCAGACACACTTCCCGGATGAAGCCACTGCGCAGGTCCACGGGGTCAGCCAGCTTGATCAGAGCGATGTCGTTTGGGTAACTCCCCATGTTCTGGTACTTTGGGTGCTGTCAACAGCGAAACGACAATTACAGTTTAGAGGGCTATAAGAGTGAGTGAGTGAGTTGGGTTTGACGCCGCTTCCAGTTATATCGCGGCGTGTCAGCTTAATGTTGGAGGAAAGTCCGAAGTGATGCATGTCTCAGACGTTTACCACTTCGGTGAAACCCACGAGCACGGGTATGGTGCTGACAAACCTAGAAACATAATCGGGGCGAACCGGGATTCGAATCCACAATCATAAGTTTCTGGCGTGCCCAAGGGACCAACTCTGCACTGCGAATCGCATCGCGTTAGACGACTGGGCCGCCCGTGCCCCCGAGGGCTATAAGACACGTGCTGGTATGTATGGAACATTTGGACATATGGACAGGTAGACTCAATGTTGGCTTCAAAATGTTTCTGTCTACAAACAGAAGAAGCTACTCAAAGTCACTGTACATGATCTTGAGATCTTTGTAGGTGCGTCAATATGTAAGACACATTTTATGCCGCTTTTAACATGGAAATATTCCAGCCCCAGAATGTCTCTGGCTCTTGCTCATGTGAATACGAGTACATTGTTGAAACCAGAAGCACTGACCAAGGATCATAATCAGGGCGAATATGGATATCGAATCCAGAATCATTGGATCCTAGTACACCCAAGGGACACAACTCTGAACATGATCGTAATCAGGGCGAATCTGGATATCGAATCCACCTACGGCACATTCACACCGAACCGTGGAGACTTAGACAGTTTGGTGCCCTGGGCCTCTGTGAATACTGTGGTCAGCGGTATGGGAAAAACATCAACAAACGTTCAGGGAGTTTAATACTAAGCTTCTCCTGAACAATGGATGATAAGAGATATTCCAGCTAAATAGTGTTTAGTTGCACAAGATTGACTCAAGGTCGGATTGAGGGGAGTCATTAACTTACCATGTGTATGGACTGAACGCCGATCTTGACCTGGTACCGACTCGGCTTGCGCAGATTGTGGGCGCCAATGACGACCTTTATCATCCCGCTGAAACGTCTGTGGTCACGGAATACTGAGATTATACATGGCCCTACTCAGTAATCTAATATAGTGTATTTGTAATAGGATATGTATTTCCCCACACCCCACATGTCATATCCCATTGAAGCGAGAGATAGACGATGATTTTCGGACTACACCATATTAACCTTTTCGAGGTTGCATGATTAGAAAACTTTCTAAATGTCACTTTCCAGATCTGGTACAGGACGCTCTGATTAGTCGGATGAAAGGTCGTTCTGGCCCGTAATGGAATGTCTTCAGATCCTTGTTTAGCTGTAGCGAACACTATGATCTGATTTTAATATGAGTGCGTTAAACCTCATTCACTCACAATTAGAAGAAGTTGTACGTTTTCTTGTTTCCTCGCCAACGTCTAGAATGCCAATCAAACAGTAAGTGACACTCGAAAATGTCTAGACAGAATTATGCTTTAGACCTATAGAAGCCTACAGAACCTCATGAATATCTCGTTTAATGATTGCACCTTCCCCAGTCAAGGGAGTTAACTGACTATAAATGTCCAGTTTCCACCCTTAGCGAACTAGGCTGAAATTTCCAGGCACGACCGTAGCGCCGACAAGTGGCTATTACGAGTTATGTCCCTTCTATATCCCTCTTATTGACAAATCAGATTCTACCTCTCATATCACTTTCATTTGCTTCAAAACACGATCTGATCTATAATTAAGATCTATACTGTAATAAAACAGGTCTTACCCCGCGAAGTTCATCAAATCATTTGAGCACCTTGATTAAAAACTTGAAAAGATTTCCAAAATATCTGTCGACGTCTAGCTTGTGGTACACATGCGTGCACATCCTGCAGTCGACCGACATCTGCACGTTTGAATCCATGTTCTTTACGAACCGGATGTCTAATTCGTTACGCGAATTTGATTTGACTATGTTTAGACTCGTTGGTCCAACCAAAATGTAACGCCGTAATTCCGGCCTAGTTCGGCAAGACTGGAACCTGGACTTTTAGAGTCTGTTAACGCCCTTGCTTCGGGAAGATGAGTGGGTGGGACTTGTTTTACGCCTGGACCAGGCGTTGTCTTGGTGCGGTGACATAGAATCAACATGGTCACACATTGTGACCACCCGTAAAATCCTCATTTTAATCGGCTATTACGATAAGTATGTGTCAGAGAATATCTACCCGTAATCCCACCCGGGCTGTTGATAAGACATAACGGGAAACAGTCATATATAGGGATCATGATAGAGAATTTCCAATGCGACTGAAAGGCTGATTCCACTGACCTGATGACGCAGTGAGAGGCTGTAGCCACCCAACGGCTGTTGATGAGGACGCCCCCACAGAAGTGAGACGAGCTACCGGAAGTCCTGCTGCGGGACTGGAGCGACACCTGCCACGACCACTCACCGTCGTGTGCTTCACTTCCGCCCATGATGTTGGGGGAGCTCTTGATGCCGCACGATTGGTACACTGAAACATTGCCAGGGAGTACACTGAAACATCGCCATGAGGTACACAACAAATCGCCATGGAGCACACTGAAACATTGCCATGAGGTACACTGAAACATGCATTGAGTACACTGAAACGTTGCCATGGAGAACACTGAAACGTTGCCATTGAGTACACTGAAACATTGCCATGAGGTACACTGAAACATTGCCATGCATGGAGTACACTGAAACGTTGCCATGGAGTACACTGAAACATTGCCATGAGGTACACTGAAACGTTGCCATGGAGTACACTGAAACATTGCCATGAGGTACACTGAAACATTGCTATGAGGTTCACATTCATACACTGGAGCACGTTCTACGAATGGCTTTATTTTACCATATCTTAGATATACTCATATAAGTTAGAACATTTTCAGGTACACGAAGATTGCCTGAGGTGCGCTCAATTACGTTGCAGAGACGCGTGCCTTAGACGTGCCAGACGGCGTTACTTTCCAAAAAATATCAAGTTGACACGCTGTGATACATTTCATTCGTCGACCCGTGAAGATCCGAGGTAGAATAGGTCTTCAGTAATCCATGTTTGCCATAAAAGGCGACTATGCTTGTCGTAAGAGACGACTAATGGGATCGGGTGGTCTGGCTCGATGATTTGGTTGATGCATGTTATCGTATCCCAATTGCCTGGATCGATGGTCATGATATCAATCACTGGATTGTCTGGTCCAGACTCCATTATTATTTTACAGACCGCCGTCATATAGTTAGAAAAATTGCTGAGTGCGGCGTTAAACAACAAACAAACTAAACAAACAAACATACATTCAATTCTCTTTGATTCGCGCAATAAACTATCCCGCAATCAGTATCCATTTTGAAAACAACCCATCGCTTTGAACAAACAGTTAAGGGCAAAAAATAACGTCTCGCCGACCTATGGCAATTGGTTTCACCCATGGACAACAGTGTCGAAGCCAGACCTGGGTCTCTCTATAGACTCTGTGACGAGATGCACAACAACCGACACATATCACACATCACCTCTAACTGAAATCATTCACCCCCGAATTCCCCCCCAATTCAGGTGTTTAGACAAGGAGACCTGGGATGCTTTCAGTTAACATAGTGTCACGGGGCAAATAGCTGGCTTTCATAGCGTCAGTATGTCGTACCGTCACTTGGTTCGACACGTAAAGTCACTGTCAACCCCCACACCCACGCCCCACCCCCACACCCCTTACAACGTGTGGTTCTTATGACAAATATGTGTAGTGATCGTGAGACGCACATCCGGACATTGCCAAGGAGCGCTATAAGGCAGACAAACAAGATACTTGCTTGTGGGTTCGAATCCTGTATTCAAAGAGACAATGCATGACTTTAAAAGTCAGTATTAACCTACATACTTCCCAACAAGTATTAAATGTACATGAATAAGCTTTATGTATGGACAATGCTGGTTCTAATCCTTAATTTTCCGTTTATATCCTGTGTCTCGTAGGTTTCACCAAACGTCTTCTGAGTTGCCTTTGGTTTCGACCGTCTCCATGGTCGAGTGGAAAGTGTGTCTACCCGGACAACTGAAGGTCGGTGGTTCGATCCCCGGTCGCGTAATATACTAAAGACGTTAAAAGATGGTACTTGTTGTTACCCTGCCTGACGCTCGACATTAAGGGGCTAAAACAAGGACTGGTCGGCTCGAAGTCAGTTTTACGTGTTTAAAGGGTATCCATTTTACACTGCTCCTGGTATCTCAGTGGGCTAGCACTATTAAACTGGTATTAGTCCGGAACAGCGCACGCAGGCACGCTATATAAGTATAATAATCTTGAACGCGACGTTAACCCCATTTCACCTCACCTACGTTGGGTTTTACATTTCAAAGCGAGGTTAAACCACACACTCACTCACTCACTTTGGATACACTTACCTGGAACTGGTCGCTTTGTGGTTCGGACGTATTTAGGTCGTTGTGTCCGAACCGGGTAGCGGTTGGTGTAGGAGGAGGGGCAGTCATTGCTGACGTCGTTCGGGTGGACACATGTGCGCGTGATACCGGAGAAGACCCTACCAGTAGGACAACGCATATTCCGCCATTTGACGCCATTAACACAGAAGTAATAGCGAGAACAATCCAATGGATAATCTTTTGAGCGGTAGTTACGCTGTCTGCAGTCATAGTTACACAACTTAGTTCTCCAACATCCTTCAACACTGCTGATAAAACTAACGGCAAAAAGTGCTAGTGCAGTAAGACAAAAATACAAATCAATTCTTGGAGTCATCTTTTCGGAACTGCTGTAAAAAAAATCCCAGAAGTAAATGTTTCAATTTCAGCTGTAATCCTCGTGAAAGGTAGAGTCGAAAAAATGCTATCGTTGATGAGACGCCTTGTGTATGTTCCGTGGGACTAAATACAATCGGGTATTAATTCGGGGTTTAAATACTCCTTAGATTCCGTCAATACCCGACTACGTGCATCGTTAATTGACCGTACATCATATACGTAGTCAGATCACGTGTAGTCATCACTACGTATCGGATACTGTGCACGTTTGTCTCGTGCACTAACCCGAACCTTTACCCCATCAAAGGTAGATTTTTGCAGACATCTTCTTTAAATCAAATTACAGGTTGTGTTTTGATAACAAGACATGAAGCGCGTTTGAAATAAGAAACATGATAAAAGCCAGGTGAAACACTTTGTTTGAATGTATTCATGAAATTAAGACGAGATGGCGAATTTGTTAACTTTCAAGAGAAGAGATTACATGCAGTTATTGACATATTACATTCGAAAGCTGATTATTCATAATGGCGTTCGTCTTGTTCTCGGCTGTGTTTCGCGTCGCCAAAACGCCTTACCAACCTCAATTAACCTGGAGTATCCAAATCAAACAGCTAAACTGGCGCGAGCTATACGCGATCAAACAACGCTGTGAGAACTGGGCAAGTAAATAATTACAACACACTGATTGTCTCACTCATTGTAGATAAAAAGACCTTTAACCAGCACATCAAAACGACGGAAGCTAATTTGACAATAATCGGTCGTAGTTCGTTATGTAGTTCACCCCGGAGGTTTCAGGGCCGCCGGGATTTTGGTAATAATATTATGTATATCACTGTTTGAATAATTTTAACTCTCAATTATTTTATCATTTCCTTATCAGTTTTGTTGGTTTTATGTTGTATAACATGAAAATAACACAATTCAACAGCACTTCAATTGAGCAATTGAGTTTTTACTCTTGGGTTTCTTTTTTAATTGGGTTATCACATTTTTCAATGGGTAACCAATAATTTTTTACTCATCTATTCACCACTCTAATGGGGTTTTCCAAAAATTAGTGAACATTTTAAGATTTTACAAACATGAAATAATGTTTTAGATGTATATAACTATTCTAAATAGATATAGGCTTAAGGGGGACTTTACGAAAATACGCTGCTTATCTGTAGCTCTGATTCAAGTATTTTACAACTATTTAACTGTGTTACAATGGGGGGTTGTGACAGTCACAGACCATATCCTTTGTCGCAAGCCCCATTCTTCATCACAGACTAAGGGTAGTCGCAGATCAAGTGTTATTGCAAGCCCCATTCTTCATCCCAGACTAAGGGTAGTCGAGATCTATGATTGTCTCAAACCCAAGTCTTTATCAGAGACTCAAGTATATTCCAAAGAAATCTTGATATGATACTCAATTTATGAGTGAGTGCACGTACAGCGTATTATTATAAGCTTATAACTTAATCATAAAATATATCTGGTTTAGCAGCTGTAGCTGAAACAATACCTAATATCCAGACAAAAAACCCAACCCACAGAATATCAAAATGTCGATCCCTCGTGACCTGGGCCCACTTGCACAAAGCGATCTTAGCGCTACGAATAATGTAAGCCTATGTTGGGAGTTACGATCATCTTAGCGCTAAGGTCGCTTTGTGCACGTAGGCCGAGATTATATTTACAAAGGGCGGACAAGAGTTATTTCCCTTCATGATCAGACGCCATTTTGGTAATCTAGTTCCCGGTTCCCCATGCGCCTCGTCAACTTGCGCCAAGCGTATATTGTGATATTAGAGACGGGGCCCAGCTTACGTCGCCAAGAGACGTTCCCTGATCCAGTTTTTCACTGATGTAGTTCATGCTGATGACTGATGTATAATGTTAATCCTCAGTGTTGCATTAATGCCATTAACAGTAGTATTTTGCTGCTACGAGTACACACATAGTGACATTACAAAGCACTATATTCATGTGTATGAATTTGGTAAGAGGTTGCTAAGGATCTTCTTTCGAGTCCTCCATTTTGCTTGAAGAGTCTTGTTGCTATACACTGCGATTTGTTGCCGTCATTTTACGACTGTGTTTGCCTCACCCAAGTGTTTTCTTGTCGCCTGCAGGTTATTTACTTATCTATTTACACTTTGAAACACTTCAATTGTAATATTTAACCGTTCTTTCGACTATTTGAGTCATTTTGAAATGTTTGTCTTTGTCGCGATTGTCGTCATGCAAGTACCCATTATAGTTTTGTTTCCACTGCGATTTGTTTCCCAATATTTTACGACTGTGTTTGCCTCACCCGCGTGCTTCCTTGTTGCCTTGTTATTTACTTATTTATTTACACTTTGAAACACTTTAAATTGTATTATTTAAGCGTTTTGTTTACTAATTTCATCGTAATGAAATGTGTCTTTTGCTGCGAGTGTCGCCAATTAACAAATTCGGTTTTCTATGTCTATCTTCAAAACCATTAGATCTAGATATGTTTAACTTGAAGAGAAAACGCGAAGATGTCTTCTTAACGTCTTCTCGAATACTGAAACTGTTGCCGAAAAAGGCTTATTCTAGCACTGACCATTAAAATTGGAAAAAGAATAAGACCTACTAGGCTACACAGTATCCACATAAATAGGTGGTTTGCCTGTGTGATAGACCGCAGATTTAATGATAAAATGATATACCGGCAATTAATCCTCCAATATTTTAAACTATATGTGTCTCACTGTATTGTAATAGGTAACCGGGTACATGAACGGCTTATGCCAGATTTTGCAAAAAACATCATTACGAACAACATTTTACCCTTCTCTTTAAAGGTTTTCTTGACGAAATCTTGAACCTGTATTGAGATTACAAGGAGTGTTTGCAAGGTAACGCATGACAACAAATTCAACAATTATTATCATTATGTGATACAGTGAGAACCAGAAGATTTTTTATAATGAAAGTATATTTCAAAATGATTGTATTCGTCATGTCCACGGTATTTTATATCCAATCTATTATTTTCTGTTATTACGAATTGGGGAAAGTAAGTGTTGTGACATAACCTCAAACTACTAGTAATTGAACTAAATGATTAAAGCTTGATTACAACAATGTCTGTAATTTGCAGACATCAACCATGATGTACCCAGACGATCCCTGCCTTGGTATCCCCATCGAGAGCTGGGGTGCCTCCTCCCTTCCAGTTATTCCCTCCTCCAGCTCCTCCAGCCTCAATGACCTTGCCCCGAGTCTGTCCAACCAGTTTCTCCCATCCTCATGTTCCAGCAGGACCTCCTGCTCGGAAGTATCATTTGATCTGGACCCCACCCCTAGCAGTTCCGAGCTGAGCCAGCTTTCTGGAAGATCGTATCATGGTAGCCCTGAGGCTAGCTTCCTCTACCCTGACTATCCTAGCTTTGTCTTTGGTTCCTCTCTTTTCAGAGTAACACCTGACTCAAGCTCCACCAGCCTCAGCCCTAGATGCATTGAAAGCTGTTCTGATCTCAGCCTTAGCTACAGCGATGACAAGCTCAGCCAAACTACAAGCTCCACCAGTCTTGTTTCTGTTCATCCGTCAGAGAGCATCATCAGTATCAGTAGCTCAGAGAGTATCATCTCCATCAGCAGCTCAGAGAGTGCCATCTCCATCACCTCACACTCGGTCATTTCTGTTGCCAGCCCATCTTCATGTGATGAGGCATCAGCGCAAGCCTTCACCAACCCATTCCAGCCTTCTCCCTCCCAGCCTGTCAATCTGCAGACCCTGTTCTACCATGACCTGCCCTACTATCAGTGGACCTCCTTCTCCAACCCAGCCAGCCCCTCCATCAGCTTCACTGACCTCCTCCTCCCTGCTACATCTGTCAGCTGTTCTGAGACCCCGCCCACTGAGATCCCATGCCGCAGCTCCAACTATTCTCCTGTGACTAGATCTATGTTTGTCATCAAGGATGAGATAGAGAGAAAGAGGAAGAGAGATGATGGTGGTGATAATGATGGATTGCCTCTAAAGAGGCAGTGTCAGTAAGTGGGTTGACTGGTAAGTTGGTTCAACAGGTATCACTTTAACATTCTGTTGAGCCCATATTCTATACATTGTACATACCCGGCCATTATTATCTTGTCATATCCATGTAAGTCCATACTATTTCCTGCCCAGCATCTATCTTGCCCTATCCTGATTTTATTCACCTCTGCCCTGTTTCAGTATTGGTACTCGCCTACCATAAAAACATGTGTATTTTCAGTTCTAACTCCAACCCCTATTTACCCCCAACACATTACATTTTCTAATAACAATAAACTTGTCAATGATCATTTTACGTTTCAGAAGGGAATACAACGTGTGTAATTCAATTTTGATTATTTAGTTAAAAGTTATGATTTAGAGTTTAGTATAAAGGAATAAATTATTTTAGTGGATAACGACATTTTAAAAACTAAGTTTAAAATGTAATATTGTTAAGCCAAATTGAGAAACATCAACATAAAGAATATATGAATGGCAATAGATAATATAGAAATTGGAACATTTGGATGAATAACTAAACTTGTCATGACACTTGTCTAAGACGCTAGAATATGATGAATGTGTATGAATTATTTTTTTAAAAGCTCATTAAAATAATCAATTATTTTAATGAATAACATGAATGGTAGTTAAGAAATAGTTTAGACATTTAGGTCGTAGTTAAAAGTAATATTTTGATTATTACTTAATTGAGAAATATAAAAGGGATAAACGTTCTATACCATATTGGGTAATAGGACCGATTAGCTGTAGTCATCAGATTTAATTCAGGTTATAGAGAGATGGTTAAAAGTGACGTTTTGATGATTAAACTGCAGCAGAGTAAAGAGTGAGAAGGTTCTCTATAGTAGTGCTAATAAATAGGTGGCTTCGTGATGATGTCACTTAAGAAGAAAAGAATAATAAACATAAAAATAAATCATTATTTGACTTTTCATAATATACAAATAATTTATAAAATAGAGGGTAAGAAGAAACATTTTAATTAAACTTGGCAGATGTAGGGGTTAACACGTCCAAATCCATAGCTAGTGGTACATACTACATCGCAACGAGTGACGGTGAGATGCATAAGTAAACTTGCCAATGCAGGAGGTCAAATCTTTGTAGTCAATATCAAAAATAAGATAACAGAGAGATGATTGCAATACCATTTTTAAAAATAAATAAACATCCGTATTGTAAGGAGAAAATGCCACTTAAAGATTGGTTATCGATGAGTACAATCGTTCTTTTCATAAGTAGGAGGTGCGGTCGGGTAGCCTAGTGGTTAAAGCGTTCGCTCGTAACGCCGAAGACCCGGGTTCGATTTCCGACATGGGTACAATGTGTGAAGCCCATTTCTGGTGTCCCCCGCAGTGATATTGCTGGAATATTGCTAAAAGCAGTGTAAAACCATACTCACTCACTCATAAGCAGGTGGTGTAATAGGCACGTGTTTAAATTACTGAATAATTAACATCCGTAATGTAGGGAGTAAAGACTTTCAGATAGCGGCTGGTAAGGGGTGGCTGTAGGGGAGGAGGAGGCCACAGTATAATACGTTATGTGTACACAACAGCCTAACAGGTTATTGCAGTAAATAAAGTATTCGACGTAATAAGCGCCCCGCTCTAATAAGCGCCCACGGCGATATTTCCTAATGTATGGCAAGTGAACAATCCCAATTGGCACCCCTTCCGATTGATCACTGTACACAAGGCTTATTTTTTCGCGAATAATACCCACTCGTGTGTTATATGCACCCTTAATTATAGGCAATCAAATTCTGGAAAAATAAATCTGTCGTACATAAACATTTCAGGCTGTCAGCATAAACCACGAAATTTATCATTCAACTCTGTTTTTTTTAACCAAAATAATATTCTAATAAGAACCCCCTATTCTAATTTTGAGAGCTCCCTGGGCGCTTATTACGTCGAATACGGTAGGTATAAAATAGCAAAGCTTAATATCTTCTTTTTTTTCCAGTTATGCCATCATTTTTGTATAATTTAGAAACTGATGGTTTAGTGTACCGCTATGAAGTTCACACAAAATAAAACACTTGTTTATTTTGGCCTGGCTGTTTCATCAGATTTATGTATAAAAAATGTTTATAAACTTTGTTATGTGTTTTGTGATATGTAACAGTGGTGATTATTGCCACGACTGTTCATGGAGTGAGATTATTGACGTGTAAGTTGAAAACAGGTGGGGGCACCGGTGTCCCAGTCGCCTAAGGCGCCGAGATTCGCTGTGCAGAGTTGCGTCCCTTGGGCACACCAGAAACATATGATTGTGGGTTCGAATCCCGGTTCGCCCCGATTATGTTTCTAGGTTTGTCAGCACCATACCCGGGCTCGTGGGTTTCACCGAAGTGGTGAACGTCGGAGACCTGCATCACTTCGGGTTTTCCTCTCACATTAAGCTGACACGCCGCGATGTAACTGGATACCTGTTAAAACCGGCGTTAAACCCAACTCACTCACTCACTGAAAACAGGTTTGTGTAATATAACTGGCAAGCAAGGGACTTACCATTTGATATTTTGGGGTTGGGGATTTTATCGAAAAAATATTATTTCCCCGAAAATCAAGCTTCAGACCGTTGAAAAAAAAGAATATTGCCTGCCCCGCCTCGCCCCCGCCCCCGATTATCAAATGCGCGGTACCTATTCCTAATGGTTGGATTTTAGTGGCGAAATTGTTGACTACCAAGGCATAAGCACATGTCTCTCGCTATCTGAAGATTTATGAATCTCAATTCGATATTCTTTCGCTGGGGAGATACAGTACAGGTGCTAAGGACTTGCAATCACTTGGTTGATAAGGGTACTATTATCTGTACCATAAACGTCACATCGAAATAAAAAAGTGAGTTTTCCACGAAATAGTCGCTTTTTCCTGTTTACACCAAGTGTCTGACGGAATCCTGCTGTTACTGAGTAAACATCTTTGAAGTAACTACGCGTCAATATTGAAACTAGTTTTTGATGACGGTCATCTGAAAAAGGGTGGTTTGTTTTTCTTCTTCGGTGAACGTGTTCTGAATTCAAGTGCTGTCGTGTCTTCTTTCAAGCCTTAGACACACGTTACCTGGTACGCGCCGTAACACCCGGTGGACCTAAATGCAACCTTTTTGTATATGTCTTCAAACATATGTAGATACTTCCAAACATTGGCATCAATCATACTGGTAAATTGTTATCTTTTAATTACCTGGAATACATCGTTTTTCTGTATCGATCCAGACTCATCGAGTGATTGTTTTAGGGATGCATGTAGGAATTTTGCAGGAGATAAAAGACTTTAAGGCATTTCATGATATTGTTCTTTGACAGTACATTCTTCTATATCATTACCAAATGTTAGAAAATCTTCACGATATTTCGGGGACGGTGGGGTAGCCTCGTGGTGACGGCGTTCGCTTGGCACACGTCAAACCGAAGAGCCGGGTTCGAATCAACACATAGGTACAATGTGTGAAGCACATTTCTGATGTCCCCCGTCGTGACATTGCCGGAATATAAAACACTACTCACTGACTCGGGATATTTTGAATGGTTGTCTGTCAATGTCCTGGAAAAGAACCGATCTGAATCCCCTATAGTACTTAAAACTAGCAATTAGAAAAGGTGATCTTTGAACGACTTAAATCGAACTTGCTGAGAGTGCTAATTTTCCCAAGTAGCGTGCCCCTTTAGTATTGCCCAGGCGTCGTTCATCGGTGTGTGTGTGTGTGTGTGTGTGTGTGTTGGTCGTTTCAGGATCCGCTAATCTTGGTTCGTATGAATGATTCGCTCCTTCATACTGGCCCATACGTGTAGATTCCACAAAGTGATAAACGCCACCACCTGCACCAATTCAGGCTGCCCTCATGATGTCAATCACTGAATTGTCTGGTACAGACCGCCGTCATATAGCTGGAATATTGCTAAGTGCGGCGTTTAAAAACAAACAAACACAAAATCACATACTAAGTGTTTAAACTGAAATACGAGCAGCCATTAACTTACAAAATATATGTGGACGTGTTGTAATGAACCAATATACTAATATCTCACTACGACGTCGCTTTATCTTACATTGCTTGTCAATGCAGTGCCAAGAGTTTGAGCATGCCCGACATGGTATAATTTAGGCAAGTGGCGCTATATAGAATCAGTTTAACATGGATAGATTTCAGTCTTACAATGTTGTATCTTATTCGTCATAGGCATTAATTACCAAAGTTTGAAATTCATTTCGTGACCATGGAGTCAGTAATTAAAAATATGAATTAAAATTAGGTTTTTTGGTTCGTGGCCAAAGGTTCTTTTTTAGGAACAACAGTGTACAACACCGCCCTCTCAGGTCCACGGGATTGGCGACAATACCATGAGTTGATCTTACATGACTTGCGACGTTTCTTGACTGGCCATTACCAATCTAGAAGCCAAAGTTGTCACAATTTATGGACAACAACTTATTTATTATACTGTAATGGTGACGTTTCGGTATATAGATCCTTGCAGTCAGTCTTGCTTGATTTTCGTAAAAGGATTTGTACTGAAACGTCATTACAGTATAAATAAGAAGTTCTTATCAATAAATTGTATCTACATGCCCCACTTCTAAGAAATGCCCACCAAACAATTAGAAGCAGACGTTTTTATTAGTGTCATGTGTGAAACCAAGATATTATCTATGTTATGGAAATTATAATTAACTGCTAGATTGATGTGCATACTACTGTTTGAGATAGAAGACAGAAAAAGTCGGACAAATATTCTGGGACTGACTATTGGGCTGATGTTTCTCTATACGTTTGATGTTTTAATTAAAGCCACAGCCAGCAATATTCTAGCTGCCAGGACTGCACGTTTTTAAGCCCTGAGTTTAATTACGGATTTTGCCCATGTTAATGAGTAGCATTTCATCCAAATTGAAGACCAGAGCTTAAAAACGAAAAAGGACAAAAACATGCAAGGAAAAATTAATATCCCATGTTTTATGAAACATGAGCGAGCAATGCTTTAACATATGACAAGATTTTCTTTTTTCCAAAATTGAGATGACAGTTGTCAAAAAGGTAACAACATACCAATATCTCTTAAAAAACGTGCAATTCCGGCGGCCTGTACGTAATGAAAACTGGGCCAGGCAACACGTTATCTGGGTACTATGGCACACAGTCAGTCCTCCATGTTAAACAGTCTGACTATCCGATGCCCATTTCAGTTAGGTCTAATGCCAAGCAAGAAATACTGGGAGCCTACGTTATCCAGAATCCCTACATAACTAACTAAACAAACATATATCTACGACTCATTCACCCCATTGCAAGCCCAGTAACTCGTACAAAGCCATTCATCATGACTTTGAGTGTCTTGTCCAACCCCAACATCAAGCACGTTTACCTTCCAAACCAACCTAAATTACAACCTTACAGCGCGACCGGCGGGAACAATTCAGGTGGACGCGAGGCGCTTCCTGTTGTGAGATCGTGAACTGTTTGACCCATGCTGTTGTTATAGTTGTTGGTAATCCTTGTAGGTCAGCAGGTGGACCTTGTCTTCGGCGTGACAGTGACTTCAAACACCCCTTTCTTGTAAAACGCCTTTCACCTGTTTCCGTGAGCGCCTCCTGCGTGTTTACACTAACTTCGTTTACTGCGTATCGCTGGCTTACTGACTCATGACAACGATTCAGACAGGATTGAAAATAAACCGTGTTTCTTCAGTTGCTTGATGAATGGGACGATATATCCTGACCTGATCCTGATGGGGGATTAGTCAAATATGTGCGGCATTGAACTTGGAGAGCCCGGAATGAAGAGAAACAATATTCTCTAGATTGTTGTTGTTGTTGAAGTGTCAGGTAGAAGCTTATTGGTGGGCCCATGCAACATTGTGTATAAGTGCATCATCGATATTGTTTAGGTAATTACATGTGGAAAACTAAACGAGCTCCCGTTATCAATCGCTTGAAACTAAGGCCAGTCTTTTTTTAAATCGTTAGATCCGAAAATTAAAGAAACTAAAAAGCAATGGGTTTTATATATATATATTCCACCGAGCAGAAATAACACACAAAAAATTCTTGGTTTTTTTTATGTATAATTCCATTAAACAGCCAATCCACCCTAGGCAATTGTTTCTTTCCCTGTCCTCGCTTATATTTATCTTAACCTTTTGCGGCAAATCCCCAAACATATTTGAAAGTTATTTTTTTATGTTGTAAATGTTTCCACCTTCGGACCTAAATCTTTAAGGCAAAACTTTGTAAAACAAACAAATGGCTGTCTGATGCTTAGGCTAGACATGAGCCCAAAGGATATATTGCTAAGCTTAGTTTTGCATCACACCTAGAAGATGAAGAGCAAGGAGCATAAAAGCACCTTTCATCTTACACTGTAGACAAATGAGACAATGACTGATGAAAAGTGTTTGAAGTGGACTGATGCCACTTGAACAGTATTTTGTTGTCATCACTGCCTCTCAGCCTAGTGTGAGTGAGTGAGTATGGTTTTATGCCACTTTTAGCAATATTCAAGGAATATCACGGCGGGGGACACCAGAAATGGGCTTCACACAATGTACCAATGTCGGGAATCCAACCCGGGTCTTCAGGGTGACGAGCAAATGCTTTATTATAACCACTAGGCTACCCGACCGCCCCCAGCCTAGTGTGAGAGGAAAGCCTATTATGACGCAGGTAGTAGATGTATATTTACACCTTTGGTGGTTGGTATGGAGCTGCTAATGAACCATCCTTGTATCCCTGCTAGCCCATCCTTGTATCCCTGCTAGCCCATCCTTGTATCTAATGATGCACCTGGTGGCACGTAAAATGTGTTGGCTTTACCACAACCTTCAACACTATTATTGTCAGTTCTATCCTGATGTTCAGTTTCATTAGATGAAAGCAATATTCCAGCTGCATGACTGCAGGTTGTACATAAACAATCAGACAATGTGATTGATACTATCAACATCAATACACTCATGACATACAATCAACCAAGTCAACCAACTTGATGATTAATCCAACCAGAATCCCCATGGAGTTGGACAGGAAAGGCAGTTACTGTATCTGCCCTATTAAGTGGCCTGCTCCAATAACCACCAACATCCAACTTGCTAATCTGTAAAATATCTTTCTAACACCCTTACTAGGCGGTAACGCGAAACAAAATCATCATCCGGTTCGTAAACAACATTGATTTCAATATGCAGATTTTGGTCGACTGCATGATTTGCAAAAGATATGTAGATCAACTGGCCTTGACAGATATTTTCCAAATCATTTCATGGTTTGATGCACTTCGTGAGATCAGACCTGTTTTATTACAATATGTATCTTGATCATCGATCAGATCGTCTTCACTGGGTGCCAACATTCGAGATACGAGAGGTGGAATCTGATTGGTCAATAAGAGGGGCATAGAAGGGACATAACTTGTAATAGCCACTGGTGGCGCTATGTTCGAGCACAGAAATTCCAGTATAGTCAGTTAACTCCCCTGCCTGGGGAAGATGACTAATCCATGTAATTCTGGGATCTGAATCCCCGACTGCAGATCCTGGCATAATCAAGGAACACAACTCTCCACAGTGAAATTGCCTTGAACCATTGGCCCTTAGTCCACATGAAGACATTACTTTACGTTTTGACTACACCGTATCTGGGAGGCAGCAAGAATGCCTACTTACACCAGCAACCAATGAGTTGTCTGGTCCTGGGATCTGTGTCATGAATCAGTCTCAGCAGTTATGGACTTAATTATACACAAGATTCAGAAATTATACACAAGGTTCAGCAAGATTCTGGCTTGTGTTATAAGCCCCCTAAAACAACTTCTGTTTGCAGAATAGTCTGTCAGACTTTGAATAGCGAATTAAATTCCAATCACACACACCTTAATCTGATTTTAAACTCTTAATACCACTGAAAATGACCTTTTGACAGGAAGTTAGACAGGAAGAATTTGTTTCTCATTCCTGACGCCAGCTCCTTTTTTTCAATTCTTTCATTGAAGTTTCATTTGGAATGTTTTTACAACCGAGGCAGCCAAGGCAGTTATTTTATATTCATTCAAGTCGTGATGTCATTTTATACTTGTGACCAAGCATAAGATTTACAATCACACTGCCCCTCTAGATCCCTGCTATCACTACTAACTCAGCAAACTGCTCACGGTTAATCCCTCAGAAGGCGAAAATCTCTGATTCTGTTGACGTAAGTTCTCCGACTTCCCACCTCAATTAAAGCTTCTCTCGTACGAACGTGCAACCTTGCGCATGTGATGTGCATTAGGATATACAGCATAGACACATCAAAGCTTGTCCCAGCTCCGAGACAGGCACACAGGCTCCAGGTGCATGAATAGAAAACTCGTTGGCTACATTTGATGACTGACATTTCTTCTTTTTCAACCCATCCTTTCCTCTTGATAAGGGGCGGTCGGGTAGCCTAGTGGTAATATTAAAGCGTTCGCTCATCACGCCGAAGACTTGGGTTCGATACCCGACATGAGTACAATGTGTGAAGCCCATTTCTGGTGTACCCCGCCATGATATTGCTGGAATATTGCTAAAAGCAGAGTAAAATCTCACTCACTCCTCTTCATAAGAATTTAATACCGAATTTTCAAAAATTAAACACAGAATACATGATAAAAAATATGACATGTTTATTTCTGCTAAACATTCATGCTTAAAGCATACCAAGGTGGAACATTTATTTTCTGATAATTTCGTAAATGAAACGGAGGCTAAAATGTGAATGTCCTCTTCCTGTTTACAAAGGCCGGAGAACTGCATGATGACATGTTAAGGGATGATGGTGGTGTGTGGATGTGTGACAGGTTCTAGCCAGTCTCCATTGCTTCCTCCGCCTTCTCATCCTCTGAAACACAGATCACGATTTGTACATGGACAGATTAAACTTGTGGGAAAGAGAAAGAAATGTGGGTTTATTGGTTGTTTAACGCCACATTCAGCATTATTCCAGCTTTATGACTGCGGTCTGTAAATAAACGAGTCTGGACCACACAATCCAGAACGTTGATATTGTGAGCAACAATCTACACTGTCAGCGTACGATGACATGGAAGCAACCAAGTCACCGAACTTGACCATCCGATTTACTAAAGTCGCCTCCTATGACCAGCATAGATTGCTGGGGATCATTTGTAACACAAAATCTCAACAAGGTAGAGCTTTACAAAAAGGTGGGTTAAGTTTGGTATTTCCTGCATTCACACAATCCTCACATGGATTATCTCTACCTTATCTCCTTATACCAATTGTCATATCTCGCACACTTTAGGATGCGATCATTCGGCCACTGCGTTTATCTGCGTTTATCTGCGTTAACTAGACACTTGCCTCTAAAAAAATAACGTCATCCAATATTTGACGTCATCAAGTTAGGAGCGCTTTTTCAAATCTCCAGATATGACGTCAATGTTAAGAACAATGTTTTATCGTGAAATAAACCACGCTTCGTTCTTCATTGTTCTTTGAGATCTATCGCATACCTATCTTATATGGGAGAAAAGTACCAAGAGTCGCAATGAGTTTTGTTTAACATTTCAGTTGTATCTCTGCATGCCAGTTTGATGTTGGAGGAAAGCATGACAACCCTAGAAACATAACCAGGGCATACCTGGGATTAGAAACCATAACGATTGGATTCTGTCATGTCCAAGGGACACAACTCTGCATAATGAGTGAGTGAGCATGGTTTTAGGCCGCTTTTAGCAATATCCCAGCAATATGACGGTGGGGGACACCAGAAATGGGCTTCATACACACCTATGTCGGGAATCGGATCCGGATCTTCGGCGTGACGTGCGAAGTTGCGAACGCTTTAACCACTAGGCATAATGAATCGCGGCACCTTACATGACTTGGCCACCCGTGTTGTTATCAATGACTACCTGGCAATGTTTGTATGTATAACTTGCTCACCATCAAGTATTCTCTGCAGCTCATGGATCGTGTAACTAACTCACCATCCAGTATTCTCTGCAGCTCATTGATTGTTTAACTAACTCACCATCCAGTATTCTCTGCAGCTCATTGATTGTTTAACAAACTCACCATCCAGTATTCTCTACAGCTCATGGATCGTGTAACAAACTCACCATCCAGTATTCTCTGCAGCTCATGGATCGTGTAACAAACTCACCATCCAGTATTCTCTGCAGCTCATGGATCGTGTAACAAACTCACCATCTAGTATTCTCTGCAGCTCATGGATCGTGTAACAAACTCACCATCCAGTTTTCTCTGCAGCTCATGGATCGTGTAACAAACTCACCATCCAGTATTCTCTGCAGCTCATGGATGGCAGTTATCAGTACCAGGAACTGTTTTCTCCTCAACTCCAACTGAAAATGACACGTCAGTTTAACAATACAATCCTGTTTGACCCAAGGACAGCTGAATATATACAGTGACCATTACCTGGTTCAATTAAACTGACCAAATAACTGTCACCTTAATATTCTATAAATCATTATATAAAGTACCTGGCTCAGAAGACAAGCTGCTGTACACAACATACTCTGGAATATGAGGTGAGGTGAGGTGAAAGGGGGTTTCTTTAACGTCGCAGCCACAATTATTGCACTTACATAGCGATGTGCAAGCACATGTGTGACTGCTTGTACTAGTCCGGACTAATGCCGATTTTGTAGTGCTTGCCCACTGAGATACCATGCCGCAATTTAACATGAATACTCCACTCAGACACAGTATACTGACTCCAAGCCGACCGGTCTTGTTTCAGCCCCTAAATTTCAACTGCCAGGCAGGGTAACAACAAGAACCATCTTTTAACGTCTTTGTCTATGACACGGACAGGGATGGAACCCAGGACTCTCCGCGCTCCGGGCAGACTCTCTACCACTAGACCACGGAGGCAACTTTCTGGAATATGACATAATGATGTCTTAACACTACCATATCAGTTATCTTGGGAGAGATGTGTTCTTGTACTCTTTCAAAAGTACGAACATAAATTCTGTCTTTCCCCAAATCAGTCAACAAAACAATGGGAGATAACTCCTACCTTTTCTTCCAGTTTCTGCTTGGTCTCTGTCTGTGATGTCAATTCTTTGTCCAAACTCTGTAGTTGTCTGTAAAACATAATCCTCTTTCAAATAAATACAAAACATTGGCTTATATCATGTACACTAACATTGCTGCAGACCCATAAAGTGCTATTGTTTTCAAGCCTCTTCAAAATGACACATTAGAAACAAAATCAAAGTATGCAAAGAAGTCCTATCAACTCCTCCAGTTGATTAATTGATAATTGGAAAAATATGCCAAAGGATATTATTTCAGTGAGAGTCCATTGGATTCAACATCGCTTTGAACAATATTTCAGTTATATCTTGTTGTGTCAGCTTGAGGTGGGAGGAAAAATTGAAGTAGTGCATGTGTCAAACGTTTACCACGTTTGTTAATCCCGCTAACATCGGTGCAGTGGGTCATGTGCACCATGTACAACAGGTAAGGGCCATAACTCTGTAAAATATAAATTCTGATGGTTGTTTTTCAACCAAGATAACCTGCTTATCCCTTACTGATGAATACAAATATCATCCTTGTATTCATACTGGTTGCCACTGACGTTTGACAAACTGATGGAGCCCAAACCTAAATGCAGAAATCTTGCAATCAAAACCCCTAAAGTAGACTTATTTTCAAAAAAAATAATTTTTTTTTTATTTATTTATATATTTAAAAAAAAAAAAATTAAATAAAATAAAAACATAACTAAATAAACCTAAAGTAAACAAGTGTATGCATAGCATGCACATAAATGGTGCAAATCAAATTGACTAAAAAAACAAAAAGAACACCTGTCAAAAACGTAAAAGGCAAAAGTATGCCAAGAAGAGACATATCCTTGACACGATGACCGACTACTGAAAAATCGAAGAAAAACTGAACAAGCGGCTTAGGAAGTCTTTTGAAGTTATCTTGTTACTATTCAGCTCAAGTAGTTGGAGAGTGAGTGTGTTTTCCTCCTCTGCTAACACCTGAAGCATGGCTGGAGCGACCACTTACACACAACCAACTGTTGTTGATCTTTAATATCACCGTCCCCAACACACATTCAAATCACACCTTCATATCAGAAAAAGTAGGTGAACTAGCTTTACGGAGTGTTTGTCCTTGAACCTCACAGGAGGGTACACACTGTTGGAGAGTTAAGTGTAGGATGTATTGAAGAAGCCTCAGTGTGGCATGTCTTTCACTATTGAAAACTGTTTTGAGGTAATTGGTTTTGTCAGTGGTCATGCACAGTGTGGGTTTAAAGCGTAAACATCTTTATAAAAAAACAGACAGCAAGTCTAAACAGGTGTACACGCTTGTGGTTATAAAACTTTTCAAGGATTGCTCATTCCATTTGTCCTGAGAGACATACATAATTCGTAGGAAACCAACGCCCGCCTCGGACAATTTTGTGACTGTTGTGGCATGGACTCAGTGCTTTGAATATGTTAAGGATAAGCCTACAGCATGAGAGATGGTTGACAATCATCTTTCCATATTTCTTCCAAGGTAATAAAATTCAAATATTCTAAAAGCTTAAAGAAACTATTTCGCCGATAACCAATTTGGATGCGCCATCTTGTAATGACAGTAATGATAGAAGGATGTTACCAAGGATACGTCAGATCACGTGGGAGATACTTTGAACAGTGTCATGACGTCAGCCCATTATGCCCAAACTCAGAAAGTGTACTTTATTGCAGGATAAAGTACAGCAGGTGCTTTTGATGTTTTAGCGAAGCATCTAAGAATTACATATAGCAGTTTGTACATTGGAATTATCAAAATAAAACATGCCAAGAGATCTATTGTATGCCAAGTACTGATTGGTTGGTTGGTTGGTTTGTTTGTTGTGTAAAGCCGCACTCAGCAATATTCCAGCTATATGAAGGCGGTCTGTAAATAATCAAGTCTGGACCAGACAATCCAGTGATTAATATCATGAACATCAATCCATGCAATTGGGATTGATGACGCGCATCAATCAAGTCAGCGAGCCTGACCACCCGATCCCGTTAGTCGCCTTTTATGACAAGCATAGTCACCTCTTACGGCAAGCGTGGGTTGCTGAAGACCTATTCTACCCCGGAATCTTCACAGGTCGCCAAGTACTGATACACCAACATCTGTTTGGCTCCAATTCACATCACATGAACATGTTTGGCTCCAGTGCCATGTGTGAGGCCGAGGTGCAGAAAGGGAGGTCACTATTAGACAATAAATGGCTAACTCACCTCGTGGTGTCCTGCCTGTCTGGATGTTTCTGTATAACTTTGGCCAAGGAATCATACTCTAAAACAAAAAGTCAGTGTTATTAGTTCTTTACACATGGGACACATTATGTGTGAAAACATGATGTTGGTGCAATGGGTACCAACATTGAATATGAGATGTAGTTATGACATACCTGGACATTGACAGTGTCAGTGTCAGTGAGTTTGATTTTACGCCGCTTTTAGCAATATTCCAGCAACATCACGGCGGGGGACACCAGAAATGGGCTTCACACATTGTACCCATGTTGGGAATCGAACCCGGGTCTTCGGCGTGACGAGCGAACGCTTTAACCACTAGGCTACCCGACCGTCCCTTGGACATTGAGATAAACCATGTCATCATCACTAACAACTGATAACATAAGATAATCTGTTAGAGGTCATTGCAAGAACTTGCAAAACAGAAGCAGCCTCTATCTCAGTCATTTCCCCATAGCCCCCAAATCTCATTAAACCATCATGCACTTCCAGTCCAAGAACATTACTGCCCTGTTTCGACCTTAATCAAGACAGCTTCTAAAGATGCAACAATTTCCACATCTCTGTCTGAGGAAGGTGCAACAGCAACTGGTAATGCATGATGCAACCATATTTCAATGAAACTTAAGATGACTTGACCTTTGAATAATGTTGACCAAAACCTTCTCAAGGAAGGGCCCTATCTTAGAAAAGGTATATGCGAAGATTAATTATAAATGCATATACGGTATGTGAAAATGTAATCACAAAGTCTGATTGTTTTCTGTCTTATGACCTTAACCTTTGACCTCAAGGCATGTGCCAAAAGAATTCAAGGTCAAACGAAGGATGGATTCCAAAGGATTAATTTAAGTTTAACTAATTATTGTTAATCACATTTTAGAATATAATAAATACAATATTTGTGGAGCCTTGCAAAATACCATAAATATCTAATCTTGTCACTGGACACTGAAATTGTTGGAATTCAAAATAATTGTTAGTGCAAGAGGGTTTCAAATTTAGTCATTCATAACAAGTGTCAATATCAAAAACACTGTGCTAATGTGCAATATGGACAGTATTGATCCCCATCCTCCAGCAGAGTTATCTCACCTTGTCTGTTCTTGCGTATCCTCTTGGCCTGTTGTAACTCTGTCTTGCACTCGGCAATCTGAGACGTGGCTGACTTTATTTTTTTCTCTGGAATAAATACATGAATGAGTTAGGCTTCAAGCAAATATGAACAGTATTTCAGATGGGGACCGACCATTTGAGAATCTTGTTAAAACTTGTGATTTTTAAAAAAAATTTAATTTGTTCCACTTTCGCCACAGGTTGTACAAAACCCCAGGACTCCCCTAATACTAATAATGCTTGATCTCTAACAACACACGTCTGGTTAATGTTTACACGTGAGGAAATGCAGAAGTGACACAGGTCAGAGTGCTGGTGAATCTCACAAGCATTGGTATGTTACAATCCAGATGATTTAACCCCATGACCTGCAGATCCTAACTCAACTAAGGACTCTCGCCACTGAAGGTGAGTATATATCAGCATGGGGTTGCTACTAGTAACACCATGGGTCATCAATTTGTGAGGTTGTTCCCGGTACTGGACAGCTTCGCCCGAACACAACGGTCCCCAACAGTAGTGTATGGCTGCACATGGAATCATGACGCGTGATCCGATTTCTATTGTAACCAGTCGCGTTATTGTCCTTGTCGATTAAATGTCTTGTGTTCGTACCTCTGTGTTGTATGTAATGTGGGCCTGAAGACCTTACAAATTATTGATACCAATTTGAGGTGATCAGAAAATAGGAATACAGAAGAAAATTTTCAGGTTTTGAAGGGAGTGAATATTGCTTCATGACATATCTATCTGCAGCAAGAAATATCTACAAGCATGGTAAATATTTAAGAAGAAAGTACTGAAGATTACCTAAACTTCAGCAGATTAAAAAAATTAAAGAAATGGTTCTGAAAATAAAGTGCAGGTGGGCAGTGATTTTTCTTCTATTTTTTTTTGCTTGTTCAAACTATACTGAACAACAAAAGTTCCTGTGACATTGAATAAGATTTAATGCAAAGTTATGTTTTTTACCAAATCTGAAACAATTTCAGTTTGCAACAGATAAAAGACTCCTATAAGTGTTCAAATGGTTTAATTTGCCATACTGACTTCAGAAAGTATGTGATTTCATAAAAAACATGAACATGCCAAAATGTCAATTTACAAATCAATAGTGTGTGTGTCCACCTCTGGTTACAATGCAGGCAACACATCTTCGTCTCATTGAATGGACCAGGCGTCGCACAAAGTCCTGTGGGATATCTGTCCATATCTGCTGGAGCATGTTTCGAAGTTCCTGGAGTGTCTGTGGAAAACGTGGTTGACGTCGAAGTCGTCGATCCATCTCATCCGAAATGTGCTCGGTTGGTGAGAGATCAGGGGAGCGAGCCGGCAAGGGGATGACATTCAAATTGATTTGTTGAAGAGAATACTGAACAAGTCAAGCAATATGAGGCCGGCCGTTGTCATGTTGAAAGGTAATGACTGGGCCATAACGATGCAAAAACGGTAGAACAACAGGGCCGATGAACTCGTCGCAGTAGCGCTGTCAATTGAGATTTCCCTCTACCACTATCAAACAGGTCCTCTGTCTTGCTGTAATCCCACCCCATGTCGCTGCTGCCCCCGAACCAATCTTCTTCCATGACACAATGATTGACGTAACGTTCACCTCGACGTCGGAACACTCGAATCCGTCCATCGCTGTGGCTGAGGTGAAAACGAGACTCGTGTGTGAATAGAACTTGACCCCATTGTATGCCCATCCAGCGTAGACGCTGTCTGCACCACTGTAGATGTGCTTGATGGTGGTTCCCAGTCAAAATGGGTCGTCAGGCGGGTCTTCTGGTCGACAATCCCTGCACATCTAAGGCGACGACGTACGGTTTGTGAAGATATTCATCGAAGGCCAGGGATGCTTCTTGCAGTCACTGTTGCTAGCTGGAATCGATTTCGTAGGTGTGTTGTTCGAATCCAGTTGTCAATTATTGGCTGCACGTGGCCTGCCACTCCGAGGATGGTCTCTTACTGCATTCGTCTGTTGCCAACGTTGCCATAAACACCATATGGTGTTTCTGTGGACGTGAAATTGTCTTGCAACATCATGTTGACTCGTTCCTGCTTCAAGCATACCAATGGCTCACAGACGCTCATTTTCAGACAGGCTTGGCATTCAGTAATGTTGAATAATTGCGTAATTATTTTGTTTTTCTGAGAGGTTGTTGTCAGCACAATGCTAAACAATGCATATGGAATCCCGTTAACGCACATGTTTTTATACCTATTCTTGGGTAGTGAAATGCATGGGGCTTGCATAAAAGTCAACTTTTGCATGGAATGCATGCTTTTCTCTAGCAGTTGTGTTTTTGTGACTTGATTCCATACATGTACTACAATATTGAAAACCAAACATTACTTGTTTGAAAAATATACTAAAATATTGGTGTCACAGGAACTTTTGTTGTTGAGTATGTATAGTATGTAACCAAATAAACAGTCGTGTACCATCAACCTGTGAAAGAGCCTCCCTACATAAACAAGCATACAAACTCCGCCATGACCATAACAGAAGATGCAAAGTAAAGCAGTGTGCATGTAAAGGGAAGTAACTGTGTGCTATATTGGATCACATTGTTTGCAAGTATTGGGATTTATTTGATTTTTTGGAAAATGGAAATAAAAAAGAAGCGTGTGGCGGATTTTAAAATGATGCGAGCATTGCCTGAGAACCAAGACTATTATTTATTTCTAGCCTTAGAAATGACAGAATACTACTCAAAATGTGTGCTTGATAAAGGTTATTGTCTGTCCAAAATGCAAAACCCAAGTAATTAGAAACCATGACCACACTCTTCTGAGAAGCACAAACTTTTTGGTTTAAGAGAGACTGTTTGATTGGCATTCAAGAAGTTGTTGAGTAAAGAAGAAAACACACAACTTTATGGCTAACAACTTATATATAAATATATTGCAAATGGCGACTTTTCGCTTCATAACAGTGTAATGATCTACATGGAAATGTTGCTATACATGATAAACCAAGAGTTGTTATCCATAAAGTGGTGGGCTGATTCTTACTGAAGACAGAAGGATGCTTATCATGAAGAGATCCTGTACTCACCGATGTCCTTACTGAGCTGGTCGTAGTGCTCCTGTTCGCGGAGGTTCATCTCGTACACCAACAGGGATTTCTCCATGGTGAACTCACACTGGGCCAGCATGGACATGATACGCTGGTAAACGATACCACTGGGGAGAACACAACATTCTAGTCATACACAGCAACATATCGTACACTAGTAGAACATCTCCACTAACTCACACTGGGCCAGCATTACACAGCAACATATCGTACACTAGTAGAACATCTCCACTAACTCACACTGGGCCAGCATGGACATGATACGCTGGTACACGATACCACTGGGGAGAACACAACATTCTAGTCATACACAGCAACATATCGTACACTAGTAGAACATCTCCACTAACTCACACAGAGCCAGCATGGACATGATGCGCTGATACACAATACCACTGGGGAGATCACAACACAGCACCCTAGTCATACACTTGAAACTACAGCCATAATATGTCTTTAGCCTGTTCATATTCTCCCAAATGACACTGGATAAAATGGTTGATATGTGTCATCGATCTCTATTGCGTGGATCGATGCTCATGATGTCAATCACTGGATAGTCTGGTCCAGACTCGATTATTTTACAGACCGCCGTCATATAGCTGGAATATTGCTGAGTGCGGCGTTAAACAACAAACAAACAAAACACTGGATAAAAAGCCTGTGAGTACGTAATTGTTAGAAAGCTTGGTGATTATGGTGATTGTATGAGTGCTTCAGTTAATACATCACACTGTGAAGATTTTCTGTTTCTCTCTCTGGACTCTGTGGACCAGATAATTTATATCATAAGCAATGGTCTATACCATCGGGGTACGATGACACGCAATCAGCCAAGTCACCAAGACTGACCACCCAATCCATTTGGTTGTCTCTTTTGACCAAGATGTCGGCATGTTGCAGGGGGCCAATTCTAACCCGAAATCCCTACAGGGAAGTAATAGATAGTAACAAACAAGGACAACATACAAATGGCAACTGTTGTGTTGCTTTACTATAAACTGGTTGGTTGTTGTTTTCGCAAATTACGGGGCACGCTTAAAACTGTAAAACTTACAAAAAACATACAGAAATTCTTTTCCAATTAGACAATTTGGCAATCAGTAATTGTTTCGAATGTCCAGATCGATTATTCAACCACAGCAACAATCCATGACATGAGCTCCCAACTCAACAAGAACTGAGTATGGTGAGATGGCTTCCTCCTACCTCTCTTCATCATCAGGGGAGTTGCACCATCGGATGAACTGCTTCAGAAGGTTATTTAGCCGCTTGTCATCATTTCCACCTTCTCCTTCGATCAGCAGACGACGCTTAATGATGTCATCTGAAAGAAGACAGTTTAGTGTCATGGAACTTGTAGTTCTGTCATGGCAGATATTCGAGCAATCTCCTTAAAATCTGATATTTTACTTCAATAGAATAACTCGTGATGTGAAGATCCGAAAAACCCTCAATAGGTCACCTCAGGTGAACCCTAAGTGATCTTTGACCGTCCAATCTATATGAAGGATGTGTGAGTTCTTGATCCAATCAGATGTCAGCCTTCTAATTTGATTTCTTTACCAACTCAGTTCATAAATTTTTATCTTACAAAACAAAAATCAAATACTCATTCGCTTTACTCATACCAAGAATTTAGAAGTCTCAATGCTGATTGGAAAGTTCACCTGACCTGACCTCATATGGCATTGTGATTCAGATCATCATGCAGAAGGGGCACGGGTGGCCCTGTTGTCTACGGAACTGAGATTCGCTGAGCAGAATTGCATCTCTTGGGCGTGCGAGGAAACCTATGATTGTGGGTTCAAATGACAGTTCGCCCCGATCATGTTTCTAGGTTTGTCAGCACCAAACCCAAGTGGTAAATGTCTGAGACCTGTATCACTTCGGGCTTTCCTACCACATTAAGCTGACACATCGCGATATAACTGGAATGCTGTTAAAATCCACGTTAAACCCAACTCACTCATTCACTCACTCACTCATCACGTAGAGAGGGATCATATCAGAGTAGAATTTCTTGCACACCTGTAGGTGTGAAAGCCATTTGCGATAGCTGGTATTAAACGTGAGAGATCAAATTCCATGTCCATGATTGGCCACTCCATGGTGATGACCTCAGGTCAGTTAATGATGGACTACTTTCATGGTTGTCAAAACTATATTGTTTTAGAGCGTTTAACGAATGTTTTTTTATCTTATCTAGCTTGCATTATCATCATCGCCTTCATAATCCACAGATATAACTGAAACTTCTATAGGGAGGGTCAAACTTGGTATTAGAAGTCAGCTGTAAGCCGTATATGGTGAAATGTCACTAATGGCCATTGTGTTATGTAATAATGTGCTACTCAGGGTTTGAGTCCAGTACCTTCAGATGTGTGGAGACCCATGTAGATCCGGGGTTAGAATAGGTTTTCAGCAACCATGCTTGCCGTAAAAGGCGACTATGCTTGTCAGAAGAGGCGTTTAACGGGATCGGGATGTCAGGCTCGATGACTTGGTTGACAAAAGGTCATCGATCCCAAATGCGTGGATCGTTGCTCAATGAGTTGAAGGTTTTCATGTTGGAAGATGAGCCGAAGCTTGAAACTGTCCTTCTTTGGCACAAGAAAAATGGGTGAGTAGAACCTGGGAGTCGCGGGAACCGGACCGAGGCATTCTATAGCACGTAGACAAGCAGCAGGATGGCTGAATACACCTGGGGAAGCAGACTGGACATCAGTGGCAGTGTAGTGGTCTCATTAGAGCAGGAGCAAACCTCACGATGTCGATCCGAAAAGAAGTTGTAGGAGGAGAGAGATACGGTGACGATCAATCTGCAGAAGCAGTACAGATCCTTAGAGGTTTGGAAAAGTGGCGATCCGGAAGGAATCCTTTGCGGTGTGCCAATTCTGAGAGGTACATCGAACCGTGGAGGTGCACCGATCTTTGTGTGTGTGCTGATCCTGACAGGTTTGCAGAACCTTAGAGGTGCGTCAAACCGGGGGAAAACCCAATCCTTGGAGATTTCCGAACCTCAAATGCCCATCCTTGGTCCATAAGCATAGGTTGAGCTCTGGGGTAGTGCTTATTCATCAACAGTCAAACCAATGAGTCCTTATCAGG
The DNA here is from genome assembly GCF_022045235.1 of Haliotis cracherodii. Lineage (NCBI taxonomy): Eukaryota > Metazoa > Mollusca > Gastropoda > Lepetellida > Haliotidae > Haliotis > Haliotis cracherodii. The sequence goes on from NW_027266319.1 coordinate 10,773,425, forward strand.
AGATCATCAAATGTGGAGAGATGATCCTGTGTACGGGACTTTGAGGTGTGAGGTGAAATGGGGTTTAACGTCGCGTCCAAGATTATTGCACTTATAAAGCGTCGTGCATGCACGTATGTGTGTGTGGCTGCTTGTACTAGTCTGGACGGATGCCGATTTATAGTGCTAGCTCACTGAGATACCATGCCGCAGTTTAACATGAATACCCCACTCAGACACAGTATACTGACTCCGAGCCGACCAGTACTTGTTTTAGCCCCTTAATGCCGAGCGACAGACAGGGTAACAGCAAGGACTATCTTTTAACGTCTTTTGGTATGACGCGGCTGGGAATCAAACCCCTGACCTTCCGCTCTCCGGGCGGACGCTCTACCATTAGACCACGGAGGTAGTCCGGGACTTTGAGGAGTGATCAAAGAGTCTGACGAGTCTGAGTGGCCATCCTGTGACATACAATCAGTGGAACGCTGCAATGTCGAGAAGTTTGTTTTATTGTTTAGCGTCACATTCAGCAATATTCCAGCTATATGACACAATTTGGGATACGATAACATGCATTAACCAAGTCAGCGAGCCTGACCACCCAATCCCATTAGTTGCCTCTAACAACAAGCATAGTTGCCTTTTACGGCAGACATGGGTTGCTGAAGATCTATTCTACCCCGGATCTTCACAGGTCGCAGGAAAAAGCAGCTGTTCGTCGAACTGCAGATAGCGCAGTCGAAACTGCAACCATAAAGAACAGCGTTAGAAATTGGCACGAGTCCTGTAGTCTTTGCCAAACAGCCAAATAGTTAAGGCATCATAGTAGAAATTTGCCATTTTTAAGGATTTTGCTAAATGTCATCATTATAAAGTCTAGTGGACTAAAAATCTTAGTTTGTATCGCTGAAGAAGCCCTCAGGCGGAAAAACAGTACATGAGGCCGGTAAAGGAGACGGTTTATTGTAGACATCTTGGGGACAAGAACCGTGTGGCCAACTGTGAAGATAAAGGGGAGGCGGTCGAATCCACAGACTGAAAGTACTTTCCATACGATGGAACTGCAAGTTGTGCCAAAGTTAACGTCGACTGCAGATTGTCTGGGGCAGACTGGACAGTCGAGATGGGAATGGACTCCGTTAGAAAGCTGTCAGATATGCACCAAAAAAAATTCTGACGGACAAAAGTCTTGTCACTGAGGGTTAAAGTCATAAGAGTAGGATCAATGCCGGTGACATCAACGATCCACATACCTGGTAGAAAGGTAGCAATACCAAGTACTGTATTCGACGTAATAAGCGCTCTCAAAATTAGAAATAGGGGGCTCTTATTAGAATATTATTTTGGTGGAAAAAATAAGAATATATGTAAATAATAAGAACAATTTGTTCACATATCTAGACTTGCCTATATGGAGGATAGAATTACAACACATCCATGGACTTATCTTTCAGTACAGCCTTGGAGCAAGGCTACTGTCCACATATCTAGACTTGCCCAGTTGAAAGATGGAATTACTACACATACATGGACTTATCTTTCAGTACAGCCTTGGAGGAAGGCTACTTACTGTCCACATATCTAGACTTGCCCATTTGGAGGATAGAATTACTACACATCCATGGACTTATCTTTCAGTGCAGCCTTGGAGCAAGGCTACTGTCCACATATCTAGACTTGCCCAGTTGGAAGATGGAATTACTACACATACATGGACTTATCTTTCAGTACAACCTTGGAGCACGGCTACATATCCTGCAAAAGTATGACATACATGAGAGGCTATGTTATCCTACATGTCTATTCCAAATTCCAACACCATTTTGTGGTCCATTGAACAAATCCACAATGAAATTTGACATGAACACAAGAAAAACCTTCAATAAACACTAAATTGTGGTCACATTGCTTTTGTATCAGTGTTCCCGCTGGCTTTTGAAACTGCCAGTGCTTGTGGACTGTCAACTCTAAAAATTACCAGTCCCCCTAATTTCTGCCAGTCTAAACTTTCAACAAATAAAAAAACATATGAAACTTATTTGGTTTTAATTCTTTCAACATCATGCTCAGTGAGTGAGTGAGTATGGTTTTACGCCGCTTTTAGCAATATTCCAGCAATATCACGGCGGGGGGACACCAGAAATGGGTTTCACACATTGTACCCATGTCAGGAATCGAACCCGGGTCTTCAGCGTGACGAGCGAACACTTTAACATGTTTAACCACTAGGCTACCCGACCACCCCTAATTTACTTATATGAATATTGCCGATGTTTTGTTCAACAACAAAGATTTATAAGGTACTTTATTTGCCGGTCCACAGGGACTGGCAGTCCCATGAATTACTGGTCCTAGCCTAATTTTACCGGTAAAAAACTGGTAATTACCAGTAAACGGGAACACTGTGTATTCTGAAGCAATGAAGATAAGTACATGTATTTAGTATACAACCTTCAAAGAACACTCAATTAAAGCTAACAAGGATTAATCTACAATGAACCAATTAACTTTTCATGCTTTGTGCAACACAAGCGTTAAATGTAAATTGTTTCTTAATTGATAAACTGAATTGGGCTGGGACGGGTAACTCGGGTCGGTCTGAGTAGGACCCGGATACCCACAGGACTACCCATACTGGTGGTTAGTCACAAGATATATTGTTAAATGAGAAAAATTCACTACCACACTCCACAGTTACCTACAAGTCGCTAATGTTTCTGACTTTAAGCGCATGCCTTCTGGCTGTTATATGTTTTAAGATACAGTTTCTGTCCACTTCATGACCAGATCGTTTTATAGGTGTACATTAACACCTTTTGCCAGGGGTCCTGTACCTAATTCCTAATCGGACGTTCTGTACCAAACTCTTGATGCTACAGCGGGTAATAGGGGGTCGGCTATCCAGGTAGTAGTTTGGACTCATCGCAGCCGTAATTAGTGACTAGGGTCAATTCACCCCTGAAACTCTGTCTAGTCTGACACCTGTCTGGCCTGACACCAGTCTAGTCTGACACCTGTCTAGCCTGACACCTGTCTAGTCTGACACCTGTATAGTCTAACACCTGTTTAGCCTGACACCAGTCTAGTCTGACACCTGTCTGGCCTGACACCAGTCTAGTCTGACACCTGTCTAGCCTGACACCTGTCTAGTCTGACACCTGTATAGTCTAACACCTGTTTAGCCTGACACCAGTCTAGTCTGACACCAGTCTAGTCTGACACCAGTCTAGTCTGACACCTGTCTAGTCTGACACCAGTCTAGCCTGACACCAGTCTAGTCTGACACCTGTCTAGCCTGACACCAGTCTAGTTTGACACCAGTCTAGTCTGACACCAATCTAGTCTGACACCTGTCTAGTCTGACACCTGTTTAGTCTAACACCTGTTTAGTCTGACACCAGTCTAGTCTAACACCAGTCTAGCCTGACACAAGTCTAGTCTGACACCAGTCTAGTCTGACACCTGTCTAGCCTGACACCAGTCTAGTCTGACACCAGTCTAGTCTGACACCTGTTTAGTCTAACACCTGTTTAGTCTGACACCTGTCTAGTCTGACACCTGTTTAGTCTGACACCTGTCTAGTCTGACACCTGTCTAGTCTGACACCTGTCTAATTCCACCTTTTCCCCCTTGACCCTAGAGTGTCAGATTACTCTTGTTATAAACATTACTTTTGCTATACTGACAAACAGAGAACAGGTTCAAACTTTGCAAATAATATAGTAAGAACCTTTGAGTATCTAGCCCACTAGAGACATAACATTATGAATAAGGAAGAGAGTTTATGGATGTCAACTTCATTATATGACGAAAAACGTTTCGGAGTATATGCTTGTTCCTTCATCAGGTGAAATTTCGCCTAATGAAGGAGTAACCATATACTACGAAACATTGCGTTTGTCATTATAAAGAAGTCAACATCCATAACCTCTCTTCCTTATGTGTATCACTTTGTAAATGCCATTCAAACACTAGTTACATTATGAAGTTACACAATAAATTGGTATCAAAATTTTAAACATGGATTGGCAATCATAATTTTGTTCACAAGCCTTATTATTAGAGGTAGGCAATGACGAGTTACATCCCTTTGAAGGGAAGTGAGCACGTTATGAGTTGAAGAATGCGAGGATATGCGAAAACAATTACATTACACACTGAACTTGTCAAGTGAAAGTGTTATGCTTGCCTGAATCCTAACAATGTTTTTAATTCATGAAATTCATGAAGTGAGTTGCATCTCATGGTTACATCCCGAAGAGCATGGAACATCATCCAAATGCGTGAAATAGGCCATAGGCTGAAAAACAAAAACAAATGAAGAACTGCTATACACACCATCTCGTAGCCATGGAGACGTTTATCTATAGGTTATCTATAGGTTCCCTATATGTGTAGTCCAATAGAATTCGCGCGACGAAATTGAAATCCGGTTCGTTAACTGTCGTTCAGATTTCGGTTGATTGCAGGATTTGCAAAGCATGTGCACCGCCAACTCGTTGTCAGCAAATATTTTCAAAATCTTTTCATGTTTTTAATCAAGGTGCTTACGTGATTTGATACACTTCGCGATGTAAGACCCGTTTTATCACAATATAGATATTGATTATTGATCAGATCGTCCTGCCCGGGCGCCACCATTTTGTGCGAAGCAAACGCAAGTTATACGAGAGGTGGAATCTGATTGGTCTATACGAGAGGCTAAGAAGGGACACAGCTGGTAATAGCCACTGGTGGCGCTACGATCGAGCCCAGTAATTCCAGCCTAGTTCGGCAAGGGTGGAAACTGGACTTTTAAAGTCTGTTAACTCTCTTGCCTCGGGAAGATGAGTCAGGACGAAAGGCCAACATTAGCGGCTTGTAGTGTAACCATGGAGTTTGATCATTTTTGCCATTTAACAATACATCACATGACTAACCACGCGTAGGTGTAATCCAGCAGGTCCTACTCAAGGCCTACCTGACCAAAGTACCCATCCTGGCCCTAGTAGAGAAATTCCATAAAGTTGTTAGAGACAAATATCTTTGAACAAGGAAGGTAAAACTAATGTTTGAATTTGTATTTCAATAAAAATTGAATTTTGATTTTGCATGTTTGACAATTATTATTTTCAAGTATTTTCTGGCTGTATCTATTTCCATTAATCAAATCAAGACTAAATGATAACATGGTTAAATCAGTAGTTTTGTTATTTCTTAGTTTATTAGGTGGTGTTTTTTTCTTAAAAAACAACAACAATAAGGCAGAGAGAAGATTGAATCAAATAGTGCCTTTCAAATATAATTTGTTTTCTCTCCAATTTTTTAGGATTGGCTGATCATTTAACAAACCGAAAAGAATCCTGCCTCAACATGTTTACTACAACACATCACAAAATTAAAAAGCTTTTTTAACTTCGATTGTTGTGTAGCCAAGGACAAGCTACTGACAAAGTCCACAAAAAAATATATCAAAACATTATATATATATATCGGTATCTGTTATATCACACAACATTTCACTGAAGCCCATATTTTATCAATACATAATTGACTTTGTTTCGCCATATGCTGCCTTCTGGGGTTACTTGATAGCATCAATAAACCTGCTGTGCGCTTGATAGGAATATTCCATCGAAAGAGTACTTATGTATTGTGATAACAAACAAAGACTTAGTGAGCAAGTACATCCTGGGTCATCAAACTGATTTCTGATTAAGTACATGTATATATCCACAATGATACTAGACCAAACTCATCCTGATGTTTTGAATCAACGTAACATTGTAAGTAACGTTTCTTCTTCTATAACACCCTCTAATTGACAAGGGTGACGGGGTAGCCAAGTGGTTAAAACGTACACTCATCACCCTGAAGACCCGGTTTGATTCCCACATGGGTACAATGTGCGAAGCCCATTTCTGTCGTCCCCCAGTGATATTGCTGGAATATTGCTAAAACCATACACTCTCCAAATGTCATCCACAGAGATATGCAATCACAGTATTACAAATTTTAGGGTACATCTCACCAGTTGATATTTTAATTACATAATCCAAAAAAGCTTAAAACATGCTGCCTACATTCATATGATAATTATTCCATAAACATTATCTGACAGAAAACATAGACGGCTCATCAGCTTTCTATTGTAATTTCTCCACTTGGATGTAATATATTGATGGCAGATGCATTTTGTTAATGGGTGTTTAGGTATACAGCCTGTCGTAGTAAACAATATCCTACCTGCCCTGAACATGTGTCATGTTTTATTGATTGTTTCATACTTCTAACCAAGTTCACTGAGGTATATATCTATTGGTGTGCATGGTGTAAATTACACAAATTAGATGAGAAAATTGATCAATGAGATTTTCCAGTTGTAACAGCAATTATTTTTTTCTATGACTCTTTAAGACACGACAAAACTTGTTCTAATTTATCCGTCATATCTCACATGAAAATACTACTTTACTGTATTTTAGGTACTGAGTATGCTGTGAAAGACAAAGGTTATACACAGATCAAAATCAAAATATATAAATAACTTCACAAATGATCGAACTAGTATTTTTCATGGATTTACACATGATATATCAGCGTTTAAAATTCAGATACATTTAAGCTAGATAGTCAGACTAGCAAGTCTAATAAATTGACAGTCCGGTTAAGATGTTGCCAGTCCAATTTTTTTTACAGTGAACTGAACAATAAAGACAAGGCCCTACAGATGAGAAGAATTTAGACTCATATTAGTATCAGGGTGATGTTGTACAAAGCGATCTTAGCGCTAAGGTGAACGTAACTCCCATACCTTAACATAGACTTACAGCAGTCGTAGCGCTAAGGTTGTTTTGTACAACGGCACCCAGGCCAGTACCGTATTCGACGTAATAAGCGCCCCTTTCTAATAAGCGCCCACAGCGTTATTCGCTAATATATTGGCTAGTGAACAATCCCAAGTAGCACCCTTTCCGATTGATGAATGTACACAAGACTTATTTAATCATGTATAATACGCAGTCATTTGTTATATGCACCCTTAATTATGGGCAATTAAATTTTCGAAAATACATCTATCGTGAATAATACATTCAGATTCTTCTTTTATATAATTTCAGGCTGTCAGCATAAACCACAAAATTTACAATCTTTCAAACTCGTTTTTAATCTCACCAAAATTATAATTAGCATTTAAAGGTCTAATCCTACCGTTCATAAATATAAAAGTTTTTTCATAAAAAAATTAGTCTAAGTCCAGATTAAGCACCAAGGAAGCAAAAATTTTGGGGAGTTTCTGCAATTTTACAATATAGAGCGAAACACTAACATATTTCTTTCTTATTTTCATTCTTACAGAAATCTGAAAATTATTATAAAAGAATTTTAAGTACGATCTATCATCATATATTTCACGATATAAGTGGCTTTCTACTCAGTGACATGAGAAAATACCAGTAAATACCTCTGTTTTTGAAGCTTTGTATACATAACACATGCGAAGATGCCTTCAAAGTTTGGTACCATTTGAAAGCACTGAACATCAATAATATTACAATAACCTCGCCAGGAGTATGTTCGAGGTTGTTGTGACATTTGCCGTAATCTAAAAATATAAGGATCATGATTGGTCAAAATCATGCACATGTACTATGGCAGCCAATCAAATTACAGCAAAGAATACCGTCCTCATGCATGATTTGTTTCAGACGATTGTCGTATTGTTTTGCATGTGTTAAGCAGGAAATTGCGACCTATGTATAAAAGTGGAACTTTGTGGACATATTGTGCTAGATTACGCCCTGTGACAAAGATTGCTCAAGCATATAATCATGTTCAAGCCAAAAAATCGAGGCGACAAATGCTGAGATGTCATTTGACTTATGTTACACGATCGCAAGAAAAGATGGAAATAGTAACTTATATGTAAGTTTGACAATTTTTAGAAATATATTGTTGATTTTATTTATTTATTTACTTTATTAAATTTATTTAGTGTTTGCAGGAAACGTCTATATACTGCTCGTTGACATGTTCGATATGGACCTGTTGTCGAGTGAGTGATTTTGGTTTAACGCAGGTTTTAACAGTATTGCAGTTATATCACGGTGTGTCAGCTTAATGTAGGAAGAAAGTGATGCAGGTCTAAGACATTTACCACTTCGGTGAAACCTACGAGCACGGGGTATGGCGATCTGGGATTCGAACCCACAATCATAGGTTTCAGGCATGCCCAAGGGACGCAACTCTGCACAGCGAATCGTGGTGCCTTAGACGACTGGGCCACCCGTGCCCCCTAATCAGTAAGCGTTTAACTCTTGAGTTTTTACCTTCAGGACCGACGGACGAATACGCGCGACATTATGGACATGTGTACAACCAACAAATCTGATTTCTGTATCTCCAAAAAGAGTTTAAATGACCTCTCCCAAATGTAAAAAAGAAAGGCTGTGATATTAGAACACAGGGCTAGTGGTTCTAATGGCCACGAAGTTTCATATCTGTAGTAGGGTTACGAATTTTCTGGGGGTATTTCGTTTGGATTAAAAAAATACCTCAACCCGATCGCAAAGGGTGTCCAAAGGAAAGGATCAAGTGATTTGGATACTGTACGTGGTTGCACCTTTCGATGCATATAACAATATAGTGACAAAACTTTTACCTCTGTGATGCCATTTCTTTTATAAAGTACACGTTCTAAGCAGTAACAGTGATTAACGTCGATTTTAGATTACCCAAACTTGTTTATCCAGTGAAGTTTTTTTAAACCGATTCATATTGTGTGTCTGTTCGATTTCTAGCATATATAATTCACCCATTTGTGAAATGGGACAATGGTATCAACAAAACAATTCAAAGCTAAAAACAAAACTGGGAAATTGTAAGACTAAAAGACACAATAAAACACATGATATTCACGTGTACCAACCATCTGTCACCGCCATGTTTACAAATTCAAACCGGAAGTACGACCCCTCATAACAAAAATAAATTTCTATATCCCCAAGAAGATGGTTAATTTACAAGCTATATTTATTTGATTTGACGTTTTAGAGGCTCTATATACCAGTCGCACCATAACAGTGCCTCCAATGTAACTGATATTGTTCAATGAGACAACTTTGTCGTATATAGAAACGGAAGTGATCATCACGATTCCCTCCGATTATGACGTCATAATCGGCTCTTTTCGCTTTGGCAGAAAGCAACAAGAAACTAAAATGGCGACCCAGGACAGAAGTCCGTCGCTGTTTGCTGGCAAGCCATGGTCAGTATTGGCCGACAGTTGGTCCACAGCTGATGAAAAGGGTAAGTTTAGACATATATCAATCATATATGTTTGCATCAAGCATGTTCATCGATTGTGATCGGCGTAGACACTCTTTGAAAAACTGATGTTCAGTTGATTTCATCGAGGTGAGATTGATGATCACGACAAGTGTCATGTTGAAAATTGTCTTGTTTCTTTTGCAGAATCAGACGGTTCAAAGGAATCAGAAGATAAGGATGACAACAGTGATAGTATGAAACTCCGTAAAGACGGTAAATACAATGGGTTCTAACTATTTGATCGGATTTCTTTGCTCTCAAAAATTAGTGAGACATCAATTTTGACAGCGTGCATTCATGAATAAAATGAGAATAACGCGATTTGTAACATCCGTTTATCTGCATCACCGAGATTAAACTTGAAGAAATAATAGTCCATAAATCTAAGAATGTTGTTTACTTCGTTTGCCCGCGTTACTATTATGTGTTTTTGTTGACTGAAATGTTGTTTGACATTTCACATTGATAGACACAACATGTGCACATGGCCAGGATATTTTCAGGAAATACATGTGTATTCATTTTTACGCATCATAATCGTAAAACGTAATTGTTTTCACACCCAGAAGTTATGTATTACGCATCTTGGTACTGTTTCAACCAAAATTAATCCTAAATAATACATATATGGACTGAAACATGACAGAACATCTGTACCATGGATGAGCAAAACAATCTATTTCTGGTGTTTTTGTGCCACAATGAAATGGTCACACTTAAGGGTTCATTAATACCTGTTACCTTAATATGTTTTACTTTAGTAGCAACAGCATTTCCTACTAATTCTCATAATTTTTGTAAGCATGCAATCCATTCTTTCTGAAATACTGTTTTAGAACACAAATTAGCTTATAGTTATAATGACCTTGATTCTATATAAATCATCAACATTGCTCATTGGGTTATTCTGAGTCGTTACTGTAATTTGTTATTTAAAAGTTTCATGTCAATGTAAAATAATCACAATGTATTTTGTTTGTTTCAGATAAATACCTTTTTGGTATTTGTCCTTCCCAAGATGAATTTTACTTGGTTGTCTGTGAAAAATGTAACCAAGTGATCAAACCTCAAGCCTTGAAACGGCATATGGGTAATTATCTGTTACTGCTTTTCGTTACAGCTGATTCCTAGGATCATCTGTACATCTTTTACAATACCTTGTCACAATGAATATGGTGACAGAATCATTTATCTGTAGTTAATACATGAATAGCTGACCTCAGAATTAATATTTATCAATCAGACTGGAGTCAAAAACATTTTACTACACATTGTCAGTAGTTTGGATTTGATTTGTCCTGTTGCAGTTTTACATCAAATCTGGAAATTCTGCAGGAACAATCAAATATGAAAATATACACAAGTACAGTTTCGTTTTTGCTCCCTTGCACATTTAATGTTTGGCAATCATGGGGAGACATCTATATCAGATTCGGAGCAATGGATAATGGTCACCTTAGTCACAGACAAGGACCTTTGTCATTCTTTTTCAGATTTCTACATAGTTCATGTTTTATTCAGGATTGACAGAATGCAACAACTTTGAATTATGGTATAAAGCAATTGTAAATTCTAACATCTCCTACAATCAAATGCACACAGGTAAGTATGCAGAGAAAACTCATGTATTTTACTGTTCCAAGAAATGAGGTAAGTTATCCCTATTGTGCATACTGACAGTGCAAAATTTTAAAGATCTGAAATGTTTGTTTATATTGGGTTTGTAGATTTAGTATTGGCACATCAAGGGGATGGGGGAGGTGACATTACCCCAGTGACTGTGCAGAGCTCAAATAAGCTGCATATGCTTGTATGACAACACTGCTCTATTGCCCAATGTAGCCTATTCAGCTTGATTACCCGAATATTTTTAATCATCTTTGTTTATTGAACAAATGCAGGTATCATCTATATATAAAGTCTACTGCAGTGAATAATGCACAAAAGTGCCAAGTCTCACATATTGCAACATGTATTGCTGTTGTGAGGTCATGCAACATCTGACATGTTTTGGGCAGCACACAAACAGAAGAAAATCAGAAGTTTGATGAGCCAGCATTCATTCTGCCATGTAATTCAAACTGTAGGTGGCCTCTTGAATCACTAATAGTGATATAATATAATAATATTATGTACGGTATAAGAGGGTCTATACTACTAGCGGAACACATAATATAAGTTATACATATTTTCATGTTTCATTTATTTCTTAGACCGACTGCTCTTCAGTAGGGGCAACGGCCCATGAAACGAAAAGATAAGAAATGTGTGGCGTAATACAATAGGAATATGATTATTATCATGGTCCAGGCATGATGAAAGTACAGTCATGTCCCGTTAATCCCATGATGTTGGTTGCATATGATTAGGTCGGATTACTACACGATAGATAACGATTCAAACACATAATTAAAAAAAGGACATATTCATATTGTTATGTTACATTGTTAGCGGAATTTGTTTTCTAATCATGCAACCTCTAAAGTTTAACACAGTACTACTGTTATGTACTGTATGACTGATTCAAAAGGATCTTTAAAGCAAAGTCCGAAACCAAAGTCGTCAATTTGAAACTACTGCCACAATGCTTAAGAAAGCTGCTTTCTTAGTGGCTAATGTTGACTTCCTGTTAGTAATTTCATTGGTCGTTCAAAGTTCGCAAAAGGTCGTTCTGATGTGACCTGAAATGGTATCTGATTTATTGAGATTGAGGTAATCTAGGCATGTGATTAATCCTGTTTTGTTTAATTAAAGCAGTGATTGTTTATTGTTGAGCAAGTTTATCTCTGCAGCTACTCGCCGACTCGTCTCGCATCAAAACACAGGGCTGTGTACTCACGGGCAGATGACTACGGAGTGAACTGATCAATGTGTCTGATTAACGAGACTGATTAATGAGTGGTTCCAGCAATTCGTTGCAAGTTAGGTGTGTCGGAGTCAGAGTGCGAAACTGTCAGATTAACAGGTCCAAATAGCACTGATTTAATCGGTTCCCATCAATAGTGTCGGATAAAGCCGATTATCGGATTAACGAGACTTGACTGTAGATGGAGCAGCATGTATCATCTTTGACTAACTATCTTAAATTAACCTTTTATTAGCTGTTTGTGCTTAACCATAGGATAGTTAAAAACATTCATAAAACTGCATGGTATTACCAGTAAACCTTGAAACAAGCCTTCAGCAATAAATAAATTTATACATGCATTTCTTTAGGTTATATCTATTATTAAATAAATTTAAATTTTCCTGGTCCAACTAGTCCCAGACCAAAAAATATTTCTAGTTTGGACTGTTATCTCCCTTTATTAAGCACGACCATGACTTCAAACCTTAACCACGAGATCGTTCCAAACAAATTGGGAAAGACCGACCCATGGCACTGCTTTGGTCTTTGAAAATGAAGGGCAGTTTGAAAGTGTAAGAAGAAATGACTTAAGCTGACTAAAACTGAGTAGCATCTGAGATGGTGCCACTAGTTAAGGGTGAAACGATACAGCAAGGTCATGATACAATACGTATCACGAAACACATATTTATATCGCCTGGAAACTTCTCGAAAAAATATTTATGCAGGTCCAAAAGGAACAGCTAGCTTCGTAGCAGCTATTTTTAGTAGTGAAGACATAACTGCTCGTTACAATCTCGATACAACCTTTTCTTCTGTTTGAGAAGTTTTCAATCCCCAAATTTGCCCCAACTGAAGACTTATATGTAGCAGGCACCTCCACTGTTTCCACCACATGCTTGTGTTCAGCCATGCTTACAGACGCCCTTTGCTACCATTACTTGAGGTCACTCTGTCAGTTCTTGTTCACAATCTCACAAACTGAAGATTCAAGTAGCATCTATGACTAAGTATTGATGTCATTGTATGTATCAGTGAATAGTTGTCAGCCCTAATTTGGGGGACAGGTGGCCCAGTCATCTAAGGCGCCGTGATTCGCTGTGCAGAGTTGCGTCCCTTGGGCACGCCAGAAACCTATGATTGTGGGTTTCGAATCCCGATTCGCCCCGATTATGTTTCTAGGTTTGTCAGCACCATACCCGTGCTCGTGGGTTTCACCGAAGTGGTAAACGTCTGAGACCTGCATCACTTCGGACTTTCCTCCCACATTAAGCTGACACGCTGCGATATAACTGGAATACTGTTAAAAGCGGCGTTAAACCCAACTCGCTCACTTACTGAGCCCTAATTTTGACGTCTCTCACATGTTATAGTGATATATGCAGGACGAACAAACAAATTCACAACACGCCAGCACCAGTCTAGTTGCTTGCTATTGATCCAGATCATAGAGATTGATAATCGCTAATTGAATATCAGCCAATTATCGATAAATATATCGGAAAAGTAACTTTGAGCAAATACACTAAAAGAAGTGCGAAAGAAAACAACATATTTTACCCCACTGGTGGGTGGCGGCACATCTATTCATAGATTGCTTTGTGGACATTTAAGATATGACAGAAACAGTTGCTTTCCATCCTCAGCAATTGGGGCCGGTTGGGTAGCCTAGTGGTTAAAGCGAAGACAGGGGTTCGATTCCCGACATAGGTACAATGTGTGAAGCCGATTTCTGGTGTCCCCAGCCGTGATATTGCTGGAATATTGCTAAAATCGGCGTAAAACCATACTCACTGTCACTCACTCACTCCTCGGCAATTGACATGATAGACAATGACAAGTCTGTTTTGGTAAATCTCAACTTTATTTCATCACAATAATTCAAGAGTAAGGAGGGTGATGAAATTCTTTGAACCCACATTGTCACACAGCAGCCTTTGCAAGCTTTTTTTTGATAGAATCTCTCAGGCGATGAAGCAAATCAGCATAGTAGGCACCGATAATTGTCTTTTGACTTTCTTAGTAATCATCAAGGATCACACCCTTTGAATCCCAGAAGACAGTGGCCATAACTTTCTTCGCTGATCTTGGAGACTTGAATTTCTTTGGTGTTTGAGAAGTGAAATGGTGCCATTCCATGGATTGACGTTTTGACTCGGAATCATAGTGGTTGACCTATGTTTCATCACCCATTACTAATCTCTTTTTGAATTTGATTAAATCCTCCCCAATTAGCTCTTAATTTACTCTGGCAGTGTCAGTTAATTTTTCATTGAGATCAAAATTTAGGAACTTTAGCACCCAACTAGCAGATATCTTATCCATCTAAATGTTCATGAATAATAGGTTCAATGGATCCATGGCTTATACCTGTGTCTTCTTGCAATGGTAATACGTCTATCTGACTGCATAAGTTTTTCTATCTCCTTGATTGAATCATCATTGATGGAAGTTAAGGGACGTCCAGACATAGGGTCATCATCAAGGCTTGTTCTCCCAGCCTTAAGCATAGCTGCCGAATGTTTAACAGTGGAATAGCTATAGTAATTATCCCCATACACTTGTGACATGCGGTCACAAATTTTTTGGGGGAATACTTTTCTCTGAAGTCAAAACCTAGATGACAGCTAGGTACTCATTCTTTTCCAATTCTGTGTCCTTTGGACCCCTATCATGGTCAACTGGCTGTCACTGATGTACAAACAGCCTCAACAGACCAAATACACTTTCGATGAACAACTCAAACAATGTACTACATTGACTAGTTCACTTTGTTATTTCCCATAGCTGAAAGTTAGTTAGGCTTAGAGGGGCGGTTGTGTAGCCTAGTGGTTAAAGCGTTCGCTCGTCACGCCGAAGACCCGGGTCTGACATGGGTACAATCATCTTCCCGAGGCAAGGGAGTTAACTGACTATAAAAGTCCAGTTTCCACCCTAGCTGAACTAGGCTGGAATTCCTGGGCTCTACCCTAGTGCCACCAGTGGTTATTACGAGTTATGTTCCTTCTAAGCCTCTCCTATGGACCAATCAGATTCCACCTCTCGTATCACTTGCATTTGTTTCAAACAAAATGGTGGCGCCCAGTCAAAACGATCTGATTGATAATCAAGATCTATATTGTGATAAAACGGGTCTTACATAGCTAAGTGCATCAAATCAATTGAGCACCTTGATTAAAAACATGAAAAGACTTGGAAAATATCTGTTGACAACGAGTGGGCGGTGCACATGCTTTGCAAATCCTGCAATCGACAGAAATCTGCACAACATTTTACAAACCGGATTTCAATTTCGGTGTGCGATTTTGATTGGACTATGCATAGACTCGTTAGCCCAGCCAAAATGTAACTCCGTTATACCAGCCTAGTTCGGCAAGGGTGGTAACTGGACTTTTATAGTCAGTTAACTCTCTTGCCTCGGGAAGATGGGGTACAATGTGTGAAGCCCATTTCTGGTGTCCCCCCATCGTGAAATTGCTGGAATATTGCTAAAAGCAGCATAAAACCATACTCACTCACTAGTCGGGTCACTTTTTGACCAGCCCTCGTAAGTCAACCATGTTCTTCATCTCTGTGCCGCCATGTGTATCTGACTAGAGGAAAATCCAGCGATATTTAAGGGCATGGTACTGAAAATCTCGTCTCCTCCAGTTCGGCATTGGTTATGGTTTACCGCACACTATCTATCAGTCAGCACTAACTCATGACTTTACAGTCTGGAAATTTAGTCACTAGTCCAAGGCCAAAGTCTAATGGCACTGACGTCAGCTAAAAATGATGCTGAGGGCGATGTGTTTGGCACAGACTGCTTTGTATCCTGGTCACAGAAACATTTATGAAGGATTCCAAAGAAGTTGCCCTTGGTTCTTTTGTTCAAAATTTGATTTCAAGTTCATATTTTCTTCAATTTAGAGTTCTTTCTTTCAGTGTATTTAACATTACATTCAATGCAAGTATGTAAAACTAAACATTGACGCCTCTCCTTCTATATTGGCCCTGTTATTAGTGAAACACAAGTCACCTCCACAAAATCTATACAGTTCATGCAGTTGAATTTTCTTAACTTATAATTTAGTAAGCTTCACTGACATTTGCTGCAGCAGTAGAAACTAACATTTTTAGTCCATTAGTCCTTAAAATGATAATATATAGCAAAACCCTTAAAAATGGCCAATTTCTACTAGTCCTCATGGTGCCTTAACTACTGGGCAGCTTGGCAAGGACTACAGCACTAGTGCCAATTTCTAACGCTGCTGAGGAGTTCTAGATAAGTAAGAGAGTGTCAATATGCAATGAAATTTTGAAATTAAGATTTTATGTGTGCAGACATTTCTTTAATTATTGTCATTAATGTAGATAGGATCATGGTATTTGAACCTAGGAAGAACAAAACTGTTTTTGACATTAGTTATAAAAGTATTTGATATTGATGTAGTTGTATTAATATTTGTAATAAGAATGAATTTTCAGACTAAGTGCATGTACAGTGAAAATCGGAAACCCTGTTTTCATATTAAAACACATGTACTCGGTGTTGGTAACTAAGCATGGAAGTCATGTCTCATGGGGTCCTTGTTATAACCCTAATGTCATATGTTAGGAATGTAAGGGGTCCCTTGATTCAAATACCCCAGAAGACCTCAGAACCCGGGGGTCCCCTAATGTCAAACACTTGTATGTTGAGCGGTAGGCATAAGTTGACACAACTGTTTTTGTAGGTGCATTGTGGAAATCTGGGATTGCTGACTGTTGGCTTAAATCAGCAGACTTTCACATTAATATACCCAAACCCTAACTTTCACTGTTTGCTTAAGTTACTTAAACTATAACAATCTCATTATAACCTGATGTTTTGCTCCTGATAAGATATGTCAGGTCTTTGACGGCCCAATGTAAAGTGAAGGAAGCATGGTCTCTTGAGAAAAAGAAATGGCAGGTTTCTAGACTGATTTTTTTCCACCTCCATTTGAAAATTTCTGTCTTAGCTAAAGAAAACCTATATAGAACACAAACATATCCTTGATTGTACACCTCATTGTGTGTAGAGGATCCATGGTGCTCAGAAACAATAGCATGTCTAATATATCCACAACACTAAAGTAGCACAGCTTTTTTGTTTTGCATTTGGAACTACCTGATTATATTCGTTTTTAAGATACAGAAGTTTGATATGCTTGTCTGAATGCTTAGCTCACTTACACCAAGAATATAGAAGCCAGATGAAGCAGTAAGCATACACACTGAAACGTTGTGTTCCTCAGAATAAAGAAGTTGACATCCATAAATTCTCTTCCTTATGTGTATCACTTCTAAATGCCTTTCAAAGACTTAATATAGAAGCCTTTGTTCATTGCAAAGTTCACCTAAAACGACTTCTATGGACATGTCCCCAGATCGTCACAAAGCTAAGTATCATATCAGAGTAAAAGATCTTATTTTAAGGGGATTGCAAGCAATAACATGATCTTGCACAAATTCTCAGGACAGGAGGTAGATCAAGCTTGCTGAAATAGTTTTCGGGTCAGGTTATTACCTGTCCCTTTTCAGATTTGATAAATAATAATAATAATAATAATGACCTCGCTTTCGAAATGTCACGCTTGCATCCTAAGTACCAAGTTGTCCGACTCCCACTTTTCCAAGTTCCTTAGGTTTGGTACCTCCCAATCTGTTGACTGACATTGGGAGAGTATACCCGGGTTTGCTAGCAGGAATACAGCCCTTCTGACAATCTGGGTAATGCAGAAGGCTGCAGTGTTGGGGAGTCCTCGCATTCTCCGAAACGTTCTTGGTGGGTTTGACTAGGCAGCGTTTCCTGGGAGAAGTTCCATTCGCTGTCTAGGCTGCGTGTAGAGAGGGCAGATGAGCTGATGATGAGCCTAACCAGCCTGACTGTGCCAGATCACCCAAACCCACTTTGCTGCATTTTTAATTTTAATCTGTAAATAGTAATAATAAAAAAACAAACAATAATAATAATAGTAATCTACAAACCTCAAGAAAGTAGTTTGAATGATTTATTTTAAATTTAAATCTGTAGTTTACATTGCTTACCAGTTGGTTTTGAGAAAGTGACAAAACAATGATCTGACATACTACTGGCTGACAAGTCAGAATGCCGGATTCTAGACTGTCATGGTAGAAAAGAGCTTGATGCCCAGGCGGCTTACATCATTAGCTGTTTGTTCCACATGGTCACGCCCCATTTCAGATACTGCAGTTGTTTGATATGTTCCCATGATGTGTCAGACACATGGGGTATGAGTAAAGACAAGGTGTTTTATGGATGGCAACTTCTTTATTCTATTATGATGCAGCGCTTGGGTACATGTCCTTACACCATTGTCAAGCAGGAATGGGGTATGTTCAGGACTGATCGATTTTACCACTTTGGTCACAAATATTGAATAGTGGTTGAACTCAACCATGGCTTTTGTGATGTTAGGGTATCTGACAAATGGGGTATGACCTGTCAAATGGTAAGGCTCCCAGACATAAAATACATTCAACTCTGAAATATGACTATAATGTCCGTGAACATACAAGTGACAATCAAATTGAATGTATATACATGATATATTGAATACAATATTATTAAGCCATCTGAGCTTTGAATCCCATTTGCAGGCTAACATGGTCCAGTGTTCACTGTGCATGGTTGCACCAGGGTCTGCTGGTTGTTGGGCTTGACCTGATCTGGATCTGTGGTCTGTCAACACAATGAGTGTACTCTTGGATTTCACCATGTGTGGGCTCATGGATATCACCATGTGTGGTCATGGATTTCACCTAGTTTTGTTTCTCTTCCAACATGTTTTTGTCATGAAACAGTGGTCTGTTGACTAGTTGGATGTGGCAAGTGGCATCAACCAATGCAACTACTTGTAGACGAGGATTTAGGGAATCCTGCTGTTGAATTCAGCATTGAGACTGAAACATCTGTAAATTACAAAGGGGTTGACTAATGGTTAATGCATTTACTTGTCACAATGAAGGCACTGGTTCAATTACCAACGTGAGTGCAGGGTGTGAAACCCATCTCAAGTGTGCCATTCTCTCAAAGACCGACATGAATACATTATGTGAAACCCATGTCAAGTGTGCCATTCTGTAACAGCCCGACATGAGTACAGGGTGTGAAACCCATGTCAAGTGTGCCATGTTGTAACAGACTGACATGAGTACAGGGTGTGAAACCCATGTCAAGTGTGCCATGTTGTAACAGACTGACATGAGTACAGGGTGTGAAACCCATGTCAAGTGTGCCATTCTGTAAAAGACCGACATGAGTACAGGGTGTGAAACCCATGTCAAGTGTGCCATACTGTAACAGCCCGACATGAGTACAGGGTGTGAAACCCATGTCAAGTGTGCCATGTTGTAACAGACTGATATGAGTACAGGGTGTGAAACCCATGTCAAGTGTGCCATTCTGTAACACCCTGACATGAGTACAGGGTGTGAAACCCATGTCAAGTGTGCCATTCTGTAACAGCCTGACATGAGTACAGGGTGTGAAACCCATGTCAAGTGTGCCATGCTGTAACAGACCGACATGAGTACAGGGTGTTAAACCCATGTCAAGTGTGCCATTCTGTAAAAGACCGACATGAGTACAGGGTGTAAAACCCATGTCAAGTGTGCCATGCTATAACAGACCCACCAATGAAAACTGACAGACTGCACAAAAAACTATCATATGTCTACAGTACACAGGAAATTAGGACTGGGACAGGCAACTTGGGTACTCAGGTCGGCTGGGTGGGTACTGAATAGGACCTGGGTACCCACAGGACTGCCCGGATCCGTGGTTAGTCACAAGATATATTGTTTAATGACACAAAATCATCTAGAACTCTTTGGTTACACTATAAGTGACTAATGTTTGCATTTCTTTTTGACTATGCATACATTCCTTCTGACTTTATATGTATGAATAAAGATAAAACTTCAGTCAACTTCAGTTTATGCATGACGTGTATCTAAATACATTTTGCCAGGGCTACGGTCAAACTATTCCCAGCTGGACATTTGGACCTATCTCTTGAGACCTATAGTAGGTATGGGGGGGGGGGGGGGGGGGGGGGGGGTAAATTTTGACTTGTCCCAGCCCTACAAGGAATGAGTACAGAGAAACAGAAAACAATGATAACATAATAATACGCATTTAGAATATTCTACATTAGCACCGTAAGATGTAAATTTACTCGCTGTTTGTTGATCCTTGTGACTAGCAAGCAACTTCCCTCTTGGTCTGCGCATGCCTAGTTTGGGATGTTGCAGTCTGTTTGTTTTTGTGCTGCCACTTCCATGTTTTCGGCAACACGCTCTCAGATTTGTGATGCTGTTTCTTAGTTTTTAGTTATGTTATCTTTTTCTGTTGCCGACTCCACATGACAGTTTTTGGTTCCAGCTTATTAGTTTTCATTGGTAGGCCTGTTTAATGTTGCTGGAATAGTTCCAAGAGCTGCAAAACCTTACACTGTGACACACTTTGTGTTATTCCAACAATAGCATTATACACCGCCATGTCAATACAACTGAAATCCCAGTACCATCTTACTGTAAACAACATTATTTTATTAACCACTGTATATATCTCTGTATAGTGTAACAAGCAATCCATCAGAGCTTATTCTCAGGGGGAAGAGTATCCTTGATGCTGGAAACCTGAGATGCTCTTTACAATGTTGAAATATTTTTCTGGAAGGATGTCCGTATGGCTTTAGTGTCCTTGATAGTCAGAGTCTACACAAAAACCTTTGCTTTCACAACCAACCAGGAAGTGCTCAGCCACCGAGTCTCCCATAACAGTTATGTTAGTCCCCTAAACTTCACTCAAGTAAATTTGATAGCAATCTGTGATGTTTACTTCCTCCACTAATCTTTTTTTAGACATATGTTAAAGGAGTGTCACTGTCAGGTATTATAAAAAACCTCATTTTTATGGGGCATATTCCTCTGTTTACAAACATGCTCTTGACACTATCAGTTTGAACTTACAGGGTCTGGGGTATCATATAGGTTTTGAAAGAGTGTCCTGATATCCCTGTGCAGTGTTTCAAATTAAGTCGGATACTGGAGTCCTTGATTAACCTACAGGATTTGATTTTTGGACCCCTAAATTTGTTACCCTTAATATAGGGGTATTATTGTTTTAAAAAGAACACCAAGAGCCTCATTTTAATTTCCTTGCTTTTTGTTCGACGTGACTATGATTTATAATGAATGGCCACAAAGACCTGCATTTCATTGATAATATGATGATAGGCGTCATAGACAAATTGTGCCTGGAAGAGCCTTGTTAAAGTCTAGTTAGTAGCTTTGATATTTATGATTATTGCATAAAAAACGTTCACTCCTGGGGCATGGGTGGCACGGCTGTCTAAGGTGCTACAATTCACTTGGCAGAGTTGTGTCCCTTGAGGTTGCCAGGATCTTGTGATCATGGGTTTGAATCCATGATTCACCCGATTTGGATCTTTGGTGTGTCAGCACCATGCCCGTGCTCGTGAGGTTTACCAAAGGGGTAAACATCTATTACCATCTGTTACTATGATGACCTTGGGCTGTCCTCCACTGGAATTACTTTTGAAAGTGGTGTTGAACCTAACTCATTCACCTCCTGACTCCCTAACTCACTGTTACCAGCTGTTACTGTGTCACATATGGTTATTTTAACTGGTGCAGTTGCCGGAAAAGGCAAACAAGGATATGCTAAAAATAGAGTGACTTCTCTGAATCAGTTGACTCAGGAAGTTTTCACATGACAGTCTGGAGAATATCTCCCGACTCTTCTGACATACCGTATTCGACGTAATAAGCGCCCAGGGTGCTCTCAAAATTAGAAATAGGGGGCTCTTATTAGAATATACTTTTGGTAAAATTAAAAACGAGGTTGAAAGGTTGTAAATTTTGTGGTTTATGCTGACAGCCTGAAATGATTTAAAAAAAAGAATGGGTGCGTATTATACACAATAGATATGTTTCCAGAATTTAATTACCCACAATTAAGGGTGCATATATTAAACGAGTGCATATTATACGCGAATAAATGAGACTTGTGTACATTGATCAATTGGAGAGGGTGCTAACTGGTATCGTTCACTAGCCAATATTTTAGCAAATATCGCCATGGGCGCTTATTAGAGCAGGGCGCTTATTACATCGAATATGGTAAATAAATCAACATGATCAAGCTAAGGTGATAAGAGTTACAAATATCTGAGGCTCTTTATTGTGGTACTGCTATCATCCAAAATCATTCACCCGAGCGACATCTGGGGAGCCAGTTTTGGGATGATAAAAAAGATTTGGTAACTTTTTATTGTTCATGGTAATTTGGGGGAATTTACTCATAATTTGTATGTTAAAAATGCAGACATGTTCTTTGATGTATCACTGACAATATGTTAATTGCTCATTATATCAATCACTGGTTTGTCTGGTCATGAATCAATTATTTACAGGCTGCTGTCACATAGCTGGAATAATGCTGTATTAGGCTAAAAAAAATAATCGTGGTTCGCAGGCACTGCCCACTTCGTCACAAGTCCCCCACATGTTTCTTTTTTATTTCAAGATTTTAAAAAAATATTTAAAAAATTAAATATTCCAAATCCAACAGTAGTCAAATACTGTATTCCAGTATTTCACTCATCAAGGAATACACTGATAGATGGTAGACATTATGTGTCAAAACATTTCTAACTTTTAACAAAGCTAGTTTCAAAGCATAATTTGGAACAATTCATTAAATGACTTATTCACTAAATCCGTTAATCTGGATTTAAAAGAAAATGTCATATGATTGGGCTGTTGATCAGTTATTGTAGGTGTGAAATATCAGAGATATAGTGTACTTGTTCCCTCGTCATATCCTTATAGAGTAACTTTATCTATGCACTCAATTTGTTTTATTCTGCATGACCTGAAAGTGACAGTATGTTAAGTGTTAGGTTGATTACATCATCCTAGTACTGTTTGAACACAGATGATGTAAAGCTCTGTAAAGTACCGTATTCGATATAATAAGCGCCCCGCTCTAATAACCGCCCACAGCGATATTTGCTAATAGATTGGCTAGTGGACAATCCCATCAAGCACCCCTCGATCGATGTACACAAGACTTATTTATTATTTTATAATGCTCACTTGTGTGTTATATTCACCCTTTTTTATGGGCAATTAAATTCTGGAAATATATATCTGTTGTATAAACGTTTCAGGCTGTGAGCATAAACCACGAAATTTACGATCTTTCAGCTCTATTTTTTTTTTACCAAAGTTACATTAAAGAGCCCCCTATTTCTAATTTTGAGAGCGCCCTGAGCGCTTATTAAGTCGAATATGGTAATTAGCTCCTTGTCTAGAAGGTGACAGATGAACGACTGTGAAGAAGAGCTCAATATAAATACAGCTGTGAGTTTGGCAATATATTGGGATGAATCTATTCTTAGCTAACAGCCATGTCAGTATTTATTTTTCTACTTTAGTTATATATTCACACAGGGCAGTGTAATGCAATAAAAGAAAGCCCTTAACAAATAGAAATCTGGTACAAGAAACCATTTCTACTTTCTAGACTATTTGTCTTTGTAGTTGATATTTATGAAAATATTGATGTTAGATAGGGTTAAGAAAAGAAATATTCACACAAAACAAACTCTAAAAATTACATTTCATGTCAGAAAAGTGTGATAAGGTAACTCCTGAATTTGACCTATTTTAAGTAAACTTCCGGGATGGGACACTGAAAACAAATCAAGTCACTTCCTGCACTGAGCAGGTGTGTATACTGGAACAAGTGTTCAGGTGGAACCTATTTCCCCTCTTCTGTCTTCCTCCCCCTCTCTCTCTCCCCTCCTGTCAGTACTGCTTGAGTGACCATGCATGAGGCCTTCTCTGTCCACTTCGTCCACAATAGCCCTGCCCATCCACATACCTCTATCACACCTGCCATTGTCATGGCCCAACTCCTGTCTACAGAGGGCTTACAGATTGTAGCTCTTGTGCTAGGTTAAAGTCCTTGGTTTATACGATGATGGTATTTTGATGATTTAGTAAATGGGATTTGTTTACTGTTGCAGAAAAATAAATATTAGGCTATCTTTGATATTGTTATAATATTGTTTACTGTAGCTTTCTTTTTATTGATATTTGATCATATGTTTTTTGTTCTTTTTTTTAACTGTGGGAATGGTGTTTGTTTTTAGGGGAATGGTATAGGGGAAAATTGTCATTCCTGGAAAATAATTGTTTCTTGTTTATTCATCTTCAAAAAGAAAACGATGTAACAGGTTTTCATTATATTATGCTTTCTGTTGACCCGTATTGAAAGCATAAGTGTATTGAAACACATGCAGAGTACACATGGGTACATAGCATTAGAAATTAGCTCTTGTCCTATAGTCCTTGCCAAACGGCCCATTAGTTAAGGTATCATAAGGGCCAGTAGAAATTTGCCATTTTGGGGGTTTTGCTATATGTTATCATCATAAGGACTAGTGGACAAAAATAGTTAGTTTCTATCGCTGGATATATGGTGCATGCTCACATGCAGACTGTTTCTGTTGTCTAGTGGTAGAGCATCCGCCTGGAGAGCGGAAGGTTCGGGGTTTGTGTCATACCAGAAGACATTAAGAGATGGTACGTGTTACCAGGGGCTCAGGATTAAGGGGCTAAAAGAAGGACAGGTCAGCTCAGAGTCCGCATACTGTGTCTGAGTGGGGTATTCATCTAAAACTGCAGCATGGTATCTCAAGCACTAGAAAATCGGCATTGGCCGGACTAGTACAAGCAGCCACACATACACGTGCATGAACATCGCTATGTAAGTGCAATAATCTTGGACGCAACGTTAAACCCCATTTCACCTCACCTCACCTCACCTCACCTCACCTAACCTCACCTCACCAAATCTCATTTCACCTAACATGCAGACATGCCCATGGGTACGTCATGCATGCTCTCGTACTTGTGTAAGCAATGAATTGGGGACAATAGATAGATTATACTTAATAAAATTGAATAAATAAAGGCTAGACACTTTTGTGCAGAGCAGCGAACATCCTTCAGCATATAACAACAGATGATGAATATCATTAGTGCTGGTTGCAGTGTTGCTAGCTACAGGCTATCTAAAGTTGTTCCTTGTGGTCTCTTGTGTAGACTTCCTTCACATGCTTACAACATATAGTGGCCTGGGTCTCTCGGTCAGTATGTCGCTGCGTGTCTGTGTGTCTCTGTTTGTTGTTTAACACCACACTCAGC
Organism: Haliotis cracherodii; assembly: GCF_022045235.1. Classification (NCBI taxonomy): domain Eukaryota; kingdom Metazoa; phylum Mollusca; class Gastropoda; order Lepetellida; family Haliotidae; genus Haliotis; species Haliotis cracherodii. Next base: position 10,798,836 of record NW_027266319.1, read on the forward strand.
AATATTGCAGTTATATGACGGCAGACAGTCCAGAAATTTTGTGAGCAACAGTCCCCGTCATCAGAGTACAAAGACACATAATCAGCCAAGTCACACCACCCGATTCATTTGGTCAACCAGCATAGGTTGCTGGGGATCTATTCTAATGCGGAATCCACATGGAGTACCCACAGTGGTTTGACGCCATGAGTGAATGAGTATGGTTTTACGCCGCTTTTAGCAATATTCCAGCAATATCACGGCGGGGGGACACCAGAAATGGGCTTCACACATCGTACTCATGTCGGGAATTGAACCCGGGTCTTCGGCGTGATGAGCGAACACTTTAACCACTAGGCTACCCGACCCCCCCCTAGAGTGAAGCCAACTAGTTGTCAGTGATATGCTGGAGACAAATAGCACAAGGACATTTTCAGGATGTTGTAATTTGTATGCATTCGTCTGTATCGTGTAATACCAAATTTGGAACAAATATTCAGGAAATATTGAGTGATTGTCTTAGAAAATGAACCCTGGCTGTTGCCATAGTATTTCTTTATTTTGGGTGAAAACTACTAAATCTTCTTACTGACTACCATATATTGCTGTGTATAAGGTGGGTTTTTTGTACTTAGAATTAGTCGGGTTACAAGGGGGGGTCGCCAAGTACACAGGGTAGAAGAGTTTTGATGTTTTTTTCACAAACACAAAGACATTACCGTGAGCAGGTCACACCGGAAATACCATGTCAATAATCCATACTGAATGACGCAAATTGTAGTAACACTGTCTGGTTATGAAAAGTGGTGTATGTTGCCCTGGTGGGAAGAAAGTCTGGTGCAAACCTTCAGCTTTACATATAGCACCGATATCGTGCCATGATATTGCTAGATTAAGGCAAGCCCCAGCTAACACTCATTAATAGTACATTGTTCTGAATCAAAATGTATGCTTGAAATATGTCCTGTACCAAGTTTTCTGTGCACTTGACTTATATTTGGTAGTTATTTGTCAGCCGGGGAGACTTACAGTGGTTAAGCTCATAAATATTCAGAACTACAAATGAAAGATAAATTTTTATTTTGTCTGGTCGTGTAGCTTCTTTTTTTTCAGATTACATAATTCAACATAACATTGTATTATGTAACATAAGTTCTGGAAGATTTAATGATGTAATCTGTTGGAAGTTAATTTTTGGGAACAAATTTATGTCATCCTTTAGACCTTGTCATCTGAATTAGTGCATTCGTTCCATTCGTTCTTGCCTCAATGGGTTTTAAAAGAATCGTTAGTGTTCAAGGTCTTCTGTCCTCCTTATGTTTGAAATAGGGTTCAGTCGGATGGAACAGAAACGTGCACAGCTGGCAAAGCTGGTATTTGTATGATTTTGTGTTTGGCTGTGCAAGGATGATTTCTAAAATGTAAGTTGGCTTGGACTTTTTCCTGCTATTTTGAAACTATAGAAATTATGTATGGTATTTCAGCTTAACTTCTCAAGCACAACATAGCTGTGATCATATGAATTTTGCAATAACTGAAAAAATGATAGTTGTCATGGTGATATGAACTATGAGATTTATCGATCAAAATGTGTACACAATAATTGGAGGATCCAAGATGGGGTAACTTCATGTTGGGTTTTTGTGGACTGGGCTCACATCTAAAATTTGTTTTCTCTTTCAAAATGCTTTACATTTCCCATTGGGAGTGGAAATAACCATACAGGTCACACTCACTTGTTTATGACCTGGACCGCCTTCGTGGTCTAGTGGTAGAGCGTCTGGGGTTCGATTCCTGGCCTCGTCTTACCAAAAGACGTTAAAAGATGGTACTTGTTGTTACCCTGACTGGAGCTTGGCATTAAGGGGCTAAAACAAGGAGGGGTCAGCTCGGAGTCAGTATACTGTGTCTGAGTGGGGTATTCATGTTAAACTGTGGCATGGTATCTCAGTGAGCTAGCATTACAAGTCGGCATCAGTCCGGACTAGTACAAGCAGCCACACAAACTCATACACACGTACATGCACGTTTCAGTATAAGTGAAATAATCTTTGACGCGACGTTAAACCACCTGTTTATGACTTGTGTAACATTGTCTGCAGTACATGCAAGTTTATAGAGAGAATTTAAGTTTAAGAGTTTAAGAAAAGAAAATATCATCAGACTTCAGAAGGCCTTTGAGGTTCATTTTCACTTTACGTGTTCAAAACAGATAGTTCTTTTTGAGGTAGATGTTTAAAACAATGTATCATGATAAATAAAACATAATCAGTTATTTTGTCTTGAGATCAGTCTGTGACAAAAGCATTTAAGCCTACTAGCCCAAACTACTACTTCTGATTGTAACCAAGCCATTGTCACTCGAATACAAGGAATTTCAAATTGTGATGGGTACCGGTAGGCATGGTCGTCTAAGGCACCATAATTTGCTATGCAGAGTTGCATCCCTTGGGCAGTCCAGAAACCTACAATCAAGTGTTTTATTCCAGTTTCGCCCAAATTATGTTTCTAGATTTGCCAGCACCATATCTGTGCTTGTGGGTTTCACCAAAGAAGTAAATGTCTGAGACCTGCATCACTTTGGGCTTTCCTCCCACATAAAGATGCCACATCGTGATGTTTGTTGTTTAACGCTACACTCGGCAATAGTCCAGCTATATGACCGTGGTCTGTAAATAATCAAGTCTGTGCCAGACAATCCAGTGATTGACACCATGAGCATCAATCCATGCAATTGGGATCGATGTCATGCATCAATCAAGCACAGTCACCTTTTACAGCAAGCATGGGTTGCTGAAGACCGATTCTGCCCCGGATCTTCACGGGTCACATCGTGATGTAATTGGAATACTGTTCAGAACAGCTAAACCAGCTCACTCTCTCACTTGAATCCTGATGTGAAACAAAACCATATGTCATATAATGAAACCAACTGTACAAAACAACAAAATGCTATGCATTATTCATGTTTCATCAGTGAAACTACAGTATTCAACATAATAAGCGCCTAGGGCACTCTCAAAATTAGAAATAAGGGGCTCTTATTTGAATATTTTTTTGGTGAAAAAAAAACAGTTGAAAGATAAATTTCGTGGTTTATGCTGACAGCCTGAGATGTTTATGTACGACATATATACACACATGTTCCAGAATTTAATTGCCCATACTTAGAGGTGCATATAATACATGAGTGCGTTTTATACGCAAATAAATGTCCTGTGTACATTGATCAATCGGAAGGGGTGCTAATTGGGATTGTTCACTAGCAGATCTTAGCAAATGTCGCCGTGGGCGCTTATTACGTCGAATACGTTTTTGGAAAATCATACTTGACAAAGTTTGGATTGATAAATTAGTAATGGTAGTAGTTTTCATCAGCATTTATTATTGCCGACAGTTACACTGTGAGTCCCAGCAAAACATACCAGGTCAACTTGGGGATTTAACACATGAAATAACACATGGTTATCAGTGGTGGTACTGGATGTGTAGACATGGTCTGGCGAACCTGTTTAATTAGCACGACATGCTCACAAACAAAACTGAAACATCTGCCTACTGAAGAACTCGTAGCTTTTCTGGTATTACTATGAATAATTGAAGCAGTTTATGATAGTGGAAATGTGTTTCTTGTATGTTAGAAAATTACCAGGATAGTTTGAGGTCAACGTTAAAGGCACTGACGAGATATAATGAATGAGTTATCCTCCGTACTGTAAATAGACAACCAAGGTCTTCAAAGTAGTTGAGTCTTTGTATTTGTTTGTTTGTTGTTTATCATGGTGGCATCTGTAAATAACTGAGTATGGACCAAACAATGCAGTGATTGACATGTCGAGCATCGGCCTATGCATTTGGGATACGATGATATGCATCAACCAAGTCAGTGAGTCTGACCACCCAATCCTGTATGTCTCCTTTTTTTGACAAGCATGGGTTGAGTCTGTAAGAACTGAGAGGATGGGGGTAGGGTGGTCAGACTTGGTGACATTGCTGAACTTGTATTTGTGCTGCCCAGATGATGTGGATTGTTGTGCAAGCAGAGTCATCATCTGGTCCAGACTTGGTTACTTCTAGGTCACCATGGTGACCTGTGAGGAATCAGGGTAACATTATATGTCCCCAGCAACCCCATCTTCCGGAGGCAAGAGAGTTAACTGACTATAATATAAAAGTCCAGTTTCCACCTTTGCCGAACTAGGCTGGTATTATGGAGTTACATTTTGGCTAGACTAACAAGTCTATGCATAGTCCAATCAAAATCACGCACCGAAATCGAAATCCGGTTTGTAAACTGTCATGCAGATTTCGGTCGATTGCAGGATTTGCAAAGCATGTGACAGCTTGTTGTCAGCAGATATTTTCAAAATCTTTTCATGTTTTTAATCAAGGTGCTCACGTGATTTGATGCATTTCGCGATGCAAGACCCGTTTTATCACAATACAAATCTTGATTATCGATCAGATTGTCCTGACTCGGTGCCACCATTTTTTGTGAAGCAAACGCAAGTGATACAAGAGGTGGAATCTGATTGGTCCATAGGAGAGTGTTAGAAGATATATAACTGGTAATAGCCACTGGTGGCGCTACGATCAAGCCCAGTAGTTCCAGCCTAGTTCGGCAAGGGTGGAAACTGGACTTTTAAAGTCAGTTAACTCTCTTGCCTCGGGAAGATGCAGCAACCCATGCTTGTCGTAATAGGCAACTAAATGGGTAGAATGGTCAGGCTCTATGTCATGGCTGATGCATGTCATGGTACAGTGATGCATTGAATGTCCACATATCCCAATTCTGGGGCTCAGAACTCATGATGACAGTCACTCATTTGTCTGATTACTTGATTATTGACGTGTAAGGTGTTTAACAAAAAACAAACAAACACGATCATGATAATAGCTGCATGATGCTAATTGATGCATTAAACTACATTCACTCAGTCTGTGGACTTGATATTGACGGCATGTACTGATGGATGGCTAGTCCTGGGGCCGAGGTATGTTGGTGTGGAGACGACAGTCTACTACAAGTGAGGTTGTTGTGACCATGCTTAGTTGTTTGAAAATTGAAACTAGTTCTACTAAGAGCAAGTTGATTGTTAAGTTGCAGTTTGGGGCACCCATTAAATTGGTCTAAATATTGCTTAGGGGCAACTTATTGGAACAGGGTGCTAAGTATGATGTTTGTTTGTCTGTTTGTTTGTTTGTTTGTTGTTTAATGCCGCACCCAGCAGTATTCCAGCTATATGACGGCGGTTTGTAAGTAATCGAGTCTGGACCAGACAGTATCATTGGATACACAATTGGGATATGATGAAATGCATCAACCAAGTCAGCAAGCCTGACCACTGATCCTGTTATTCGCCTCTTACGACAAGCATAGTCGCCTTTTACAGCAAACATGGTATGATGAATATGGTGCATGTGTTTCATGTGGTTGGTAATATTCCAATTCATATCAGCACTCATATGTCCAACATATTTTGTGTGGGATTATTCTACAACACTGAATACCACACTTAGTGTTTTGTGGTTGTTTGAGTGTTCTGAAACCAATTTCCATGAAACTATGTATGTAACTTCAGAGTAAGAGAGGAAATTTGCATTAGGAATGAAATTGGTTTCACATGTAGTCGAAATCACGCGCTGATACATACTTGACAAAAATCAATAATTGTGCTGTAAAGCTGGCAGAAACATGATGCTGTACAGAATATTATTGAAAGTGGAGGTGGAAAATAGGAGAAATTAGAAGTGAAGCAGCAGTTTTAGAAAACAAAAACACAGCCAGGCAGTGTTGTCAGATTACCTTATTAGTATTTTTATAATTGCTCATGAATTCCTTGAACTTGTGACATATTCCATGAATAGAATGATAGGTTGTTTTATGAGATTCATTTGTCACCTTTGGGTGGCTCAGTCATCTAAGGAGCTGCAATTCGCTGTGCAGAGTTGCGTCCAAAAACTTAAGATCGCGAATTCGAAATCCTGATTCACCCCGATTATGTTTCTAGGTCTGTCAGCACCATACCAAAGTGGTAAGCCCCTAAGACCTGCATCACTTCAGGCTTTCCTCCCATGTTAGTCTGGAATACTGGAAAAAGCGGCGTAAAAACCACTCACTCACTCACTCACTCACGCACTCACTCACTCACTCACTCACTCACTCACTCACTCACTCACTCACTCACTCACGCACTCACGCACTCACTCACTTACTCACTCAGCACCTGACCAGTGCCCCCTGTTACAAGTTATGAGGTTTTCTTATAAGCATGATATGTCATAGTTCAGAATTAAGGTTGAAATCTTCATTTGAGGCCAACAGCTAAAACGTCCTGATGGAAAACTGAAGAACCCAGTTGCCATGGTTCCATGCCACTGAAGCATGTGTCAGTAATCAGATGAAGCAAGTGTCAGGTCAATTGTCAGATGAAGCATGTCTCAGGTCAATTGTCAGATGAAGCAAGTGTCAGGTCAATTGTCAGATGAAGCAAGTGTCAGGTCAATTGTCAGTGGAAGCAAGTGTCAGGTCAATTACCAGATGAAGTATGTGTCAGGTCATTTGTCAGATGAAGCATGTGTCAGGTCAGTTGTCAGTGGAAGCAAGTGTCAGGCAAGTTGCAAGTGTCATGTATTGTCACATGATCCTTTTGTTATGTCAGATGGAGCAAATGTTGCGTTGATTGTGATAGTCAGCTTTAGCAGATTGTTTCATGTGGACTATTACTGGTGTCCCCCGCCGTGATATTGCTGGAATATTGCTAAAAGCGGCGTAAAACCATACTCACTCACTCACTCACTCATGTGGACTTTGTTCTTGGTCTGTATATAGAGCAATAGACAACATTTGCATTTCCACCAAATATTTACTCAATTTGTTTCTGTCTCCTTTAATCATTGACTTGCATATTCATGACCCTTTAACTAAATATCAACATATCCATCTCTTGCAGTGAATCGTCATGGGCTAAAGGACAGTAAAGCTTTGATCAAGGCTGCAATAGGTGCCGACTTCCCAAAGACTGGCAGTGACACACCAGTCAAGGAAGGTCGTAAGTCTATGCCTCTGACCAAGGCCAGCCTGAAGCAGCCCCCACAATCCAACCTTGTGCCTAAGATGGCCTCTCTGTCAAACAAGAGCAACAACTCCTCAGGGGGCAGCAGCAGCTCAATGAAGAAATCTCACACAATGCCAGTGGTGAAAATGGAACGAATACCCGAACAACTGGCCAAACGAACTCTGTCAGTCGCCCCCGAGTCTGGTACCAAACCAGTGCTCACCAATGGAACTGTGAAAACCAACTCCAGCAGTGCCCCAACGCCCCCCACGCCCCCAGTATCGCAACCTACTCATGCAACTATGGTGTCTGTTGTCACCACTACCACTACAACATCGAAGAGCTCCATCAGCAGCAGCAATATGACTCCAAGTGCTACCACCACTGTGACACCGTCCCCTGCAATGACGACCGTCACGCCTGCCGCCCCCACAGTCCCCCCTCCCACACCCACACCTCCCCCCTCCATAGTCACTCCACCCTCCAGTAACAAGAAATCTCCCAAGGAGAGGAAGTTTCTCCCATGCAAAGGTAAGACATTGTTCTCTTTTTATTAATCCGTCAAATAAAATGTCACAAATGTGGGATAAGTTCAGATTTTTAGTCTGTCCTTACCTCCTATCCACTGAGTCTGTTTACTTATTCAGTAATGATCAAACTCAGGATAAATATCAGTGCCTGTAAGTCGAAGGATAGAGGAAGGGAAGTAACCTTTGTTACACCACTAAACATGCTGTCTTTCATTTGGTGTTTCTCACATTCCCCGAACATGCCGACTATCAGTACTCTAAAAGGGATCACTTAAGAACAATGTTTTGTAAGAATATTACTAATCTTTTCATTGGTGTTCAAAATTGAGGGGGTCCAGGGTCCAGGGGTCCTTGAGCTCTTCTCCTAGGGTAATTGAATCAAGAGACCCCACAAGTCTTCAACTTTTAACATTAGGGTTATGGCAAGAACCCTTGACTTTAACGCGCAAGTTCGAACACTGTTTTCAGTATCATTTTTCCTGACTATTTCTGAACATTATGTTTCTGCCTCACGATCCAATAGTTGTTTCAGTTTCAGTCTACATCCGGCTTTTCATAGCTGTTTTGGCTACTTTGTATGGAAGATTATGTTTAACTTTGTTGTAATTTCCAGATCGTGAGTTTGACCCAGACAAACATTGTGGGTGCTGGATTCCTGACATTGCTAAACAATGTACTCGGTCTCTCACTTGTAAGGTAAGTATCTTGACTTGCTCAATCCTTCCTATGTCCATGGGGACTCTGGGTTGGAATAGGTCCCCAGCAACTTACACTGTTTGTAAGAGGATCAGACCCGAGAAGAACCGGGTAGAGAATAGGTCTTCAGCAACCCATGCTTCCTCTAAGATGGGATCAGGTGGTCTGGCTCACTGACTTGGTTGATACATGTCATCGTATCCCAATTGCATAGATTAATGCTCATGGTGTCAATCACTGGATCGTCTGATCCAGATTCGATTATTTACAGACAGCCCTCATATAGCTGGAATATTGCTGAGTGTGGCGTTAAACAACAAACCAACCAAATGAATCGGGTGGTCAAACTTTGTGATTTGTTTGATTGCATGTCATCATACCCGGTAGGCATGGATTGTTGCTCACAATTTTGATCACTGGATTGTCTGGTCCAGATTATTTACAGATCTCAGTCATATAGTTTGAGATGTTGATGAGTGCGGCATTAACAACAAACAATGTTCTGAGACTTTAGTGTATGGAATGGTATTACCTTGAACAACAGGTATCCCTCTGCCTGCAAAGATTTGGAGTTGTTAATTTCATGTGCATACTACTCATAAATACTATTAGTGTGCAAAGTGCATGGTTAGAATTGTAATTGCTTTCTTAGAATACGTTCACATTGCCTGTGTCAGTATACTGTGTCTGAGTGGGGTATTCATGTTAAACTGCGGCATGGTATCTCAGTGAGCTGGCACTATAAATCGGAATCAGTCCGGACTAGTACAAGCAGCCACACACACATGCATGCACGTTGCTATATAAGTACAATAATCTTGGACGCGGGGTTAAACCCCATTTTACCTCACTCATGTGATAGGGACTTATCATTACTTTGTTGACAATGCTGGTCTCTTTGGAAAACTGGTATTGAGATGGCTAATGCTAAAAACATTTCTTCTTCAGACTCATGCTCTTTCATTACGGCGAGCCGTAAAGGGAAGAAGCAAAACATTTGATGAACTGCTCAAAGAACATCGGGCAGCCAAAGAACTTCTTCTCAAACAGAAAGCTGAGATGGCAGCTAAGGCAGCAGCAGCCTCTGGGGGCGGGGCAGGGCCGGGGGGAGGGGGCAGTTCCAAGTCTGGTCATAGCGATTCTAATGCTCACTCAAAAGATGGTGTCGCCCATTCCAAAGTGCCACACCCACCCTCCATGTCTCCCACTCAGAAAAACAAGTCTCATGCCAAGCCCCACAACTCAGTATTTCAAAGGTAAATGGTATTCCAACATGGTTCATTGCCGTGTTTATGTACGAGTCCACCAGATTTATGTATCACGCCCTGAGTAACCCATGCTTGTTATATGGTAAAAGCCTACTATAATTGTTGGTCATACGTATGACTTGCTGATTGTGTCATGGTGCCCTGGTAACTGCTCATGCTATCAACCACTGACTTTTGCTGGCCCAAACACAATACTTTTTCATGATATAGTGGTGCCCACAGTGGTGTTAAAATAACATTTGCTTGCTGAAACAATCTAAATACCTGAAATATGGATGTTTGAGTTAACTTCACATGACTTCTAAATGTTTTCTCCAGACCTACCTCAACTGTTGCCCCGCCTTCCCTGACACATATCAAGGAGGAGCCTACTTCTGTCGCTATGGATACAAGTGGAGGTCGCCTGTCGATGGAGGATGGAGATGACGAGCAGGATCGAGTAGATGCCACTTACCTACCATATCACCCTCAACCTGCTGCTGTAAGCAATATTTGTTTGGCTTTTCTTTGTGCTAGATCATGTAGATGGCCAGAACCTAATTATATCTATCATGTCATCTTTGGCCTGTCTGGTGGCCAGCTTGTCGAAAGTGCCAGTTCTCTGTGCGCAGTTGCATCCCATAGTCATGCAAGAATCCTATGATTGTTGATTTACATCACAGATTCATCGGGATTATGAAGCTTGGTGGGGTGGTTGGGTAGCCTAGTGGTTAAAGTGTTAGCTCTTCACACCGAAGACCTGGGTTCGATTCCCGACATGGGTACAATGTGTGAAGCCTATTTCTGGTGTCCCCCGTCGTGATATTGCTGGAATATTGCTTAAAGCGGCGTACAGCTATACTCACACACAATGACGCTTGGTTAGTCAGCACCATACAAATGATTGTTTTCACTACAGTGGTAAATAGAGGATATTATATGAATGTCATAAACATAGTATGACATCAACACTCATATAATGTTCTATTTATTACCAAAGCAGATGTCTACATACAGAGACAAATTTTAGTGTTTACCTATAAGGACAGCAAGTCTCAACAGCAGCTGAACGTACAATTTGTCGAATGACGTCAACGATCTTAAGCTATGACGTCGTTTCTAGTGTCATCATTCAGACCACATGTCACAATAAGATTGGAATGACGTCAACAATGACGTCCAAATGACAGAAACAATATACTGTTGTCTCGTGACGTGATATGACCCTATACTACTAGGGCACATATGATTTTTATGAACCTCGATATGTTTGCCTTCGTAAGTAATAAACGTGTATAACTTGGATCATTTTGTTCTAATCCGCTATGATGTAACTGAAATATAGTTCAGGGAGGAATTAAATTCAGTTCACTCGTCATTTGTCTGGCAGCCATGTTTAGGGGTTTTATCAAATTGGTAAAGGTCCACAACCGGCATCACATCAGACTTTCTTCCTACATTGACCTAACACATATTCAGATGGCTGAAAGCATGAAAAAAGCAGCAATAAAAAGTGTGTAAAAAGTTAGGCTGTTCATTATGTCCCTGTGAAGGTCTGGGGTAGAATAGGTCTTTAGCAACCCACGCATAAGGGCAACTTTGCTTGTCATAAAAGGCAACTAACAGGATCGGGTTGTCAGACTCGCTGACTTGGTTGATGCATGTCATCGTATCCAAATTGCGTAGATCGATGCTCATAATGTCAATCACTGAATTGTCTGGTCCAATTATTTACAAACCGACATCATATAGCTGGAATATTGCTGAGTGCAGCGTTAAACAACAAACAAACAATATGAATTTTGTTTTAAGTTCCTGCTGCAAAATTTTAAATTTACCCTTGTGCTTTTATGCTATTTAATAACTAATGAGTGGGTGTGTGAGTTTGGTTTTACAGCGTTTTAACAGTATTCCAGTTATATCACGCCGTGCCACTTTGGTGAAACCCACGAGCCCGGGTATGGTGCTGACAAACCTAGAAACATAATTGGGGCGAATGAATAACTAATGAATAGTTTAACTTTATCATCAAAGATTTCTGTCCCGTCTTATGTATTTGATGTTTCTGTGTTTCAGATGTGCCGATTTGGCGCTAGGTTTAACGGAAGTGGGTGCCATGCATTTTCTCGCCGTGCTGACTATGTACGAGCAGCTTTCCTTAGTGCTCTGGAGCGCCACCTACATCCTCCGCCTCACAAGTGAGTACACCTGGGCAGGGGTAACCATGACGATATCAACCTTGTGCGCGGAACACTGGCCAATCATATTGATAATGTGATGTGAAGCGCATGATGTTGACAATTAGGAGATAAACAAACTGTGTTTTCATTGTAGAGCTAGGTTACCTGTAGATTTAACCCCGCTAAATTGAATTGGGAACCGAATGCGCAGCGTGAGGTTTCAAATATTAAATATCAAATTTAGCTAACATGAGGTGGGCATCCCTAAAGAAAACAAAGCAAGCTTTGCAAGGCTTTCGCTCTTCGTTGCACGTCACCATTATGACGTCATATTGCTCATTGTCACAGTCATATATATCGAAAAGCGCCAAAATTCAACGCTATCTGTTTTCTCCAAAACGTAAATACATTCCCACTTTAGATTTCTATCGTGTTTTTCTGCATGAAATGTATTGGCACACATCCTTTAAATATTGTAGTGACCGCATCTGTGCGTTTTTTAACCTGTAATTGTAGATATAATTGTTTAACTATGCCTACGGACAATGACTGAAAAAAGTACTATTCTATGAATATTAGCTTCCGCGGTGAAGCGGCCGTCAAACCAGCTGTTTCAATCAGAGCGGGTTTATTGTGATTTAATAGCCTCTGATTGACCAATCAGAATCAAGTAAATTCCAAATTCATGATAGAATAATCATTTGATTGAAAGTAAGTCTTCTAATATGTACTTGTAGTGATTAATTTATTACATGTGGTACTAGCGATGGGTACTGGATTTTTTTAGTTGAATGCTTATGTACACCCCATCACATTTAGTCTCAAAAGAAGACCTTTCTGTCTGACCAGTCTTTTGGTAGAGCATCTGCCCGGAGAGCAGAAGGTCTGGGTTTGATCCCAGGCCACATACCAGAAGACGTTAAGGATGGTACTTACCCCGTCTGGTGCTCAACATTAAGGGGCTAAAACAATTACTGGTCGGCATGGTATTTCAGTGAGCTAGCACTTATATATCAGCATCAGTCTTAACTAGTACAAGCAGACACACACACATGCACACACACATGCACACACACATGCATGCACGTTGCAATGTAAGTGCAATAATCTTGAACGCGATATTAAACGCCATTTCACCTCAACTCACCATTTTGTCTGAAAAAATCCTGTACACTCGTATGACATATTCCGGGATTAGGTAGTCAGACTGGCTAACCTGGTTAGCATGTTAATGCATCCCAGTTGCGTAGATTGATGCTCATGTTGTCAATCACCGGACTGTTAGGATCAGACTCAAATATTTACAGATCATCTTCATGTAGCTGGACTATGGCTGAGTATGGCATTAAACAACAAACTTGACAAGATGTTTTTATGTCATAGTTAGGTTCTGTTGTTTATAACTTTCACTTTTCTTTCAGGAAACTGTGCGTCGAGTCCAACTTGCCAAAGGAACCCCTTCTGGTCACAAATTCCAAAGATCCGTATGAATTCAACATGGACGATGTCAGTGGAGGTTCTCACAACTTCATCGGAGTGATTAACTCTGCCAACAAAAGTGCTTCAAAACCAAAATCAAAGTCCTCTTCCTCATCAGCTGTTTCATCATCATCAAGTAGCAATCGGACTTCTAAATCTCCTCGGGACTCTGCAGGCTCTCGGAGTCCCGGGTCCTCGTCTGGATCTGTAGTGAACGCTAACCCTGCTAAACGGAAACGAAGCAGTGGCAGTCAGGGTGGGAGTGGTGGTCTGTCATCAGTGACGGCTTCTGTCAATCCAAACCCAGCTATATCCAATGTCATTGGCACTATGGCAGCCCTCAACACTCACACAAACCCAATAACAGCCATTGCCATTCCAAACCTCGGTGGTGCCACTATCGGCCATTTCAATCCAACATTGACAAATAAACAGAACCAAGTGCCCAAGAATAATATAAATATCAAAGATTTTAATCTAGTATTAACTGGAATTGATTCTCTCAACGGCCAGTATATTGCAAGTGCCCAGTTAGCTGACCTGACCACTCATCAACAGGTCGTAACAACGGACGATAAAAACACAGTTCGCAGGAGTCGGACAATCAGTGGCAATGCTAAGACCACCAGTGGTGCCAAACTTACAAATAACCTGGATACATTAAAGACTTTACACAATAACAGTGTTATAATGTCCCCGAATGCTGTTCTGGTGGATGGGTTGCAGGGTGCAGTGTTAGCGCCAGTCAACCTGACGACGCTAGGCAACTCCAGCATGGCCACATCTCAGGCTAGTCCTTCCACAGCTCCCAGTCCCATGTTCAGAACAGTAAGTTGAGACTTATTCTTTATTCAATCTCATTAAAATCAGATTTGATTGGTCGGATGAAAGGTCATTCTGACGTGAGCCAAAATGGAATGTCCTCAGATCTTTGTTTAGCGGCAGCAAGAACTTAGATCTGATTTTAATGAGATTGTTCTTTTAACTAGTATTACTGTATTTGACGTAATAAGCGCCACGGCGATATTTGTTAATATATTGGCTAGTGAACTATTGCTATTATCACCCCTTTCAATTGATCAATGTACACAAAACTTATATATTCGTGTATAATATGTGTGTTATATGCATGCTTAATTATGGGAAGTTAAATTCTGGAAAAATATATCTGTCGTATATAAACATTTCAGGCTGTCAGATCTTTCAACTCAGTTGTTTTTCACCAAAATAATATTCTGATACGAGCCCCGTACTTCTAATTTTGAGAGCCCATCAGGGCATGGATCATGGACTGTTGATATGTGCGATAGTTGCCACCCAAGCATGTCTGTTAGCACAGAAATGTCGTCTTGAAAGGGCAAGAGTGAAAACTAGACTTCATATAGCCTAGTGGATTCCCTTGCTTCAGGAAAATGGCTGAACACTGTATCACCCCCATAGATATAGAATACTAAACCAGCTCCTGTGTAATACCAATTTTATGAAACTTGTGAATAGTTTGTTTGATAGGCATTACTTAGAAGTTGACGGATGACAAGATAGACACAATTTTTATGGATAACAACCAGTATTAAAGAAGTTAAATCTATAAAAATTGTGTCTATTTTGTGAATAGTTGTGGTATCTGACGAGCGAAATTATTGTAATTTTCCCTTGTGTGGCTCTAGAAGAACCAATCTTTCAACATCTACTTGAGGTGTATGTGTCATTTTGTTATCCTCCTGGTTTGAAAAACGGGGATATAGCGATCAGCACGTCCGTCAATCTGTCAACCATCCATTTTCCGTTTCCAGAGTAGAGCTCCAAAACCGTTAATTTTTTTCTTGTTGAATCTTTCTATATAGATCAGTCTTGTGGGGAACTGGTGCCTTTTGATGATTTGGGATTTTTATTCTTTTTATTTTGTTTTCATTGTTTTTCATGATGAAGATGAGTTGTTTTTTGTTTCCGGAGCAGAACTCCAAAACTCCATGACTCTTGTAACTTTTTTATATTATTTTCAAAAGCCTGAGCAATGACAATAACTGTGCAATTGTTGATCTACATGCCAAAGGTTTCTCATTGGTCAGCATCTCTATTTATGGATTCTTTCCTACTTATTGCCATGATAGGTTTAGAACATGGGCAAGTGAACCAAATTAAGTCTGCAGTAATGATGGGAATGGAATGACCACGAATGACTGCAGGGTTTATTGAGGCTACAGGGGAAACAAGCAGGATGTGGTAGAGTCTATTAAGATACATTTGGAAAAATGTCGGTCATTTCCTGGACAGGACACATGCCAGGACACATGCCAGTATGAGAGAGTCAAGCAGTGGCAACACAATTTCTAATTTCAAAAAGTAAACAATTTGATCTGCTCATTCAAAATTCAAGGGGGGCACAGGTGGCCCAGTCGTCTAAGGTGTCGCGATTTGTGTGCAGAGTTGCGTCCCTTGGGCATGCCCTAAACCTATGACTGTTGGTTCAAATCCCGGTTTGCCACGATTATGTTTCTAGGTTTGTCAGCACCATACCCGTGCTCGTGGGTTTCACCGAAGTGGTAAACG
The DNA here is from genome assembly GCF_022045235.1 of Haliotis cracherodii. Classification (NCBI taxonomy): domain Eukaryota; kingdom Metazoa; phylum Mollusca; class Gastropoda; order Lepetellida; family Haliotidae; genus Haliotis; species Haliotis cracherodii. The sequence continues at coordinate 10,814,555 of NW_027266319.1, forward strand.
TCTTAGACCTACATCACTTCGGGCTTTCCTCCCACATTAAGCTGACACGCCGTGATATAACTGGAATACTGTTAAAAGCGGTGTTAAACCCAACTCACTCACTCAAAATACAGGTAAGCAACATCAATTAACGACTTTAAATCCTTCCCAGAAAAACCTACAAGAAAAAATTAGCAAAGTAAAAGAAAAATATCTTGTTATAAACAGCTACAAATTACGAAAACATTGGTGCTTTGACTACATATATAATTCACCAACACACGACATTTACTGTTGCATTCTGTGTTATGTATTGATTCTGGAGTGTAAGTTCAACACTGGAAGTGATGTAGCACACTACCAGTAGATTTGTCTTTATGTTTATGAGATAAACATTATTAGTTTTCCAATTTGCAGGTATTGCTGGGTATTTGATGTGCAGAAAATTTATTTGAAACTGACATTTTTCGCCAGAGGTTTCAAATGGTATCGAGTACTCATTAGCCATGATGACATCCACTTATCTGAAACCATATTATGTTATTGACAATTTAAAAAAACCAGCTGTTATAATTTTCTGTAGCATTTTCTCTGCATGAACTTGTAAAGTGGAAATAGTCACTGTGGTGATACCAAGATACCATGACAACAGAACCACCTGGATCACAGAATGTGGAGAAAAACAGCTAAATTGAAGTTTTGTGGTAAATTTTGATCAAGCTTCATATATAATTAATTCAGATTTCTGTATCCATGGTATTCTTTTGCCAACATGAAGAGATTAACAGAGAAAAGGTGATGGAGAGTGTTCATTTAAAAATGTTGTCTCTTTCAGGATGCACTTAGCCCCCACGTGTCACTTGCCTCACCTCTTCCAAACGGCATTGTCAGCTCGCCGTCAGGTAAGCGTAAGTGTATTTTCGTGTTTGTTTTTTATTTCTGTCTTTAAAGTCTTGTCTTTGTGCAGTGTGAAGTGACCATTGACATTTTAACTGTGATTGTGTTTTTTCAGTATGTGCAGTACATATAGAATACTAAACGAGCTCCTGTGTAATACCAATTTTATGAAACGAGTGAAAGGTGTGGTATCTGACGAGCGAAAGCATACTAAATAAAATTGTGTAGTGATCTTGGCCTACATCCTCAGAGGTTAAAAGCAGTGATACAAAAAAATTATAAGAATTGACTTTCACTTTGTGTGCGTTCATAGCGTATGAACCTTCATAGAGTGAGGGCCAAACAGTGTAGTAATGTCATTGTAAGCTTCGACGTTCTTACGGTTTGATTGGACCCTATTTATGACCGTGTTAGCAATATGTGGGAGGTTAATTGTTTTTCACTTCCTGATTGGATTTTGGTTATTTTGAATTTAGATGAATACAAGTATTCCATGTGAATTAAAAATGAAATTAAAAGTTACCATTAGGGCTAGGGATTAGTTACTAGTAGCCTGTAATTCTGTATTGCAATATGTTGCAAAGAGAGGGGAGACATTGTGTTTTGGCTCGGTACTCATAGGCGGTCCCATCCTATTCCAAACTTCAAAAACCATTAATTATATTTCAACAAAAAATTGGCACATGCAGTGCTCATCAGCTTAACTGGTGCCTTTTGCTATTTTGAAATATTTAATCAATTTTATTTTATTATGTTTCATGGAAACAATTAGGACTTAATTTCAAACAACTCTAGGCTTTGTTTCGAAGCCATAACTCTCAAACTCATGAATATTTTTGAATGAAGCTATACATGTGCAATAACCACATGTTCAACTATTGCCTTTTCATATTTTACTATTTTTAATTGTTTTTGCTTTCTTGTGTTTCCATGGAAACAATTTGCAAACGCATTTGCAGTAACAACTTGTACTAATGTATAAAAAAAAAAGGAGTGGAAAGAGTATGTTTTGGAGGAAAACCACATTCTTGTTCTGAAAAATGCATCACACAAACTAGACTACCTGATATTGCTCCATGCTGCATATGTTCAATTTTAGCCCACTATAATTGTAAACCTCCATTAACCTGAACCTCACATCCTTTCTTTTCAGATAAGTCCGGGACTAGTCATCGACACACAGCCAGCCTGAAACAGGGACATAATAAAGTCATGAATCTGTCTCCCGGGCTGCTTCAAGCCAACCCAGGTCAGCTGGGAACACAGCTGTGCACAAGTCAAACTCTCACAGCTGCACAGCTGGCCCAGCTTCAAGTCAAACCCGGCATGCTCAATATGAAGGGCATGACTGGCAAGATCACCATGCAACCCATGTCGGTGATCATGAATCCCGCTCTAGCCGGCCAGCAGGGACCCCAACACACATTGCTTGTGACAACCAGCGCGGAGGACGGCACAGCAAAACAGCCGGAACTACACTTACAACAGATATCAAATTCCCCATCGAATGTGATCTCATAGCACTGACAAGTTAGGAGTTCAGCTTGCAGTTAAAGTCAATACTCACCGGGAGAATTCTGGTGCCAACTACTGTTAGGAGATGTCTTATGCATTTCTTACAAAGGACTGAGAAACCTTTACTCCATTGTGATTGGATTATGAGCATACATAAACTTGATAAGGTAGTCTGGGTAAAGTATTCTTTGTATTTTACATGTTTGATTTATGTAGTTGCTAAGATATTTACAGTTAGTGCTCCAAGAAGATCGTACTGATGTTGAATTGTCAAAGGGAGATAAATCTGTCTTAATAACCTTTCACTTTAAATTGACTAACTAGGGCTTTAAGACGTTTAACTCTAAAGAATATTTGTTTTTATCTGAGTTTGGGAATCCACTGCAACTCACTGTGGAGAGTTGTATCCCTTAGTCATGTCAGGATCTGCTGACCAAGGGTTTGAATCCCAGATTCGACCTTATGTTATGATCCTCGGTCTGTCTACCAAACTGAAAAAGGTCTGTGACCTGCTCCCCCTGGGCACTCCCCCCACATTTAGCTGATATGCTGTGATATAGCAAATACTGTTCAAAGCCTTGAACCCAACTAAATCACTCTGGTCTCAGTAGCATCTTAATTGGCAATACTTCAAAATTGTTCGATGAAACTCTATTTAATAATAATGTCAGAATTATTTATCGTTACTTTAGGGTCAAGTATTTCCTTGATTCTTAGCTTAGAGGAAAGTATTGTAAGACAAGTTATGTGTTGAATATATCCCATTGCTGCATTTCAGCCTCTCTAGTCTGCTGATAATATCTATTCATATTTGAAAGGAAAACAACTTGCTGTGCAGAGTTATGTCCCTTAGGTGTGACAGAACTCAGATACGCCCTGATGATGTTTCTAGGTTTGTAAGACATGCATCACTCCTACCCACAACAAGCTGACACACCATGGTATAACTGAAATACTGTTCAAAGCAGTGTTATTCCAAGCTCAATCACTCACTCGTGTCTGAAAAGCTACAATAAGTGTCTAATTATTGAATGACAACGAATCCTGATTTGTACAGTTTGATAGACATGTTGTTTTACTTTTGAATGGAGTAGTATCCTGACACTCGTCTATAGTTACTTACTACAGTCAGCCTTCAGAACATATCTCATATCAGGGTTTGTTTGCATATCATAAATGCATACACATCTATGCATTTTTTTTTAATAAAATATGAATTATTAATCATTTCATTTCAAATTTAGAAATTGTCTTGTCAGATATTTCATTTCCATAATGGATCTGTGGTCATCTTACTGGTATCAAATTTCTGTTCAGTCAGTTGACTATATTTTTTGTTAGGTGATTGTATTTTGTATGGGGAAATAGGCTAAAAATGAACACCAGCATATTTTAATATTTGCATCATTACAAGCTGTGCTATAGCCCAACCAATATTCATAATGGTTGAGGCTTCCACTGTACTGGTAAAACTTTGTAAGGTTTTCCTGTGCAGGTCGTCAAGAGGTCTACTGACAAGAACGACTTAGTTTTTCCTGCTGTTTTTCAACGTGACAGGAATATTACTACACATAAGGCTTAAAAAATAAAAGAATTGGTTCTCAGGCAATGACCTTTGAAAATATGGTGCGGACGGACGATGGTCTATTGGGGTTTTTGGGAGGGGGTTGTTCAAACTAGTATGTAACCAAATAAACAGTTGTGTACCCATCAACCTGGGAAAGGGCCTCCCTACTTAAACAAGCATACAAACTCCTTTTGCCACCATGACCATAACACGAGATGTGCAGTAAAGGGAAGTAACTAGTGCTATATTGGATCGCATCGTTTTTAAGTATTAGGATTTTTTAATTTTTTTTTTTAAAATGTAAATAAAAACAAAACGTGCTGCAGACTTTACGATGATGTGAGTGGTGCCTGGGAACCAAGACTATTTTGTTTTTCTGCCTAATCCGAATGATACCAACAAGTGATATTCAAACCTGTTGTCAAATTCAAACTAGATATCTAGCATAAGAAGTTAACTTCAATCCCAACTAGAAACATGTCTATTTATGTGCAGTAAGAATGCCCCTTCCCATTGAGTGGGACAGAATGACCATGGATAGTGTTAACGAACATTTAGAAACTGAGCTGGACTCCTGATGGTGTGGATGGTGTGTGCATGTGGTAGTGTGAAATCTGTGATATTGGTGCTGTAAGGGATAGGAGCTTACATTTCAGGGTCCCTGGGATTAAACCCTGAGGTGTGTGCTCGTCCGAAATAAAGGACCTTTGTGATGATGAATGTTGAGCATATGTTGAAGCAAGTGCTTGGAGACCTGTGCTCCAAAGTGCTGAGAGATCTGAAAGTGAATGAGCGGAAAGCAAAGTGCTTATCACTGCTGGGAAGTCTTGTGAAAAAGATGACACGCAGTAGGCGAAGAGATTTTGGAGATGTATTTATGAGCAGAAGGCAAAGCTTTTAGTGACAAACATTCACAGCCAGCCGTGGATATTGGTGTTTGTGTTGAGCTGAGGCCACAGTGTGTAGAAGGGACTGTAAAGGGTGTGCTCAGCAGTGCTGGTAGATCCAGTATCATAAGCTGAAAGAACTACAGCTCAGCGCGATTCCTTCTCACATGGTGCAGAATAAATCTGTGAGATTCTGATGATCATCGACCATTCAGTCAAGTTAGAGACTTCCCCAAGAGACAACCACAACTGCTGCCCACTTCAAAGAGTCTTTTCCGAAAGTTCCAGTGACAGAAGCTGTCACAAAGTGAGCTATTCAGGAGCAATCATCTGACAGCCTACTGAAAACTTGATCAACTCTGTTCTACCCAGCTCCAGGACACTCCTGACTATCTACTGATAAACAAATCAGAAGGCTGGTCAGTTCCATGTGACGACTATCTATCCAGGTTGGGCAGTACCAGTGTGAGTTTGATGCCAAGTGATATTCCTATTGCTGTAAGCAGTTCCGCACTCTATGATGTGCAGTTGCAACTGTCCTATACAAGATTTGTTAAAGCACCTGTTGCTGAAAGAATGTCCATCCTGCATGAATTTATCAAAAATCTTCTAGAAGCCAAAGCTGGTATTAATTAAGAACACAGTATTATGTAAAAGTTTAATCTCCACCAAAGCGTTAATTGGATCTAAGAAGTCTCTTGTCAATTTACCAAGGTAAATTAGTCTTTCAGCATCAGGCATTACCGTTTTCGACGTAAGAAGCGCCCACGGCAATATTTGCTAATATATTGGCTAGTGAAGAATCCCAGTTGGCACCCTTCCGATTGATCAATGTACACAAGATTTATTTATCCGTGTATAATACCCACTCGTGTGTTATATGCGCCCTTAATTACGGGCAATTAAATTCTGAAAAAATATATCTGTCATGTATAATAAACACAGACTTTTCTTTTGTATCATTACAGGCTGTCAGCATAAACTATGAAATTTACGATCTTTCAACTCTTTCACAAAAATTATATTCAAATAAGAGCCCTATTTCTGATTTTGAAAGCGCCCTGGGCACTTATTACGTCGAATACGGTATCTCCAAATATACAAGCCAGACAAACCATGTTTTGATACAAAGAGATTTGTACAGGTGGTTGTCATGCTCACTGTTGATTGCTGGTCCAGTCCTGTGACAAGAATCTACAGTTCCAAGACAATATGTGTGCTAGTGGTCTCATGACCAACTTGTAGATGATGTGATCGGTGTTTGTTGTCTAGTGATCACATGAAATATTTGTCATTATGTCATAATGATATTATTTTCTATTACCTGTTGACATGGTATTTGAGCTGTGACTTTTCAAAAAGTGCCATCATTCTTTGAGGCCTTTATACCTGATCAAATGTCGCAGGTGTGCGACTGGTAATACCCACAATGCCTAGTGCCACGGAGGCAACAGAAGAAGCTGATGCAATCTCCATTTCATACTAAGTTATTACATTGCTGCCAGTGGCAGCCTGATTGATTGATTGATGGACAGGGCTGGCAGGTGTGATTGACGCCGTAGATGTGTACAAATTGACGGTGAATGAATAGCCAGCCAGTGCTCAGTTGGTGATAAATAAGTTCTGTTTCAGGGATAATATGGATCATAGATATGCATTGTCATGATACTGCATAGCAAATTGTACGAATCTTGTTTATAAATATTGCTTTTCTACATTACCATGTTGTACATTTTGATGATGATGATGATGATAATAATGATGATGATAATATGCTATTTGGTTGAAATAATGAAAAATCTCACATATAACAAACTAATGAAATAAATTTACATCTTCATAAACATGAAAGGAATGTTTGTGTTATTGTATAGCAAGCGGGTGGGTATCACAGAGGATGAGGAGGTTGTAAGTCCTAAACATTTCAACATTGGCTCTCCCACACCAACTGCCGTTGCTGAACAGTGCCTTCTTCAGCAACAACACATACCTGTGGGAATTCAAGGGCAGTTAGGGGGCAAGGCAGCCCAGTTGTCGAAGGCACCGCAATTTGCTGTGCAGAGTTGCATCTTTTGGGCATGTCAGAAACCTAGGATTATGGTTTTTAATCCCAGTTCGTCCCTGATTATGTTTCTAGGACTGTGCACACCATACCTAAGCCTGTGGGTTTCACCAGAGTGGTATACGTGAGACCTGCATCACTTCAGGCTTTCCTCCCACATTGAGCTGACACTGTGATACAACTGAATTACTGTTGAAAGTGGTGTTAAACCCAACTCACTAAGTCACTCCAGGGAAGAAGAGGTCCCAAAGTCCCAATGCTACAAAATGCTACATTTTCATGACCTGGCTGATGGCATGCCAGGCACCCTACCTTAACAGTGTGGCTACTGTGAAATGGCTTGAACATTGCTGACTGCGCTGTGAAATATTCACTCACTCACTCACTCAGGAATAACATACATAAACATGATCTGGTAATGATTGTTTACTGATATGATGCACAGGTCTATAGGAATAATGCTCCACTGATAAGTCTGCATCTGTCTGACCATACACCCTTGACATTGGAGACTCTGGTATTGTGTGTGTCGGTGACCTACATTTCGGGCTGTAATTAATCTGAAATTGAGTTTTTGATGTACAACATAACTTGAATTCTGTGCAATTTTTATTTCAATTTCTTAATTTACTTCAGAGGCATTTTAAAACCACAGTGACATAGAATAAGGTGTGTTCTAAATGTGGCCTTGGCCTCACTTAGCCGTCCCAAGTGGCAGAGCCAGTCATACCCACACAATGGGATATCAACATTAATGCTCATGAATGGATATCGAATTAAGGAACTGAGGTACGGACACATTCATGAAACCTGAGACCATAGCATCCTCCATCAAAATTAGCATTGTGTTTCAAGGGAAGCAACTCTTCTGCTGCTGACTGCATATCCAAGGATTCAGTGTATTGTCTCCTTTTCACTTTTTAATTATTTTCTTGTTTAACGCCGCACCCAGTAATATCTAATTAATCAAGTCTGGACCAGACAATCCAGTGATTGACATTATGAGCATCGATTCTCGAAACTGGCATACGATGGCATGCATCTACCAAGTCAGCGAGCCTGACCATCCGATCCCGTTAGTCGCCTCGTACAACAAGCATAGTCGCCTTTAACAGCAACCCGGATCTTCACCGGTCTCTCCCTCTTCAGACATGGTTAGTGTTACAAGTCATCTTATCTAATTCATTCTGACAGTGACCTATCAGTTGTTTTGTGTCTGAATTAAAAAATCACATTCTTTTTCTACATGTTGGATGTCCACATATTATTTTGTCTAACCCAAGTTCTGACTGAGTCTATGAAACGTTGGTTGGTTTGTTGTTTTACGCCTGACTCAGCAATATTCCAGCTATATGACGGCGGTCTGTAAATAATCGAGTCTGTACCAGACAATCCAGCGAGTAATATCATTAGCATGGATGCACGCAATTGGGATCGATGACATGCATCAACCAAGTCAGCGAGTCTGACCACCCGATCCGGTTAGTCGCGACAAGTATAGTCGCCTTTTACGGCAAGCATGGGTTGCTGAAGACCTATTCTACCCCGGAATCTTCACGGGTCGAGTCTATGAAACGAACAAAATACATATATGTTTAAAGATCTTAAAAGTACTTTTCACATGAAAGGTACTCGGTTTATTTTTGCAATATTTACATGCGCGTGTATCTATACACCTCGAGGAAAGTTAAACACTTACTATATCTGACAAATAAACATTTGGTTTTCTTTACAAAGTATCATTCTCATATCAAAATGCAAAACCAGGAGACCGATAATCTAACGACATGTTATGAAACCCGGGCATGGCAATGTTTAGTTGACTACCCTTAACTTCTTTTTCTAGGTGTATAGATATATTAACACGCTAGTAAAAACAGAAAAGCAGATAGAACGTATACTGACACGCATTGAGAACCTCATAATTATGTTTTCAAGCATCAGACATGGTGTGTTTGTGCGCTCAAACTATCTCAAAATACATTGAATGAGATTCGAACCCGAACGACGACATTGTTGTGTTTTGTTACGTCATGCATAAATACACAGAACAGCTTAATTTGATTTTTGTGGCCATTTTGCCTCATGTTACAAAAATAGGATATATGCGTTTTCAAAGGGTTACACTGTACACAGCACGACAAGAGTGCCGTCGTAGAAGCATTCATTGACAAGTGCATGGACATCATGTTTCTAGTAATTGAAACAAAATAGTTTAATCGGACTATGAAATAAAACTATACAAGTGTTGGTTCAACTTGGGACCAGCCCACATGGCAAACATACCCTCATGTATAAGTGTACCAAGGTACAACGCTAGTTACATTGGGAGAAGAAATAGAATTATATAAGAAAGTTTCGTTTCAGTATGATCAAATATTGGGACCAGCCCAAATGACAAGCAAGTCCACATCACATGCATGTAGACGGGTATTAAGTTAAACTTGTCTCAGGAATGAATCTGTATCACTGAAGCACCCCCCCCCCCCCCCCCCCCTAGATATACTGTATATTGCTTAAACGGATACGGTGCGGTCGGGTAGCCTAGTGGTTTAAGCGTTCGCCGTCACGCCGGAGACCCGGGTTCGATTCCCGATATGGGTACAATGTGTGAAGCCCATTTCTGGTGTCCCCCGCCGTGATATTGCTTCAATATTGCTAAAAGCGGCGGAAAACCCCACTCACTCACTCACACACTCAGGTCATATAGTTTTACTCAGGCCAATGAACGGTTCGACACATACGGGTTACAATAGTCATAAATATGCTGCAATAATTTGCCGAGACCGGGCTGTGAGTTCCACACAACCGGGAATTCGAGACATCCAAGTTCGACATAACGGGTTTCGACTATATGCGATTTATATCCATGCTCTCTATTGTCCTTTCAGTTGTTCCTGATCCATGATGAACCTGCCTCCCGTACAACAGTTCACTGTTCCAAGTGTCAAGACAGAAACAGCGTCCAACTGTAGGTCAAGACACATATACATTGTCCCCAGCTGTACCTTGCTTTATATTCTGTTGGTTCTCGTGTTATGTACACCTTCGTGTCTCCAGAACATCTCACGAACATCGAGTTGAACCTCGCCTCCGGTACAGCGGTTTACAGTTCCAAGTGTCCAGACAGAAGCAGTGTCTGCCTGTGTGACCAAGGTATATGTACGGGAAATCCCTAGTCGCCTTTTCGACTGTTCTTTTCTCTGGAACTTTAGTCACGCCAAGCTGAACAGTCTGACCAGTCCACATATTCCACGAACCGACTGACATCCCCGCGCTGTCTGAAGTCGTTTTGCAGTTGTTTTCTGCGAACGACCTTATGCACGTGGTGTTTCTAGCAGCAGACGTCAATCTTACGTTTTTCGCTTCAAAAGCAGGTGTTATGTTGACGCCCATTGTGCAATGTCTATAGACGCGTCAGTAACTCCAACCTTCGTTTTTCGATGAAGTTAATACAGACTTGATATTCAACTTATAGTCCTTTTTCAACAGCAAATAATACCACCTGCTTATTATTATTGTTTGGATATCTCAGTGTATTTTCAGAACACTTGCTGGCACAGATTTTAAATTCTAAATCAGGACTTGTAGATTTCAGACAACGACGCCTTGCCAGTTGGTTAATCACTCTGTGTACGCGCCTCTGCGCAGCATGTGTCTGCTCTCACTGTAAGATAGTTGTTTCCAGGCGCGCATCAACACCACCAACTAATGTTTCATTGATCGGCTAACCTTTAAATAGCCTGCTGAGCTGACGTGCTGTGGACGTCAGTCATGTGACTGGGAGATACCGCCCAGAAACCTGTCGTAGCATGTATACACTATAAATAGCTTCTTACTTATACATGTAATAGTTAGAAGTCTCGAGTCAGCATATATACGGCGAAGCATTTCCCTCCACGAATAACTATTATAGCATTCAATCCCGCGAAGTAACCGAAGGTCAGTTATGGATTGGCTCTTCGCAAGGTATGATATGAAGAAAGATGTTAACCTACAGTGATAGAAATAACAGTTTTAGTCCACTAGTCCTTTATAATGACAACACATAGCAAAGCAAATAAAAAGGGCAAATTTCTACTAGTCCTTATGATACCTTAACTATCGGGCAGTTTGGCAAGGACTATAGGACTAGTGCTAATTTCTAACGCTGACCTAAATTGTCGATTAGGTTTGTCGATTTTAATTGTATCACAAAAAATATTACAGTTATACTATTGAAGATTAAAACGTATTTAATGTTAAGTAGAAATTCAGATTATTTTAACTCGAACTTGGAAGAATATTAAGAATAATTCAACAGTTCTACATATTTTATAAGCGTTTGGGTAGTTTAGTGGTTACAACCAAGCTACGTCACACCGAAGACCTGGGTTCGATTCCCCAAACATGTACAATGTGTGAAGCCCATTATTGGTGTCCTCGCCCAGATATGGCGGAAATATTACTGAAAGCGTCGTAAAATAAAACTAAAAGTATCTCATTCACTTTAAAATGTCTCAACTTAAATAGTGTATCCAGTTAGTCTCTCACTGATACATCCGCCCTTGAATGGCTACTTATTCTAACCCAAGCTTTTCTCTCCAAAAGGTTACTATTCTCATCCATAAATATTCGACCAGGTTAGAATTGATCTAACATCGTACTTGGTTGATGCATGTCATCGAAGGCCAATTGTGTAGATCGATGCGCATGATGTCAATCACTGGATTGTCAGGTCCAGACAGGAATATTTACAGACAGTCCTCATATTGCTCGATTATAGTTGAGTGCAGCGTTAAACAATAAACAAATATAAACATCCATGACAATAAGAATGACTGTATACACATCACAAGACACGAAATGAAGTTTCTTAAGATTTATTTATTGTGTTTATATTCACTTTAAAGAAAAGTAGATTGATATCAATAGTGTTTCATCAGCATAAGAGGTGAACGGTTACAGTGCACAGCAGGTCTACAGTAACTTGTTCTAAGTTCCCAACTATGAGTGAGTGAGTGAGTTTGGTTTAACGCCGCTTTTAACAGTATTCCAGTTATATCGCGGCGTGTCAGCTTAATGTGGGAGGAAAGCCCGAAGTGATGCAGGTCTCAGACGTTTACCACTTCGGTGAAACCCACGAGCACGGGTATGGTGCTGACAAACCTAGAAACATAATCGGAGCGAACCGGGATTCGAACCCACAATCATAGATTTCTGGCGTGCCCAAGGGACGCAACTATGCACAGCATTTGCTATGTGTTTGTATTGAAGTTATTGAAATCCACGTACGCGCATTCTTTTAAAGAAATACTCCGATCTTGACATGTTTTATGTTCAACATTATTCTCTTTTATGTGGCCTCCCCCCCCCCCCCTATAGCCACCCTAACCACCCGCCATAGATTAAAAAATCCTTTTCACATTTCTCAAATTGGTAAGTCATCAAATGTTATCTTATCCTATCGTATTATTATTAAAACTGTCTAATGCTCGTAAACTATCATTACCCTTTATAGATAGGAATAATCCAGTCCCTTCATAACACTACTTTTAATTAAAGATTCCCCTTACTGAATGACTTTATATATTTCTTCAATTATTTTGAGAACTACAATTATATTATGATAATGTTATTTATTGAACATACTCTTTATTCAACTATACATGATGTAGGACATATGTCCTTCTAAAGTATACTTTAGAATAACTATTCGATTCTCAACGTAACTTTTAATTAAGAATTCCACTTTCTGAACGGTATGTGATATTTTAAAAATGTATTACTCTTATTCATTACAATGTATTATGATAGTGTCATTTATTGATTATACTCATGTTGAATATACACATATGGCGTGAGATGTATTCCTTTCTAAATTGTCTTTCATGTTATTTGCAAACATTAATCGTTTATATATTTCAACTAATGATTCCTCTTACTGAATGATATATTATTTTTTCATTTATTGAATATACTCAAATTTGAACTACGCAAGTTACATTTCCCTCCAAACCGTCTATCATATTTTCAACTATAACTATTCCAATAATTTGTCGAATAGATAACCTTCATATTGTATCTGCTTATAATCTTAGTTTCTGAAAGATAACATCATATCAGGCAAGTATGATAATTTCAGTTGACATGAAAATGTGTTGACATTGGCAAAATGCTGGCCAGGGGTGTGTAGGTGTTGATGGGTGGGTAGATGGGTAGACTTAGGGGCTGAATGGAACTCAAGGTCGCCAGGGTGTCATGGGATAAACATAGGTCGGCGTAGGTAGAGTAAGGGAAAATGACCGGACAGGGTTGGAATGTCTGGTACAACCTAATGAAGAACCATAGAGGAACCAGCATAGGGATGGTCTGGGTGCTATGACAGGCACGAAAGAGTATGCATTTATATGGATATAACACAATAAGAATGAGTATGTACAATGTATGGAATATGGGCTCAACAGAATGTTTTACTGATAACTGTTGAAACAACTTACCACAGTCAGCCTACTTACTGACACTGCCTCTTTAGAGGCAATCCATCATCATCGTCGTCATCACCACCATCCTCTCTCTTCCTCTTTCTTTCTATCTCATCCTTGATGACAAACATGGATCTAGTCACAGGAGAGTAGTTGGAGCTGCGGCATGGGATCTCAGTGGGCCGGATCTCAGAACAGCTGACAGATGTAGCAGGGAGGAGGAGGTCAGTGAAGCTGATGGAGGGGCTGGCTGGGTTGGAGAAGGAGGTCCACTGATAGTAGGGCAGGTCATGGTAGAACAGGGTCTGCAGATTGACAGGCTGGGAGGGAGAAGGCTGGAATGGGTTGGTGAAGGCTTGCGCTGATGCCTCATCACATGAAGATGGGCTGGCAACAGAAATGACCGAGTGTGAGGTGATGGAGATGACGCTCTCTGAGCTGCTGATGGAGATGACATTCTCTGAGCTGCTGATAGAGATTATACTCTCTGAGCTACTGATACTGATGAGGCTCTCTGACGGATGAACAGAAACAAGACTGGTGGAGCTTGTGATTTGGCTGAGCTTGTCATCACTGTAGCTAAGGCTGAGATCAGAACAGCTTTCAATGCATCTAGGGCTGAGGCTGGTGTAGCTTGAGTCAGGTGTTACTCTGAAAAGAGAGGAACCAAAGACAAAGCTAGGATAGTCAGGGTAGAGGAAGCTAGCCTCGGGGCTACCATGATACGATCTTCCAGACAGCTGGCTCAGCTCGGAACTGCTAGGGGTGGGGTCCAGATCAAATGATACCTCCGAGCAGGAGGTCATGCTGGAACATGAGGATGGGAGAAACTGGCTGGACAAACTGGGGGCAAGGTCATTGAGGCAGGAGGAGCTGGAGGAGGGACTAACTGGGAGGGAGGAGGCACTCCAGCTCTCGATGGGAATACCAAGGCAGGGATCGTCTGGGTACATCATGGTTGATGTCTGCAAATCACAAGAATTGTTGTGAAAAATGTTTTGAATCGAGTGACTGTCTGTAAAACTTCTTTTTTTCAGGATGACTTTGAAAAATTGGGAGTTTAATTAGAATAGCATCTGGAATATTCCATCTATGTACGTTTCCTTATTTCTAAGATCCTTCAGTTCTCAACATCAGACTCAAAATTCTAGTCATCTGGGTAAAAGCAAGTCGTATTGTCGCCTCGCTAAAATAACAGGGGGTTTGGGGGCTTGCCCCCCCACTCAACGGATTGAATTAAATGCTTTTGTAAAGCCTATTTTTTAAATAGTGATGCTGTCGGTGCGACTAAAAGCACCAGAAATCGGAAGTTGCAAGTTTGGAGTTGAAATAAGATAGCTCATTTACTATCTATATCTCCAAATAGCATAATAGGCTACCTGACGATACTCATGACGGAGACGCCCATTTGATAAAGATTAAAATAGTCGAAAGAACGGTTAAATATTACAAATAAAGTGTTTCAGGGTGCAAATGAATAAGTAAATTACCTGCAGGCGCCAAGGAAACACTTGGGTGAGGCAAACACAGTCGTAAAATGACGGCAACAAATCGCAGTGTATAGCAACAAGACTCTTCAAGCAAAATGGAGGACTCGAAAGGAGATCCTTAGCAACGTCTTACCAAATTCATACACATGAACATAGGGCTTTGTAATTTTACTATGTGTGCTTGTGGCAGCTTATAGCTACGGGGAACGGTATTCAAACAATATTAACTATTGGGATATAATTTCAAGTATTCCATCAATTATCATTACCATAATAGTATCAGTGAAACATGAATCCGGGAAACATTCTTAGCAACGTGATACCAAAATGGCGTCTGTTGCCATAAAGGGAGGTAAATCTTATCTAAGCGATGGATTTGTCTGCCCTTGGTAACATTCGGTTACGTTCGGCTTATTTCGCTACCAACACGATGATTGACAGGAACCAAATGCAACAATGTTATGTAACTGTAGCTAAACCCTGAAAAAACAGTATCGCCGACTATTACCGTGTGTTATTGTTGTGAACGATTTACTGTGAACTATGATCAACTATATATTATACATCTGGAGCAGGGCGTGTCCATGACTCTACTGACGTAAACAGCCGCATATCCTGCATATTTGGGAATATATCGTTATTAAGTGTTATCCTTTAAGTAACTGTTCCAAGCTTAAAGCACGTAGTTGCTTCCTTTAGCAGTGTCAAGATCCCCAGTTCTTATGAAAGTTAGAGTCAGTCTGATTTCAACCACCAAATAGACTATTAACATGCACAAATATCAAATCAAGTTTGACGCGTGACATATTTCACGCAGGTGTTCGCCGGATTGTCACGTGATGCCGTGGTTGCGAGTTAAACCAATCGGGTCTCACTTCCATTTCGAGTTTTCCACGAATGACAGCAGACGTGGTACAGCGGTGCAGGTCGAATTAATGCAAACAAAATGGTGAGAAATCCTTAAGTAACGGAAAGAAGATGAGCTCTTGTCAGTGTTGGTTTGTGGTGTGCAATCATTGAGGCAACTCGCGAAGAAACGAAAGGCAACAACCTTATTTTTGAGGGATCGATGGAAATAGTCATTAGGTAAGGGCAAGTCTGGATGATTAAAAACAATGTGGCCTTATAGAGTTATAACATATCACATAGGGCTGGGACGGGTATTTACTACCCGGGTACCCACCACCTTATTTCCCGACCCTACCCGGGTACCCGCTGTAGGTATTTAGAGATAGGTACAAACTGTCCGATTTGGAAAATTTTGACCGTAGCCCTGGCAAAATGTATTCAGATACACGTGTAAAACGCCCCGTCCATGCATGCACTGAAGTTTAATGCATGAACTTTTATCCTTATTCAAACATATAAAAGTAAGAAGAAATGGGTGCATTGTCAGAGGAAATTGGAACATTAGTGACTTATAGTGTAACCATAGAGTTTTAGATAACTTTTGTCATTAAACAATATATATCACGTGACTAACCACGGGCCCGCGTAGTCCTGTGAATACCCGGGTCCTACTCATGACCCAACCGACTCTAGTATCCGAGTTACCCCTCCCAGCCCTAATAGCACATGTTACATTTCAGGGTTAAATGTGAATGATGAGCTCTTATTGACTTATGCCATTTTCTCGCAATGCGACGTTTCGGAACAGGTGTTTGATAAAGGTAAGTGTACATTGTGTAAGTTTGTCTTCCTTCAGCTTCTCCATAACACAGTGACTAAAGACATTTGATGAGACAATTAAGGCCTCTGTGAACAATATGCTACACTCATAGTTTTGTATCGTGAATATATGTCCATTTCTAAGGTATCACTACCTGATACTATCAAAATATGTTTTGCATGTTTGTTGTTAAAAATTATAACACTGTAGTCGCCGAGCCTGAACAAACGATCAATTTATATCTTATGTGACAAGCATATATACAGTATTAATTAAATGCCGACGAAATTACATGGATTTTGTTCCAGGTACACTGTAAACTGTATAATGTTATCGCCACTGTCCTTGTATAACATATATGATCCCAAATGCTTTTAATAGCATATACAGTAAACTACGGTTATAACGAACATGCTTATAACGAACTGACCGATATAACGTACTTATTTTTTAGTCCCGGCCATTTGTTTTATATATGCTGTATATATGCTTATAACAAACCGGTTATAACGACCTAAATTAAGCGGCCCCTTTGAGTTCGTTATAACCGTAGTTTACTTGAGTGAAACTCGTTCTGTCGAACTTGGATGTTTCGAATTCCCGGTTGTGTGCAACAATAATTATTACAGTATGACTATTGTAACCCGTATGTGTCGAACCGTTCATTGGCCTGAGCAAAGGTATATGACCTGAGTGAGTGAGTATGGTTTTCCGCCGCCTTTTGCAATATCCCAGCAATATCACGGCGGGGGACACCAGAAATGGGCTTCACACATTGTACCCATGTCGGGAATACAGATTCATTCATTAGACAAGTGTAACTTAATAGCTGTCTACATGCATGTGATGTGGACTTGCTTGTCATTTGGGCTGGTCCCAATATTTGACCATACTGAAATGAAACTTTCTTATATAATTCTATTTCTTCTCTTTTTTTGCAATATCCCAGCAATATCACGGCGGGGGATACCAGAAATGGACTTCACATACTGTACCCAGTATATGACCGGATATACCTATCACATACGTCAAATGTAAATGATCACTGATAATAACGACTCGTCCTTACAAGTGGACTGATAGGAAAGCTCTTGCTGTTGTATAGTTGGTGTCATTGATAATAATGGTGCAGTATTTTTAAGCTACTTATATTGGTCAAAGCACGCTCGCTTATCACATGAAAACACGGATTAATTGCCCAGGCGGGTATTCACTTACAGGAATTGATATTATGACAATGAGTCGCACGCTGTGATTCGCGTCAGATTCCCTCGTTGAAATTAGATATAGCCTATAGGGAAAATCGTCGCTACAATACACTATTTCCACTTGTCAGTGCGAATATGTGCATTCATCAAACACATGTTATAAACATTGAAGTATTACATATAGTGATTGCTGAATGTATATTAAAATCAGACCTGTTCGACCTGGGTGACTTTATACACTTGGGGAGTCTTTTGCATATACCGTATTCGACGTATTGAGAAGCGACCTCGGCGATATTTGCTAACATATTGGCAAGTGAACAATCCCAATTAGCACTCCTTCCGATTGATCAATGTACACAAGACTTATTTATTCGTGTATAATACGCACTCGTGTGTTATATGCACCCTTAATTGTGGGCAATCAAATTCTGGAAAAAATATATATGTCGTATATAAACAGTTTAGGCCGTCAGCATAAACCAGATAAATGTATCTTTCAACTCTGTTTTTTCCACCCAAATAATATTCCAATAAGAGACCCCTATTTCTAAGCTTGAGAGCGTCCTGGGCGCTTATTACGTCGCATGAAGTTACAGCATCTCCATCATTGATCTGATCTTATTCGGAAGATGGGCGGTCGGGTAGCCTTGTGGTTAAAGCGTTCGCTCGTCACGCCGAAGACCGGGTTCGATTCCCGACATGGGTACAATGTGTGAAGCCCATTTCTGGTGTCACCCGCCATGATGTTGCTGGAATATTGCTAAAAGCGGCGGAAAACCATACTCACTCACTCACTCACTCACTCAAGGCCACTCAGTTAAATTGATGATGAGTTGACAAGTTCATCTATCTCAGAGATGGTGTATATATACAGACTATCTTCAGATACTTTGGAGCGTATCCACTCAAACGACTTCCCGATTACCCCTACATATTTCTGAGGGGAGACACTCGTACAGTATGATCCACCGTGTCAAATGCGTCCTATAAATAGAGCAATATGTGCTGCGTCATCAGTGTTAATTGCCGGAAGTGAAAACGCAACCAGCAGCGTGGTGTGGTTGCATTGTGATTTTGTATCCGGGTAGCCTATCCGGGATAAAATAGGTATTCAGCAACCCAAGCTTGTTGTAAAAGGCGACACTGCTTGTCGTAAGAGGCGACTAACTGGATCGGTGTTCAGGCTCGTTGACTTGGCTGATGCATGTCATCGATCCCAATTGCGTGTATCGATGCTCATGAAATGTTACTGTTGTGGAAAGTTACTGACAAACTTGAGGGAGGCAACAGTGAAAATGATAGTGTGTTAACGATGGGGATCCATGGGGTGGACCTAGCGTCATGATATGGGCAGGGATTGGACTTCATGCGAGACTTGGATCGTCTGATCCACTCAATGTACAGGAGATGTGTGGCAGTGATCAATGCTAATGGTGGTCACACCAGGTATTGACTGACATTTTGGGTATTGACCTGAAACTGTGTAAGCCCTTAACATTTAAAAACAATATTTTATATCTGCCTTTTAATAAATCAAACAGTCAAATTTTTGTCAGTCTTGCCCTATTAGTATTTCTTTCTTTTTTTTCTGTTGAAAATAAATAACATGAATACTGTATACTCGACTTGCGTTTCTTTTGCGTGTGAGTATATGTTGAATACAAGCACTGTTCCATGCGGCGCTACGCTCAACTCAGTCATTCACCCACTACCCTTAAACCAATGGGTTTATGAAACACAAATATTTGTGTACATAGGATTACAGCATTACGTGTGCGTGTGCGTGTGCATGTGCAATTATCTTTGCTACATTAGAATACCATGATACCCTTGATTATCCAATGTATTATAGCAGGGAGCGTTTGGTGTTGCTGGCGTGACGGGCCTTCCAGGACGGGAGCCGTCAAGGCTCTTAAATATACATGAACTGTACATGAACTGATCAGTGTTATTTTAATGTCGAATGGTCAATACCGATGCATCATTGAAGAACAGACATTACACAATGCTTTATATAAAGCCATCATGTGCTGTATAAACTATCAAACATTTTTGTTGTCTTATTCATGGACAACTGTTTATATTTGTGTAGGATGCAGTTAAGGGTTCACAGTTTCGCTGTAGCAAGAGCGATCATATTTCTAATCCCGTTGCCACTTTTAAATCGGTTAGCGTTTTGGACGATATAATGCTCCATTTCATTTACATGTATAATTCGACCCGTGAAGATCCAGGTTAGAATAAAGTCTTTAGCAATCCATGCTTGCCGTAAAAGGTGACTATGGTTGTCCTGGCGGCGATCGGGTGGTCATGCTCGCTGATTTGGTTAGTGCATGTCATCGTATCCCAATTGCGTGGATCGATGCTCATGATGTCAATCACTAGGCTTGCCTAGTTCAGACTCGAGTATTTACAGACCGCAGTCATATAGCTGGAACATTGCTGAGTGCTGTGTTAAACAACAAACAAACACCTACACTTTTCTTAGTTTTCAATGTTTTTAACAATTTCAGACCATAACAAAAATAAAAATCAGGAGCTCATTTGAAATTTGACCTCGGTTCCTTGTCGGGCATAGTTAAACAACAGTCAACTATTAAATCATGCGTTTTTAAGTAAATGGTGTGTTTGAATATTTTATGTCTGTTTTGATAGAACTACTTCACATTAAATGGAAAAGGTAAATCACTCGGCCGGTGTTGGGTGTAAGTTAGTTATGTCCATGTCGTGTCTATGCGCGTGTCGTGTCGGGTTTCAAGTGTAATACAAGTGGCCCATAGGGCCTGTAATACTCACACGGATATTTACGCAATCATGACAAAATATGCATTTGCATTGTACATGTATATAATACTGCAAATATTTCGTAATTTCGACTCTGTCAGCTTTTAAAAGGGGTGGATGGCAAATCTGACAGCATGAACGGGTACTTCTCTTGATACAAATGTAGCATAAAGAGCTGAACCATTTCCATGTTATGATCCAGGATCTTAGTTTCCAGAGGCAAGGCTGGACCCCAGGGCGAATCCTATTGGCATAAATGTATTATTCTCTTCACAAACAAATGTATACAATGTGACTGTTTATTTTAGGGTTGGGATAAGATCGGTTTGCATGTTATGGTCAAGGTTCAAACTCCTTTGGGAGTGCCGGACAGATGAACAGAAGGGCCAGTCCTGGTAGCATATGTGTATTTGTCTTGTTATAGAGAGCAATTGCATGTATACATTTATACGGTAATAGGGTGGGCATCTCAACTGTTTCCAAGTTTTCACCTTAGAACTTAATCCCTAGGGGTGTGGAAAGACCCCAGGTTCAATTCTAATATCATGATTGTGTTTGTCTCTTTATGCCCAGCAATTGTATATATGGTTATGGGGTGGGGATCTCAACTGTTTCAAAGTTATGACCCAGGGGTTAAGTCTCCAGGGGTGGAGCAAGACCCCCGGGCCATTCTGGAAGCATATGTTCATTCCTCTCACAATACTCAGCAATCATATGGTTATACGGTGGGGATCTAAAGGGGATCTGTGTCCAAGTTAGTTATAAACTCCCCCCCCCCTTGGGGGGTGGATGTGTGACGGGGATTAGCCCTTCCATTTGTACAACCTAGAATTCTTACCCCCGTAGAAAGCTTCCAAACATATATGGTTGATATCTATTTCTTAGTTCCAGAGAAGAAGTCGTTTAAAGCAACATAGCCAAATTACCCCTACTTGGCCCCGCCCCTCAGCCCCTTGGGGGTCAGCCCCTTTATTTGTACAATTTTAAATCCTCATCGCCGGAGAATGCTCCCAACCATATATGGTTGATATCTATCCTTAGTTCCAGAGAAAAAGTCAAATCACCCCTATTTAGCCCCGCCCCTCAGTCCCCTTGGGCGGTGGGCGGTGCTACCTACCATTTGTACAAATTTTAACCACCACCACCTAGGGATGCTTCCAGTCAAATTTCGTTAATTTCCAATTAGTGGTTCAGAAGAAGAAATCGTTTGGCCCCAGTTGCACAAAGTGATATTAGCGCTAAGACTATCGTAAGCCTATGTTAAAGTATGGGAGTTACGGTCATCTTAGCGCTAAGATCGCGTTGTGCAAGTGGGCTCAGCTTAGCTAAAAATTGATGAAACACGGTTATGGTAAACTGCGTTGAGACTTGTCATTATGGCTACGTGCATGCGTTATACGGTCAAACGTATGCATATATTGCAGCTGCTCAATGAAATACATAGAAACTGTTGTCAGTGTCAAGGATCTATTAACCCTCCTTAAATGTATGCAAACTATGATATGTCATATTGTGGGAATAATAGCAATTGAGCCATAACTCAGTGTATATATTTGTAACGTTTTCTTTACTTTTGAAAAAGTCAAGAGCGAGTGAGGAAAGTTTAAATGAATGCCGTCTTTCCCCATAGCAAACCGACCCGTGACAATTCCGGGTTGGATATGTCTTCAGCAACCTATGCTTGCCGTAATAGGTGACTATGCTTGTCGTAAAAGGCGACTAACGAGATCGGGTGGTCAGGCTAGCTGACTTGGTTGACGCATGTCATCGATCCCAATTGCGTGGATGGGTGCTCATGATATCAATCACTCAGCTGGAATATTGCTGAGTGCGGAGTTAAACAACCAACCAACCAACCAACCATAGCAAACCGTATTTCAGCAATAGACATGCTATATCATTTTGGCGATCTGTAAATAATGGAGTCTGGGCCAGTGGCTGGCGGCATGATGAAAGACTCATGCCGTCCGAGTATCATGATACAAAATCAACCAGGTCACATATTGAAAACTCTATAATAGTCGGTACTTATGACAAACTAATCGCCTTGCATCAGCAATTTTGCAGCTATTCAGCAGTTCCAACTATATTGTATCTGTGACTTATTAGCAGTTACCCGTTTAAAACGAACAGGTCAATAGTGGTGCATATCCTCACTCTGTAGATACCTAAAACGTCGTTTCAAACATGACATATCACAAAACACATAATAAAGTTTCTAAAAGTTTATTTATTGTTTATATATCTAATATAATAATAAGAGTAGATCCGTATTAATAAACAGACTTGCTTAAGGTGGGAACGTTTAAAGTGATTCACCAAACTAGTTGTTTCAAAGAATGATGGCATAACTAGCAATACACTAAAATATTATATACGCTGCAATAACACTGCATTTTAACTATGTTTAGCTAGTGTAATGTGGCCTCCCCCTCCACTGCAGCCACCCCTTACCAGCCGCTACAGTAATTCAGTAACCATATAAACATTTCTCTATTTCACCAGGGGGCACGGGTGGCCCAGTCGTCTAAGGCGCCGCGATTCGCTGTGCAGAGTTGTGTCCTTGGGCACGCCAGAAACCTATGATTGTGGGTTGGAATCCCGGTTCGCCCCGATTATGTTTCTAGGTTTGTCAGCACCATACCCGTGCTCGTGGGTTTCACCGAAGTGGTAAACGTCTGAGACCTGCATCACTTCGGGCTTTCCTCCCACATTAAGCTAATACGCCGTGATATAACTGTAATACTGTTAAAAGCGGCGTTAGACCCAACTCACTCTATTTCACCACTTTCTAATGATTAAAATTAAATTAATTTACTAATTATAATATCATCTTACAATATGAATGTGTAGGGTGTTTTTTGAAAATATTATTTTAATAATCTCTCTTTTGTCTACCACCTGCTACTGACTAGAAAGTATTTACTCCTTATAATTACAATACAAGTTTAGTTATTCATCAAAATGTTACTTTTTAACATTTCTCTATTTTATTAACAATATATATAATGCGCCCCAGGAAGCTGAGAATAATTGTTTAGTGCACACTGATCCATTGACCGGGGTAATAAATGTCTAAGCCGTTAGTAAATGGATTATTATTGTTGTTGTTGTTGATGTTGTTGTTGTTATTAAGTTGTCGAATGAAAAACGTTCGACGTATGTTGTTTATGGTCGAAACGAGAGGATGTGTAAGCTGTACTCGTGATGTTAATTCATCCTTGTGGTGGTTTAATCGTTTGGTCGTCACGCCGAATGCCCGGGTTCGATTCCCCACAAGGCTAAAGTTCTTTCAATAATTTTCCATTACATAAAAAACAAACTCGGTATACTCTCCTTTGACCCTCAGTTAATACGTTTTTGCTCGTGTTGTACTTTATACATATTGTTCATTATGATTAATATGCATTAAAATGTTAAGGCGCTTGGCAACTCATGGTCGACCATCCACTGTATTACATATCCATTCTATTATGATGAATAGCCGCTAAGAACATTTAGTATTACAAAATCATTTGCGTAATTTGGAACAAATTCGAAGCCTTATTACGGAGAGGGGCGTCAAAATCGGTGTCTACATGGTGTACCGCGCTAGACAAACCCCCACCACCAATGGCTTTGTCGGTTAGGATTATTTATATAAACAAATGTCAAATCAGGTTAGAAGTGTTGTATATTTCATGCAGGTGTTCACCAGAATAGTCACGTGATGTCATGGTTACGAGGTTAGCCAATCGGGAAACACTTCCGGTGCACGAGTTTTTCCTGCGCGTAATCCAGACTCTATGGATCGAAGCAGACGACGCTTACTTTATCAAATGCACCGGTGCATGTTAATTTAATTTCAACAAGCTGTTTTGAATTTATTTAAAATCGAGATTACAATGGGCTTAGACCCCTATTTCTCATGTTTATATTATTCACGCGCTACTTTGAACGCTGCGTTTAAAACTTTGGAATGTCATGTGCATTATGAAGACTTCACGAAGAAACATTTTTCCTGTCCAGCCGTATGTTTTCACTCTGGAGAGGACGTTGAACAAAACCACATGGTAAGAGCGGCAATATGTAATTAAACAATCTGATGTTGAACATATAATTACGTAAACGAATAATCGCTGTGGCTGTAACGATTCGCAGATGATGTGATGTTTTATTCGATACAAAACAGCACCAGGTGTGTGTATAGAGTGCACGCGCGGGCTCAAATCCAGACATGGCTACAATGTGTGAAGCCATTTTCTGGTGTCCCCGCCGTGATATTGCTGGAATATTGCTAAAAGTGGCGTAAATAAACATACTCATTCATTCATTATCTTACAAAAACTGATAAATGATATACCAGTTGT
Organism: Haliotis cracherodii; assembly: GCF_022045235.1. Lineage (NCBI taxonomy): Eukaryota > Metazoa > Mollusca > Gastropoda > Lepetellida > Haliotidae > Haliotis > Haliotis cracherodii. The sequence goes on from NW_027266319.1 coordinate 10,839,429, forward strand.
TCGCACGGGTGGAGTTTAGAAATGGTATATTAACACTTTGCATAGTTGTGTTGAGGAAGCCGTTATGACGGCAACGAAAATGTTTTCTCTTGTTTACATCACTGGTGTTGTACGGAGAAACAATGTTAAAACGTTCGCTCCTTTGACGAAAATCCAGGTCCTGTGTCCAAATTGGGTAAGATGTGAGAAACCCATCCTTGGTCTTGAAATGGCCGTTTTATCCATTCACTGCAGCTCTATCTTGTCCAGCTCCGCTATGAGAGGTGTAGTAACATCAAAACATGCTGTTTTCTTCGTGAAACCTGCAAACTGTTGGTTTAATATCAATAAAACTTAGTATTAATTGCAATAAAAACGAGTTTAGCTCCGTCGATTCAGCAGTCGAACTCCGACGAGGGTAGTTGTTTGGTCCGCTGTAAGCAACCTCAAACTTAGTAACAGTGTCTAAATAGGGAGGGGTGAGGTTAGGTGTCACTTTTCCTTCGGAATTTTTATCAACAAATATTCACAACATGAGACTTTGCTAAACCCCTACATGCATATACAGATTAAAAAATAACTGAATTTAGGTTCAATATATATGGCAATTGGTTTGTTTGAAATTTTATCTGTCAAATATTAATCTAAAATATTTGCTGTATATTATAATGGAATTTGAAATTGACGAGAATACTGTCGATGCATGGAGAGTAAAGCTAAAATTGTTTTTATATTTTGATGTATAGAGCTCGAACAGAAGTTTGTTAGTGATCGTAATATAAAGATCAGTAGTCAGGTCATGGGCTGTTTTGCAGTTTGTACATTGATCACTGTGGTGTTTAGTTGCAGAGTTTAGATCTGCAATGGATCTGTGAATTCTTGAACGTATTTTGTCTAAATGGGTCGAGTTAGAAAAGATTGTGCCATTTAGTAATACTTTTAGTGTGAAGGGATTTATGTCCATATAGATTTACAATTTGGAATATAAATTTTGAAATTTTGAAATTATATGCTATTTTATATTAATGTTTTGATCCACTTGCTAAGTTAAAGGGGAAGTGTACACGCAAAAATCACTTTCTTTCTTTTTCTAAACCAAACGCAATTTTAGAATTAGTTAGTATCTGTGTTTGAAAATATACACTCATTTTTTTCACAGTGAAAGTAGGAAGCTCACAATAGTGTGAAAGTGATATGCCGTTATGAGGCCTTCGTTTTACGAGCGAAATAGGCCTGAGTTATCCCCCTTCGATTATGACGTAATTGGTGCCAATTCAACTGGGTCCCTGTCTATTCTCAACGCAAAAGATATCAAGGACCAGTTTGCGGTAAAACAACATGGTCTACGACACACTCGGGCGCAGGGTGACTCAGCATAACACAATTCTGGCTGGCATCTGAGATGCTAGAATCACAAAACAGTACCTTCACCACGTGAAGCGGCTCTAACAAAGCATGATGACGTCATAATGTTTATCAATTGGCACCAATGACGTCATATTGCAAGGGGCATAAGCCATGGTGTTTTTGTTATGGAAATAGAACACTTGGTAAATGTGAAAAATATAAATCGATTTAGTGCAAAAAATATGTTAATTAAATATGATGTTTTTATATTTTTGTCTATGACACTTCTATGTTAACACTTTTAATGTGGAAAAAGTACAAGAAAAAATGGTTCATTTCCGTGTGAACTTGCCCTTTAAAGAGTTTTAGAGTTGGCGGGGCAGATAATATAAGTAATGTGTTGAGGGAGGTTCCAGTTCTGGTCCCAGGGCTCTCTTTAGGAATTACTTAAGAATGGACTTTCACTTTGTGTGAGTTCATTGAAGTATGAACCTTCATAGAGTGTGGTCCAAACTGAATGAGGGCGAGGCTCGAGTGGCGCCAGCAATGGCGGCGGGTATGGTGGTTGCATGGGGTATGTTCCCGTGTTGTTTCAGATGAACAATTAACTTGCCTTTACATGTTTGTGACGGGTGCCACCGGTGGTGCAGGATACGCTCACCTTTTCGCGAACACCTGGTTTCATCACTATTCTCGAGTGATTCATAAACACATGTTCATGACATAGTCGGAAGCATACAATCGTGTCTGCTTTTAGCAGAGATTTCAATTGAATGTGGTATGGGAATTGTCGCTTTTATATATTTGAAGGAGAATGGGGACAGGACTTTGCTGGATTGTGGTAGGGTCGGAGGCTTTAGATGGCGACTTAATGTTTCGACTCCAGCTCAGATGCGTGAAACGCTATCATGATCAGTTCGTCTCGTATGTTTTAGCTTCAGTTGTGACATCCCACTTTCTACAATAACGAGTTAGTCTTTTAATGTATGAGTTCCATTTAAGACGCGCCACTTCCTATTAAAATGAGTTGTACTTTTAAAGTTTTAACCCATGTAGAGATCTATCTAGATTTTTTAGACAATGCACACAGTGTTAGGCTTATTGAAATGAATTGGTCTTTTAAAGTGTCAGTGTCAGATGGGGCGCCCCATTTTTTTTTATTAAGATGAGTGTATCTTTTGTAGCTCCAGCTAAGACGCATTACTTCTATAATAATGAGCTAGATTTTTTGCGAAACGATCGAAGCCCTAAAATTAGCGTAAAGTTATCGTAAGAAAATCGTAGGCTATCGTAGCCCTTTTTCGAAACTATCGTAGCCCTAAGATATCGCAAGATTGTCATAAATCTAAGATAGCCCCACACCTGTCGTAAGTTTATGTTATCTTCATCCAAAATGGCTACATACTTTGCCATAGATATTTTTTCAAACAAATAAAAACTTTCTTAATCGATACAGCGATCCACATAACTATGGAGTCCATAGCTTACAATATATTTCTGTCTGAGTCAGTGCTGAAGAAACAACATACCTTTTCGATAATTTGGGAAGGTTTAAAACGGAAGGTGTCGGCAGGCTATAGTAATGACCGTGACCTTATTGATAACTCAGGGGCAGCTAATCTTATTGATTGAACAATGAAATACATGTGATCAAATATGCGTATAGTATATTTGTATATAGAGTATATTTTATGCATTTCTAGCAAAGGCAATTGTGTTTGGTTTCGTTTTCAAAACAACACCTAGGTTATCTATAAATATTTGACAAGTGATTAAATATTGTCTATGGACTAATTGCAGGTGATATAAATAAATGTATTCCATTATATATATAGCAATATATTGATATTCTGAGAGCAAAAGTTAAGCACATATTTTCTTATCGTATTTTCGAGAAAGTAAAGTAAAAAATGGGTTCCCAAGCTCATTTGGGTTTAAAATGTCGTAAAGAAGTAACATATTTGGAACATTGTCCAAAATTAACTTTCCAATATATTTTCGCAGAAAATGTTTATTGAGTGAAATTTAATGATCAATATAAAAAAGACATTTTCACCAAAATAATCTTAGAATTTTGCATTCAATGGACCGATTTTAAAATTATAATTGATGTTGGTCTTTTTATAATTTCAGTGTACATATACCCGTTTTATATTAACCAAATATAGATACTTGAGACCATTCAAGCAATAATATCATTGTAAAGGATAGGGTCACCGGACAAAAACTATTAATTGACCCTCAGCAATGCTGTCAGACAAGCTAAGCATCGAACTACGTTCTGGAATAGATTTTACACATCGACAATGTAGATATTTCGCTCCTCAGTCAGATTTAAATCAAATCAGACAAATCAGTTTATTAGCTCTATTTAATTTAAAAGGATAGAAAAGGACTACATTATATGTACATGTGTGTTAACGTTAACTTGTGGCGTGTTCCATGAGACAACATAACTTGACAATTACTAAATTATCTCCCTTTGTGAGCGAAAGTGTCACTTTCAAATTTTGATAAGAATTATGGATCGACATAGGTTACAAAAATAATCATCTAGATACAAATAGCTTGATATTGTATTTGAGTCCTTTGTTTATTCGTGAAATATATTGGATATGTAAATAACGAAGGAAACTTACGTTGTCATAATAACTCGCTCGTGGGTGCGCTTCTTCCTGAACAATTTTTGTTTTGAGTGTCTCCAGGTATAATGTTAGTGATTTCTCTATAAACTTGACTTTTGACACAAACACACAAAAAACAAGCAGTATTGTGAGTGAGCGAGTTAAAACTTTAAGTCACATCGGCAATATTTCAGCCATATCGTGACTATCAAATACAATACATTGGGACTTACATAATGTGCAGTATTGTGAAACCGACCCAGCATACATCACGTAACAGACAGCCATAAAGCAATAGACCCATAAAGATTCCGGGGTAGAATAGGTCTTCAGCAACCCATGCTTGCCGTAAAAGGTGACTATGCTTGTCGTAAAAGTCGACTAACGGGATCGGGTGGTTAGGCTCGCTGACTTGGTTGATACATGTCCTCGATCCCAATTGCATGGATCGATGCTCATGATGTCAATTACTGGATTGTCTGGTCCAGACTCGATTATTTTACAGACCGCCGTCATATAGCTTGAATATTGCTGAGTGCGGCGTTAAACAAGAAACAAACAAACCATAAAACAATAGCTTCCTGCGTTGTAATATTAAAGAGCACGGCTTTGGCAGTGACGTATACCTCACGTTTAAAAAGCACAATCTCATTGTTTGATAGGTTTAATAAAGCTCTTGACATGCTTTTCACAGCAGTAACAATCTTTAAAAATCCTACACGTACGGAGTTTGCTTGTACCAGTATGAATATTATCTTTCTATAGAAGTTTGTGCCAGCTTTTCAAATATTTTTTCCATAAGGACGTCTTGTACTACCAATACAAAACTGATGTGTGGTTCGTGGGACGCTAGGATCTCTACAATGTACAACATGAGACTTATCAGCGTTAATAACAGTATCATTGGTTTCATACCAGTTAATCAAAATTTGTAACAATTTGTTCAAGTCATCTTCAGATTCTGCAAATAAAATAATATCATCAGCATACACTAAGGCAGAACTAATAGTACCATCAATAATAATGCCAAGTTTGCAATCAGTCATAACATTTAGCAAGTCATTGATGAAAATAATAAACATTATAGCAGACAGTAAAGCCACGATTAACATCAAACCAGGATGTAAACATACCATTTACGCTCACCCTACATTTAACATTGCGATAAAGTGACTGAAGCGCTAATAGCATGTTTCCATTTACACCAACATCCTGATGTTTGTGCCCTGGCTGATTTCTGTTAACACAATCATAAGCTTTTTTAAAACCTATAAAAGCGTGGACCTCTTTTTTTCTAAAACCATTCTGGACATCATTTAGAACACCGGTAGATTCTGCCCAAGATTATAATCTTTGATTAAGGACATAACAGTACTTCTTTTAAGTTGCATTTGTGAGGGGTAACCCTCTATACGATAAGGTGAGTGAGTGAGTGAGTATGGTTTTACGCCGCTTTTAGCAATATTCCAGCAATATCACGGCGGGGGTCACCAGAAATGGGCTTCACACATTGTACCCATGTCGGGAATCGAACCCGGGTCTTCGGCGTGACGAGCGAACGCTTTAACCATTAGGCTACCCGACCGCCCCCTATACGATAAGGGATCTGTAATGTTCAGTGTACAACTCTTTAGTTTAGGGTTATTTATTCCCATCGATCACTTCGTGGGAATATTACGATTGCTAAAACAAATATTAAATATTTTATTCATTGCTGATATAACATTTTGAGACTTCAAACATTCAGTAGGAATACCATCTACGCCAGGCGCCTTGCCACGGTGACTTCTGTCTATAGCACTAGCTACTTCAAACAGTGTAATATTGGCATTGAAAAGGACATGGACATCGTCATCATTTTCTCAGGGGGCACGGGTGGCCCAGTCGTCTATGGCGCCGCTATTCGCTGTGCAGTGTTGCGTCCCTTGGGCACGCCAGAAACCTATGACTGTGGGTTCGAATCCCGGTTCGCCCCGATTAGGTTTCTAGGTTTGTCAGCACCATACCCGTGCTCGTGGGTTTCACCGAAGTGGTAAACGTCTGAGACCTGCATCACTTCGGACTTTCCTCCCACATTAAGCTGACACGCCGCGATATAACTGGAATACTGTTAAAAGCGGCCTTAAACCCAACTCACTCACTCACTCACTCATCATTTTGTCTGTCATTATGTGCAATTTCACTGTAAGTACCAGCATCCCTATTCAGCAAGTGACAGTAATCTCTCTTCCATATATCTTGCTCTATATTCCATTCCTCACTCACTGTACCAGCCTCTAACACAACTGTCATTGGATTCTGCTGCTGTTTCTCTCCACCCACGCCGATTTTACCTGTCCTCTTCCAAAACTCCCGTTCATGACTTTCACACAGATCTTCCAGCCGTTTCCTAGTCTCACTCACATATGCGCGCTAAGCTGTTTGAACAGCCTTATCAAACTCCTTTCTCCTCATAACACAGTCTCTTATGTTTCAGCTCCAGTTGTGATGCGCCTCTTCATACAATGAGTTGGTCTCTTATGTTTCAGCTCCGGTTGTGATGCGCCTCTTCATACAATGAGTTGGTCTCTAATGTTTCAGCTCTGATTGGGATGCGCCACTTCATATTAGTTGGTCTCAAATGTTTCAGGTCCAGTTGCGGTGCACCACTTCATATATTGAGTTGGTCTCTAATGTTTGAGCTCCAGTTGTGATGCAACACATCATATCATGACTTGGTCTCTAATATTTTAGCTCTGATTTTGATGTGACACTTCATCAGTTAGTCTCGAATGTTTCATCTCCAGTTGTGAGCACCACTTCATATAATGAGTTGGTCTTTAATGTTTCAGCTCCAGTTGTGATGCGCCACTTCATATTAGTTGGTCTCCAATGTTTCAGGTCCTGTTGTAAGCACCACTTCATATAATGAGTTGGTCTCTTATGTTTCAGCTCCGGTTGTGATACGCCACTTTATATAATGAGATGTTCTCCAATGTTTCAGCTCCAGTTGTGAGCGCCACTTCTTACAATGAGTTGGTCTCTAATGTTTCAGCTCTGATTGTGATGTGCCACTTTATATCAGTTGGTCTCAAATGTTTCAGGTCCAGTTGTGACCCACCACTTCCTAGTATTATGACCTGATTTGTATGATTCATTTCCAGTTGAGACGCATCACGTAGACGAAGTTGATTATTTTTCCAGACAGAATCGTTTTTTCAGTATTGTGCTTTAAACTCGGCGCTATTTTAACTCCAAATAGTTTCTATAGTCACAGTGACCTTGACTGAATGTAAGCATGTCCTTCTACAATTGTACGTTATACCTAGACGACCAAGGTGCCTGGACATGGGTTACACATTGCAACTGTCCGTGGTCACGTGGGCTCCATTCTGAGAAAGCCATGTTATGCTGGACTTTCCCCGTGAAGAATGTGGTCAGTAGATATAGGGGTGTATTTTGCTGGTCCGAATGTTCCGAGTAGCGGGGAACGTATAACCTTCCGCATCCATGGTGAAGTGTAAGAATGAGTTGCGGGTGCTGTCCACACCCAATGATACCCCAGTTACCGTAGAAAGGCAGTTGTAGTGTCAGCTGAGGTCGTCTAGAAGTCTGATCTCTATAGCACATATACTGATAGATATTAAAAAGCTCTCAGCGTCAGGTTCAAATGAACAGATACATTGACTCTGTTTGGCCATTATTTAGCACAATAGTCCATGCCTACATTTCGTGTTATGGACCTCTGTTGTGCATATCCGTTCCGGCAAGTAACTTTTGTAGAGTTTTATAACGATTTGCGTATCACTACCAAAGGATCATTTCGAAAACAAAATCAAAACTATAGTCTGTACTGAAATGTACCACCTCCAGTAACGATGATTTAGTCTTAGATTTTGTTTTAGATCCAGTTCAGACGTGCAAAATCCTATTTTAATGATTTGGTCTTTCAATATTTCAGAAGCTTTCAAGAAGCTCTACTTCCTGGTATAATAAGCTGGTGTTGTAGCTCCAGTTGTGATGCGCCACTTCATACAATGAGTTGGTCTCTTATGTTTCAGCTCCGGTTGTGATACACCACTTCATACAATGAGTTGGTCTCTTATGTTTCAGCTCCGGTTGTGATACACCACTTCATACAATGAGTTGGTCTCTTGTGTTTTAGCTCCGGTTGTGATACACCACTTCATACTATGAGTTGGTCTCCTATAGTTCAGCTCCGGTTGTGATACACCACTTCATGCAATGAGTTGGTCTCCTATGTTTCAGCTCCGGTTGTGATACACCACTTCATGCAATGAGTTGGTCTCCTATGTTTCAGCTCCGGTTGTGATACACCACTTCATGCAATGAGTTGGTCTCCTATGTTTCAGCTCCGGTTGTGATACACCACTTCATGCAATGAGTTGGTCTCTTATGTTTCAGCTCCGGTTGTGATACACCACTTCATACAATGAGTTGGTCTCTTATGTTTCAGCTCCGGTTGTGATACACCACTTCATACAATGAGTTGGTCTCCTATGTTTCAGCTCCGGTTGTGATACACCACTTCATACAACGAGTTGGTCTCCTATGTTTCAGCTCCGGTTGTGATACACCACTTCATGCAATGAGTTGGTCTCCTATGTTTCAGCTCCGGTTGTGATACACCACTTCATGCAATGAGTTGGTCTCTTGTGTTTTAGCTCCGGTTGTGATACACCACTTCATACAATGAGTTGGTCTCCTATGTTTCAGCTCCGGTTGTGATACACCACTTCATACAATGAGTTGGTCTCTTATGTTTCAGCTCCGGTTGTGATACACCACTTCATACAATGAGTTGGTCTCCTATGTTTCAGCTCCGGTTGTTATACACCACTTCATACAATGAGTTGGTCTCTTGTGTTTTAGCTCCGGTTGTGATACACCATTTCATACAATGAGTTGGTCTCCTATGTTTCAGCTCCGGTTGTGATACACCACTTCATGCAATGAGTTGGTCTCCTATGTTTCAGCTCCGGTTGTGATACACCACTTCATGCAATGAGTTGGTCTCTTGTGTTTTAGCTCCGGTTGTGATACACCACTTCATACAATGAGTTGGTCTCCTATGTTTCAGCTCCGGTTGTGATACACCACTTCATACAATGAGTTGGTCTCTTATGTTTCAGCTCCGGTTGTGATACACCACTTCATACAATGAGTTGGTCTCCTATGTTTCAGCTCCGGTTGTTATACACCACTTCATACAATGAGTTGGTCTCTTGTGTTTTAGCTCCGGTTGTGATACACCATTTCATACAATGAGTTGGTCTCCTATGTTTCAGCTCCGGTTGTGATACACCACTTAATGCAATGAGTTGGTCTCTTATGTTTCAGCTCTGGTTGTGATACACCACTTCATGCAATGAGTTGGTCTCTTATGTTTCAGCTCCGGTTGTGATACACCACTTCATACAATGAGTTGGTCTCTTATGTTTCAGCTCCGGTTGTGATACACCACTTCATGCAATGAGTTGGTCTCCTATGTTTCAGCTCCGGTTGTGATACACCACTTCATGCAATGAGTTGGTCTCTTGTGTTTTAGCTCCGGTTGTGATACACCACTTCATACAATGAGTTGGTCTCCTATGTTTCAGCTCCGGTTGTGATACACCACTTCATACAATGAGTTGGTCTCTTATGTTTCAGCTCCGGTTGTGATACACCACTTCATGCAATGAGTTGGTCTCCTATGTTTCAGCTCCGGTTGTGATACACCTCTTCATGCAATGAGTTGGTCTCCTATGTTTCAGCTCCGGTTGTGATACACCACTTCATGCAATGAGTTGGTCTCTTATGTTTCATCTCCGGTTGTGATACACCACTTCATACAATGAGTTGGTCTCTTATGTTTCAGCTCCGGTTGTGATACACCACTTCATGCAATGAGTTGGTCTCTTATGTTTCAGCCCCGGTTGTGATACACCACTTCATGCAATGAGTTGGTCTCCTATGTTTCAGCTCCGGTTGTGATACACCACTTCATGCAATGAGTTGGTCTCTTATGTTTCAGCTCCGGTTGTGATACACCACTTCATGCAATGAGTTGGTCTCCTATGTTTCAGCTCCGGTTGTGATACACTACTTCATGCAATGAGTTGGTCTCCTATGTTTCAGCTCCGGTTGTGATACACCACTTCATGCAATGAGTTGGTCTCTTATGTTTCAGCTGCGGTTGTGATACACCACTTCATACAATGAGTTGGTCTCCTATGTTTCAGCTCCGGTTGTGATACACCACTTCATGCAATGAGTTGGTCTCCTATGTTTCAGCTCCGGTTGTGATACACCACTTCATACAATGAGTTGGTCTCTAATGTTTCAGCTCCGGTTGCGATGTGACACTTCATGAGTTAGTCTCTTATGTTTCATCTCCAGTTGTGACACGCCACTTTATATAATGAGATGGTCTCCAATATTTCAGCTCCAGTTGTGAGCACCACTTCATATAATGAGTTGGTCTCTAATGTTTCAGCTCTGATTGTGATGTGCCACTTTATATCAGTTGGTCTCTTATGTTTCAGGTTCTGTTGTAAGCACCTCTACATAAAATGAGTTGGTCTCTAATGTTTCAGCTCTGATTGTGATGTGCCACTTTATATCAGTTGGTCTCTTATGTTTCAGGATTTTGTTGTAAGCACCTCTACATACAATGAGTTGGTCTCTTATGTTTCAGCTCCGGTTGTGATGCGCCACTTCTTACAATGAGTTGGTCTCTAATGTTTCAGATCTGATTGTGATGTGCCACTTCATATCAGTTGGTCTCAAATGTTTCAGGTCGAGTTGTGACGCACCACTTCATATTATGAGTTGGTCTCTACCTTTTCAGCTCCAGTTGTGATGCACCAGTTCCTAGTATTATGAGTTGATTTTGTATGATTCATATCCAGTTGAAACGCATCACATAGACGAAGTTGATCATTTTTCCAGACAAAATATTTTTTTCAGTATTGTGCTTTAAACTCGGCGCTATTTTAACTCCAAATAGTTTCTATAGTCACAGTGACCTTGACTGAATGTAAGCATGTCCTTCTACAATTGTACGTTATACCTAGACGACCAAGGTGCCTGGACATGGGTTACACATTGCAACTGTCCGTGGTCACGTGGGCTCCATTCTGAGAAAGCCATGTTATGCTGGACTTTCCCCGTGAAGAATGTGGTCAGTAGATATAGGGGTGTATTTTGCTGGTCCGAATGTTCCGAGTAGCGGGGAACGTATAACCTTCCGCATCCATGGTGAAGTGTAAGAATGAGTTGCGGGTGCTGTCCACACCCAATGATACCCCAGTTACCGTAGAAAGGCAGTTGTAGTGTCAGCTGAGGTCGTCTAGAAGTCTGATTTCAACAGCACATATACTGATAGATATTAAAAAGCTCTCAGCGTCAGGTTCAAATGAACACATACATTGACTCTGTTTGGCCATTATTTAGCACAATAGTCAATGCCAACATTTCGTGTTATGGACCTCTGTTGTGCATATCCGTTCCGGCAAGTAACTTTTGTAGAGTTTTATAACGATTTGCGTATCACTACCAAAGGATCATTTCGAAAACAAAATCAAAACTATAGTCTGTACTGAAATGTACCACCTCCAGTAACGATGATTTAGTCTTTTAAGGTTTTAGATCCAGTTCAGACGTGCAAAATCCTATTTTAATGATTTGGTCTTTCAATATTTCAGAAGCTTTCAAGAAGCTGTACTTCCTGGTATAATAAGCTGGTGTTGTAGCTCCAGTTGTGATGCGCCACTTCATACAATGAGTTGGTCTCTTGTGTTTCAGCTCCAGTTGTGATGCGCCACTTCATACAATGAGTTGGTCTCTTGTGTTTCAGCTCCGGTTGTGATGCGCCTCTTCATATAATGAGTTGGTCTCTTGTGTTACAGCTCCGGTTGTGATGCACCTCTACATACAATGAGTTGCTCTCTTATGTTTCAGCTCCGGTTGTGATGCGCCTCTTCATACAATGAGTTGGTCTCAAATGATATAGCTCCAGTTGTGACGCTCCACTTCCTACTATTATGAGCTGATTTTGTATGATTCATATCCAGTTGAGACGCATCACACACACGAAACAGATTATTTTTCCAGACAGAATCATTTTTTCGGTATAATGGTTTAAACTCGTCGCTGCTTTAACTTTCTATAGTCACAGTGACTTTGACTGAATGTTAGCATGTCCTTCTACAATTGTACGTTATACCTAGACGACCAAGGTGCCTGGACATGGGTTACACATTGCAACTGTCCGTGGTCACGTGGGCTCCATTCTGAGAAAGCCATGTTATGCTGGACTTTCCCCGTGAAGAATGTGGTCAGTAGATATAGGGGTGTATTTTGCTGGTCCGAATGTTCCGAGTAGCGGGGAACGTATAACCTTCCGCATCCATGGTGAAGTGTATGAATGAGTTGCGGGTGCTGTCCACACCCAATGATACCCCAGTTACCGTAGAAAGGCAGTTGTAGTGTCAGCTGAGGTCGTCTAGAAGTCTGATTTCAACAGCACATTTACTGACAGATATTAAAAATCTGTTTTTGAGATACACTGTCTCCGTTTGGCCATTATTTAGCACAATAGGCAGTGCAAAGATTTCGTGTTATGGACCTCTGTTGTGCATATCCGTTCCGGCAATTATATTTTGTAGAGGTTTATAATGATTTGCGGATCACTACCAAAGGATCATTTCGAAAACAAAATCCAAACTTTTAAATATACCAACTCCTATAATGATGATTTAGCCATTTCATATGAGTTGGTCTCTAACGTATTAGCTCCAGTTGTGATGCGCCTCTTCAAAAAATGAGTTGGTCTGTAGTTTTTCAGCGTAGATTGTGATGCGCCACTTCATGAGTTAGTCTCGAATTTTTCATATATTGAGTTGGTCTCTAACGTATTAGGTCCAGTTGTGACGCGCTTCTTCATATAATGAGGTGATCTCTAATGTTTTAGCTCCAGTTGCAACGCGCCACTTCATATCATGAGTTGGTCTCGAATGTTTCAACTCCGGTTGTGGCGTGCCACTTTATGTGGGTCTGTAATGTTTCCGCCCCGTTGTAACGCGCAGCTTCCTATATTCAGTTGGTCTAGTGTTGTCGCTCCAGTTGTGACGAGCCACTTTATGTGGGTCTGTAATGTTTCCGCCCAGTTGTAACGCGCAGCTTCCTATATTCAGTTGGTCTAGTGTTGTCGCTCCAGTTGTGACGAGCCACTTTATGTGGGTCTGTAATGTTTCCGCCCCGTTGTAACGCGCAGCTTCCTTTAATCAGTTGGTCTAGTGTTGCCACATCAAATTAGTTGGTCTCAAATGTTTCAGCTTCTGCTGTATTGCGCCGCTTCATATAATGAGTTGCTCTCTAATAAGGATAGAATTGCTATACATCCATGGGCTTATCATTCTCTACATCCTTTATATGTAACGGGAAATTTCTCTACAACTTGGTACACTCAAGAAGTCCTAGTCAAAAGGGGCTGTTGGAGAGGGGTAGGGGAAGGTTCCTATGTGTGCAGGGAGTCAAAAGAAAGTGCCAGTCAGCGTGAACCCAGGGGAGTATTGCGTTACATAGACTGGCGGCAAGTCTCGTATAGGTACTGCTGAGTGCGGCGTTAAACAACAAACAAACACATATTGATCATTAATCATCATTTGTAGCCACGCATTTGGTGTCGTCGCTAGCCCTTCTAGAATAAGGGCCAGCGCAGAACCATTAACTGGGATGCTGAGAACACCACAACCTATGTGTAAAAGCTTTGAAATTCCTCCAACATTTTAGAGGATTACCCCGTCGCATCCGTATCACGCGTTCATGCAAGGGACTTTTGACATTAAATGTGTACAATGTAGTACAGTGGAATATTTGCTCTGGACTTCATTGCGTCATTGTTATGACATTCGGGCGAAATTAACGTTTTACTTGTTGTGGGGCCGATAGATTTTTACAGAGGCCTGTATAGGGAATAATATATCAGGGGATAACAAATAAATAGAAACAAGAATCAAAGCAGTATTATTGTGAATCATAGTATATTCGGCACAATTGATATCGCCTTGTATTACAGATAAGTTAAAGTCCTGTCTCGACAGATTCCACTGGTAATATTTTATGTGTGAAGGAAATATGTCCATAACAACAGTAAGGTACCCCAGTGTCTCGATCAAGTTTTGGCACGTCACGCCGAAACGGCCGAGTTCGATTCCTTACATCTGCATGGCTAATGTTTCGTATGAAGCCCATTCCTACAGTCCTCCGCCGCGAAGCGTATAACACCATACCCGTGCATTTAGTGCACACACAGAGCTCAAAGTATGGGGTACATAATAATAAAGAGATTTATTTGATAACAGAATAATAAACACATAATATATCCATTGAAATTAAAAAGGTTTTGGGTATACTTTTTCCAAGTAGTCACGGCACCAGCAAATATTAAAACACTCGGGATACTGTGACACGCAATCAACCAAGTCACCGAGTCCGACCACCCAATCCAAGTAAGTCGCCTCTTACGGCAAGCACAGGTTACTTGAGGCAATGCCTACTTCAGACTCCCCATAGGGTGACACCAATATTTAAGGCCATTGAAACATTGTTTATTTTTTTTCAACGCCTCAATATTCCAGCTTAATGACCACGGGTCTGTAAATAATCGAGTCTGCACCAGACAATTCTGTAATTGACGTCGTGAGCATCGATTATGCAAATGAGATACGATTACGTGCATCCCGTTAAGCGCCTGACTACAAGCATGTTTGCTGAAGACCAGTACTAAAATTAGACGAATGGATCACTGGAAAACAACAGAGATAAACATGCCATTGCAAAAGTTCAAACATACTACTACTCTGTATTTTCTGTCATCTAATTTAGGCATGACACGGAATGTATGCTAAATCACGCTGCATTCATATAGGGCACATATATGGTACATGTATATCAATATGTAAGAAATGAATTGTATCCATTTACCTTCTTTTTCCTCAGCATTGTCCAACTCTGGAAAGTAAAATGTCACTTTGGACATGAAATATGACGCTTGTGCGTACTAATTGGCGTAAATCGTCAAAATAATATGAACCTATTATATTTTATTACCCATATGGGCGAAAATATGCAGTGTTATATCTTTTTTTTATATTTGCACATTGTGCAATTACTGATTCTCGAAGCTGATTGGTCAGTTAAACAAAGATAAATTTGCATTGGACAACGGAACTATTTTTCTCTCATTTCATTCATTCACAAATCCACGTCATTTATTCAAATGTTTTACGTGCTACAATCTCACTGATTCGAGATTTTTACGACAAGAAACAGTTTCATATCAACAACATGACTTCAAATTAATTTTTTTCATTATTTCACAGGATTTTCTTTTTACAGTAAAACCCAAAACTACGTCTGCGTTGTTTGTAAACAAACATCGATGGCCATTTAACACCTGTCAAAGTAAATGGCCTCGTTAAAGTGGACGTAGATCTGACTGACATGAAGAGTTATTCGTATAATCAACCTTAAACACATTTAATGTCTTTGTTGTCAAAACTGCATATGGCCAGATTAAAGTTTCAAGATTCAGATTGCGAGTGTTGCTAGAAACTGTTTCAAGTGCGCCAAGATCAACACCACCAAGTCCGGGTTTGCGTCTGTGTTAGAGGATTTGCTGTTTGACGAATTTGTCGACCACCCGAATCCACAAACCGAACTTAGTACAGGCAGGTTTGCCTTTTGTGAACGACGACGACATCGATAAGAATCTTATCTGCAACGGAAAATGTAAATACAATGAAAAAGATTAAACTTGACAAGTTGACATGAACTTAGTTCACAAAACGTTTACAGGAAAGAAAAACACGAAAATTAAGAATACTCACACTTTCAACAATGGCATCACAACGGAAACAAACTCATTTGGCAACAACTTTTAGACATTCCGAAAGACAATATAGAGATCTATTATTTCGTAGAATTTTGTAACGTTGTGACACTTTTTTATACGTTTATGTTACCGCGACGTCAGCACAGTGTGCGGCACTGAGCGGTATGCAGTCTGACTGACGTCCAGGCACCATGAGGGTAAATGACACAGAGGGTTCAGAATTCGAACTATCTACTATGAAGGGGATCAAAGGCAGCGTAGAGCGTTACCTTAGCGACACGATTATCAACGTATGCTCGCGAAATTGATTCACTTTGCTGAACTCGGAGAGATTTTGAAATAAAAACCAAAATAATTAAAAATACAAGGAAAAGGAAATTTACCCCAACAAGCTGATCCTGTGTCCGATATTGGCACCTAGGTTCCAGATACCGTGATAGACTATCAACAGCTATTTCACCATTATGAATCACATCAAAATTTACCATCCAAAACTTGGCTCCCACAGGAGAGATATAGCGTGGGGGACATCAAGCGATATTCATATTGTAGATATCACTGCAATGAAATTGCATCACAATGCTTTGCAGCCCATTGTGACGTCATTGTTAACATGACGTCACAATCATATGACATCACTAATGGCTCTGCTACTGAAGCTGTAAGCAGAACGTTTTACACTTTAGACACTGCTTATTTATTTCTACAACTGAAAAAGTTGGAAGATTGATGTTGGATGATAAATAAAATCTCACCCTCGTGTCTTTTGATATCAAATATATCAACTCGTGCTCATATATTTGATATCAAAAGACACTCGGGTCTAATTCTGTATATCAGCAAACTCCTGCCATCCACTAGGCCGAGTCCATTCCACAAGTGTGTTTGGCAAGTCCTCCTAAAATCCCACATGTTCCCTATCAGTCACACTTGTCTCAAATAACACACGATATTCATTAAACTTGTCCGGATTAAACTGTAACGCCGGTTCTCTTGTCATTCCTGATTTGGGCTGTCTCATAGCTCGGGTCATTCATTCCGACACTGTGACATCAATCGTTCTTTTCAAAGTTTACCTACTTTTCGTAACTATCCTTGAAAAAAACCATTCCTTCTGTGTTGTTCTTATAGGTTTTGCCATTTTTGTCGAATGACACATTGACATGTTTTCCGTGTTTCCTCTTCTCAATGTCAAATGCATGCCTATGCTAATGAACGACGGAGGCTTGTCTGTCGGTGACGAGATCTTGTCAAAACAAAGCCTTGATTAAAAAACCTGGTGAACCTTTTTTGAAACTTGTCTTCTATTATCAATGCTAGATAATTTATGCTGTGTAAATCAGACAGAAATATAAGTGCAATAATGTGATCTTTAAAGGTTTTTAACAGAACCATATTTGTCACACGTAAACAACACGTTACAATAGGAGTGAGTGGACAGTGTTGACACAAAACAGCTGATTCTTGATCGGTGACAGTTTTTTCCCTACTTGGAACATTTTTTAATATGAATATGGGTAATAGATGGAATAACCCACTCGGTACGAGTGATTACGGCAAATATGTCACTCGTGAAATTAATGTTTTAAGTTCCTCGCTAAAGCAACATTAATTTCACCTCGTGGTTATTCTGTAAGTATTTCATTTCTCCACAGGGGCGGTGAGGTAGCCCAGTAGTTAAAACGTTTGCTTCTAGATATGTTATTTACCATATCATTATCAAGCGTCTACTTTCAAAAGGACCCGTGAAGATTCGGAGTAGAATAGGTCTTCAGCAACCAATTCTTGCCGTAAAAAGCGACTATGCTTGTCGTAAGAGGCGACTAACGGGATCAGGTGGTCAGGTCCGCTGACTTGGTTGATGCATGTCATCGTATCTCAAATGCATGGCTCGGTCTGGTCCAGACTTGATTATTTACTGACCGCCGTCATATAGCTGGAATATTGCTGTTAAACAACACACAAACAAACAACCAAAACTTTCAAAAGAGAGTAACATCGAAAAAAATAATATTTATGTCTCTTTTTCGGAAATCGATATTTCCGAATCGATGTGGTAAAAACATGAAGCCGATTCGTTTGGAAAACAGACCTCTGGTCGACTGAAGAACTTTACAGAAAGCAGTTGTTCAACAGTTCACGAAACGTGACTTCTTCAATAATCACCGAAGCGTACGTACAATACTTTCAGGAATTTCCTTGCACGACGTGTCAGCTTTGAAAAAATATACTTGGTTTGTACCATACATAGAAGCCATCTAAAGAACAAATTCCGCGTTAAACCAAAAGTTCATTACACAATTTGAACAAATTGACAATGTTCGTGTGCAGTAGTCCAACCTAGTCCCTTCCCAGTCGAGGCCTACACATACCTGGTCAAATACAACGCCTGGTTCGCAGTGATTATGTGTCTAGGTTTGTCAGCACCATATCCTGGGTTTCACTGAAGTGGTAAAAGTCTTAGACCTGTATCACTTCGGGCTCTCATCCCACATAAAGCTTACACGCCGTGATATAACTGGAATACTGTTCATTCACTCACTCAAATAAAATCCGCTATACATATTGGAGGAACATATATTAAGCCGGACAACATATCGCGTGTCAGTTATCTGATAAATCATCTACTTTGCGTTATGACTGAAATTATAAATTTCTATTCCTTATCTTCGGCATTTATATTAATTTATGAATTTTCATTTGAACGCTTCAATTTAATCACAGCATGTTTCTCAAGTACCACCGCATGAGGTTTTTATACGAGACAAAAAAAATTAGCAATCTTAACTCGAATGGGAAGGCTTTATGGTGATGGGTGAAGATGCATGTTGACACATAAGCGTTCCTGTCGGATTTGACATGTGTAGTGCTTGCCAGAAGTGAGGATGCACGTATACTTCGAGCAAAGTTTTCTTATGGAGGGTCAGATGGATAGCCCAGTGGTTATAGGGTTTGCTCATCACGCCGAAGACCCGGGTTCAATTCCCCACATGGATGAGAAGCCCATTTCTGGTGCTCCCCCGTACCCGCCGTGATATTGGTGGAATATAGAATATTGCTATTGCAGCGTAAAATCATATACTCACTCACTCATTGTTTTGTATTTTATTTCATTTTGGAGAATACAAACAACAAGTTACGAAGTATATCAAATAAATTTTAAAAACTGTGTATATTTAGATTGTGAATATGCTGTATTTCTCGTTTGTTGGTATAATTATATGAATAATACTGTTTTGGAACCAATTGTGTATCGAGGACACGTTATAACTGTGGAGGCTACGAGTAGTTTGTGGCGGCACTGCAAGGACGAGGAATGGGTCTGCGCATGCACTTCCAGCACTTCCGTTTCCGGTGGCGTGCGCATCAAAGATGGCGGCATGTCCGTTTACGGGAGGCGTGCGCACCTCCAAGAGGACGCCAACCCCGTGTCCGGGGAGGAGGCGGCCATAAGAAGCGCTCGTTAATTATGAAAAATTAAAATTAAAAAAAGCGCCAGTAAAATCCTTTATGTTCATTTTTTTTTTTAAAGAAAAATAAGTGGTGGTGGAGGGGGGGGGGGGGGGACGCTGAGTGACGTCATCGCGCATGAGCAGACCCATTCCTCGTCCTGTAGTGCCGCCACCAACTACTGCTACGATTACTGTAATCATTTGCCAATTTTTGTCCGTCCTGTTTAGGGCAAGATCTAGTTCTCATCTCTCAATGTATTTTTTGGATATCACATTGTTGGGTACCTTATTTATTATATCATAAAATATTTCAAAACGTTTTCAAGGAAGATGCCACTTAGATGTTAGCTCTATATACTTACGCCTGAGATATTGTTTTATTACTTGTAGAAGACTAGTATATTCCAGAAGTGTGTTTTAAAAACTGTTTTAGGTCTAAAAGATCTAGAAAATTTCCACTCTCATCTATCAAATCATTTATAAGATTAATCCCTTTCCCCGAGAAATGTTTATATTATACCGGAGTGTTGCCTATTCTTATATTCATATTTTGCAATAAAGGCTGTGATAATATATCTTTTTCCTCTTGATAGAATTTCCTTTCTTCTACTAAGCTTCCCCTTGCGTACAGGACACGTTTTCTGAATACAGTAAAGTACGGTTTTAACGAACTCAAAGGGACTACTAATTTTAGTTCGTTTTAACCGTAGTTCGTTATAAGCATATATACTGCATAACTACAGCAAATAGTCGGGACCAAAAAGGTTGTTCGTTATATCCGTCAGTTCGTTATAAGCGTGTTCGTTATAACCGTAGTTTACTGTACATTGGTCCTGTCATTAATAACCTTTTCCCAAATGTAAAATTGGCGTTTTTGCAGAAAATCAGTTTGTTCGGGAGTTGTATTATTAATCAGAAGAGTGGTAAATTTAGAGTGTGGGTGTGAATATAACAACCTTGTAAACCAAGATATCTTTTGAGCAGTGATTGTATTTTTAATCCCTCTTCGTACGGTTTTGTTATAATATTTCTACTGATTTTGTCTGGCTTATGTTTCCATATAAAACAAAGGCACAGTGTTTCGAGTTCTTTTATAAATCTTTCACTTGGATTCGGTAGGGTTGAGAAAAGGTTGGTTAGTTTTGACAAACCCACAGCCATGGATATACAGGTTGGGCATTGTGTGACAACCCGCGGATCAGCTAAGTCGTTTCTTACAACATGCTGGGAACTGGGGGCATATTCTACCCTCGGAGTTACGGCACCAGCACTCAACACCATAATCTAATAAATGAATAAAATAAAGGTTTCGGATCATTAACCAATATTGTCTTAAACGATATATCGACTTCATATAAATCCTGTTTCCCCATATCAATACCATAAGTAATTTGCTCTTTGAAATAAACGTGTATACGTACAGCCATCAACACACAACCCTCCCCCATAGTTGATTAAATAAACATAAACAATGTTACTTTGAACTAGAAATAAAATATACGTAGGCAGCTTACTATTTTGGATCACTGTTAATTGTGTGAAACTATCGAAAAAATAACTACATTTTCACGCCCACTTGAATTGTTAGTAATCCAGATGAAAGTGAATTTGCTCAGTCACGAGTCTCCTAAAACAAATTATCTTTCGCGAAACGTACATATAATCTGAGGTGTAACCTTTTCGCATAAGCAATCTGTTGAATTAATTCAATTCTAGATAACTATATCCATATGATTTGAACATTCTGGTTGCTATTCTATTTTTCTTTTATAACATATTTATGCTAAGTGCGGTTATGAGTTAATAACCTCGCTCTGTTGAAACTATACCACGAGCGGATAATGGCATGAGCAATAGGCGACCAGAAAGGATATCAAATAAGGTCATGAATATCTTACATTTTAGCAAAAATCTATGTGGATTGCACGTACATGTATACACTATTTCGGATAGATTGCGTGGGTCGATGCTCATTTTATCAATCACTGGGTTTTCTGGTCCAGACTCGATTATTTACAGACCGCTGTTACTATTGCCTACAAAAAAAATAAAGCAGTGTGGAATAATGCCTACACAATGAAAACAACATACACATGCTAGGAATGAACTCTTCCAAATATTAGATTTCCTTGAGAAGCGATCTTAAGTTAGTTAACTGGATTATGTCAAGTTATTGTTGAAATGATCTACATGTCCTTCCTAGTTGTGATCTTAACACGAGTTGATCTCCATGCTCCCCGTAGTTATATACTCTTAGAAACTTCATGGGTTATCTCAAAAGTCAAAACATGCATTGGTAGAAGTATAAAATGACAGTGTTTGCCATTTTTTGTCCGTCCTATCAGACTCGCTAAGTGCACTTCAGGCCATCAGTGGCAGAAACTCAAACTCCAGGCCAAACACTGTCAACAATATTCTATACGAATATACAAAACTATCGGACCAAGGGCAACAGGTGGAGCTGTGTTGGATCCCCTCTCACATAGACATTCATGGAAATGAAAAAGCAGACTCACTGGCGAAGCTAGCTCTAGACAATGCGGATATACAGCCTATTCCCTTTAGTAAACTAGAGATAAAAAGCAAAACCGAAGCCTCCATGGCAGAAAGATGGCAAGCCCAATGGGACGCAAGTAAGATCGGCAGATGGCTATACAAAATTCAACCCAAGGTCCAACAAAAGCCAAACTCATACTAAAATGAAGGGAAAATTGAAATTGCTATCCCACGCCTCAGACTTGGTCACAAAAAGCACTATGACAAGGTTTGTTCATCTTGCAATCAGGCTGAAACCATTGACCACGTGTTAACTAGAATGTCAAGACCATGCCCCACCCCATTCTAGGTTAAAACGAGAATTGCAGTTAAATCCGCTATCTGTCATAGATCTCCTAAAGCCAAGAGATGCAATAGCGAAGGCCAAACTAACTCTATTTCTGAGAGATGGACAGCTACTCGAACGTATATAAACAGAGCAGTCAAGGATTAAAATGAAATCATATCAATATAAGAAAATAGAAATCATATCAATGCAAAAACAGAAATTATGTGAACACCGAACTCACAATAGATATGTGTACCCTTCTCACACACAGGAGTCCCAAAGAGGGACAGGTCAGCCGAAATTGCCTAGGCAGAAGGCGACCTCTTAAACACTTAATGCAACAACGACAACATTTTTGTTCATTCGACATGGCTAATCCTCAGCGTGTTGAGTGTGTGACATCCCAGAAAGGTGGACAGCAGGTCGTACTTGATGGAAGAAGGTTCAACATTTAGAGATGGTCAATCAGTACAGAGACAGCCCGGACATACCCAACCTTGTCAGCCGTGCTGCTGCACTACCACTGCTACCAGTCAACATGGTTCAACAATCCTGGCTCGACGCAATGGAGGATGCCCCTGATACGCCCCAGATCACGACATTCAAGGACTACATGGTGAATGCTTGGGTCGACGACAATGCCATGTTCCGTGCTGGTATTTGGAATCACCTCACCAACTTTGGTCCTCGAAGCAACAACCACCTTGAAGGGTGGCATGCCCACCTTAACAAGACTGTTCAGCGAGCCCACCCCAACATCTACTGCCTTGGGAGAGTCCTTCAGAAGCTAGAAAAAGCAGAAAGGAACAAGATTGACCAGTATATCCATGGTGCACCCGCAAGCGAGTCTATGTTGAGAAAGAACAGAGGATACAACGTCTGAAAGATGACTTGCTCCATCACAGAAAGTCACCTCTTCAGTTTCTAGATGCTGCGGGACATTTGCTTAAACTCTCATAAAGAACTGTATGATGATTGAAATCAGAAATCAGTGTACACTGCTATTCTGTCCATGTGCTGATATAAGAAATCAGCAAATATCTGCTGGTGTATACTATAAGAACGCAATGTTGCAGAAATCATAAATTATTACTGTTTGCTTTATGGCAATGTGAAATAAAAAGTGACTTCATACGATTTTCTGTCTTTTGTCGCCTATAGGCATTATTCCGCTAAAGTGGACTTGTCCAGTTGGAGGTTGGGTAGCACTGATAGCGGGTGTCGCTGAAAATCACTGGTGCATGACTTTGTTTATTGTAGACTGTAGGCATTAGTGGATGTAGGCATTAGTGGAATATAGTGTGGCGTTAAACAGCAAACAAACTCATTTATGTCTTATTCATTACTCCAGTAGTGGGGACTTAAAATAGGTGCAGAAGATAAGTTGTTAGTGCAAGGTTATTGGACTTGACATGACTTAAAATCTGCCGTGAAGGTCCGGGGTAGAATAGATCTTCAGCAACCCCTGCCTGCCGTAAAAGGCGACTATGCTTGTCGTAAGAAGCGACTAACGGGGTCGGGTGGTCAGGCTCGCTGACTTGGTTGATGCATGTCATCGATCCCAATGGCGTGGATCGATGCTCATGTTGTCAATCACTGGACTGTCTGGTCCAGACTCGATTATTTACAGACCGCCATCATATAGCTGGAATATTGCTGAATGCGGCGTTAAACAATAAACAAACAAACAAACAGTTGCAGCATGCCAAAGCAGATAGTATATCACCATCTTGGGATACATACCTTTTAACAAGTAAAATAATAATAATCAAGCTCTTGTCATTTCAGGGGTTTATATATTTTTGGAAAACCTTAACATGTGGTTTAACATTTTACAACACTTATGTTGACCAGTGTGACCAGAACAGAGTTAAACATGGGTTATCTATCGGTGGAATACAGTGTAGCGTTCTACATATATCTCATACATACATTAAATTATATACATCATGTACAATAAAAAAACATATGTACATCGTGATACCCTGCATACATTGTACCCATTTATGGCTCCAGCCAATCGCATGCAGCTTCGCTACGAATAGAAATCCTGAGTGTGTAGTGAATGGGTTCGAGGTCATCGAAACATGAGGTATTGCCATCGTGGGTTTTACAGTCCTCGGACCCAGTGATACCCAAATAGTGTACCGCATACATTTGCATTTCCACCTTACATTATGGGGCTGCAGAATAAAGCGGCTCATCTGACTGTCAATCTTTGTTTGCTTATTATTCCAGTTATATCACAGCGTGCCAGCTTAATGTGGGAGGAAAGCTCGAAGTGATGCAAGTATCGGACGTTTACCATTCCGATGAAACCCTCGAGCACGGGTATGGTGCTGACAAACCTAGAAACATAATTGGGGCAAACCGGGATTCGAACCCACAATCATAGATTTCTGGCGTGCCCGATGGACGCAAAACTGCACAGCGAATCGATGCGCCTTAGACGATTGGGCTACCCGTGCCCCCACATACGATATATAAACTGAACAGTGAGAGGGTGTATGAAACATATGTGAGGATAATGCGCATTATAATTATTATTAATTAAATCTATTGAGCAACAGCAATGAAAGTGCCAATCGTTTCATTTCAGATTTGTCATGTCAGATGGTCTTTTTCAGTATTTAAAACACACACCATAATCCCAGAGTTTCTAACAGCTGTTTCCTGAACCAAGAGTGCTACGCCTCCGGTACAGCGGTGTACTGTTCCATGTGTCATGACAGAAGCAGTGTCTGCCTGTGTGACCGAGGTATAGGTAAGGGCTGTCCCGAGGAGACTTATCGTCTGTTTTGCTTGCTCCAGCTTTGGTCACACCCAGCTGAACAGTCTGTCCTGTCCACATGTCCCATGAAACAAGGTGCACTCCGAACATGTCTGTTGAGTTGGTGTTTTCATGTTCTGCAGACAAGTGCGTTTCGTTTACAGAAGCAGATGTCTCACTGACGTTTTCGAAGCTATCAGCAGACGTCAAACTAACGTTTTGTGAGCGGGCAACAGACGTCTGACTGGCGTTTTCAGAGACAGCAGCAGACGTCAAACTGACGTTTTGAGAGCTGGGCACAGATGACTGACTGGCGTTTTCAAAGCGAACAGCCGACGTCTGACCGACGTTTTCAGTACTTATTACAACAGACGAAAAATAGATTTCTTCGGGTTCAGCGGAAGTAGTAGACGAAGAACTGACGTTTTCAATGTTGCAAGCGAAAAACAGAATGTCGTTTTCAGTGCTCCAAGGCGACTTAGAATTGACATTCACAGTTTTCCAAGAAGACATAGCACTTTCCGACCCCCAGGCAGACGTTAGGACAACCATCGTCGATGCCTGCTTCCTGTATATTCAAATAAACATCAAATGCACTGTTTTATATAATTATATAGGCGATGTTATGGCGGTAACTCCAATCCGATTTTATCTAAAATTTGAATTCGATTTCTTTATAGGATCAGTGTAACTCATTGGCCTACCAGTTATTTTAGTTTGGTAATTCCAGGGATTAATCCAACCACGTTCCTACATATCCTACTGAATACCCAGAGTGTGGGTTAGATGTAGATTTCCACGAATGTATATATACTCCTGATCGAAAAAAGCAAGCACTTATATCAATCCGCAGGAAGCTATCAACACGGAAACCCCAGTTAGTCAAACAAGTCTACATGCATGCTATGCACCTGTGCTGGGTTAGAGTGGAGTGGAGTAGCTCACGGTAGAACAGAAAACGCCTGACTAATGTTTCATTGATCCGCTGGTCTTTATATAGCCTGGTAATCTGTCGTGCTGTGTACGTCAGACAGTCACGTGGTGGACATACTTGCCGACGTTATACGAGTCGTAACATGTATACATTAGCCTATATATAGCCACTTAGGTATTGTATATCGCCAAATATACGCCGAGTCAGCTGAATGACATAGATTTCAATGTACGTTTAACCCGACAATCGCAAAGTATACGTTTGAGAATAGTGAATACCGTCTCTCAAACGTGGGGAGTTAACTCGGCAATGTCGCAGGTCGTCGTACTGTGTTCGAATGTGGACTGTTAGTATGGTGGGGCTGAAATCATCAGTGCTTGGTGCAACAGAACAGGTGTTTTTGTTGTAAAGGTTTATTTTTACCTGTGGGGATTCCGGGTAAGGATTGGTCCCTAGCAACCTGTGGTGGTCGTAATAGGCATACTTCAGGTTTATTTCATTCATTAATCGTCAAATTCTGAATGTATAATAAGAATCCAAAGTAACTGATCATGTTTTGATTTTTCAGAAGCACGCACATCGAGACTTCTTTCTTATTCTTGGAACCCTGAATTTGTGTTCTGCATGGTGTGCACAGAGCCCTATAGATAAGGTTTGGTTATTTTGGTATTTTACCCAGGGGTTTGAATTGGGCATCCACAATTTTTAGAAGGTATTCAAAAATAATTATGTATCTGATAACCTTCATCCTGACATTTGCGTATTTTTAATCAACAGACTAATCACCAGAGACTGTTTAAGATACATTGAAGAGGCACGTTAAGCATTTAAATTGGAATATATAGGTATTCTAGTTTTTGTGTCGCATTTTCCGACTGTTGCCGTCTATAAGTGAATTTCGCGATCGGCTGATACACAATCCTTTTTTCTAACTTAACATACGCAACCGTTTGAGCTAATAGTTGTAATATAGATTTTTTGAGCATTTAATAAGCTAGGATTTAATTTGTCTGAGTATTTTAGTTTATTTAATGCGTATTTTACGCAAATGCACAGCTTATCTCGAGTTCTGGTGTCTTAACTGGGCTGAATTTGTTCCCCGTGTGATCTCAAATAAATGTATTGGGTTGTGTTGTGTACACATGAAAACACCTAAATGACTACGTCTTCTATGCTTTTCTACCCAATATTTTTTAATAAAAAACGACAATTTTTTAATGCGTCCTTGTGTGGAAGCCTTCCGCCCATCTGTTTTCGTTCCCTTGCTTCATGCAATCAGAGCTTCCTTGAGAGAGAGTGGACGGTCAGACATACCAGATTAGCTATTGCTCGACATATTGACCAGACATAACTGTATCCGTCTTCTGAATACTTGCAAAATGTGTCCCCGTCCAATGAATAAAAAGGAACATTCATTTTTTGTTTAATGTTGCAGTAATATTGCCATATTTTATCCTCTTTTGGTATTACCCACCTGGGAATGGACCACGTGGCAGATGCTCTCTCCACTTTACAACTGAGGTGTTGTGGTGTGTTGTGATATATATATTTATTGTACATTATTGATAAAATCCTCTTTTATTCTGTGTTCTTACTGTGGTTCTTCTGCAAGCAGCATATACCATGCTGTAGTCCTCACAACTTGAAACAGAATCCTAAATATCCCAATTACTAATGAACAAACTTAGCTACAGGTGTGCCCATACTTCAAAAGTGAAAACAAACCATTCTGGTGATAAGGTATATTACTTACAGCAATGCCCAAAATTGCAAAGTGTGCTTTTCAAGAAGTATTCCATTTTGCTGGCCATAAACATCATTTAGCAGTGCTGCATCTCTTAACTCCATGTGCAAGCAAACACTTTAGTCACTGGCACAGTGGGTGGTCTTGTGTTAAAATTTATTATCATACCTCCATGTAAGAATGCTGAGATCCGATTGGTTCACTTGATCTGGATAACATATGATGTATCCCGCCTGGGAGGGAAATAAATTTCTGAGCAGGAGCTTCAAAGCAAAAAGCCACCTGCTTTTTCCCAGTCATTTACGTGACATAGCACAAGTTAACCTATCAATTTTGAATTTGTTTTAATTCTTTTAAAAAAATGTCGGCAAGATGAATTTGTTGATACTGCTACAAATAATCAATAGTCACCATAACTTTCATCACCTCGGTAGTAGAAGATGTTTATTATTAGTGAGTTTGTTGTCCCATTTGTTCTTAGAGTCAAAATTACAAATTTGGAGATTACAAAATATGCCAAACAATCTTCAAATTAATATATTCAGACATAAGCAGCAAGCTAGTTGTCAGACCTGTTTATTTTCATACATTTGCCATGCATCAACGAATGATGGGATGACGGCATAGACAAGGTAACAGCACTTTCAAACAGTCTTCCACATTGGAAACAAATCTGTAAAATAATCAGCAACAAAAACTGAAGAGCTGTCTCTCCACCATACAACAAAAAACCATAAACAGACCGGTACATGTGAACCTACTGATGCATGAACTGAAGTGAACCGAGGTGAACCATTCTGGCTTCAACATGACTCGCATAATGAGGACATCAAACGAACTAAACAGTTTATGGTGTAAACTTAAATCGAATTCATAGTGAGTGGTGTAAACGGTTAAAATGAGACCGTGTTAAGATTGTCTCTGTGACACAGTAAAAGATTACCAATGTTTTCTAGAATACACCTTACTACAAGCCAAGTTGTGGTATGTACAGGATCAAGGCGCTATGATCTTTATACAAACTGGAAGGTTAATGACAAGTGATTAATGACACCATGCATAATGAATCTGATATACATAAATAAATAATACAAAAGATGACATATTTACATTATCAAGCTGGACTGCATCATAAAGAAAAACAAAGACATCTGTTCTGGTTATTTTCACAATATTCTAACCTGAAGCATTGTATTAAAGGGCAAGTTCACACGGAAATGAACCTTTTTTTCTTGTACTTTTTCCACATTAAAAGTGTTAACATAGAAGTGTCATAGACAAAAATATAAAAAACATCATATTTAATTAACATATTTTTTGCACTAAAACGATTTATATTTTTCACATTTACCAAGTGTTCTATTTCCACAACAAAAACACCATGGCTTATGTCCCTTGCAATATGACGTCATTGGTGCCAATTGATAAACATTATGACGTCATCATGCTTTGTTAGAGCCGCTTCACGTGGTGTAGGTATAGTTTTGTGATTCTAGCATCTCAGATGCCAGCCAGAATTGTGTTATGCTGAGTCACCACTGCGCCGGAGTGTGTCGTAGACCATGTTGTTTTACCGCAAACTGGTCCTTGATATCTTTTGCGTTGAGAATAGACAGGGACCCAGTTGAATTGGCACCAATTACGTCATAATCTAAGGGGGATAACTCAGGCCTATTTCGCTCGTAAAACGAAGGCCTCATAACGGCATATCACTTTCACACTATTGTGAGCTTCCTACTTTCACTGTGAAAAAAAATGAGTGTATATTTTCAAACACAGATACTAACAAATTCTAAAATTGCGTTTTGTTTAGAAAAAGAAAGAAAGTGATTTTTGCGTGTACACTTCCCCTTTAAATAAGTTTAAAAAAAAGAAATTAGATAAGTAGGATGTTTATCAAATAACTGACATAATTAAAGCTTTGTATGTAGCGTGGACCATCAGGGTCAATACTTTGAAATCTACTCATTTCTTACCGGTTTTCCTGGATTAGAAATAGCTTTAAGCTAAACAAACCCAATCTCACATTTATGTCATGGACAAGCAGCCAAAAATATTTCAAGTAAAGCTTGATACAGAGGACAATCTTAAGCTGATTTGCACCGCAGAGCAAGTCAAGATGTCAGTGATCACAGAGTGAACTCTTTCTGTATTAGCTTAAATAAAACTTATCTCTGAAAACTTCTGTTGGCACATTATTCCCACAACGGGGCAAACGGAAACCTTTTTTTGTGTGTCGGTCAAACCTTATTTCAGTATAGTAAGAATACTCTACCATTGACACATCTTACCAGTCACCAGTCATTAAACGTCTTAATTATCCGGTATACTTATCATACATTCAGTGATTTTGCTAGGGACAAAAGGCATCAAGACATCTGCTAAGACGTTCTGTATCATTACAAAATTTGAAATATATCTTAGGACACTTTGGACGCCAGGGTCCTGTTCCACAAAGCGATCGTAGCGCTACGATTGTCGTAAGTCTATGTTAAAGTATGGGAGTTACGATTGTCTTAGTGCTATGATCACTTTGTGGAACAGGGCCCTGATCTTTAACCCTGTTGAACAACTTTACCAATCAACATTTGTTGCAAACCACACCTTTGACTAAAGATGACTATTTCAGTCCACACCAATTGTTGAGTCGTATGCATCATGTGAATGAAATGTTTAGCTATGACTAAAACAAATACCGCATTCGATGTAATACACGCCCAGGGTGCTCTCAAAATTAGAAATAGGGGGCTCTTATTACAATATTATTTTGGTTGAAAAACAGAGGTGAAATATCGTAAATTTCGTGGTTTATGCTGACAGTATATGTTTATATACGACAAATATATTTTTCCTGAATTTAATTGCCCATTACTAAGGCTGCATAAAAACATGAGTGCGTATTATACACAAATAAATAAGTCTTATGCACATTGCTCAATTGGAAGGGGTGCTAATTGGGATTGTTCACTAGCCAATATATTAGCAAATATCGCCGTGGGCGCTTATTAGAGCAGGGTGCTTATTACGTCGAATGCGGTAGGCTGTTAAAGAGACCCATAAAGCATTGTAAGACAACCACATCATGGGATACATTCAGGGTTAAGTTTATTGATGCAGTCTAACTAGATTAGTATTGCAAACACAGTCACAAACAGCTGGTGTTCCACCAGGAGGAATATTACAGTAAAGTCAAGTCATCCAACCGAGGTAGGTTTCTTAAGCATATATATGGTAGGTGTTAAATTAGTGTAGAAATTCCAACATACATATATCATTATCAAATTATTCATCAGTTAATAAAGTCTATGATTTCACCTTTGTACAATTGTCATTCACACAAACATTTTCATTCATTGACAAGGACAGTAAGGAATCAAGTAAGGGTTATCAGTGTCGACATATACAAACAAATCAGGTACGTCTGGTAGGCTGTTGTCGGTCTGCTTCAGGATTCAAAACTTGTCTACCACACAGGATTTGTTGGGAGTTGTCAGTTCACCACGTGATACATTCATTCTGGCTTTCATTAATTGCTACACAATAGCTTTAATTTCTCCATACATTCAAAATAATGAACATACACTTTCTGACCACACTTTCGCCAGCAAACCATGAATGAATGTAGCTGTGACTAGTCACGGCATTGGGAGATGGCAAGTAAGGGTTATGAAGACAGCATTACACTTGACACGGCCTCTAAGGGCGTTTCCTCAATGTCCATAAGTTCTTCACTGTTTTCCTCCACAGCTGCTGTTGAGTCTTTGGAAGAGTCTGCTAACAACACTGAACTATTTGCAGATTCCACACTTGATTCGTGCACACCACCAATCATTTCGGCTTCCACTGCTTCGGAGTCCACACTTTCCTGTGACATAGAATAGTCAACTTCAGAAATACTTTCAGCTACAGCTTCAGAAGTTGTCGTCACAGCTGCACTCACTGTTGATTCTTGTGTGTTTAAGTGTTCAATGTCCTCCTCCTCTCCTTCATCATCATCGTCCTCAAGCTCAACAATCTCACCTCCATCTTCACCATCTTCCTCCCCATCCACTTCAGCATCAACCTCCTTGACCCGGGAATCATCCTCCACAATAGTAACATCCTCAGCTATAGTTTCATCCTGTACTGCAGCTTCGACCTCCTCTGCCTCGACCTCCTCTGCCTCGGCCTCCTCCTCTTCTTCCTCCTCCTCCTCCTCTTCGTCTTCCTCCTCCTCCTCATCATCATCATCATCTTCAGCCTCATGTTCTTCACCACCTTGAGTTTCATCTTCTTCAAGGTCTTCTTCAAGGTCCTCTTCCTCTTCGTCGTCCTCCTCTAAAACTTCTCCTGTAAGTTCAGCATTGACCACCTGTGTGACCACCCCTTGTAGGACGTCAGACACTGTAGCAGTTGCTGAGAGCTCCATGTTCTCCACATCCAACTCTTGACTGGACAGAGGTAGATCAGCGTTACCGTTGACAGCTGTAGAAGAAATGTCTGCGTCCGGTGTTGCCAGGAGCTCGTCCGGAGGTTCCTGCTTGATAGCGGGTATCACACCATTCTTAATTTGCACACACTGAAAGCAGACGTATTCCTCGTCCTCTGACACTTCCTCCTTGCCGAGTCCAACACACAGCAAGTGGAACCATTTCTCACAACTGTCACACTGCACCCAATTCACCTCCTCACCTACAAAGAAAACAAAGAATATCCGTAACAAGTAAGGTACAACAGTGCATATTTGTCTAACATAAGGAGCGTTGGAAAGATATGTCCTAATGTTTCTTAATACCTTTAGAATTCAGCACCACAAAATCTACAAACACATCACTGTATCCTATGACGTAATTTGTTAAATTTTGTTGCAAGATTCACCGGCGAAACAATGCCCTGTGATGTCAGCTTAGCAATAGGGTTGCTGGGGTCTTCAAGTGTGCAAGCTGCGCATTGAGGTACTGAGTGTGTTCAAAGATAGATTTTGTGTTGATCAGTAAGAGTGAGTCAGACAAATTTGAAGTTTTTTATATGCATAAATATTAGGTTGCATTTTTCAACAATAGGCTGCATTGGTACATATTTCGTCAAGCTAAATCGAGCCCTGAAAATGGAGTTCCCTTCCCGACTTTCAGGACAAACCTATTGGTCAAAATCAGAGAAAAGTGCCTTTCACTCACCAACAGGCTTCAGACACTTCACAGCTGAGCAATCTTCATCATTCTCTTCTTCATCGTCATCTTCATCCACAACCAACACATCCTTGGACTTGTCCTTCTTGATGCGGATCTTCTTAATGGTGGGCGTCTTCTCCCCGAGCTGTTTCATTCCCTCCAGCTTAATCTTCAGTTTCTTCTTCTTCTTCAGCTTCTCACACTTATCCTTCTTGGTCTTGTCACCAACCTCCTTCGGTTTAAGTTTACCAGAAACTGTAAGCAATGAGAGGCTTGTATTACTGAATGCATGTCACAGTGAGTTCACTGTAAAAAGAACAAAAATCGGAAATCCTGGAAAACTTGTGATAGCTGATGGGCAACAAAAGCTACACAACTCAACTTTCAATCCCTAAAACCCTAACTAGGTTTGTACAAGCTTCATGTATTTGCTATCAATTTGGTCTTGTATACATTTGCTGTGACAACTTGAAGACCTTTTAACAGGGGTTCCGAAATACCATGCCAAACTCAATATTTTAGCAGTAGGTATTCGCATTTCTGTTATCCCTAGACATGGTAAAATTACACTTGAAACTTATATGAATCATTATACATACATACATACATACATACATACATACATACATACACACACACACACATACATACATACATACATACATACATACATACATACATACATACATACATACATACATAATGTGCATCTTGTAAAATCATTCCTAACAAGTGATCAAAAACACAATTGGTAGCCCAGGTTGAACACAGACACATAATAAACACAATACACTCTTACCCACGAGGTGAGGTGAAATTGGGTTTAACACAGTATACTGACTCCGAGCCGACCAGTCCTTGTTTTGGCCCCTTAATGCCGAGTGCCAGACAGGGTAACAACCAGTACCATCTTTTAACGTCTGTTGGTATGACGCGGCTGGGGACCAAAACCCGGACCTTCCGCTCTCCAGGCGGACGCTTCTTACCCATGAAGATACGGGTTAGCATACCTCTTCAGCAACCAAAGCTTGTAGTAATAGGGTCGGCTGATCAGGCTCAGTTACTTGGTTGGTGCATATCATCGTATCCCAATTAGGTAGATCAATGCTCATGATGTCAATCACTGGATTGTCTGGTCTAGACATGAATATTTACAGACCGCCAACATATAGCTGGAATACTACTGATTGTGGCATTAAACAACAGACAAACACAATAACAACTAACTACATATGTTGTACCTACAAACAACTTTCCAGACTAGTCTGATCAAACTAGCCTTACCTTTATTCTCCTTCTCCTTGCTGTCCACCGGCTCCTTGTTTGGATCTTTGATTTTTATCTTCTTTTTCTTGGGTTTCTCGACTCCTACCTCCTCCTTGATCTTCTTGATAACCACAACCCCTGTGCCATCTTCAGCCTCCTTCTTCCTCTTAATCTTGATCTTCTTCTCCTTTATCTTGTCCTTCTCCTTCTTTATCCTCTTCACCTTCTCCCCTCGTTCCTTCATGGTTACATTTGCCTTGTCCGGATCCTGAATAATGTTGGGAAATAATGCACCATTAGTCACTTTCAAGACAAAATATTTTGTTGTTCGCCCAAAATAATTACCTGGCTATTTAATCAATTTTAGCTAAAATGCCTTTTTTCCAAGATGGATGATAAGTCCTTTGAGTCACCATCTTCCTTATCCAAGATCTTTCATCAATTGGGATATTTTCAACTCAGTTTTTACACCAAGTTTGAATTTGAAAATTTTACAATAAATTGTAATATTCGTATACATAACCTACTGAAGCAAGTTTATATTTTAATGCAAAAATTGCCCTTTTTAACTACCCAATATATTTTCTCTGATGAAACAAACAGCCTGAAATAGCTCCCAGCTCAGTTTAGTCAAGTGGTTTATGTAGCATAACTAGGTTTGAGGCGAAAACAAATAATGCTTGTAGCCTAGCTACCTGATTTAATGTTTGATTACGCCCGTCTCCAGCAACCTAAGCTTGTCGTCTAAGGGGATCGAGTGGTCAGGTTCGCTGACTTGGTTGATACATGTCATCGTATCCCAATTATATGGATCGATGCTCACAATATCAATCACTGGATTGTCTCGTCCAGATTCCATTATTTACAGACTGCCGTCATATAACGGGCATATTGAAGAATGCAGAGTTGAACAACAACAAAACAAACAAATGATGTTAACTACCCTACCTCAAAGTCAATGAATTTTTCCTCGTGACGTGGCTGGCAGGCTTGGAGTATCCGCCAGATGTGCTGCGTCTCGTCCAGGGACACCTCCAGGAGGTCGCCCTCCATCATCAGCTCCTCCAGCTGACACTTGGCGATCTCCGACAGCTCCAGCACCGGGGTCTCCAGCTGCCGCGGCACCAGGGGCGACTTCCGCTGGTGTTTCCGGGGGGTCATTGCTGGACAGAAGGAGAACAATGTGAACGAGTAGGGTCATGTCTTAAGCCCCCTTTTCCAATATTTTAGAATTATCACAGATGGGTACACTAAGGATGGACTTCCTACATTCAGTGATTTAAATTAAACCTGAAAGTTCAGGACTGTTCTGCAAAGTGATCGCAAGACTATGACTGCAATGTTAAAGTATGGGAGTTACGATCATCTTCGCATTACAATCGCTTTGAGGAAATGGGCCTTACAGTTGAAGTCCAAAACAACCAAACTCAGCATACTCAACGTCACTTCTGATCCTTCTTACAAGGTAACTAAACCACATCAGAAGGGTTCATTGGCTGCATGCAAGAATCATTTCAACAGGAAGTTAAAAAACATCAACTTTTCCTTTCTGATTTCATGAAGCACTACCACTGGTTGCTATTATTGTTCAATGAGATGAATACAAGACGCCAACCTTGGACACACAACAGAGTGCTGCCAGACATGTTATAAACAACTAACCCCACGGGTAAGGAAAACTGACAATCTAGGACAGTCCAAAAGTTGCAAATACTTGCTTCCAACATTAACAGACAGCCAAACAACACTGTGAGTAAAGATGGTGAAATGCAGTCGTCAGCTATTATAGTTATAATACACAATCCTATTACCGTATTTGATGTAATAAGCGCCCAGGGCGTGGCTCTCAAAATTAGAAATAAGGGGCTCTTATTAGAATATTATCTTGGTGAAAAAAAACCAACAGAGTTGAAAGATAAATTTCATGGTTTATGCTGACAGCCTGAAATGTTTATGTATGACAGATATATTTTATTCATTTATTTGCCCATAATTAAGGGTGCATATAACACATGAGTGCATATTATACACAAATAAATAAGTCTTGTGTACGTTTATCAATCCGAAGGGGTGCTAATTGGGATTGTTCACTAGCAAATATATAAGCAAATATCGACGTGGGCGCTTATTATGTCGAATACGGTATATCTTTACACAAGGCCTGTACTATAGCACTGCTCATCTTGTATCGCAGTTTCTGAAGTAAATGGCAATACATGCAGGGTGATTATTCAATCAATACCAATACATGAAATCTCCCAATTCTTTAATGGCATGAAATAATATCGATCTATAGTCTGTCCACTTACCACTTTGAAGCAAACAAGACACAAATGGCCGATCTATTGATATTATTCAACATCCCATGTGACAACCTGATACCCAATTAACTAAACAACGACTTAATTACTGACGAACTGTTAACGCACATAATTCTTTTGTAAACTTACTTGATGCGGCTTTTGACACTGAAGAATAGGCATGTTCCGATGACATGCTGCCATGACTAACAGGGATGGTGTCAATGTCGGTGGAGATATCGTCTGATGTTTGTGATGACTGAGGGGACATGGGAATGGAAGATTGTGAACTGTCTATGTCAACACTGAATAAATTGATCTCTCTCTGTGGTGTCCCATTCTGAACTCCACTGAAAGCACTTTGAGTAACACTAGCCAAATGGCTTTGCAG
This sequence comes from Haliotis cracherodii, assembly GCF_022045235.1. Lineage (NCBI taxonomy): Eukaryota > Metazoa > Mollusca > Gastropoda > Lepetellida > Haliotidae > Haliotis > Haliotis cracherodii. Next base: position 10,876,091 of record NW_027266319.1, read on the forward strand.
TTCGGGGTTATTTGCTGCCTTGAGTAACTCAGCGTTAATGATTTTCTCAGTTTTCTCCCGGGCGGCCTGTTCAACCATTCTCTGGCTCAACACACTGAGTTTTGTTAAGGCTGAGGCAAGTTCATTAGTTGTGAGAGCTTGTCGTGCCCGGTCTTGCCACGCCATGGCTCGCTCTGTTAAGCACTGTAGGGCTTCCCCTTCGGGAAGGCGGACAGGGAGTTTTTGTAAAGACACCAGTAAAGAGAGGATAGTTTCCAGACGAGGCCGTCGGGATCTGAGACAGAGGGGACACAAAAATTTCATGTCTTTTGTGGCTTGCATCACAGCTGTTTGGGAAGTCTTGTTTTTCATATTGGCAGATTTAGGTAAGGGGACACATGTACCTGTAATAACAGAAATACTTCATTAAAGACAATACATGTCACAGCAATTCGTCTATTTCAGTACCTGCTCCTATCGACACGTGAAGATCCGGGAATAGGTCTTCAGCAACCCATGCTTGCCGTAAAAGGCGACTATGATTGTCATAAGAGGCGACTAACAGGATCGGGTGGTCAGGCTCGCTGACTTGGTTAATGCATGTCATCGATCCCAACTGGGGGGATTGCTGCTCATGATGTCAATCACTGGATTGTCTGGTCCAGACTTGATTATTTACAGACCGTTGTCATATGGCTGGAATATTGCTGAGTGCTGCGTTAAACACTAACCCAACCAACCGACCAACCTACTTGCTCATATCTGTTGAAATGAGCCATAAAATCTATTTCAAAGTTTCAGAGCATTGAAGGCAACTTCAACACATTTATCCAGCAAATTATTTGGGAGACAAGTTACCATCAGCAGTATTGCAGCTAAATCCTGGCAGCCTGTCTAATATTAAATCTTGGAGAGGCAATCCAGCGGTCATTACACCAGCAATAATCCTCCTTAGTCAGTCCTTACAATGAAGTATGTGGGATCCAAGCTGCCCCCATCATCAACATGGAACACTGCAAGGTCTTTTCATTCTTTGTTTGTTTGTTGTTTAACGCCGCAGTACATATCTGTTGCTGCAGAGCTTTGGGCACTTATGATAGTACAGATCTGTTCTGGCAGATTTAAGGGCATTTGTGATACTATAGATCTGTTGTAACAAATGTTATATTGGGATAATGGGATAACACTTTCTTAGTTAAGTACAGATTCTCGTACTTTTGGGGGGTTGAGTCCCGTCCGGGATTTGAACCCACAGTTGTCGGACTTTCATTTTTGTGGAAGCCTCGGTGGCTGAGTGGGTTAGATCGCTGAATTTGTGTGCTGGCGATTAGGTGCCTCACTCTGGCAAGTGTGGGTTCGAATCCTGAACGGGACTCAACCCCCAAAAAGTATGAGAATCTGTACTTTACTAAGAAAGAGTTATCCCAAATATAACATTTGTTACATTTGACCACTTTCTAATTGGCATTGTGTATTCATAGATCTGTTGCAAAGGTTCTGGCTTTTTGTGACTGTACAGATCAGTATTTGTTTGTTTGTTTGTTTATTTATTTGTTTGTTGTTTAATGCTGATTCAGCAATATTCCAGCTATATGATGGCGGTCTGTAAATAATCAAGTGAGAACAGATAATCAAGTGATTGACATGAGCATTGATCCATGCGATTGGGTGACAATGATATGCATCAACCAAGTCACCGAGCCTGACCATTGATCCCGTTAGTCGTCTCTTATGACAAGCGTATGTGTTGCTGAAGACGTATTCTAACCCGGATCTCCACAGGGCTTTTCAAGCTTCATCTCTAGCTGTTCCCATCTGACTATGCATCACTACTTCTGAATAATCTTTTTCAATGTTACTGCATTGGTAACATACACTGGTTCCCTGGCTATATTAATATGACCATGGGGCGGTCGGGTAGCCTAGTGGTTAAAGCGTTCGTTCGTCACACTGAAGACCCGTGTTCGATTCCCGACATGGGTACAATGTGTGAAGCCCATTTCAGGTGTCCCCCCGCCGTGATATTGCTGGAATATTGCTAAAAGAGGCATAAAACCATACTCACTGACTCACTGACTATGACCATGATATAAGAAAGCACAGTATCTATTGAACTTGACAGATCCAACTCACCATGGAACCAATCCTTGCACAGCTCACACTGCAACATAAAACCTGATGCTCCTTTTCGACATATACAGAATTTGGCCTCCCCTTCAGGACAGTGTAGTTTATCCAGGTTCCGGCCTCGCAGGTCACGCATACACTCTACCTCACGCTGCTCCGACACCTTGAAGGCTGCCACCTGCAATAATCCAGTATTGGTTGGGAAAAACCCAAGACAGGCAAGGGTACACAGATTAATCTGTATCAAAGTACTTCTTGAAAGTATAAAGGCCCATTATGTTTTAGCCATGGAGAAAATATAAATACTTTGCAGTGCAGCCAACGGGATATAAATATCACATTACCCATTGGGACAAGGATGAGGATTAAGAAACAGTTTGTGTTAGGCCTTGATGAGAAATTATAATTTAACCATTAACTGAAAATAGACGGTCCGATCTGATGTTTTTCCCCATCATCAAAGAAACAGAGGACAATAGATAATATATAGAACTAGAATGTTTTTTTCCCCGATGCATTAGTTCAAGTTGTTACTATAAATGTGTTGCAAATCCTAAAAATAGTAATAGCAAAAAATGACTAGAACAGATTCTGATTAATGCGTTAATGAAGTATAACTACAGCTGATGTCATGTTGACTCTTTAGAGATAAGACTACTTAACTTGTAACAGCAGTCTAGATGAGATTGTATTGTGCAAGTAGATGTACCAATAATGAACAATCAGTAGCTTTATGCGTGGTAGAAAGACTCTTAAGAATTTCCAAACTGTTTCCATGGAAACAAGAAATTAAAAAACTTAATCTTTAAATTCAAAAATATGAAAAGGCAATAGATGAGCATGTTGTCATTGCACATGTAGAGGTTCATGCAAAAATATTCATTAGTTTGAGAGTTGTGGCTCGGAAATGAAGCATAGGGTTGTCCAAATTATTTCAATGTAAAAAAAAAATAACATTGAAAAAATTCAAAATAGCAAAAAGCACTAGTTAAGCTGATGGGCAAAGCATATGCCAAGTTCCATTGAAATAGGTTATGTTATGCCCTAGAAACTAACCCTACCGTTGTATGTTATTAGTAGAAATAATTTCCATAGAGACAAAAAAAAAATATAAAAAAAAAATTTAAATAGCAAAAGGTTAAGGTTAAGCTGATGGGTATTGCATATGCCTAAAGTACTCACGGAAATGAAAAAACCTGTTTTTTCAACCTCAGATCTTAAATAAATGCAGTTAATATACAAAATATGTAAATTTTCAAACAACTAAATTAGTAGTAATTGTATGCCTTTTTACACGTAAAAGTGTGTAAAAATGTGAATAAAACAGACTATTGTGAAACTGGGCATATCCAGGTGTAAGTAGATCAAGGTGACCTACGACATCTTGACGACAGGTGAGAACTGGTGCAGAATGCCTATAGTCTGTTTCTGCTATGTCAATTTGGACTTAGTTTTATTTTTGAATGTTGAAAGTGCCGACAAATTACCTCCTGTAAAGTACATTTTGTATTGTTCACTGAGATCAAACTAGCGAATCCAGACTAGTACTTTTCAAATGTTTTATTATTTCGTATTAACAGCTACGTAACACTTTGTGTCGATTTTTAAATTGAGAAAAACAGTTTTTTTTCATTTCCGTGAGTACTTTAGTTTTGTTAAAAATCATAGAAGAGTTTTCAAGTTATAGCTCAGGATATGATGGGAACACCAATACATATGCCTCCACAAGCCAACAGTAAACAAACAAAAAACAGTATGTATCCCCTACCTTTGCGGGGAGACATAAGAACCTACTTGCAACTTGACATTATGGATTATCAGTTCCTCAAGAACAAATATTAAAAGACCCTTGTAAAGCTGGGGGTTACAAAAGTAGTACATTCAGGACCGCTAATCAATCATTTTTTGTGCGACAGCTTGATACATATTCTCGAAAAATCAACCTAGTGAATTTAATTTTACACCAAACATGAAAATTTTCATAAACAATACCATACAGTTTGAGGAATACAAAAGAAAAAAAAGAAGATACACAACAAACATACACTACTCTCATCATGTCGATTCACAAACAGTGACACTTCAATCACACAAATGTGCTGACTGTACACGCTGGTAAACTAAATTTGAAAAGTGCAGCAACCCCTAGTTTCCCTGGGTGTCGGAGAAAGCAGGCTACACTACACAGCAATGACAACAAGAGCAGTCACAGACGACCAAGTAAGCCACACAATGGACTCACAATGGTTGCTGGGTCTCTGGTTTCTTCTACCTTGATGTCTATGGTGTTGTTGTTCTCGCTCTCGCGCCGATCTCGCTCCCCTTCTCGCAGCTTCTTCTTCTTGTTCTTCCCACTCGTGTACATGCCGATGTCCTGTCGCGGGGACAGCACCTGCAGCAGACAGTAGAGTTGTAGGGCTTTTGTGATAGTACAGACATGTTGATACCGATATTTGGGCTTTTGTGATAGTACAGACATGTTGCTGCCGATATTTGGGCTTTTGTGATAGTAGACATGTTGCTGCAGATATTTGGGCTTTTGTGATAGTAGACATGATGCTGCCGATATTTGGGCTTTTGTGATAGTTCAGACATGTTACTGCAGATATTTGAGCTTTTGTGATAGTACAGACATGTTGCTGCCGATGTTTGGGCTTTTGTGATAGTACAGACATGTTGCTGCCGATATTTGGGCTTTTGTGATAGTACAGACATGTTGCTGCAGATATTTGGGCTTTTGTGATAGTACAGACATGTTGCTGCAGATATTTGGGCTTTTGGGATAGTACAGACATGTTGCTGCAGATATTTGGGCTTTTGGGATAGTACAGACATGTTGCTGCAGATATTTGGGCTTTTGTGATAGTACAGACATGTTGCTGCAGATATTTGGGCTTTTGTGATAGTACAGACATGTTGCTGCAGATATTTGGGCTTTTGTGATAGTTAGACATGTTGCTGCAGATATTTGGGCTTTTGTGATAGTACAGACATGTTGCTGCAGATATTTGGGCTTTTGTGATAGTACAGACATGTTGCTGCAGATATTTGGGCTTTTGGGATAGTACAGACATGTTGCTGCAGATATTTGAGCTTTTGTGATAGTACAAATCTGTTGTTGCAGAGCTTTGGGCATTTATGACAGTACAGATCTGTTCTTGCAGAGCTAGGGCATTTGCAGGGATAATTCTAGCCTTGTGCTTTTAGCCCCTAAACTTTAAAAAAAGTCCCACATTTTTAAATACAGTTGGTCATTTTAACATTGTGTTGTATGGGCGTACCTCTGGAACATTTTCAAATAAAGGCCACATGTCCGAAAATTCCTAGAGTGAACCCTGCATTTGTGATACTATATATCTATTGTTGTAAAGTTTCAAGCTTTTGTGACAGTACAGATGAGAAATTGAAGAGCGATAAATTGATTTGAAACAAAGTTGTTGAGTGCAATTGTTCTATGTCCCAGTCAGCACTATTCCAGCTATATGACGGCGCCCTGCAATGATGAGTGAGTGAGTGAGTATGGTTTAACGCCGCTTTTAGCAATATTCCAGCAATATCACGGCGGGGGACACCAGAAATGGCCTTCACACATTGTACCCATGTCGGGAATCGAACCCGGGTCTTCGGCGTGACGATCGAACGCTCTATACACTAGGCTACCCGACCGCACCTGTTAATGATGAAGTCTAGGTCATGCAAGCCAGTGGTTGATAGCGTAAGCAAGGAGCCAGACTATCTGGGCAAGATGACATCAACTTGGTGATCATAGCAAGGGATACCAGGCCCCACTTGCACAAAGTGATCTCAGCGCTAAGATCATCTTAACTCCCATACTTTAACATAGGCTTACAATAGTCTTAGCGCTAAGGTTGTTTTGTGCAAGTGGGCCCAGGAGTGGGCTTCATGTAAAATGCTTGCTCATAATGAGACTTAGTTACCCCACCTCCATGTCATGATGAACAAGTGAATGGGTGTTGCTTTATGCATCAACACTATGACTGCTTTATCACCGAGGCCACTAAGTACATTTTTCGAACAAGTTGCCATCAGGGTTTCCCCTTGTCTATTTCTAGGTTAAATATCCATTTGTAGCGACTTCGTCTCGAAATAATAAAAAAAAGAGAGAGAAAATTGAGATGGAAGTTTGTGTGAATGACATACAGATCTAACTTACTTCAGAGATGACATCTCTGCAGTGAACATGATGTTGAAAGAATTAAAACCAAATAAAGCGAACGCTTTAACCACAAGGCTACCCGACCGCCCCTAATAATACAGTGGCGGATAATACAATGCTTTAACCACAAGGCTTTCCCAACGCCTAAACTACTACTCTCTATATGGACACATTGCAAGAAAAACCCGGACTGCGTTACCTCTAACAAGGAGTAGGTGGAGTTCTTCTTGAGGAAGGTTCTGGCTGTCCTCTCCCGCCACGACTTAGCTGCAGCCACCTGTGACTCCACTTGAGGCAGAGAGTCCAGTCTCACAGGGATTGGGCGGCCTTTGTTCACAAAGTTCTCCAAGATGTCCAGGTAGGGATAGGAATCACCATTCTGGGAAGGAAGATCATGTTGGGTTTTCACCAATGCTACTTTACCAAGAGTCACAGAATCTTTGTTTCTTTTCTGTGTCAGAGTGTCTCTTTCTGAGACTCACATACAGCTAACATTGTCAAGTGAATTCATCTTGTAGCTCTTTTTATTTGGGACAGATTTTTAAGTTAATAGTTTCAGAAGAAAGACTATGAAATACAGTTCATAAAAATTATGGAGAAACTGACCAATAACGATTTTAGAATTATAATCAACTGTAGTATGTGTTGCACGACTTGATATTTTCATGTAAATGTCTTATAACTGAATTTTGATGATTTATCAAATTTGATAAATTTGTCAACTATTCATGGTATATTTTTTCGGGAAACACATTCTATTTCCTCATAATACTGACATATTGTTCACCATGAAACTTGATGTGTGTTTATCATGTTTATACATAACAAGCCTCAAATCAGAATTTTCTTTATAGTCATCTATATCAAATCGTTTCAATAATACTGCACTGGGGATGTAAAAACCCACAAAGTATCATGTGCAGAAACATCATCTTGTCAACTACCTCCCTGCTGCTGCAGACTAACCTGGATGGCCTCAACCTTGACGGTCCACTCTTTGGCCTTCCTCACAGCTTCCTTGAGAGCGCACACATTGGGCAGGTAGGCTGGTATCGACTTGGCTTCACTGATGATAGCCTCTAGCGTGGTCATCACGTGTCTTGGTCTACAATACAGTGGTACTCATTTAGCCATCAGGACCGAGACATCCAGGGATGCAAATTGGCACTCGCCTGTTAGCATGGGTCAAGTTTGTCTCAAAAAGCATCCCAAGGGATAGTTGAATTTCTGGATTTTTAGGGGTGTTATCACTATTCAGACTTGTTAACTGCTTAGGTTAAGTTACATTCCTGAGTCATCATATATATATGTCATGTTAAACATACAATAAAATCGTCATTTGTCCCAAAGACCTGTCTTTAGTGAGGTGAGGTGAAATGGGGTTTAACGTCGCGTCCAAGATTATTTCATTTATATAGCAACGTCCATGCGCGTGTATATGTCTTTGACAGATTACTGTTGAGAATGTATAAATGAGGTACACAACATCATCAAATTTTTATTTGGAAATTTCTAATCTTCAATATGGAACATACCATCTGGACTATCAGATCCAGCTGTATTACTGCACAGTATGGTTAGGGTTTATATGTTGTATAATGCTGCACTCAGCTGTATTCCAGCTACATGACGGCAGCCTGTAAACACCTAGCAGGGTACAATGACTGACGTGCAACCAATCAAATCATAGCTATGTAAATCATTTAATTATGAAAGTTACTCTGCCGTGGAGTTAAAACTGAATCAGTGATAGTGATGTGGAGATAGAATGTATATACAACATTTTATATTGTATAAGGGTCAAAATTACTAGCGGATGACATAATAACAATAAATCGTTTTCATGTTCAGTTTATTTCTTTCCAGTTGCTTTTCAGTAGGAGCGGCGGGCCCATGAAACGGAAAAAAAAATGTGTGGCCTTATAAATAATACAGTGTACTGTATAGTGTATAAACTGTAAATCGAGAAATTAATTTGTCTCCAAAAGAATGCGACCACTGGACCAAAGCCAAAAATGCGACTCAATATGAATGCAACACCCCCTCCTCTCAAGCATTAGTGGATTTCTATCTAAAGATGTCCTCAATCAGGTTTAGAATCCTCACTTTAATCCAACCTTACATTAATCCAATCACACACCAAGTAGCACGGCTTATTAGGGCTGAGTAAAGTTCTTCCGCAAAAACAATACATGCGCGCTGGCTCATGTCGGCCTTTGACGCAGTCGCAAAGAACAAAGGGTGGCGTCTGTCTGGACTTGCATGTGTGATCAGTGATGACATAAGTGAGTAGAAGTCTTGTCTTGACCCCAGCAGTGACAATTCACAGGATGTAATTAGTGTTTGAATGACTTTGTTTATATACTTTATATACAAGTGCTGCTCAATAGACAGTGGTGTGGAATACATCCTGTCTAAGTTGATATTTTTGCTATCCAAAATGTCTTATTGTTGATATAAATACGATGTTTAAAAATGTGAGCAAAGACCACTCGCATTTTACGCAATTAATTCACGCTCGCGTTAATTTCAAGATTTACAGTAATGTCGTGTCATAACGTCTAAGGCTGTATGTATGCTCCAAAAGTGAGGGGTACCTGGCCTGCAGACAGATCCTGGCCTTCTCCTCCCATCTCTCACTGACAGTCAGCAGCTCCTGCAGGTCGGCCATGGCCCGTTCTACAGCCGAGTGGGGGGCCAGGCTCACCCCAGACTCCATCAACTTCCTCATCACCTCCAGTGTAACGTTGGGCGGGTCCTTCAGCGTGTTCCTCACCTCGTCCAGCCATTTGGCTTGCTGTAATACCTGCACACAGCATGTCATGACACTGTAGCCAGCAGAGCAAGTGGCAATATAGCAGCAATGACATTAAATACTGAAGGAAACGTTTATTAAAACAAGCAAAAAAAAGAACAAATCCACAATTCATTTAACTATAATTTCGTGAGAAGACGCTAAGCTGGATATGAATGTTTCATTATTACTGATAAACAGAGATGTGTTGTTGTCACATTTGTGAAAAGTGGGTGCCACACAGGCTGCTGATGATTCAACTATTTTGGACAGGTGAGGTGAGGTGAAATTGGGTTTAATGTCGTGTCCAAGATTATTGCACTTGTATAGCGCGTGTGTGTGTGTGTGTGTGCGTGTGCATGTGCTAGTCCGGACTGATGCCGATTTATAGTGCTAGCTCACTGAGATACCATGCTGCAGTTTAACATGAATACCCCACTCAGACACAGTATACTGACTCCGAGCTGACCAGTCCTTGTTTTAGCCCCTTAATGCCGAGCGCCAGACAGGGTAACAACAAGTACCATTTCTTAACGGCTTTTGGTATGGCACGGCCGGTGGACGTTTGGACAGGTAATGTGCCTATTTATGCAGTTGGGTAACATACACAGCTAATGGCAGCATCACCATCACCACTGCAAAAACTCATTCTATTCATTGGGGTCACAATACGATAACTGAGCACAACTGGTTACTGAGAAATTCAAAAGATTAAAATTCAAAAGTTATCACGTCTAACCATAGCTACTTACCTGTTTGAGTTTGGGTATTTCTGGGAGATCAACATCAAGCACAATTCCAACTTCGATAAGTTTTTCTAATTTCTCCGAATCTGGAGTTTCAGCATCTAAAGCATCTTTGGCTTCAGTCTGAAATTTGACCACCTTGTCAAGCAGTTCCTGTAAGATATAAGATAAATGTCTGATGTTAACCTGATGAAACACACAAGCATGGGTATGATGTTATTAAACCAATAATCATAGTCAGGTCAAATCATTGGTGCTTCTGACAAACCTAAGAGACGTTTTGTTTGTTTGTTGTTTAATGCCACACTCAGCACTATTGCAGCTATATGACGGCGGTCTGTAAATATTCAAGTCTGGACCAGACAATCCAGTGATTGAAATCACCAGCATCGATCCACGTAATTGGGATACGATGACATGCATCAACCAAGTCAGCAAGCCTGACCACCCAATCCCGTTTGTCGCCTGTTACGGCAAGCTTAGTCGCCTTTTAAAGCGAGAATGTGTTGGTGAAGACCTATTCTAACCCAGATTTTCACAGGTGTAAACCTAAGAGACGCAACTCGGCATAGCTGCTTGCAGCCTTCTGTGGCAGAACACTTCATACATATTGATGTGTATCAGACAAATTTAATTAAAATATATTTTGCAACATTACAAATCAAAGTCAATCAGAATGGAGGTGCGGCTATGACCATTCAACTTGATGTGGATGTCCCTGTAATTGGGAGGACTAAAACCTCACTGGTTCGAAAGCTAAGATTTTCTCAAAGGTATTCATTCTCTTAGAGCTAAATAATATACACCCTGTCAAATCAACAGCTTTATTGACTTCTGAAAATTGAAACTGTCTGAACCATTTGCACGACACACAGAGAAATGAGAAAGTGTGACAGTACTGACCTTGACAAGCTTGGCCTCCAAGATCACACATGGTAGACTGATGACCTGTTCATGAAAGATGTTGAGTTCCTCAAGGTTTAACTTAGCTATGTATTTTCCCTCGAGGCTCTGGCGATTCCTGAAATAATAATTAATTGGTGTGTTTGTCACAATAAGTTAACAAAAAGAATTCGCTTTCTGTACAAATTACATTATGAATTCTTACAACTGAACTGCTGACTATCATTATTGACGACCCAAAGTGAGTGAGTGAGTATTGTTTTACGCCGCTTTTAGCAATATTCCAGCAATATCACGGCGGGGGACACCAGAAATGGGCTACACACATTTTACCCATATCGGGAATCGAACCCGGGTCTTCGGCGTGATAAGCCAACGCTTTAACCACTACGCTACCCGACCGCCCCACAGACGACCCAGAACTAGGGGAGATAATGCTAGTGACCTTGGTTGAGTTACCTTGTTCTCACTTTCTTGCTGACCAACTGGTTGGCAACATTGGCACACTTTTCTGCTTCATTCACAGCACTGGTGAGCTGTTGAAACAACTCGTTGTCGGGAAACTTTTTCTCTTCTGCCTCGGTAACTAAATCCTTCAGCTCTTGTAAATCTGTAAGAAGAGAAAACTCATCTTCCAAATACTTTCCCATCACAACAAACTCAACTACATCATCACTTGGAGCTAGAATGTGTTTACACTTTGCTCATTTTCATAATCAATCTCATTAAAATCAGATCTTAGTTCTCTCTATCGCTAAACAAAGATCTGAGGACATCCCATTATGGGTCACGTCAGAACAAACTTTTATCCAACCAATCAAAGCGTTGCTTACCAGATCATAAAAGTGACAGTCGGAATGTGTTTTCAAATCAAGCAACTTCGAAAACGTTAACACGGGGTATTCCAAACGGAAGTTATGGCCCGTACGACTGAGTCTGTCAAAATTATCGTCTATCTCTCGCTTCCATTGGACAGACATTAGAACGGAGGAGGCGTTGCACAGTACGTGGGAAGTACTGCCATACAATCTCAGCCATATATTAGACATTCCGGAATGTTCGTTTGTTCAGTTTTCCAAATTTTAATTGAGTACTGTGTCAACTTATTTTTCAAGTGAAGTCTGAAATGGAAGTCGCCAGGTTAAAACGAGTACCGTAAAGCTCAAGAAAGCTGCTTTTTAATTGGCTGATGTTTGTCATTTCAGTGGTCGGTCAAAGTTCGCCAAAGGTTGTTCTGATGTGACCCGTAATGTCCTTAGATCTTTGTTTAGCGGCAGTGAGAACTTAGATCTGATTTAAAGGAGATTGTTTCATAATTTACTTTTCAACTGAAAAACTAATAATTGTGGACAAAAATTGCTGAAAGGAAGTATTACATTGTGACCTGAATAGCAAATGAATTTGTCTTGTGCAGCAATATTCCAGTCTGAGCTGGGTAAACCAGTGGCTGAATGCATGTTTGTCTGTCTGTTGTTTAACGCTGCACTCAGCATATTTCAGCTATATGGTCATGATATGCCCATGTTACGTTAAATATTAACTCACTCACTCACTCCAGCTATATGACAGCGGTCTGTTAATATTCGAGTCTGGACCAGACAATCCAGTGATTGACATCATGAGCATCAATCTACCTAATTGGGACACGATGACATACATCGTCAGCGAGCCTGACCCCCTGATCCCGCTAGTCGCCTCTGATGACAAGCATAGTTGCCTCTTACAGCAAACATGGGTTGAAGACCTATTCTCTACCTGGATCGTCACGGGTGGGCTGAATGCATGAGCAACAACTCACACTGTTGAGATGTAGACACAATCAGCCCAGTCACATACTGTAACCACTGACCCTGTCACAGATGGAAAGCACTGGCAACTGGGGATGCGTTCTAGGCTGGTATTATGGAGTTACGTTTTGTCTGGACTAACGAGTCTATGCTTAGTTCAATCCAAATCCGGTTCGTAAACTGTCGTGCAGATTTCTATCGATTGTAGGGTTTGCAAAGCATGTGCATCGCCAATTCGTCGTCAGCAGATATTTTCCAAATCCTTTCATATTATTAATCAAGGTGCTCACGTGATTTGATGCTTTTCGCGATGTAAGACCCGTTTTATCACAATATAGATCTTGATTATCGATCAGATCGTCCTGACTGGGCGCCACCATTTTGTGTGAAGCAAACGCAAGTGATACGAGAGGAGGAATCTGATTGGTCCATAGGAGAGGCTTAGAAGGGACATAACTGGTAATAACCACTGGTGGCGCAACGATCGAGCCCAGTAATTCCAGGCTAGTTCGGCAAGGGTGGAAACTGGACTTTTAAAGCCAGTTAACTCCCTTGCCTCAGGAAGATGGCTGTTGACTGTTGACAGCTATTGGCTTTGCTCCTCAAGTTACTCCCAGAGGGAGAAATGGCTGTTGGTTTGTCTCTCCAATGTTACCTACCTAATTTATCCTCCTGTGGCGCATCCAGTGCAGCCTTGACCTTCACATTCCAGTTATCGAAGGACTCGGCCCTCATCTTGAGCTTGTGTAGCATGGACGGCAGTTCGTCAAGAGTGTAGCGGTAGCGGAGGCATAGCTGAGTTGTGTCACAGGTGCATATGTGTTCTGTGTGGTACAGGCAGACCACCTTGTCTGAAAGCACAACAATAAATGCATATTATTGGAAGAAAAACATCCACCCCACTCAAGACACATAATACTGACCAGTGATAGAAACTAACAGTTTTAACCCACTAGTCCTTCTAATGATAACATATAGCAAAGCCCTTAATAAGGGCATATTTCTACTGGTCCTCATGACACATTAACTATTGGACAGTTTGGCAAGGACTACAGGACTAGTGCCAGTTTCTAATGCTGTTGTAGCCCAGACAACCAGTCCTTGTTTGATCCCCTTAACGCTGAGTGAAAGACAGGGGAACAACAAGTACCATCTGTTAACATGTTATGAATGAGTCTGGGGATCAAACCAATGGCTTTCCACTCTCAGGGCAGACGCTCTACCCACTACACCACAGAGAAGGTCTTACGGAGTCATCAGTAAATACTTTGATGCTAATACAATCAATAGACTAATCTGGGGATCAAACCACTGACTTTCCACTCTCAGGGCAGACGCTCTACCCACTACCCCACAGAGAAGGTTTTACGGAGTCATCAGTAAATACTTTGCTGCTTATACAATCAATAGACTAATCTGGGGACATTGTGTTTCTTTACATCAAATTGGGCAGAAAATGTGACAACTGATTTAAGAAGATAAAACCATTCAGTAGAGGGGAAATATTTTTGAACAAGGGGACTTGAATTGATGAGATAATGCCTTAATCATCATTATACAGCATTAGAAATTGGCACTAGTCCTATGGTCCTTGCCAAAGTGCCTAATAGTTAAAGGTATCCTAAGGGCTAGTAGAAATTTGTCATTTTAAGGGTTTTGCTATATGTTATCATTATAAGGGCTAGTGGACTAAAACTGTTAGCTTCTATCGCTGTAATAATAATGATAATAATAATGATGATGATAATAATAATGATGATGATGATGATAATAATAATAACAAAAACAATAACGATGATGAATGATGATGATGATGCTTGTACTAACATTATCAACCCGGTCAATAGATAAGTGTTCATCAAATGTTTTTCATTCTCACTTCCCTGGGGAGTATACAACCCACACTACCTTGACAGTCACATTACCATCTCATCTTACTGGTAGCCCATTCACTGCTGGGTGAACAGAGGAGTATTTCGAAACAAGTCACTTGCCTACGGAGACACCACATGTGCTTCAGCGCCGGGCAGGACCAAAGGACTAGCAACCCTAGTAAAGCTCCAGGACATGGCCACCCATCCAACTACTCTCCGCAACTAATGCTGCTGAACTTCACCTGATTTGTGACCTGTGACCTGTGTACACTGAGTACAGGTCAACAGGCCACCAACGTAATCACTAGCCTAGTCGCATATCCCAATATTATCAGGAATCTCACAGTCATGCACAAGACAATAGAGTTCCCAGAGTATCAGGATTAGATTGAACGAGTGTAGGTTCTTACTTGGACTACAGGGGCAGGTGATCCCGGACAGGAAACATGTTGTCTTGCAGTAGTAACACTGGCGCTCGTCATCCGGGAGCAGCTCGAACGCTTCTCTCTCAGCTTCAACAACACCCTGCAACACACAGAAACACACTAACTACATGGTATGTCGAACAGGAAAAACTACTTAATTTGACGAGGCTTAGTAATTTATGCCAGTTTTAACAATGGAACCAGAAAATGGGTGTATCATTTTTGCAAGCCCCCTTTTGAGATATACAAACTAACTGATACAGCCATTACAAACAACAAAAGATGCAAAATTATCACTGAATAAAAGGGAAAACTGAAATGTAGTCATCTCTGAACTTCTGTGTCCATCAATTTGCTGTATTTAGAACCAACTACCTGGCACAGGATCACAGTGATTAACCAACTACCTGGCACGGGCCAGAAGTGATAAACCAACTACCTGGCACAGGATCACAGTGATTAACCAACTACCTGGCACAGCCCTGCAGTGATAAACCCACATGGCACAGCTCAGCAGTAATAAACCAACTACCTGGCAAAGCCCAGCAGTGATAAACCAACTAACTGGCACAGCTCAGCAGTGATAAACCCACTAACTGGCACAGCTCAGCAGTGATAAACCCACTAACTGGCGAAGCCCAGCAGTGATAAACCCACTAACTGGCACAGCTCAGTAGTGATAAACCAACTAACTGGCACAGCCCTGCAGTGATAAACCCTTTAACTGGCACAGCCCAGCAGTGACAAACCAACTAACTGGCACAGGATCACAGTGCCAAACCAACTACCTGGCACAGCCCAACAGTGACAAACCAACTAACTGGCACAGGATCACAGTGACAAACCAACTAACTGGCACAGCCCAGAAGTGACAAACCAACTACCTGTCACAGGATCACAGTGATAAACCCACTACCAGGCACAGCCCAGCAGTGATAAACCTACTAAGTGGCACAGCTCAGCAGTGATAAACCCACTAAGTGGCACAGCTCAGCAGTGATAAACCCACTAACTGGCACTGCTCAGCAGTGATAAACCAACTAACTGGCACATCCCTGCAGTGATAAACCCACAAACTGGCACAGCCCAGCAGTGACAAACCAACTACCGGGCACAGGATCACAGTGACAAACCAACTACCAGGCACTGCTCAACAGTGACAAACCAACTACCTGACACAGGATCACAGTAACAAACCAACTACCAGGCACAGGATCACAGTGATAAACCAACTACCTGGCACAGCTCAGCAGTGACAAACCAACTACCTGGCACAGGATCACAGTGACAAACCAACTACCAGGCACAGGATCACAGTGACAAACCAACTACCAGGCACAGCCCAGCAGTGACAAACCCACTACCAGGCACAGCTCAGCAGTGATAAACCAACTAACTGGCACAGCCCAGCAGTGACAAACCAACTACCAGGCACAGCCCAGCAGTGACAAACCAACTACCAGGCACAGCCCAACAGTGACAAACCAACTACCAGGCACAGCCCAGCAGTGACAAACCAACTACCTGGCACAGCCCAACAGTGACAAACCAACTAACTGGCACAGGATCACAGTGACAAACCAACTACCTGGCACAGCCCAGCAGTGACAAACCAACTAACCCAACAGTGGTGGGTACAACCAAGATGACACTTACCATATCCAACAACTTCTTCCTCAGCTGTTTCTCCTCCTCCACAATGGCCAGCATGTCCTGATGTGTGCAGGCTGCCAGATTGAGATCCAGACTGTCAGGATCTGCAGCCATCTTACAGATCAACTCCTCATGGGAGAACACACACTGACGGTGAAGGCTACGGTAGTTGTCAATGCATAGACGGCCCATGCCCAGCTGAAGAAAAGATCATACAATTTAAATATGTAGTGCGTGAGTGAGTGAGTTTGGTTTAACTCTTTGAACACCATGTCAGTAATGTCAGATTCAAATCCACAATTTTCACAAGGCAAAGGGAAGCACCTCTGCACAGTGAATTGTGGCACCTTCAATGATTGGGCTACCAGTGCCCATGAGTAGTTTGTTCGTTAGCTTGTTGTTTAACACAGCACTCAGCATTATTCCAGCTATATGACTACAGTCCGTAAATAATCGAGTCTGGATCAGACTATCCAGTGATTGGTCTGGAGCAGACAAACCACAGACAAACCGAGCACAATGAGTTGCAATCAACCATGTCACCACACCTGACCATATCCTAACTTTTGAAACAGAATGTCCATGCCTCTAGCTGGCTTAAATGAAGTGATATACATGGACCTGCTTATTAAGAACTTACCCAGTCAGCAGGACAGAAGTTGACAGCCTCAGCGAAGTTGTATCCCTGGTTGAAGCCTGCATGGTAGGCTCTAGGGAAGGTCACCACAAACTCACCCGCATGCTGGTTTGTACGGACAATCTACATAGGACAAATAGAAGTATTAGGCAATGTATCCACATGATAATGCTTCATTGACTAGTGCAGATCAGCAAATACAAGGACAAATCAACATGAGTGAGTGAGTATGGTTTTACGCCTCTTTTAGCAATATTCCAGCAATATCGCGGCGGGGGACACCAGAAATGGGCTTCACACATTGTACCCACGTCGGAATCGAACCTGGGTCTTCAGCGTGACGAGCGAACGCTTTAACCACTAGGCTACCCGACCGCCCCTAAATCAACATGACTAGGTCACTCTTCAAAGAAATTGAGAATGGGATATTAGCAGTAACATTACAGGAAGAACACCTGTTTCCATGGAACATCAATTAAAGCAAGGCCATTTGAACAAGATGTTGGCAGTGGGTTTGGTTGGCCTACCCTTGAACAGTATTCCAGTTTATCAGGGTGTATTAGTTGATATGGAGGCTGTTCTAGTACTTTGACGATCTGACCTGTTGCCAACACATTATTATTTGTACAATTTTTACATAGATCTGAGCAAAATGAAAACATACTGGCACGCCCTTTGCCATCAGCAGATTTGGGTTCATGATGGTGGTCAGCTGATGAAGCAGGTCTGGAGCCTGCTCAAACAGCTCTGGAGCCATCTGCATCATGGCTTTCTCGAAGATGTCAGCCGATTCCCCAGGGACCCCATACCATGTCTTGGGTTCTCCCCTAAATAAGACAGATTTATTTAGAAAACTTGTCACATCAAATCACACAACAGTCTATCATTGTTGACATCATATGTAATAAGTCACATAACAGATTCCTTATTTGTTTGTTGTTTAACGCCGAAATTGACAATATTCCAGCTATGACATCTATCTTATTATCTCTAATAAGCGCCCAGGGCAAGATTTGCAAATGTATTGGCTAGTGAACAATCCCAATTAGCACCCCTTCCAATTGATCAATGTACACAAGACTTTTTTATTAGCGTATAATTCGCACTCATGTGTTATATGTTATATGGTCAATTAAATACTGGAAAATATATCTGTCGTGTATAATACACGCACATTCTTCTTTTAGATCATTTCAGGCTGTCAGCATGAACCACGAAATTTACGATCTTTCAACTCTGTCATTTTTTCACCAAATTTTGTTTCTAACAAGAGCCCCCTATTTCTAATTTTGAGAGCGCTTGGGTGCTTATTGGGTCGTTTACGGTAAATACTACACAGGTAAATAGTGCTGTGAACATGGCTGTTTCCTGTACACAGATGTGACTCACCAATGCAGGTAGTTGATGGAGTAGCTCCAGTGGTCCTCATTGTGCCAGCAGAAGCTGGAGAAACACATGCCAACATAACACCAAGGGATCTGAAAACAGAAATGGAAGCATGAAACTGCTCTAAATGCGATGAAACAAGTGTTTTAGTGAAGTTCAAATGCCGATAAACAGTATTTCAATTAGTGAGTGAGTGAGTGAGTGAGTTGGGTTTAACGCCTTTCAACATTATTCCAGTCATATCGAGGCATGATGCTGAAGTGATGCAGGTTTTAGACGTTTACCACCTTGGTGAAACCCACGAGCACGGGAATGGTGCTCACAAACCTAGAAACATAATTGGAGCGAACCGGGATTCGAACCCACAATTATAGGTTTCTGGCATGACCAAGGGACGCAACTTAGACGTAGACGACTGGGCCAAGCCGTGCCCCCAGTATTTCAATGAAGGGAAGCAAGTTCAAAGTAGGACATGTTGTTTGTTTCTTGTATAACACTGCACTCAGCAATATTCCAGGCACATTTGATATACAACTCTGGACCAGACAATCCAGTATTTGATATTATGAGCAATGATCCAAGCTGTCAGGGTATGATGACACACAATCAACCAAGTCACGGAGTCTGACCACCCTACATTTGGTTGCCTCTTGTGACCAGCATAGGTTGCTGGGGACCTATTCTAACCCAGAATCCCCAAGGGGAGACAAGCAATAGGTTGCTGGGGACCTATTCTAACCCAGAATCCCCATGGGGAGACAAGCAATAGGTTGCTGGGGACCTATTCTAACCCAGAATCCCCATGGGGAGACAAGAAATAGGTTGCTGGGGACCTATTCTAACCCAGAATCCCCATGGGGAGACAAGCAATAGGTTGCTGGGGACCTATTCTAACCTGGAATCCCCATGGGGAGACAAGCAATAGGTTGCTGGAAACCTATTCTAACCCAGCATCCCCATGGGGAGACAAGAAATAGGTTGCTTGGGACCTATTCTAACCCAGAATCCCCATGGGGAGACAAGAAATAGGTTGCTTGGGACCTATTCTAACCCAGCATCCCCATGGGGAGACAAGCAATAGGTTGCTTGGGACCTATTCTAACCTGGAATCCCCATGGGGAGACAAGCAATAGGTTGCTGGAAACCTATTCTAACCCAGCATCCCCATGGGGAGACAAGCAATAGGTTGCTTGGGACCTATTCTAACCCAGAATCCCCATGGGGAGACAAGAAATAGGTTGCTTGGGACCTATTCTAACCCAGCATCCCCATGGGGAGACAAGCAATAGGTTGCTTGGGACCTATTCTAACCTGGACTCCCCATGGGGAGACAAGAAATAGGTTGCTGGGGACCTATTCTAACCCAGCATCCCCATGGGGAGACAAGCAATAGGTTGCTGGGGACATATTCTAACCTGGACTCCCCATGGGGAGACAAGCAATAGGTTGCTGGGGACCTATTCTAACCCAGAATCCCCATGGGGAGACAAGCAATAGGTTGCTGGGGACCTATTCTAACCTGGAATCCCCATGGGGAGACAAGAAATAGGTTGCTTGGGACCTATTCTAACCCAGCATCCCCATGGGGAGACAAGCAATAGGTTGCTTGGGACCTATTCTAACCTGGACTCCCCATGGGGAGACAAGAAATAGGTTGCTGGGGACCTATTCTAACCCAGCATCCCCATGGGGAGACAAGCAATAGGTTGCTTGGGACCTATTCTAACCTGGACTCCCCATGGGGAGACAAGAAATAGGTTGCTGGGGACATATTCTAACCTGGAATCCCCATGGGGAGACAAGCAATAGGTTGCTTGGGACCTATTCTAACCTGGACTCCCCATGGGGAGGCAAGAAATAGGTTGCTGATCCCCATGGGGAGACAAGCAATAGGTTGCTGGGGACCTATTCTAACCTGGAATCCCCATGGGGAGACAAGCAATAGGTTGCTGGGGACATATTCTAACCTGGAATCCCCATGGGGAGACAAGAAATAATTTACTGGGGACCTATTCTAACCCAGCATCCCCATGGGGAGACAAGCAATAGGTTGCTTGGGATCTATACTAACCCAGCATCCCCATGGGGAGACAAGCAATAGGTTGCTTGGGACCTATTCTAACCTGGACTCCCCATGGGGTGACAAGAAATAGGTTGCTTGGGACCTATACTAACCCAGCATCCCCATGGGGAGACAAGCAATAGGTTGCTGGGGACCTATTCTAACCTGGACTCCCCATGGGGAGACAAGAAATAGGTTGCTTGGGATCTATACTAACCCAGCATCCCCATGGGGAGACAAGCAATAGGTTGCTGGGGACCTATTCTAACCTGGAATCCCCATGGGGAGACAAGCAATAGGTTGCTGGGGACCTATTCTAACCTGGAATCCCCACAGGGAGACAAGCAATAGGTTGCTTGGGACCTATTCTACCCCAGAATCCCCATGGGGAGACAAGAAATAGGTTGCTGGGGACCTATTCTAACCTGGAATCCCCATGGGGAGACAAGCAATAGGTTGCTTGGGACCTATTCTACCCCAGAATCCCCATGGGGAGACAAGCAATAGGTTGCTTGGGACCTATTCTAACCCAGCATCCCCATGGGGAGACAAGCAATAGGTTGCTAAGGACCTATTCTAACCCAGCATCCCCATGGGGAGACAAGCAATAGGTTGCTGGGGACCTATTCTAACACAGCATCCCCATGGGGAGACAAGCAATAGGTTGCTGGGGACCTATTCTAACCCAGCATCTCCATGGGGAGACAAGCAATAGGTTGCTGGGGACATGTACTAACCCAGCATCCCCATGGGGAGACAAGCAATAGGTTGTTGGGAACCTATACTAACCCAGCATCCCCATGGGAGGATATCACTGATGGCACATCTTTGCATCCAGAAGTAATGAACACAATATGTTCCAAAGAAGTGATAGATGCTTCATCGACACATTGCTATGCTGACTGGCTGTTTGTACATCTTACCTTCATCCCTGAGATGTCAGCATTGATATGGCAAAGCACGGACTGTTCTAGAACCGGCAAGTTGTTGAGATTCCAGCCTGAGTTTACATACTCCTGTAACAAAGTTCACATGACCAGAACTTTCATCACACAATACAACCTGAAGCACATACACCAGTTACCACCGTTTCTTTAACTTATTTCATTTACCTAATATTTTCCCTTGACCATGTCTATTATTTCAGAACAGTGAATTACAAATGCCTAACTGAGGCTAAAAAAAGTATAATAGTCCCGGTTCTCAGGCACCTCCAAAGTTCGACGCACGATTCAGTTTTCTTTCCATTTTAAAAAACAAATAAGAAATCCCTAAATATTCCAAGCCCAAGAGTATTCAAATACAATTCAAGTATTTTACTAATCAAGGAATACATTTATGCAGGGAGGCCTTTTCCCAGGTTGATTGAACACAATTGTTTATTTGGTTACATACTAGTTTGAACACAAAAGAAAGAAAGAAAAGACACCACCCACTCGCACTATAGTTTACAAAAACATTGCCAGAGAACCAATTGTTTTATTTTTTAAGGCATACGTATGGATATTTTACCTCATCCTCGGGACACATGACATCGGTCTTCTGTGTAGGGAAGCCACTGCCCATCTCAGAGGCATGGATGTCCGCTCCATACTGTACAGACACATCTTCCTCGATACAGCTGACCAGTCGCCAGAACTCCTTCTCAACAACAGCACAGGGAACCATCTGTCACCGAAACAGGAGCCATGAAATCACAGGATCTTGGAAGTAGAAGGTCTTGCTTCTTAAGGACCGACCATTAAAAATTGGGCGCCTGCTTCAAGATATACAAATGTTTTCTCTGACCCAAACAATTTTCATTTTTTTCTATAACACATTTTCTCGGACATCCAGCCTTGCAAAGAGGCACATCATTTTTTTCAAGTATTTTCGTGAATCAGATTTTTTGTTTTCCCCAAACAGTCCTAGTCCCTATCAGGGTACAATGATACATAATCAACCATGTCACTGAGCCTGGCCACCAGGTCCATTTAGTCACCCCTTATGACAAGAAAGAGAAAATTGCCAAGACTGTAAAAGTCAGTGTTGGGGGGCTGAAGCAGTGGTTGTTTTCTATGTTGGCCTTGATAGGCTGAGGGGTAACTGTCACACTCGTCAAACTGGGCAAATGTCTGGCCTGCTGGAACTTGCTTTGGTATTTTCACAATATCAAGTGTGAGATGCTTGGACTATCCCACCTACAGCCTCGTCTAATGTTGCTCGAACAATTTCTCTTCCAGTTATATCATATGGGAGGAAAGCCAAGAGTGAAGCAGGTCTTAGACGTTTACCACTTTGGTTAAAAAAAGCCACGAGCATAGGTGTTGTGCTGACAAACCTAGAAACAAAATAGGGGCGATTCGAACCCATGATCATTGGTTTCTGGCGTGCCCAAGGGATGCAACTCTGCATAGCCAATTGCGGCACCTTAGACAACCCAACTATTAACTACATATAAGACAAATTTCAAAACATTTTGAAAAAAATAATGGTTTTCCAAATATGTCTTCTGTGGCAGCAGTGGTTCTAACCAAAATGAAAATCTATGAGCAAGTGTTGGCGACACCCTGAAAAGATTCAGCTTTATAGATCTTGCAGCTTCTGGGATAACGAAAATGCTTAAGTCAATGGACAACCATGAAGAGAGAAAAACTGCTCCACGACATGAGCTCCCTTGCCTTTACAGTGTACAAAAATGTACACTATATATAAATGCACATAAAGGATGGCTTGTAAATACTTACATGCACAGGCATGTTGAAGTAGTTAGACTTGAAGTTGTCAGCCATCTCCCCAAATGACTGAAGAGAGTACTCAGTCCTGGACTGCTCAAACCCATAGGGATCCTGAGGCCTTGAACATGCCTGATGAAGAGAAAGATTAATCAAATAGACCATATTACATCTTGGGCGCTGATTTACAATGCTATAGGATCGAGTGAGTATGTATGGTTTTACATTGCTTTTAGCAGTATTCCAGCAATATCCCAGCAGGGGATACCAGATATGGGCTTCACACATTGTACCCATGTGGAGAATCGAACCCGGTCCTTTGGCATAATGAACAAACACCCCCCTAACCACAAGGCTATTCCAATGTCACACAATGCTATTTGAACATGCATTAATGTTAGTATTAGATTAAAATCACTCTGTCTAAAAATAAAAATTAAAAAAATTAAAATGGTACTGGAGTACACTTACTTGTTTGACACACTTAGGACATCTCCAGTCTCCCTTAGGTACATCTACAAGTGGTGGGATGAGGCAGTAGGTGTGGAAGGCATCGTCACAGCCATCGCACAGCAGCATGTACTCCTCCCCATCTCCCCCTTCACACATGTGACACAGATACTTGTCAACCTGGAACACACAACGCACACAATACAGGTGCTTGTCAACCTGGAACACAATACAGGTGCTTGTCAACCTGGAACACACAACACACACAATACAGGTGCTTGTCAACCTGGAACACAATACAGGTGCTTGTCAACCTGGAACACAATACAGGTGCTTGTCAACCTGGAACACACAACGAACACGATACAGGTGCTTGTCAACCTGGAACGCACAGCACACGTGCTTGTCCACTTAGAACACAATACAGGTGCTTGTCCTCTTGGAATGCACAATACATGTGCTTGTCAACCTTGAACACACAACACACACACAATACAGGTGCTTGTCAACCACTAACACACAAATCAAAGTACAGGTGCTTGTCAATCATTAACACACAAGACACAGGGTCCATCTCATACACTTCCACACATACAGGGTCCATCTCAAACACATCCACACATGAGATCCATTAAGGGTCCATCTCATACCTCTACACATACAGGATCCATCTCATACACCCCCACACATGACACACATACAGGGTCCATCTCATACACGCCCACACGACAAACATACAGGGTCCATCTCATACACCCCAACATGACACACATATAAGGTCCATCTCATACACCTCTACACATATAAGATCCACCTCATACAACCACCTTCACACGACACACATATAGGGTCCATCTCATACACCTCTACACATACAGGGTCCATCTAGTACACCCACACACATGACACACATATAGGGTCCATCTCATACATCCCACACATGACACACATATAGGGTCCATCTCATACACCCCCACACGACACACATATAGGGTCCATCTCATACATCCCACACATGACACACATATAGGGTCCATCTCATACATCCCACACATGACACACATATAGGGTCCATCTCATACATCCCATACATGACACACATATAGGGTCCATCTCATACATCCCACACATGACACACATATAGGGTCCATCTCATACATCCCACACATGACACACATATAGGGTCCATCTCATACATCCCATACATGACACACATATAGGGTCCATCTCATACGCCTCGACACTCGAGATCCATATAGGGTCCACCTCATACACCTCCACACATGACACACATACAGGGTCCATCTCATACACCCCTACACGATACACATATAGGGTCCATCTCATACACCCCCACACGATACACATATAAGGTCCATCTCATACACCTCTACACATATAAGATCCACCTCATACAACCACCCCCACATGACACACATATAGGGTCCATCTCATACACCTCTACAAATACAGGGTCCATCTAGTACACCCACACACATGACACACATATAGGGTCCACCTCATACACCCCACACACGACACACATATAGGGTCCATCTCATACACCTCTACAAATACAGGGTCCATCTAGTACACCCACACACATGACACACATATAGGGTCCACCTCATACACCCCCACACGACACACATATAGGGTCCATCTCATACACCCCCACACGATACACATATAGGGTCCACCTCATACACCCTCGAACACATAGGATCCATCTCATACACCTTCACACATATAGGGTCCATCTCATACACCCCCACACGACACACATATAGGGTCCATCTCACACACCTCCACACCGGGGGTCCGGAAATCGTCATATGCGCCGGACATGTCCGATTGGGAATCTCAAATGTCCGGTTTAAAATATTGCTTACTGGACATTTAAATTTTTCTGTCCAGACATTTTAAAAAGTATTGTCCCGACATTCTTAAATTTTGAAAGGACATGATCAACAGTTAGGACTGAGCAGTTTCTGTCTGCAGTTGTAACACAATGAAGATAATCTACACTGACAAGCTTTGTTTTTTTTCATTGCTGTAAAAATAAATCGTACCTACATGCTAGTCCAATCGGTCAATCACTGTAATAGGCAATAAACTGAGTTGACACTGATTAATCGACTATTAATTACTGAAAACATCTTGTTAATTTGAGTGAAAGGTGTTTACAACTGTACATAAATACCTTGCATCATCGATGTACCTCATTATCCTCACAATGCTACGATACGTAACCTCAGACAAGAAGTGAAAGCATGACAACAGCCAATCGACCGGATCTGCCAAACCCTCAATGTCTGGACGATCTTTTTGTAATTCGTGGCTAACGACTTTCACTTGGTTGACATACAATGAGGATTTGCAGATTTTATTGTTTTCAGTAGCTAGTCGTATATTGAATCTTGATGACCGCCATTTTGCTTTCTGTGACGATCGATAGTCAAATTTATTTATTGTCAATAATTAAGAACAGATGAAAAAAGTATTCAAATAACTATTGCTATCAAAGATATTTTAGTATTTGTGATTATATTATCTATCTTGTTTTTAAATAATCTTTAGTTATTTAAAAAAACTTTTATTCCGTGAGGTCACGTGATAACCAAATATGGGATAATAGTCTCGATCCAAATGTTACAACGCGAACACTTGAGCAGACTATATTCAATATTAATTAGGATTTTATATTTTCCGGACCCCTGCTCCACACATATAGGGTCCATCTCATACACCCCACACGACAAACATATAGGGTCCATCTCATACACCCCACACGATACACATATAGCATCCATCTCATCTTATACATCTCAATAGACAGAGGAATAAATTACATTACTGAATCAACAAATTGAGATTTCTGATTGTTTCAGATTTATTAACACTTTATTTTCTTGTTAGGCAAAACTATTTCAACTCAAACATTATACAACATGATGAAGAAGCAGGAAGGTAGCTGGGATAGCAATGGCATAAAGACAGGAACATACATCAGCACTGTGCAGCGAATCATAACCCTGAGTGTTTAACCAGCCTTATCGCACCTTGCATTAAGATACTTGGTTCTGATTGACTACTGAATGGGCAATTTTACTGTAAGGTACAAATTTCAAATACTCAGCTGGGAAATGCAGAATGTCATACCAATGCAAACACCTCGACACTAAACACATATCAACTGCAGCTTAGAGAACATAAAAGAACACAGCTGATTGTAATGCAAGGGGCCATAACTCTGGGTGTACTGACATCGTCTACTCAAGCCATACTGATGAAGACATATGTCAGTAAAATCAATTTGTTGTCAACTGGTCCCTCAGGGGATACAGTGTGATGTAGCCTGTGTGCGAGCTTATGTAGCCCTTTCCTACCGGCTCGGAGTATATAGGCTCACACACAGGCTACATAACACCATAACCCCTCGAGATTGGTCAATAACGCTTAAAAATTTAAAGAATTGGTTCTCAGGCAATGTTTTTTGAAAATTTAGTGTGGGCAGGCGGTGTCTTTTTTTTGGGGGGGGTGGGGGGGGGGGGGGGGGGGGGGAGTATGTTCAAACTAGTATGTGGCCAATAAACAGTTGTGTAATCAATAAACATTTGTGTATAATCAACCTGGGAAAGGGCCTCCCTACATAAATGTTTTCCTTAATGAGTAAAATACTGGAATACAGTATTTGACTACCGTTGGACTTGGAATATTTAAGGAAACAAGCGGCGAAGTGCCTGAGAACCAAGACCATCATTTTTTTGGCCTAACTGATAATATTACAAATATTATATCACTGGTTAAGATATATGCCCCAGCTTGCTATGATGTGCAAATATTGTAGTGTTGAGGTGACACTAATTGGAACTAAGGAGTTACATGGACAGTGGAAAAAAAAGTGGTGTATATCAGTGACAGAAATGCACTTGTTTTTAAGTGTGCCCCAGGGCACTCCATGAGGATGTTTAGATGTGCCCTTTGGAATTTATGTGTGCCAACAAGAGGAATTTTGTCTCATTAAACTCTGTGAATGACATTTCACCAAGGCTATACATAACAAGCAGTTGTACCATATATTGCCGTCTATAAAGCAACCCTACGTATAAGGCAACCCCCCGTACTATTTATATACCCTGTCTATTAAGCGAATCAGAATGAAGCAAGTCACCAGCACGTACACAATCCCCACATTTGTAATAAAAACGTGTTTGTCTTCTGCAGATAGAAATGACATATTATCCCTTCAGTGAATTCAGGGAAACGAACAGATCATAACAATTAAACTTGGTCAATGTAAATTTAAAATTTGAGATAAAAAACACCAGACTTGATGATTTATGAAATTGTATTTCCTGATCTGATAGGCATTGTTTTATATGCACAGATTAAGATTACCGTGTGAATTTTCTTGTAAACTAAGCCGGAAGTAGCAATCAGCTGTACACACGTTTCACACATAATTCGGTTAATAATTACCCAATACTATAACTTTAAAGAATTTTGATACAATGATAGAAAGAATCGTGTCTGAAACTATTATTTTATCAGGAATAATTTATTCCAATATCATGTTAACTTAGCAGTATTTTACTATATTTATTTCAAACAAAATAATAACCATAAACATAGCACTTTGGAACTGCTGATCACTATTGCAGAACATTTTTTCGTATGGAACAATTTGACCAATCACCATCGATGCTCCCGTAGTTGCGATAGTAAAAACTTTATGTTGATATATAACCAAACTACAACAAATATGACTTTCAGCGATCCAAAGTATCCATTCTCTATCCACTAAAGTTCATTTCAAGGTGTCAATAGCAGCAATTTAAACTTTGGTAGCTGTATTTGTTTGTTTGTTGTTCAACGCCGCACTCAGCAATATTTCAGCTATATGACGGCAGTCTGTAACTAATCGAGTCTGGACCAGACAATCCAATGCCTGACGTCATAAGCATCGATCCACGCAACTGGGATACAATGACATGCATCAACCAAGTCAGCGAGCCTGACCCCTGATCCCATTAGCCGCCTCTTACGACAAGCATTGTTGCCTTTTACGGCAAGCATATGTTGCTGACAGTGTCAGCAAATATACCCATGTATTTATACCCAGGTGGGGATTCGTACCCTGGCTTTCAGCGTGACAAGCAAATGCCTTAACTACTAGCCTACCCAATCACATTACAATCAGATCTTAGTTCTCACTACCACTAAACAAAGATCTGAGGACATCCCATTACGGATCACGTCACTCTGACCTTGCGCAAACTTTGACCGACCAATGGAATGACCAATCAGAAGGCAGCTTTCTCATGCCTAACGTCATTAATTTCAAATTGGCGACTACGCTGCTAAACATATTTTGACAAATTCTCAATTACAGATTTGAAACCTGAACAAAAGAACATTCTGGAATGGCTTATAGATGGCCTAGATTGTATGGATTCAGTCATTAAACCCGCAACTATCGTTTTCAAGGTTGCATGATTAGAAATCCCATTCCGACTGTCACTTTCATAATCTGGTAAGCGATGCTCTGGTCGGATGATAGGTCGTTCTGACGTGACCCCCTAATGGGATGTCCTCAGATCTTTGTTTAGCGGTAGCGAGAACTGAGGTCTGATTTTAATGAGATTACTAGCCTACCCCACTGCTCTGATAGCAGTTCTGTGCCACCAAGCCATGAAGAAACTGAATTATACTTCATATTGCAAAGTTTTAAATGAGCATCTTATACCTTATACCATGTCAAATTCACACAGTTTACATAGGAGATATAAAAAACAGTAAGAATGTAAAGAAACACATAAATATGTAGACATAGAATGATTATAGATTCTGACAAAACAAAATAAGAACAAGATACTTCTGGTTTACAACAGACATATCCTATTACATTAACTCGTTTCTAAAGAAACAAAGGACACAATTTTTTTTCTTCAAACACCAATATCATGACAGTGTTCAGGTTTTCTGATTTCTGTCTGTAAGCAAAAATTCCAGTTATTTTTAAGGACAGTTAAAGTTATACATTTGACATTATGAGATTGTGTAAGAATACACATCTTTTCTGATAATTTCCTCCACAATCTCATATTGAGAAAGACTTTGAATTACTTGGGATACTCTTTAGTCTGGATAAAAAAGAAATGTAATTATTTCCTTACAATTCTGGTGAGAGTAACCTACAATGATCACTATACCTTTCAAAATGCAACCAAAAAATTAAAATGCACCCAAAATGCAGTTTCATATTTACAATTGTCCAAAAGAATGCACTTCATTTGAGTAGACACTGACAGACTACTGTGCAATGTAACTGTACTGTAATTATATTTCTTGAGTATGGACAAAGGCCTAGAAAACAACAAAACACTTTCATGTTAAGTCTGATGTTAATTCTGATTACCATAACTTAAGTCCTTGAAAATAGTCCTCGATATTTTGAAGAGATGTGTTCTAAAGTTTGTCATATAATATGAAGCTATTTCACAGGGGTTAGTCTGTTTGAAGAGTTAAGATACTGCCTACGACTGTTTGGAGAGATGTTAAAACTAAACCACACACAGAGTAAAGACAATCTATACGGATAAAGTCTGATAATCAGCAGGCAGACAAAGTGTATCTGTCTCAGACATCGTGTACATACCTGTCCATAGCCACCTTCTAACCATTTCATCTGTAGATTCACGCCGGAACATAAAACGATAAATGTGATATGTGCAATATGTTATAACGACCCTAAGTCGTCACGCAGGCATTATCATAAAGGAAAATCTAGGTCTGCTTACAAATGTAGCACGTTCAGGATGCATGCGTTTCGATAACATACACATTATAATTTCTATGCCGCTTTTTGGGTATTGCGTGCATTGTTTAACATGGTGTGGGTCATCTTCCAGGCAAGAGCCTCCACTAGCCTCTTTATCAAAGTCTTGATTCAACCCTTGCCACAACATGCCCACTTTCCTGTGCTAAATATGATTGGAGTATAGCACATATCAATAGTCCAATCAGAGAACGTTTCACAAAATCAACATACACGACTGGGACTCCCTCGTACCGCTGCCTGTCTCTGTTAACACAAATTTGTCTTTTCATCTTTTAAACCCCCCTCCGCCAACCCCCCGATTGCCCATGTTTTGTGTCAGGAATGAAATTGGGAATGTTTTTGTTTTCTGCTAGACTAGGTCATCGCCTATGGTAGTCAACGTCTTTGTGAAGCTATACGAGATAAGAGCAGCGACCTCATTGGATATTGTGTTTTCATTACAAGGGGCACAACTCATGATCTACACGTGGTGGCGCCAGGGTCGAGCCAAGAAAGTGGCCTTGATGTGGCAATGGTAGAAACTAGGGTTTGATATAGGCTGGTGGACACGCTTGCCTTGGGAAGATGGGTGTCGGTTGGTGTATAAATTTGTTCACACTGACTTTTGTAAAGACATTTTGTCATATACAAGATGGGGCATAACAATTACATTGCTATCAAATTTTGTAATACACCATACCAATATGACACACAAATAATAATAATGTAAAAAACATACAAAGATAAATTGTATGTTTGAATTGTTTTGTGGCAAAATAGACCCAAAGTAAAATAGATTTGATTTTTGTAAAATCATTTCAGCAATATGTATCATATTGGGACTCCTGTGTTACAAAATGTATCATATCGCACTCCCAGTGTATGCGACCCCCGTTTAATCCCAACTCTCCGCCACATAAAGTTACACCCGTGGCCACACTGTTACAGATATGGACCCGAGTAATGAAGGTAAAGCAGTAGGCAAGTTGTTGCGGGATAAAATGATATGCAAAATGGGTACACACGAAACACAAGCGAAGATATCAAAGACATGGCAAACTCACACACTCTCATTCTTTTACTTATATGATCAGAATACTCCAGTTACTTTGAATCATCAGAAAACTAGAATACACTGACACCATTCACTATCTGCAACTTGAATGCTGGAGATTTCTTTCAACACTAGAAAATTATCCATGAGTTTATAAGATATATTCAGCATTTTTGTATCAATAATAAATTCAGAATCCTAACTGAGATTACTCACATCTGCATATGTGCCAGGAATAATCTGCCTCTCCCGAGTCTTGATTTTCTCATCCTTAATTTTCTCAATCTGTTTTTCTTCTGTAGAGAAAAAGAATGCATTCCAAATCAGTCACATGGGTTTTGACTGATTTGACATGACCATACATACTGCTCAAAGGAAGAAAAGGAATAGTAATATGTTCCTTCTTTGATAGGCATTTAGAAGTTGGAGCACTAAGTAAGGATAAGAATTTATGGATGAATAACTTCTTTATTCAAATTAAGAGTGATGTTCTGGTGTTTAACACCGTTATCACTTGCTCAAAGACCTAATTCATTAAGATTTTTAGTGCAATAACGATAATCTGTTAACTATGAAAGTTATGCAGCCTGATAAATGTAAAACATTAATGTCAAATTACATCATTTATTGAAATCAATTCACAAAGAACAATATAAACATGGAAGTCAAATTAAGGGGCCATTATCCATGTAATATCCAAGTATTAGTAAGAATACACACAGATGTTACACCACGTCTACAGGCTTCAGTGGTGTTACAGGTGTTACAGGTAACGCGACAGTAGACGTGTACATGGACAAACAAACAACTCAAAGTCATTTAATCATTTCACAAACAACTGTTCAAGATGTCTCCTTTTCTGCCAACAATGCTCCCCCAGTAAAGCCTATCAAAACCACACTGTTACCATGGTTACCACATGCGTGTAATCTTTCCAGTGCTGAATCCTTTTTTTTTCAAATTCACCAGCAAAATTGTGTCACAAATACTAGTAGGTCTATTTCTAGTCACAAGACAAGGTTGTGAAAGATGGAAACGGGGATTTACCTGTCTATATGTTAGCAATTCCTCAAAATCATCAATACATTTTTGGGGTCCCAGGCATGGAACTGGGTGTCAGAGACAAGTTGTAGGTGCCAGGTAGTATGTGTGATGCTGTATGGTTATTATAGACGAGGATGTTCTTGTATGGCTCGCAACTTACTGAGTGAAGTTATGTACTGTTCCAACACCGACTGGATTTGTAAACATGACAGGAATATCAGATAAATCTTCAATATAATTCATTTTAATCATTCCAAAATCAGAGCTCTTTTGCATCTAGTGAGACTGATCGTAGATATTATTTGTCTATTCCCTATCTGTATTATCTTCGATCGACAGTTTACAAACAGGATTTTGATTTCGGTGCGCAATTTTGATTGGGCTATGCATAGACTCGTTAGTCCAGCCAAAATGTAACTCCATAATACCAGTCTCATTCGGCAAGGGTGTAAACTGGAATTATATAGTCAGTTAACTCTCTTGCCTCGGGAAGATGAATTTGTATGTGTATGCGACATAATTCCTCATAAAACCCTGGGAAAGCATCTAAGATATGCCTCACAGGCTCGGTTTGTTCTAAAAGCAACTTTTTGTAAACATCTACATCAGATGATCGTGACGTTTCCGAATGTGTATCGCTGCAACATTGTTGACTGACTTGTAAAGCCCGATCCTACCCCCTGATGAAAGGGAGCACTGTTATAGCAGTATCTGGATACCTTTAACATTGGAGTTACCAGAAGGCACGGCAGCTTTCGGACCAGCTCCGTAGAACTGTAGCTTCTTCAGTTCCGAGTTGGCGGAGTAGTCGATCACTGGCTCCTTGAAAACAACCATTCATAATCATAACAATGAAATATTCCACATCAAATCAGATCATGCAGATGTTTCTGTATCCTATATATATGGCATAAGGGGAAAAATATATCAATAACCTTGGTCGAGGATCTGACAAATAATTCACAAGTCAAAAATCAAAAGTACCATTCTATTTACAAGGAAAATTATTTGTTGCCAAATACACTATTGACAATGTTAACTTGACACCATAAAGCAGTTCAACATATTTAAGAACCATCTTGCAAATGGAAGTGCTCAACATAACAGTGCTTTAGCTTGTAGTGTTTGTTTGTTGTTCAACGCCGCACTCAGCAATATTCCAGCTATATGACGGCAGTCATAAATAATCGAGTCTGGACCAGACATCCAGTGATTGACATCATGAGCATCAATCCATGCAATTGGGATACGATGACATGTATCAACCAAATCAGCGAGCCTGACCACCCGATCCCATCAGTTGCCTCTTACAAGCAGAGTCGTCTTTTACTAGTAGCCATAGTAGCTGACTGACATCCCCAAATAAAGGTCTGGGGTACAGCGTGGACAGAAAGAGCACTTCATTACCCCTGTGCTGTATTGTCATATGTTTCTGCTTTTCTAAAGAGTTGTATTTGAAAGGCGATTGTTTTACCTCCTTCATAGCTCGCTTGGACTTCCTGATATGGCCAACTTGAGATTCCTGCCCTGGCCCTTTATGGGGCTTGTACTCAATGTCTTCCATATCCTCCTTGTCCTTCTCTATCTTCTTGAGCTTCTGGAGGGAGGAGATGCATTGGTTTGTCCTAGTACTATGATGACTGTATGCACACACGCACGCACGCACGCCATACACACGCACAGGAATATCACTCTTGTTCTTAATGACATTAGTCTACAACTTTTTGGAAAGCATGTGTAAAGAAAACTTCAAGATCAAAACTAAAACAAATAAATTGTCATAAGAACATATGACATGTGATTGTTACTTTGCACAGTTGCTTTTTTAAGGCCTGTCTGTATTTACAAGGTGTTCATAAATTTGATGTCCTAAATCCATTGGGTCTACCAAATGACACCACTATCATTCTCATTAATACTGAGACCACATACACTGACAATTTATACTTTTGCCCATATACTGCTAAATTCATTCAAATGAAAATTGTTAATTTACTTTCTTGTTGCACACTTAACGGAGCCAACATATCACGTCAAATCTTTGGTAAAAAATCCTGAAACATCTGTTCGGACTAAGGGTAAGAATATAGGCCCTCAGCAATTTATGCTTGTTGTAAGAGACGACGAAATGGATCGGATGGTCCGACTTGGTGACTTGGTTGATTGCATGTCATCGTTTCCCAATTGCATGGATCGATGCTCATGATGTCAATCACTGTATTGTCTGGTCCAGACTAGAGTATATATGGATTATCATCATACGGCTGGAACATTGCGCAGTGCAGCGTTAAACAACAAACAAAAACTATTATATGTCTGCTCAAAAAACATTTCAGTCTACTTGACCATCTTGAGCAAACGTTGATACAAGCATCATTATCTGTAGATCTTAATGTTATTAGACTAATGCCACCTGAGTTTCCTAGACTGAACAGATTTAACTGGATAAATGCTTTGGACTAGTTGCTAAAGTTGCAGTCTGTTATCGGCTTATTTTTCAAAATAATTTGCTCACTGCAGCATGCAGAAAGTAATACATCTTACATCAAATTCGTAAGCATCTCCTTTCCGGAACACGAAGAAAGGATAGAGGATTCTTTCATAGTGTCCTCGGACAATGGTTCCACATCCTTTCCCCGTTGGCATTCCCAGCTTTGTGGAGATCTTCGACCACTTCCTTTCTGCCGAAACCTGCTCCATCCCTCCCTCCTCTTCCACAAACTGAAACGACAAGCTCCATGAAATTGATGTGCCAGTTGGGAATACAGCAAGCATACACTATCACAATCCCAGTATGTGGAATAATGGGGTTGAAAAGTATGTGCGCTACTCCAAAACAAGTCAGATTCAGGAAGACAAGTGACATTTCCTTGTGGACTACAACTTTTATTCTAAGGTCGATGGCAACATCTGGGATTATTTTTATGGAATGGGAAAATAAAAACTAATTTCTAACACTGTATTGTCAGTCAAAAAGCTTCATATGTTGACACAGCCTACTGACATTGATTTATGTGTTTTAACTTAATTATCACCATCTCTACAACATACCAAGAATTTGCATAATTTGGGACAGCTTGACTGTGTTTATTAGCCATGTTTACAATAACAATGCAGTGCAAACAAATCATAAAAAACCATACACCTTTTCTTTTACTTCATTGATAGTTTACCATGTTTATTAGCTTATTTTGTAATGTTATCAATAATGGTATAGTTGACAGAATAAGAAAATGTCTGTAGACCAAAGACATTGCAACAATAACAGTGAAAAGTGATAGACACAAACATTACTTTGTTAGTCTCAGGACGTCTGAAATTCTGAAAGGGCTATATGTTTTTCTCTAACAATCTAGTTATGTTACATTAACCAGTTCAATATTGCTGAGTCAGCATAAAACAACAAACAAACAAACAGCATCATCTGTGGACTACAATGGAATTAGATTTTACTCATGGTTTAACCTGCATAATATACATCACCGACAACTGTAAAATGGTAGTCTACGTAACTCTTGCAAACAAGGAACAAAATCACATGACATTTATTTTCCAATGCCTAGATTCAAAGACATTATCAAAGCGTGGCAATGAATCAAGCAACTGTATCCTTGGCAGAGCAAAGGCACCTGTCTCATGGTGGCTAAATCTGTAATGGATCAATACTCAGTTTCATAGCACATCAACCTCAAAAGATGTAGCTAGTCCTTCCCTTGCTTCCTAGATAACACTGGCAACACGCTGGGGACATGTATCTGTGCTCATAGTATCACACAAACAACTTGTCTCAAGGAAACTAATACTTAGTAAAAGCACTTCCATATGAAGAAAACATTTCAAGGGTATAAACATGATGCATATTCTTATTTTTTGCTATCATTATCTATAAGATAAAGAGTTAAAAACACAGTTGCTCAGTATGAAGGTGATTATGCTAGTTCCTTTCAAAAGTCCATGTCAATCTTCACCAGAAAATGAACACTGCCTTGATGGGTGAATCCAACATGGCTGCCATTATTTACAATGCACATCACAGTTGATCAACATAAACCAGATATACCAATTCTACAGTCTCCATTTTGAGTTTTTACAGGTAATTAGAAAGTGCTGTCAATATTTACGAAAAACTATTTCTTTCTTTTATAATGTTCAGATACATTGATCACTTTATCAAGCATAGTGATGTTTATCATGTTTTTGTCAATGTTTATATGATCTTATATCATATCCCCATCAACAAAATACATTCAACATCTGGTAGAAGCAAATGGATAATTATAAACTATCACTGCAGGAATTCCTTTTCCAATCTCTTTTTGAGCCATTGTCATCTTAGACCACAAAATAGAATAATAAACTAAACCTTCCTTCTTGAAATGACTCCACAACAAGTAGTGACATTGAAATAAATAATTCTTATTTTTTAAATATTAACAAATAATTTAATACTGTATTAGCAGTTAGAGCATGCTTATTTGTAAAAGTGGATAAAATACTGTCTGGCATAACATCTGAGAAAGATGCAAACAATCATTTGGTGTGAAGCCTGCCTATAATCCTGTCTGGCTCATGCTATAATTCAGACTAGAGTCAAAATGTCTGCAATTTTTGTAATGATAATTCATTTACAAAGCTTAGATCATTGTTATGCATCTTTTATTGAGAGCCATAAACGACTGACTATGGTATTATTATTGGTATGGGAAAGAATTGATGACTCACTGACCATAACCTCATTTAAGTATCGGTGTGTTTGTAAATAGAGCTAAGCAAGTGTAATCAAATATCTTTATATAGTTTTAATCAAGTAACATGACAACATCTGACAGTCTTTAAATATTTCAAGTACTTTTGGTCCCTAACCCAGTTTGCATAGTTTGTTTCATGAACTGTCTCTTCCGTAGAAAAGCCTTTCTCAAACTTGATGTTTTTCACTCTTTGGCATCAGTAATGCTATGGATTTTACTACAGTTGTGGAAAAGTTAAGTCAGGTTCAAATAAAGATATGATTTTTTTTTATTAGTCTTAGGAAGTAGATCTACATAGAAAGCAGATCTACTTATGTAAGGGTATTGATATAATGTTCGGTAAGTTATACTGGTAGTATGAACGATATATCTCACACAGAAACTACTCATCCCTATATGTCTTGACCTAAATACATCACACTTGACAGCATAAGTGAAATCTAGATACTTCTGACTCAGATTCTCTCTCCCTGCCTCTATCTCATCCTACAAACTGCAACTCTGCTATTTCCATTAATGTCAACCTTGATCCAATCATACTTTCATATAAATGTTACTATCATGATCAGATGACATTCTAAAACTATTGCTGCCTATTGTAAAAATGTTGATCAGATAAGACCAATAGTCATAATAAAGGCTTTCAACAGGTCATTAACGTAATGAAACATACACTTTTATGCACCCATTGCGTTTTTTCGATCAACCATTCCTATGTTTTGGAAAAAAATTTTGCACACATTTGAATACCCTACCATATTGGCCATGTCAACAATGGCCAATGAAGCATAAATATTACAGAAGTCTGCACTGGCAGCCATCTTGTTCACTTGTGATTTTGTGAAAGGCTTTTGGAGGACAGAGTTATAAATTTCTCCACACCTCAACTTTTCAACACTATGTCTATGAATAAACAAGTTAAGAAGGCATATGGACCAAAATTATCTATGTATGCCAAAGAAAAGGGCTACTATTACCTAATGCTGGAGAAAAAAAACAAGATTCAACTTCAGTACCTATTATCAAAATCCTCCTACCAATAAAAAGCATGGTCAGATGAATCAGCTTGGGTCTTCATTAACGTAATCATGGCAACTTGTGTCTTGACAAAAACAGATGTTCTAAAAAAAACAGTCGTCAAAATCTATTTTTTTAGTACTGACTATTATCAATCATCCTTTGAGGGTTGCTTAAAAATATATCACGTTCATAGCTCCACTAAAAGATAGGTTTGGCTTCTAAAATGGTATTTTATGGATATCTGTAATAGATAAACATACCTATCACATAAATATCATATGAAATTATGAATGAGTACTTACCTTGTACAAACCAAACAAATCCACCAATTTTTTCTCCACATGAGGAATCCTGAGTGCACATCCCTTAAAACACACAAACAGTGGGTCCAATATGTTGCAAGGTTTGCTCAGATAGGTTTAGGCACAATCCATTTATCACTGATATAATTTTGTGTGCCACAAGTCACGTAAACTTAATATTGCCTTGCTGACAGCTATGGCGACAAAGATATTTAGAAGTGGCCATGGGG
Source organism: Haliotis cracherodii (assembly GCF_022045235.1). Lineage (NCBI taxonomy): Eukaryota > Metazoa > Mollusca > Gastropoda > Lepetellida > Haliotidae > Haliotis > Haliotis cracherodii. Next base: position 10,915,026 of record NW_027266319.1, read on the forward strand.
GCTCTTAGATACATTTGGAAAAACAATTCTTATGTTTTCTTGCTTATGAAAACATTTTACATAATTTTGTCTCTTAGCATTGGCTGGTGATCCCATAATTCTTCAAATATTACATTAGATGATTCGATCTAGTGAATGTGCAATGCCATGACTACCATGTTTACTCCTGAGGTAAAAGATGAATATTGCAATGACAGAAACAAATGATGGCATTGTCAAAATTATTTCATGACTATAAGGCAATAAACATTATATACACTGTATTAGTGTATACAGTGGCATCTGGTTTTCAAGCAAAAATAATGGTATGTATTGTCTCCAGAAAAATAGTCTCATACCTGCAACTCCCAAAATTTGGCCAGTTGATCAAGGAAATTGAGTTTTATTCTGGATTTAGCCTGTTGAGAAAATGGGTAGAAGAGTCACATGACTAGAAAGGTTAATATGCCCTTGTCAATGCAACAACATTAAGAATATAATCAACCAAGAACTTTATTTTCCAACTGTCATACAAAGTTGAGTCAATGAAGATGCAATTCCATGATTTCTATGTTGTATGTGTACATTATGAGACACTTCAAACTATTGTTCTTCAACACAGTAGATTGAGCTTGATGGGGCGAGTCTGTGCTGTCAATAGCAAAGCAATATGGAGAAAGGTATGGGCAGAAATCCAAAATGGCTGCCTGGGGAAATGCCCAAACTACCTTTGCTCATACTTTAAACAACCAAAAACATCTAAATGATGTTTGAAATATGTGTAGAATACATTATGAGACATTAAAGCAACATATGAAGAAGATTTTTTATGAAAAAAATATCGTTTATAGGGAGAACTTACCTCCAACTCATTAAGTCTTTGTACTCTGGGTACAAATTTAAATTTTTCGACATCTACTGCAAATGGTGGTTGCCAATCCTATAGAAATGGAAATTAAAGATATGTTTCACTTGAATGTGTTGATAATGGGTTTTTCATGTTATATAACACCTTGTAATTGTCCTTTTTCATAATTTCCATATTGTCTTAGTCAAATAATTAGTAGATTTTTCATCTGTATGTACATATTTTGGTTGGGAAATAAAGGCTCATTATTGATATGAAATGAATTTAAAAATAAATGGACAAATAATGACAACTGATCACAAAAGAACTTTGGATCAAACCACACCCTCTTTTTACAAAATACAATTTCAGGGCCAACAACACTTCTGCGTGCCCTTTTGACAATTATTTCTCATCAGAAACTGAAAGAACATTTTCTTTTGGAGATTTTCAATGAATGATGTAAAAGAGGGTAATGATGTCAAGTTTATGCTTATGTATTCTGTGTTGCTAGTCCCTACAAGTTTGATCAACAATTCTTTCAACTTCCTTCATACTTTTCAAATTATTCGTCCAAGTACATTCTGAATTAATAAAACTATACTTAGAATTCGATTGTAAACGATTTGGGTATTTTTTGTTACGATAATAGTATCTCTTTAGTGTTCTGAGACACGCTGACGCGTCAACTATGGCAAAGATCGGAAGGCCCAGCAAATAACATCTGCAGCTAGAGCAAGGGGTCCTGTTTCCCATTGGCTTGTCTAAAACGTCATTTGCTGGTATTACATTCTGTATCTTTGCCGTTGGGCATCGAAAATATACTACCAAATGCCATAAAATGCACCTATTTACCAAAGAGAATCAACTTTTAAAACTGTTATCCAAGAAAATAATGACAGTTCTTAGGTGATAGTCCAAATCTAAACAAAAGCGTCGCCATGTTCTCTGTTCAAGATTGCACGTATGGATAACCTGGGCACAGGACTTAAAGAGTGGTCAACAACATCTTTGCACAGTAATAACTCAAATAACACAAAAATTTGAAACACATAACGCACCGGTGGTGGTTTTATTTTGCATATCCCTCCTTTGACGGCAATGGGTCTTATCTTAGCAATATAACCCAATGGATCTGCAAACTCCTCCTCTGTAGGAGTGAAAACCGGTGCCTCAGGTGGAGCCACGAAGTTAATATAGGGGTCATCCATTCCAAACGAATGAGAATAACACTGTATCCTCCAGGAATTATAGGTGACACATGTATTCACTCCAAGGAAACAGTATTTTCACATAAAATCCATTGAAAACACCTTCAGTACAACACACCGTAAACGATGCCTAACAACATCCCAAACTGTATCAATCAGCATACCATATAGTTCCTTAACTGTCAACATTTGCAATGAAAATTCATGATTTACTTTATTTTCTTCTAGTAACACAAAATATTATTCCAAACTACATATACGAAGTTTTCTTTATATACAAATTATTATTTTTTTAAATTTGCACAAAAGTACGTGATTTTGCGTATGAATACAACGTATTCTGAGGTCATGCAAATGTCATAGGCAAAACGGCAATACGTTTCACTCTGCATGCTTACATAAAAAAAAGACGTAAACAAATTGATTAATAATAATTAAGATAGAATCTATTTAATTTAAACTAAAAATGTTGGTAACCAATCATGGTTTATTATTGATAATGGATCGGAATTTTACCGCGGACCTTCTGTACGCGGAACTTTCAAAATGGCGTCTGCAGGTGCGAGGTAAGATGTGCAAGGTTAAAATTTGTTGATATATACAGTTATGAGCAAGGGTTGAGAAGCACTTGATCCCACGTTGGACGCACAAACAATATGGACATCTAAAGATGCACAGAAAGAAAAACTACGATGTCATAAATGTAAAGGGTTGACATTAATTCCGCTTGAGACATGCACGAACTTGCAAACGTCTGCTCTGCCGCTAATGACAGACCTACCAACAGCTAAATTGTAATGATGTCCTTTTCGAGAAATTCAAATTGGAACATCATCACACTTGTCAGCACACAGCACACCAACCCTGTTGGTGTTGTCAAAATTAGTTTATATAGAATGCTCTTTATAAAAGTTCTTGATTTTGACTTGAGGCAACATACCTACGTACTGTCCAACTATGTTTTCAAATAGATCCCCTATCTGCATTACGCTGAATATGCTTCAGCAAAGTGCATGCATGGGTTGTAGTGCACTTTACCGTGTGCGCTTTTCCCGATTTCAATTAACCCTGCATGGAAGATCAAACTTACGTCAGCTTGAAGCAAAGCTAGGCTAATGACTAGTAATTAGTTAATCTAATAAACCGACACTTAGATCGGTGCCCATGGTGCTATCACAAATAATTAGTGCTCGTTTATAAAGTCATCAGCACCCAATTGTTTACCTCCATGTGCATGTGCAGTAGACTTTTCTTTGCAAAACTCTAAGCTTTTTAAAAAAATGTTTGGTGTTTCCTCAAATTACATTAGGATTAATTTGTTGTGAAATAATAGCTAACCCGTACCCTACCTCACAATGTACCCTAAGGATTGTAAAAGGATGCCTTACTGTAGGTATCTTTGGGGGATGCTTGATTGGAAAGGGGATCTGAGGGCTATGGATAGAGTTGGAGGTAACCTATCCTAACAAACCTAACCCTCAGGATCGAAGAGGCACAAGAACCACAGCTGGCAATCTAAGCCAATTAGCGCTATAGATAATTTAACAATATATTTACTTATCTAGCCATTATGTTGCAGTGGAGTTTTATACACCCTGATCCCAAAGAGTTACCATCAACAATGTCGTTAAAATCAGATCTTTTACTCGATACAATACCTCTATCTGATTTTTAATGAGAATGATAAGATTGTACTTTCAAAGGAATATTTATGTTCAGTATGGGTTTTCTTTTGGTATAATAAAAATTCAGCGGTAGAAACATTTTTGATTCACTAGTCCTTATAATGATAATATATAGCAAAACCCCTCAAAATGACAAATATCTACTAGCCCTTAGGATACCTTAACTATTGGGCAGATTTGCAGGGACTATAGGACTAGTGCCAATTTCTAACCCTGATAATTACAGATTAAAGGTGGAAAAGAAATTAAACAGAATTTGTTTAGAAAGCTGACAACTGATTTGCTCAAGTACCCACACATCCTTCATTTAGATTGGGCAGTCAAAGTTCACTCGGGTTTACCTGATGCATTGTCCCATGGAGAGGTATCGTATTGTAGTAAAAGATCTGATTATAAGAAGACAGGTAAAGATTCCAATTCACTGAGGGGGCAGGGTTAGCCCAGTCGTCTAAGGCGCTGCGATTCGCTGTGCAGAGTTGCGTCACTTGGGCATGCCAGAAACCTATGATTGTGGGTTCGAATCCCGGTTCGCCCCAATTATGTTTCTAGGTTTGTCAGCACCATACCCGTGCTCGTGGGTTTCACTGAAGTGGTAAACGTCTGAGACCTGCATCACTTCAGGCTTTCCTCCCATATTAAGCTGACACGCCGCGATATAACTGGAATACTGTTAAAAGCGGCGTTAAACCAAACTCACTCACCCACTCACTCCAATTCACTGAATCTCTATGCAATAGTGTCTTGCAGTAAAGACACAGTAATACATGGTAATGGAACATAAACTGATTTTGATTTGAATTTTTCAGTCCTGGCAGATCCAAAAAGTCAGTACGCTCCCCGCGGACCCCACAGTCCCATAATAATGCTGGCGACAGGAGTCATTTGAATAACAGCTTTGAAGAAAACATGAATAACAACAGCTTCAGCAAGAGAAATGCAAAATCACCAGATCTCCCAAGCATCAATGAAAGACTGGGTGTGTTTTCTGATTGTATATCCTTTTGACTCTTCTGGTCCAAAGGGGGCACAGGTGGCCCAGTCATCTAAATCGCAGCAATTCGCTTTGCAGAGTTGTGTCTGTTGGGCACACCAGAAACCTACGGTCGTGGGTTCGAATCCATGTTCTTCCAAATTATGTTTCTCGGCATAAAATTTCGGTTTCTCCGAAGTCTGAGACCTCCATCACCTTGTGCTTTTCCCCGACATTAAGCTGACAAGCTGTGGTATAAGTGGAATACTTTTCAAAGCTGTGTTAGAACAAACTCACTCACTGAATTAAGCACATTGTCATTATTGGTGGATGCATGGCCACTAAGGCTGAAATATGTCTGTAGTTGTACAGTTTGTTTGTTGTTTAACGCCACTCTCTGCAATATACCAGCAATATGATGGAGGTCTGTAAATAATCAATCACACAACAATCCAGTGATTGACATAGTCAGTTAGTAACTTGGTTGATTGTATATCATCATATCCTAAGTGTGACCACTTGATCCATTTATTTGCCTCTGACTACAGAAGCATAAGTTGCTGGAGAGCTTTGGTCTTACCCAGGGTCCACACAGGTTTATAATTTTACAAGTAATACAAGTGGTATATAGGTAATAGATTCATGACCGCAATGACTTAAGGAGATAAGATTCACCAGTGCACCACAGCATTCATGATTTATCAATGACAAGTCCGTTTTTACTGTCATGGTGCTACATAATTATTACCCCGGTCACTGGATCAGTGTGCACTCGATTATCATTCTCTGCTCCCTGGGGAGTACACAGTGATAATCTATCATTGATGTCCTTAACTCCTGAATACTCTGTCAAATAGGAAATCTTGGAATTTATGGTATTGCACAAGCGTTAGGGCATCTGACTGTCCACTGTATGAAGACACTAGTTTGTGGGATGTTTCAGGCCATCTGCGTCCCTCCAGAGAGCTACTGGAGTACTACAGGAAGAAGATAGCTGAGTATGATGATGAACATGATCAAGTTGTGTGTAAGCTGGAGGAATATAAAGTCACATATGAGGACCAGGTACATACACCAGACAAGTGAATATTTTATCAATCTCATTAAAATCAGACCTTCGTTCCCGCTAAACAAAGATCTGAAGACATCCCATTAGGGGTCACGTCAGAATGACCTTTCATCCGACCAATCAGAGCGTCGCTTACCAGATTATGAAAGTGACAGTCGGAATGTGATTTTAAATCATGCAATTTCGAAAACTTTAACACTGGGTATTCCGAACGATAGTTACGGGTTTAACGACTGAATCCATACAATCTAGACGATCTGCTCATTCCAGATTGTTTTGTTTAATTTTCAAATTTGTAATTGAGAATTTGTCAAACTATGTTTCGAAGAGATGTACAACCTTGGAACCTGATGTACAACCCTTTGAAAGGAATAAAAAATGTCCCCCAAAAGTAAATTTGAAATTAGTGCAGTAAAGCACAAGAAAGCTTCCTTCTGATTGGTCATTCCATTCGTTGGTCAAAGTTCGTGCAAGGTCGGTCTGACGTGACCCATAATGGGATGTCCTCAAATCATTGTTTAACGGTAGCGAGAACTAAGATCTGATTTTAATGAGATTGATATTTTATTGAATCCCCAGTGAAGGGAATGTGAAGTATTGCCAATGTTGAATGCCATACCTAAGGACATCTTGCCCCCCCATTGTTTACCCCTGAATGGCATTATATTCTAGGTTAGATGTAGAGTATATTATGTGTGTATGGCTGAAAGTTGACCCAGTATAGAGAGCTATGATCAAAGTTGATAATGCTTATATGAAAATTAGAATACTGGGTGTCATATTTTTGTTATTTGCATATTCCTGAAAATTGATCGTTTATTATAACATGTTTACAGGCTGCTGTGATACAGCTGGAAATATTGCTCACTGCGTCTTAAAACAACATGCACTCACTCACTGCAGCGTATACCTGTTTTACATGTGAAGCATCTGAAAATATAGCCTGTTGTGGCATAAAACAACATGCACTCACCCACTGCAGCGTATACCTGTTTTACATGTGATGCATCTGAAAATATTGCCTGCTGTGGCATAAAACAACATGCACTCACCCACTGCAGCGTATACCTGTTTTACATGTGATGCATCTGAAAATATTGCCTGCTGCGACATATAACAACATGCACTCACCCACTGCAGTGTATACCTGTTTTACATGTGATGCATCTGAAAATATTGCCTGTTGTGGCATAAAACAACATGCACTCACCCACTGCAGCGTATACCTGTTTTACATGTGATGCATCTGAAAATATTGTCTGTTGTGGCATAAAACAACATGCACTCACCCACTGCAGCGTATACCTGTTTTACATGTGATGCATCTGAAAATATTGCCTGCTGTGGCATAAAACAACATGCACTCAACCAATGCAGCGTATACCTGTTTTACATGTGATGCATATGAAAATATTGCCCGCTGCGACATAAAACAACATGCACTCACCTACTGCAGCATATACCTGTTTTACCTGTGATGCATCTGAAAATATTGCCCGCTGCGACATAAAACAACATGCACTCACCTACTGCAGCATATACCTGTTTTACATGTCATACATCTGAAAATATTTTCTGTTGTGGCATAAAACAACATGCACTCACCCACTGCAGCGTATACCTGTTTTACATGTGGTGCATCTGAAAATATTGCCCGTTGTGGCATAAAACAGCATGCACTCACCCACTGCAGCGTATACCTGTTTCACATGTGATACATCTGAAAATATTGCCTGCTGCGACATAAAACAACATGCACTCACCCACTGCAGCGTATACCTGTTTTACATGTGATGCATCTGAAAATATTGCCTGTTGTGGCATAAAACAACATGCACTCACCCACTGCAGCGTATACCTGTTTTACCTGTGATGCATCTGAAAATATTGCCCGCTGCGACATAAAACAACATGCACTCACCTACTGCAGCATATACCTGTTTTACATGTCATACATCTGAAAATATTTTCTGTTGTGGCATAAAACAACATGCACTCACCCACTGCAGCGTATACCTGTTTTACATGTGATGCATCTGAAAATATTGCCTGCTGCGACATAAAACAACATGCACTCACCTACTGCAGCATATACCTGTTTTACCTGTGATGCATCTGAAAATATTGCCCGCTGCGACATAAAACAACATGCACTCACCTACTGCAGCATATACCTGTTTTACATGTCATACATCTGAAAATATTTTCTGTTGTGGCATAAAACAACATGCACTCACCCACTGCAGCGTATACCTGTTTTACATGTGGTGCATCTGAAAATATTGCCCGTTGTGGCATAAAACAGCATGCACTCACCCACTGCAGCGTATACCTGTTTTACATGTGATACATCTGAAAATATTGCCTGCTGCGACATAAAACAACATGCACTCACCCACTGCAGCGTATACCTGTTTTACATGTGATACATCTGAAAATATTGCCTGCTGCGACATAAAACAACATGCACTCACCCACTGCAGCGTATACCTGTTTTACATGTGATGCATCTGAAAATATTGCCTGCTGCAACAAAACAACATGCACTCACCCACTGCAGCATACATCTGTTTTACAGCTGCAGTAGAACCACTGTTGACATTAATAGGGTCCAGGAGTCCTTAGGGCTTCCATTGTGTTTTAAATCTTGCTCCCTCTAAATCTTTACCCTTTAACATCTGGGTTAGGGAAAGGACCCCTCGAGTGTGGTTATATTTATGTTAAATTCAAACACTGGTGACGATGTTGTTGTTGCAGCACAAGATGCAGTGGGAGTTGCGACAGCGGGAGGAGGAGATTGTGGAGTTGCAGAAGGCCCTCAGTGACATGCAGATCTACCTGTTCCAGGAGAGGGAGCATGTACTCCGACTCTACTCTGAAAATGACAGGCTCAAGGTACAGCATTAAGACAGTGGATGTAAACCTAATTAAACTCTAAAACATGTACAAAGTATTCAGTGCGTAGGATTCATCTACAATGCGAAGATCTGTTGTTTGTCCCAATACAAAATGGGAATGATACTTTAATGTTTGTGTTGAATAAGGTTGTTATTGATAATCATTAATCATGAATTAAACGAATAGATTTTGATGTTGTTTATAAAGAATAGTTACCTTACTTAATGCGATACAGTCCTTATATCCTTTCCACTGACAAACCAGGATTGTGCATGTCATGTTTGCAGCTGGCATATCGTTTTTGCAGATGACTAAATGCTGACTCTTGTTTTCATCTAGAGTTCAACACTTTGGAAGTTTAGTTTGTTTTTGAACTGGAGGTTCAGATAATATACAATACAGGTATATTTCAAAAGATATTTGACCTGTTTGATCCCTGGCAGTCCTCTTGAAACAAGATAGCAACATTTTAATTTAGAACCATAAAAATGATATGTTAATACCAAATGGTCATTCCCTCTATAAAACATATTGGTCGCTATATATATAATAGTTCCCCCTTACCATTTCTTATGAGAACATATATGGTTAACACCTAAGGTGTTACTGGTCATGATATAGACCCCAGTGGATCACAACATGGTCTGTGTTACTTGTTAACTGTGGTTACATTGAAGATCCATGTGATCTGTGTGATAGATCCATGTGATTGTGTGACAGATCTGTGTGATTTTGTGATAGCTCCATGTGATTGTGTGATAGATCCATGTGATTGTGTGATAGATCTATGTGACAGATGCGTGTGATTGTGTGACAGATCTGTGTGATTGTGTGACAGATCTGTGTGACAGATCTGTGTGATTGTGTGACAGATCTGTGTGATTGTGTGACAGATCTGTGTGATTGTGTGACAGATCCGTGTAATTGTGTGATAGATCCGTATAATTGTGTGACAGACCGTGTAATTGTGTGACAGATCCGTGAGCTGGAGGACAAGAAGAAGATCCAGCAGCTGTTGGCGCTGGGGACGACGCCCGACAGTGAGATCACATACTTCATGAAGGAACCTCCAGCTAAAGCCATCGTAGAACAGAAGCTGCCCAGGAAGGCTGGTAACCAAGACAACCGGACGCACCATCAGCAGCACAAATGTACGCGGTGCAATCAGTGTGTTTTTCTATCAAAGAACCACTCAAATAAACTAGGAACGTCATGGTTTGAAAACTTTTGAACATGTTACTTGTCTTACTGAAATCCTTTCATGTCCGATTAACTGTTTTCCGATTGGTAAAATATTAAAAGTGCAAGCTACAAGTGTCCCAAAAGAACAATTACTGACTGACAATGGGCACGGTCAGGTAGCCTAGTGGTTAAAGCGTTCGCTCGTCACGCCGAAGACGCTGGTTTGATTTCCGACTTGGGTACAATGTGTGAAGCCCGTTTCTGGTGTCCCCAGATTGTCGATTTTATGACATTTTTACAGTGAATACAACATATTGTGTCCATATTTTTTATGGATAGTTTCTTAAAGGTAATTACAAATGAGTATTAATAATATTAAACGAGTACGTAGTGAATATGGGTTGGCAAATTATAGAGCCAGTTAGTTATTCTAATCAAACCATAAATCATGAAATCATGACGGGACTTGTAACAACAATTAATTAATTCATCGTCTTCAAAAAATCTGTCACAATCACAGTTAATCTGGAGGCACAATGTGGTCCAGTTGTCTGAGGCAGTGCAAGGTCCTTTCATCTAACCAGGATCCGCTGTAGGCTCATAGGTTCAAACCCCAGACTCTCCTTCATTATAATATTTGTAGTACAGTAGAACAGGGAGAATACGAACACGGATAGAGCGAACAAAGGGATACAACGAACTGTTAAAAAATCCCCGATTTATCTCCTATATATTATCATATAACAATTACGTACATAACAAACTCTCTACAGCGAACTAACGGATATAGCGAACCAATATCTGATAACCGACAGGGCCCATCTACCACTAATTAGTGACCTGTGTAGTGAACTGAGAAATCTCACTCAGTGTCAAGTGTCACTGACAATTGGCTGTACGCAATCAGCGGAGAATCAACAAAATCGCGGTGAATCAACACAATCACTAGTGACGATTCAACCTTGTTAAACTTGCATCATGTTAATCTTACCTGTCCATGTAATTTGGACACATCTTGTCTGTAAAACAAACATTGATCCTGCAATTGGATCAAAATGTTTTGAAGTTGTATCATTGGGTACTTTTTAACTGAATCACTGGTAATGCAGGAGGAAATGTGTATAAATGTGTATGTGTGTTGTGTTTTGCTTTGCTTTAGCCAAGATGGCGTACGCGCTGAACGAAAACGTATATAACGAACAACGTATATAACAGACTGATTTCTCCGGTCCCTTGTAGTTCCTGATATCCATGGTCTACAGTACTAACTAGTGGAATTGTTATTGGGTGCGTGTTTAGGTTAATCCTCATGTTCATTTAGTTATAAGACATGTACAATAATGTCATCTGAAATTGCTTTGAAGGCTTCAAATTCTTGTGCTGCAGTAACCAGATAAGATTTGCTCGCAGTATCACAATACAAACTTTGTTTCCAGTGAAGAAGAAGCAGGTTGCACTGAGTGACCGAAGGACGTCGTTGTCGCCGGACCCAGAGGCGAAGTACCAGCACGACAACCAGGCCTTGTGTCTACAGGTCGAGGCTCTGCAGGCCCAGATGGAGGAGCAGGCCAAACTAGCGAAGGAGCAGGCCGAGGCTATGTTGGAGGACCGGCGCGTCAAGGAAGAGGAGTTTGAGACACGCAGGCAGCGGGACGAGGACAAGATCAGAACGCTCACTGAAAAGTAAATATCGCGTATCAGTGTCCAAACTGTGGAATGTTTAAATGTTCATTGTCAAAATTAGATTTGGAGTGTTGAAGCTGGCGTTGAAGTAAATAGATCCATTATTAAGGGAGTCTGATCAGTTTGTTTAAACTCCACTTTGTATAAGTAAACAAAAACTTTATTGAAATTGATATCAGAACACTTGGCCAAAAAGTAAATACATAGGGTAATTTGTAACCCTAATATTGCAATATTTTTTATGTTTTAAGGGGCGGTCAGGTAGCCTAGTGGTTCAAAAGCGTTCGCTCGTCACGCCGGGAACCCAGGTTCGATTTCTGACATGGGTACAATGTGTGAAGCCCATTTCTGGTGTCCCCCGCCGTGATATTGCTGGAATATTATATTTATTATGTTTATCTGTTCTAAATGTCTGTTGATGATTACCCTTATTACGTTATTGAGTCAATGTCATTTTCACACATGGAACTGTGACCTCTGTGAAGCATACTTTCCTTGGGGGTTCCCCTGTAATGTACATGGTGCTCGGGACTACAGGGACAAAGGGGAGATAATTTGACATTTTGTTATCTTAGATAATTTACCTTGAAATATTATGTAGGCCATCCTTCCACATTCAGTACTCGGCACTATCTTTTGTGTCAGTGAGGACTTATATTTCAAGGTGTTTTTTGTGTTTCCATTTTCATCACTAGCTATTGGCTGGAGGGCATAGCTTGTGCAGAGTTGCTTCCCTTGGTCAGGCCAGAAACCTCTTATTGTGGGTTTGAATCCCGGATTGACCCAATTATGTTTCTATATTTGTCAGCACTATACCTGTGCTTGTGGGTTTCACCAAAGTGGTAAACGTCTGAGACCTGCATCCCTATTGGGGTTTCCTCCCACATTAACCTGACACGCCGCGATATAACTGGAATACTGTTCAAACAGGCATAAGACCCACCTCATTCACTCAGAGATCAGCGTTGGAAGAATTATTTGCAATCTTTTGTGCTTGTATTCTTTACTTGAACCATGTTGATATTTTGGAAACATTAAGAATTTTAAATTTCTTTTTTGCAGATTACATAAAACACAAGACTTGCTGTATGACAGTACCAAAGATTTCCTGGAACTCCGCTACCAGGGTCGAGCCAATGAGCGGGGATGGATGGCTGAGAAAGATGGCTTGCTCCGTGAGATGGACGAGTGTAAACAGAGGCTGAGCTCCGGTGGGAAGGACACCGTCATCAATGTCACCGATGCAGGCTACGACAGAGGCCACTATGCTGAAGAACTCCAGGTATCTCATACAGCTCCATGTAGTATATGGCTGCTCTACAGCATTGTTGGACTGCCTTTGTGGTTTAGTGGTAGAGTGTCCGCCCCGAGAGCGGAAGGTCCGGGGTTTGATCCCCGGCCTCGTCATACCAAAAGAAGTTAAAAGATGGTACTTGTTGTTACCCTGTCTGGCGCTCAGCTTAAAGGGGCTAAAACAGGGACTTGTCGGCTAGGCGTCAGTATACTGTGTCTGAGTGGGGTATTCATGTTAAACTGCGGCATGGTATCTCAGTGAGCTAGCACTATAAATCGGCATCAGTCCGGACTAGTACAAGCAGCCACACACACACACACACACATACTTGCACGTCACTATATGAGTGCAATAATCTTGGACGCGACGTTAAACCCCACCTCACCTCACCTCACCTCACCTCACCTCACCTCACCTCACCTATAGTATTGTTTGAATCTTAAGGTGCAGAGACATCTCAGGGATATTATGTTAAAAGTTTGTCCTTTGTTCCCCTGTGTTTTGTAAACACAGTCATTATTTGTGTCTTAGTAATCCACTGTAGTTAAGTAAAACTTGGTATGTATCCTGGGGATGGGCCATAAACTGAACTTTTTTAGTAATGTCTGTATGCAGACACCTTAAGACAGTAAGGGTTTGTAAGTAGGTCTGTCGTAATTTTCTTGGATGTTGTGGGGGCACGGGTGGCCCAGTCGTCTAAGGCGCCGCGATTCGCTGTGCAGAGTTGCGTCCCTTGGGCACGCCAGAAACCTATGATTGTGGGTTCGAATCCCGGTTCGCCCCGATTATGTTTCTAGGTTTGTCAGCACCATACCCGTGCTCGTGGGTTTCACCGAAGTGGTAAACATCTGAGACCTGCATCACTTTGGGCTTTCCTCCCACATTAAGCTGATAGCCGTGATATAACTGGAATACTGTTAAAAGCGGCGTAAAACCCAACTCACTCACTCACTCACTCACTCACTTGGATGTCGTCTTTTTATTTGATCTTCACTTTTGTAGTACTTAGTTTGTCTTCTACATTCCTGATAAGATCAAACACAGTTCCACATGGGTGCAGGGCGTTTTGGAAACATACTTATCATGTCAACATATCAAAAACATATAACTGCATCTTTTGGGGACATATGCTAAAAAAATATCAGTGACTAATTCACTTAGTTCTGGCTTGCAAATGCAATTTGTTTCACGGAGGAATTATTGGTATTCATTCTGTATTTTCTTGTTTTGATTCCCCCCCGTTTTTTAAAAAGGTGCAAGATGTGTTTTACAAGAAATAAATTTCAAATGATTCCATGGCATTTGATTGGCTAAGCAAGCAAAATGTTTTGCATTTATGTTTCCATTAACGAAACAAATTAGCACTTGGCCTCGTCCACTAACAGACTGTTTCCTGATTAGCTGATAAAAGAATGGTTACTGATTTTATATTGTTACAGTTTTTTTGTTAATGATTAAATAAGCAGTATTAAGGTTTATTTATTTTTTTATTTTTTTATTTATTTATTTATTTATTTATTTATTTATTTAAGGTATTATTTATTTGTTTGTTTGTTTTATTTATTTATTTATTTATTTATTTATTTATTTATTTATTTATTTATTTATTTATTTATTTATTTATTTATTTATTTATTTATTTATTTATTTATTTATTTATTTATTTATTTATTTATTTATTTATTGATTGATTGATTGATTTATTTATATGGATTGATGATGCAGATTTTGACAGCGTGTGTTTTGTGTTCCCCGCCAGTCCCTGGAGTACCAGCTGCAGCAGTCCCAGAAGGTGGGAGACATGTACCGGGAACAGGTGATACAGCTGGAGGACGAGCTGTCTCGGATCAGGGAGGAGGGGGACGTCACACGCGAGATATTCAAGGTAACACTCCCACCTCAGACAGTTGTCTCAAGTCCAAGTGTATTTGGGCGGTCGGGTAGCCTAGTGGTTAAAGCGTTCGCTCTTTACGCCGAAAAGACCTGGGTTTGCTTCCTGACATGGGTATAATGTGTGAAGCCCATTTCTGGTGTCCCCCGATGTGATATTGCTGGAATATTGCTAAAAGCGGCATAAAACCATATACACTAACTCCAAGTGTATTAATAACAGCAGATTACTTCCATATTTTAAAAAAACATGGTGAGTTGTGCTCAGTAGATTCATAGGTTAATTGCATCTGACATCATTTCAGTTGTTTTAGTGGTTCATTCCTACAGAAGTGTTACCATGGTGACACTGGAGTATACTAAATAAGACAACTCAAAATTGAGTTTTAAGCCAACCCTTTTTTTAATTCAGATATGCCAGTGCTTTATTCTATATATCACTCGTTGACATCTTAAGAGAGAAAATGAAGAAAAAAAATGTGAAATGTCAACCCTGCAGAAAAAACTTCAAGTCAGTAAACGGTAAACTTAGGCTTGGACGGGTAATTCATGTGACTGCCAGTCCCTGTGGACCGGCAAATATAGTACCTTATATAAATCTTTGTTGTTGAACAAAACATTGGTAATATTCATATAAGTACATTTTTCAGGATGTCTGTTACCATCAGGGTTTCCCCTTGTCTACTTCTAGGTTAAATATTCATTTGTGGCGACTTTGGCTCAAAATATTGAAAAAGAGAGAAAATTGTGACTGAAGTTTGTGTGAATGACGTAAAGATCTAACTAAGTTACTTCAGAGATGACATCTTTGCACTGAGCATGATGTTGAAAGAATTAAAACTAAATAATTTTCATACATTTTTTTATTTGTTGAAAGTTGGGACTGGCCAAAGTTAGGGGGGACTGGTAATTTTTAGAGTTGCCTGTCCACAAGGACTGTCAGTTACAAAAGCCAGTGGGAACAATGATGATGTTATCAATTTGTGGACAATCATGATGTCATATAATTTTTCCTTTAACGATAAATATGTGAACTCTTAACATCTACTGAACGTCGTATTGAATCGTAGACCATCCATTGTGTGCTGTGATGAATAGATAAACCACTAAACAGGTGAAGTTCAAACAATTTTGATAGTGCATGTTAGTTTTAAATCACACACATTCAAGTACACACACGTCTTCTCACGTATCCGCATTCAGCTGCTAAACACAGGGGCTGTGGACACCTAAACGAGTCTCCTGGTGGTAATGAAGGCCGGGAATCAACCAAGCGCTAACAGTGACGTGACACCAATACACAGGATATTCAAAGTCCTTTTACACGCGCTTACAGGGGGGCACGGGTGGCCCAGTCGTCTAAGGCGCTGTGATTCGCTGTGTAAAGTTGCGTCCCTTGGGCTGGCCAGAAACCTATGATTGTGGGTTCGAATCCCGGTTCGCCCGATTATGTTTCTAGGTTTGTCAGCACCATACCCGTGCTCGTGGGTTTCACCGAAGTGGTAAACGTCTGAGAC
The DNA here is from genome assembly GCF_022045235.1 of Haliotis cracherodii. Lineage (NCBI taxonomy): Eukaryota > Metazoa > Mollusca > Gastropoda > Lepetellida > Haliotidae > Haliotis > Haliotis cracherodii. The sequence continues at coordinate 10,931,251 of NW_027266319.1, forward strand.
CTGCATCACTTTGGGCTTTCCTCCCACATTAAGCTGACACGCCGTGATATAACTGGAATACTGTTAAAAGCGGCGATAAACCCAACTCACCACCCACCACACGTGCTTATGTGACTTTGCCCATGTACGTGAAAAAACGGGTCCTGCAGGCGGAAGTGAAAATCCACATCCAAAAGAGGCCACCCTGACTGATAAAGCTTTGTGATGTTAAATGGTTTCAACCGACCAATTATCATTGAGAATTGCTAAAATGCACATGTGCCATATCGGAAAGTTATTAGACGCGGTCACTGCCCCCTTATCATGCTTATGGATAATATTATAGGAATGTGTATGATGTAGATATCGAAGGGTGAAATGCTTCCACGGAATTCATTCAAATGTTGAATCACCCAGCTGCACATTGGCGAACGTGGTGTCGTTCTTCAAAACACATGACTGGAGTGCATTGATTTATCAGCCGATAGACATAGGCACAGTTACTTAGGTTATAGTTGAAAAAGTCCATTTCAAGAGATGACATGTGTCTCTTTTAGCAAGTGACTATGTTCGAAATGCGGCTCTGATCACCCATCAGTGAATGGTAACCCACTCGTATGCAGCTTCAGGTGTATACTCCCCAGGGAGTTGAGTTGTATTCAGGTGGACACTGATTGATTGAGTGGGGTCATAATGAGGTGGCACCATGAGCACTCTCTGCTGGAATAATGCATTATAATATAAATTGTCTGGTTATTAAAAATGGTTGAGATTGATTAATATGACTGTATGGTGGTAGTGACAAGAGAGGCATGTAACTATTGTTGATAGAGCTATCTCAAAGCAAATATGGTCTGCAGCTGTTTGTTTGTGATGTGTAGGACCGCGGTGACAAGATGACGAAGCGCCTGCAGCTGATGAACCAGCGCTACACAGACTTGGAGAGGCGACGCAACCTGGAAGTCGAGGGCTTCAAGAATGACATAAAAAATCTTAGAAGCAGACTCAAGGATGTTGAGAAGCAGCTGTACAAGGTAAGGGCTGTATGGTGTTTGTAGCAGCAAATGTAGCCAGTGGGATATTTGGGTATTCTTAAGATGTAGCATGTAGTGCCTTGTTTAAGTGGCGTTTAGAAGTTGGTGTGATGAAGTAAGACGAGTTCTATGGATGAACAACTTCTTTATTACAATTAGTGCAACGTTTCGGTGTAGATCCTAACACCTTTATCAAGCAAGTGATGGATAGTGCTAAACAACATAGGTATATATACTTATTAACATCAATGTTTATACAGTAAATTGATTGATGGACACAGAGAGATGATTAAGATAATAGGAAGCCAGTGAATGAGTAAACAACCACGGAAGCTGATGAGATGATTGGAAGCCAGTGACGTAGGGATTTAGCAATTAGGTGATGGTAAGCAGGCGGGATGTAGTAGCCTTGTTCTCTGTTCATTATTTTAGCATGCAGTGAGTGGAACTGGTCAAAATTCACTAAATAGTATTATCAGTATTATCATTCACCAAACAATTATTAAGATAATGATATATTTAAAAAATAATTATGAGCATAGATGATCAACCCCATGGTTGGAAGCTGATACATTTTAACAAAGCAAGAACTGACAAGATATTTAGATTAGGGGTAATCTTTACTTGACAGTGTAAAATTATTTTCAAAGTACAAACTTAATTCTCCAGACCCATTACTACTTAACATGCTAATGATACTTCTTTCTTTTGTAAGTCTGTGAATAACGAATTCTGTCACAATAATATATTGGTTTGGTAATGTGAATAGGGGCCATGCATTGAAATTAAAGAAGCAATGGTGTAGGGGAGATAATTTGTACAAAACGTTTCCTTATAATCTCCCCTTGAATAAAGTTTTCCAGGTGATATTTGTCACATTTAGTAACCTCCCTTTCCTCTTAATGTCTTTTGTTCTAAATTTATTAAACTATTTGGTTAAGAAATTACTTTGAAGACAATTATCTTTATAATCCTGTGATTTATTTAAATCCTTTTATGCAATTTTTAGAAAAATTTCTTTGGCAGGAATTTTTGTCACTTTCCATACGGTATTAAATCAAATAAGTAATGATAAACTGGTAAGTGATGATCATTCTATTAAATAATGAAAGAGAATTGTACTGTTAATTCATAAATGATACATCAATATCATTTATCTATCTATCAATAGAAATACAGCAACATTTAATTTGAAGACTGACAATTTTCTAACTGAGAAGGTAACTTTTGTGATTTGCCGGCCCTGCTGTCTGGACAGATTGTTTGTGACTATTCAACACTGATATGATTGTGTCTCCAGGTCACCCTGGGTTTCACCGAAGACATGGACATCCAGAGGCCGGACGATCTGGACATGCAAGTTCTCCGGAATGTCCGCTTCACAGCCAGCAAGTCCAAGAAGATGATGGGAGAGCTGAAAAACCTCAAGGCTAAAGTTTACGGACTTGAAAGCGATCTCAAACACTTGTGACAGCATTGATAGACTTTCAACAAGTTCATTCCATAAACTATTGCTCTCCAACCACTGTGATATGTCAGCCAAACTGATGATGAATCAAAACCAACACCATATATTTGTTGGTTGTGCTTTTTTAAGTGTCATGCTATCATACATTTCTCAATAAGGCTCATTCAGCTCCCTCAAGAAATAGCCAAACCATATGCAGCTCAACTGGTTACTTCAAGTCTTTCTGACCTCAATATGAATAATAGTTGTTCGTGGTTAAATACATGTAACCTGGTATTATGCATACAGAATGTATATTTCATGATCAGTAGGATTTATTTCTGATGAACCAAGTACCCTTACAATTTTTAAAGCCCCATTTTAAAGTTAATTTGCAGATGTGTCTTTGCCCAACTGTCTGGTGTACATATCTTACATACCAAGTTTGGTAATGTTTTGTCTAAATATGAATTCTTTTATGGTTGTTGTTACTATTTCTAAGATGGATGCCTTCAGCCACATTTGGTTGCCATAGAGATGACTTGAATAAAGAAGAAACTATTATGATTCTTGTATTCTCTTTTGTTTGATATCTGGAATGACTTTTACCCCTAAAGTCAAGAAAAAACATTGGCCAACAATGGGCATGTGTCCTGAGGCAAGGGAGGTATCTGACTATGAAAGTCCAGTTTTCAACCTTGATAAACTAGGCTGGAATTATGGACTTATATTTTGGCTGCACTAACGAGAGAGATACATAAAGAATTTGGTGTTAACAGATATTTTCAAAATCTTTTCATGTTTTTAATCAAGGTGTTTGTGTGATTTGATCCACTTCGCGAAGGAGGACCCGTTTTATTACAATATAGATCTTGATTATTGATCAGATCGTCGAAGCCATTTTATTTGAAGCAAATTCAAGTGATATGAGAGGTGAAATCTGATTGGTCAGTAGGGGGACATAGAATGGACATAACTCATAATTGCCATTGGTGGCGCTCCGATCGTGCCCTTAAATTCCAGCCAGTTAACTCCCTTGCCTCAGGAAGATGCATTAGGCACTAAGCAATGAAATAAAATAAAAGTCCAATTTGCATTGGTGACCAGTGCCATTCACTCAAGTTCATTCAGCCAGATTAGGTAAAAACATTTTCCTAAGCAGTGATTGAAGTCAACTGTGCATGACATGATCTCAAAGTGTCAGTGGGGCATTATTTCTTAAATCTACATGACATATGATTAACATGATGTCTTCTTGTCAGGACATTGTCACATGTCTCCAGTATCAGGAATATGTCAGGATATTTCCAGCGATAGAAACTAACATTTTTTGTCCTCTGGTCCTTATAATAACATAGCAAACCCCCTAAAAATGGCAAATTTCATCTAGTCCTTATGAAACCTTAACTATTGGGCAGTTTGGCAAGGACTACAGGACTAGTGCCAATGTCTAATGCTGACATTTCACCAGATGATAATGTGGTGTCCTCCAAAATAATGGGAAGAAAACAGTTTTGAATTTTTGTGGACAACAGTTTTGAAACTACAGGGTAAAAGAACCATTTTATCTGTAGGTTTGGAACTTGTTACGTCCCAGATGGTTGTCTGTAATATTGCTCACTAACATTCCTGTAGAGGGTTGATGGAATTGAGGAGATGACGCTCTATGCCATAAGCTGAAATGGAACAGAGGTTTTGTTTCTCATTAGTGTGGAATATTTGTACATAGTATTAGAGTTCAGGCTGAAATTATGAACACAATTTTATGTTTAGCCTATGCAGTATGTTTGCATTTGTATTGAATAAATTTTATATGACATATTCTTGTAATTGCTTCCTTTCTTTTGAATTCCACCTTCAGTACTCATTTCCTGATGATAGTGTACCTTTACATTTAGTTTCTGGAAGAGTTGTCTCCCCTAGACCAGAGAGATTTCACTTCTCATGGGGGGAAGAACTGTCTTAGACTGCATACCTGCTTGTGTCCAGTGTTTTGGATTCAGTTATTGAAAATTTTACATTAAGTTATATATTTGTATATGTATCCCATCTCATACTATGCATTTCTTTTCTTCTTTCGATCCTTGTGTGGAAACTTTGTAAAACAAAGTAGCAATGGATGTGGATTGCAAGATGTAAATAGTGTCGACACTTACAGGACAGGGGCTTTTGATCAGTCCCCATGGAGTAGATGTTGATAATAGTTAAATTGATGAAGCTGGAAGTCGGATCGTAATTAGGCCTAGATATGGTGAACCTACGTCGTTTTTTTTTTAAAAATAATAAAACAAACCAGGTGTTCATTGTTGTTTGGACATTTATTTTATTAGGTCATCGCTCTACTCTCACCGAATATGTGGAATCAGATGGGAAACAGAATGAAATTTATGGAAGCCAGCGGTCAACTGAATCCGCGGTATCGCGAAGGGCATTATCGCGAAGGGCGTTATCACGGGGGAGGACTGTATAAGAGGAAACTAATCAAAATGAACAAAAAAAAAGAAAGTTGTATTCTCTACTTGATAACATGTCTCCACATGGAGGCAAAGAGAAAGAGAATGATGTGGCATAGGGAGTCAGGTGATCAAACCGCTTACGTCACGGTGTGTAACGGTGCACGGGATTGTAGTGCGTGACCCGATTGTGTGGGTGGTGACTATGGTAATGCGACGGGTGTTCGGGCTAAATGGTTTTAGAAACTGGAAACTGTTAAAGACGTTTCCGCACAAGGATCGAAAGAAGAAGGAAGAAATTCATACTGTGAGATAGGATAAGTTTAGAAATTCTACATGTATTTAAGTGAATGAGTAAGTGAATGTTGTATATCGCTGCAGTTGGTAGTATTCAAGGTAGATGTAAGTCATGGTGGCCTGTAGAGAAGTGGATAGGCCATGAGAAAAGTCTTCTTCATACTCAATCAGCCAGGACAAACTGTCCAACCATCCTCTCGTTGTTAGTCGGCTAGACTGCCTCCCAAGGTGTTTTGGGGGACACGGGTGGCCCAGTCGTTTAAGGCACTGCGATTCGTGTGCAGAGTTGCGTCCCTTGGGCACGCCAGAAACCCTGATTATGTTTCTAGGTTTGTCAGCACCATACCCGTGCTTGCGGGTTTCACCGAAGTGGTAAACGTCTGAGACCTGCATCACTTCGGGTTTTCCTTCCACATTAAGCTGACACACCGTGATATAACTGGAATACTGTTAAAAGCGGCGTTAAACGAAACTCACTCACTCACTCGTCGTTAGTCGGCTAGACTGCCTCCCATGGTCTAGTGAACCCCGGGAGAGCGGAAGGTCCGGGGTTCGATCGCCAGCTGTGTCATACCAAAAGACGTGAAAAGATGGTACTTGTTGTTACCCTGTCTGGCGCTCGGCATTGAGGGGCTAAAACAAGGACTGGTTGGCTCCGAGTCAGTATACTGTGTCTGAGTGGAGTATTTATGTTAAACTGCAGCATGCTATCTCAGTGTGCTATCACTATAAATTCGCATCAGTCCGGACTTGTACAAGCAGCCACACACACACACACACACACGCTGCTATATAAGTGGAATAATCTTGGATGCGACATTAAACCACATTTCACCTCACCTCACCTTTTGCTAGAGTGAGTGAGTGAGTATGGTTTAACATCGCTTTTAGCAATATTCCAGCAATATCATGGACGAGGGACACCAGAAATGGGCTTCTCACATTGTACCCATGTCGGGAATTGAACCCGGGTCTTCTGCATGACGAGCGAACGCTTGGATCACTAGGCTACCCAACCACCCCCTGCCCGAAGAGCTGAGGGACATTCGTTTGATCCCCAGTCGCATCAGACCAAAAGATATTTAAAAAAACAGGACTGGTCGGCTCGGAGTCAGTATACGGTGTTTAAGCGGAGTATCCATGTTAAACTGCAGCATCGTATCTCAGTGGTATTAGTCTGGACTAGTACATTAGTCTTAGTCGTAATAATCTTGACTGCGATGTTTAAAAAGGTTTCTCCTCACCTCACCGCAGGTGGAAAAAGAAATGTCTTCGCCTGCGTGTCTGTTTGTGTCCTGTGTCATGGATTCAGAGTGAGTGAGTGAGTGAGGGAGGGAGGGAACGAGCGAGGGAGGGAACGAGCGAGGGAGGGAGGGAGCAAGCGAGGGAGGGAGCAAGCGAGGGAGGGAGCTGGACAGACCATGAGCAATAATCCACAATGTTCGCACACAATCCAAACTGGAGAAACTGCATCCTTTCCACATTAGCTGGCTTGTATGGCAATCATGGGTCAATAATGGGGGAAATACTGCAGCAGGTTTCCAAGTGTACTCCAGTGTTGTGTAAAACATGTTCAGCAAAATTACCCATGTTAGTGATTCTTTCATCCTAAAACAACAGAAGTCCAACAGAAAGTTCTGAGCCTCAAATTATAAGACTTGACGAAAAGGGTAGAGAATAGGTCTTCAGCAACCCATGCTTGCCATTAAAGGCGACTATGCTTGTTGTAAGTGGCGACTAACGGGATAGGGTGGTCAGGCTTGCTGACTTGGTTGATGCATGTCATCGTATTCCAATTACGTGGATGAATGCTCATGATGTCAATCACTGGATTGTCTGGTCCATACCTGATTGTTTACAGACCGCCATGATATAGTTTGTACATTTTCCAAAGGTCACAGACCCCTGCTTATTTTGCTGACTTGTTACAGCAAAACATTTTGACTCAGGTTTTTGTGGATATACCTCTATGAAATCATATAATATCCTCAAAAACAGGTTCTGTGAGACTCAGAACTTCAAATTAACCCTTGTTTATGAATGTATTTGACATATCTCTTGCTTGACTGGCTGTATCTGAATGTATTGCACATCTCTTGATTGGCTTTGGCTGTATGTGAATGTATTGGACATATCTCTTGCTTGACTGTGGCTGTATGTGAATGTATTGGACATATCTCTTGCTTGACTGTGGCTGTATGTGAATGTACTTGACAGATCTCTTGCTTTACTGTGGCTGTATGTGAATGTATTGGACATATCTTGATTGAGTGTGGCTGTGTGTGAATGTATTGCACATCTCTGATTGATTGTGGCTGTATGTGAATGTATTGGACATATCTGTTGCTTGACTGTGGCTGTGTGTGATTGTATTTGACATATCTCTTGCTTGACTGTGGCTGTATGTGAATGTATTGGAAATATTTCTTGCTTGACTGTGGCTGTATCTGAATGTATTGGACATATCGCTTGCTTGGCTATGGTTGTATGTAAATGTATTGCACATCTCTTGCTTGACTGTGGCTGTATGTAAATGTATTGGACATATCTCTTGATTGACTTTGGCTGTATGTGAATGTGTTTGATATATCTCTTGCTTGACTTTGGCTGTATGTGAATGTGTTTGATATATCTCTTGCTTGACTGTGGCTGTATGTGAATGTATTTGATATATCTCTTGCTTGACTGTGGCTGTATGTGAATGTATTTGATATATTTCTTGATTGACTGTGGCTGTATGTGAATATATTGGACGTATGTCTTGCCTGGCTGTGGCTCTATGTGAATGGATTTGATATATCTCTTGCTTGACTGTGGCTGTAATTGAATGTGTTTGATATATTTCTTGATTGACTTTGGCTGTATGTGAATGTGTTTGATATATCTCTTGATTGACTTTGGCTGTATGTGAATGTGTTTGATATATCTCTTGATTGACTTTGGCTGTATGTGAATGTATTGGACATATGTCTTGACTGGTTGTGGCTCTATGTGAATGTATTTGATATCTCTTTTGCCTGGCTGTGGCTCTATGTGAATGGATTTGATATATCTCTTGATTGACATCGGCTGTATGTGAATGTGTTTGATATATCTCTTGCTTGACTGTGGCTGTATGTGAATGTATTGCACATCTCTTGAGAGGCTGTGGCTGTATGTGAATGTGTTTGATATATCTCTTGATTGACTGTGGCTGTATGTGAATGTATTGCACATCTCTTGATTGACTGTGGCTGTATGTGAATGTGTTTGATATATCTCTTGATTGACTTTGGCTGTATGTGAATGTGTTTGATATATCTCTTGATTGTCTTTGGCTGTATGTGAATGTATTGCACATCTCTCGATTGACTGTGGCTGTATGTGAATGTATTGGACATATCTCTTGATTGACTTTGGCTGTATGTGAATGTGTTTGATATATCTCTTGATTGACTTTGGCTGTATGTGAATGTGTTTGATATATCTCTTGCTTGACTGTGGCTGTATGTGAATGTATTGGCCATATCTCTTGATTGACTTTGGCTGTATGTGAATGTATTTGATATATCTCTTGCTTGACTGTGGCTGTATGTGAATGTATTTGATATCTCCGTTGCCTGTTTGTGGCTGTATGTGAATATATTGGACATATGTCTTGCCTGGCTGTGGCTCTATGTGAATGGATTTGATATATCTCTTGCTTGACTGTGGCTGTATGTGAATGTGTTTGATATATTTCTTGATTGACTTTGGCTGTATGTGAATGTGTTTGATATATTTCTTGCTTGACTGTGGCTGTATGTGAATGTATTGGACATATCTCTTGCTTGACTTTGGCTGTATGTGAATGTATTGGACATATCACTTGATTGACTGTGGCTGTAATTGAATGTATTGCACATCTCTTGATTGACTGTGGCTGTATGTGAATGTGTTTGATATATCTCTTGATTGACTGTGGCTGTATGTGAATGTATTGCACATCTCTTGATTGACTGTGGCTGTATGTGAATGTGTTTGATATATCTCTTGATTGACTTTGGCTGTATGTGAATGTGTTTGACATATCTCTTGATTGTCTTTGGCTGTATGTGAATGTATTGCACATCTCTCGATTGACTTTGGCTGTATGTGAATGTATTGGACATATCACTTGATTGACTTTGGCTGTATGTGAATGTGTTTGATATATCCCTTGATTGACTTTGGCTGTATGTGAATGTCTGACATATCTCTTGCTTGACTGTGGCTGTATGTGAATGTATTGGACATATCACTTGATTGACTTTGGCTGTATGGGAATGTATTGGACATATGTCTTGCCTGGCTGTGGCTGTATGTGAATGTATTGGACATATCTTTTGATTGACTGTGGCTGTATGTGAATGTATTGGACATATCTTTTGATTGACTGTTGCTGTGTGTGAATGTATTGGACATATGTCTTGCCTGGCTGTGGCTGTATGTGAATGTATTGGACATATCTTTTGATTGACTGTGGCTGTGTGTGAATGTATTGGACATATGTCTTGCCTGGCTGTGGCTGTATGTGAATGTATTGGACATATCTTTTGATTGACTGTGGCTGTGTGTGAATGTATTGGACATATGTCTTGCCTGACTGTGGCTGTATGTGAATGTATTGCACAACTCTTGATTGACTGGCTTTATGTGAATGTATTTGATATATCTCTTGCCTGGCTGTGGCTGTATGTGAATGTATTTGACATATCTCATTCTTGACTATGGCTGTATATGAATGTATTTGATATATCTCTTGCTTGACTATGGCTGTATGTGAATGTATTGGACATCTCTTCACTGACTGTGGCTGTATGTGAATGTATTGGACATATCTCTTCACTGACTGTGGCTGTATGTGAATGTATTGGACATATCTTTTGCTTTACTTTGGCTGTATGTGAATGTATTGGACATATCTCTTTATTGACTGTGGCTGTATTTGAATGTATTGCACATATCTCTTGATTGACTGTGGCTGTATGTGAATGTATTTGATATATCTCTTGCTTTACTTTGGCTGTATGTGAATGTACTTGACATCTCTTGACTGACTGTGGCTGTATGTGAATGTATTGCACAGCTCTCTTGATTGACTGGCTCTATGTGAATATATTGGATATATCTCGTGCTTGACTGTGGCTGTATGTAAAAGAAATAGACATATCTCCTGTTTGACTGTGGCTGTATGTGAAAGAAATAGACATACCTCCTGTTTGACTGTGGCTGTATGTGAATGTATTACACAGCTCTCTTGCTCGACTGTGGTTGTATGTGAATGTATTTGTCAGATCTCTGCATTGAACAGGCTTCAATTAATCTTTGATATATGTAACATTGTATTTACGATTGTAACATTGTATTTACGAGTTTTTGCTGCTCTTAGCATCATTCCAGCCGTATCACAATCAGAATCAAAGAATGTTTTCACACATTACATAGCCGAGGAGGAAAAAGTCATAGCTTAACCACTCCAAACTCATCTACCCCAAACACTGGAAGGGTGCATGGTGAAATTATTGCTTTCTCACCAAATACTTTTGTGTTGTGTGTTATTTGTAGCAATATTCCAGCTGTATCATCTTCACAACTGGGACACGATGACATGCAACATCCAAGTCAGTGAGCCTGACTTCTCATTTCTGTCTGTTGCCTTTTACAAGCAAAGGTTGCAGAGGACCAATAAAAACCTATATCTTTGCAGGGTTTCACTAAATAGATGCGACTTCTTGTCACGTGTCAGGGTTAACAGGAAGCCTCTTCCTACAGCCATGACACATTTGGATTCACAGCCACAGGATTTAATGAGGTGAATGGTGAGGTTAGGTGAAATTGGGTTTAACGTCGCGTCCAAGATTATTGAACTTATATAGCGACGTGCATGCACGTGTATGTGTGTGGCTGCTTGTACTAGTCCGGACTGATGCCGATTTATAGTGCTAGCCATGATACCATGAGGTACCATGCCTCGGTTTAACATGAATACCCCACTCAGACACAGAATACTGACTCCGAGCCGACCAGGCCTTGTTTTAACCCCTTAATGCCGAGCGCAAGACAGGGTAACAACAAGTACCATCTTTTAACATCTTTGGGTATGACACGGCCGGGGATCGAACCCTGGACCTTCCGTTCTCCGGGCGGACGCTCTACCACTAGACCACGGAGGCAGTCATAACGACAAAAGGGTTGTTTCACAGTTTGTCCTGGCTGATTGAGTATGATGAAGTTTTTTCTCATGGCCTATCCACTTCTGCTGGTGACATGCTCTACAGGCCACCATGAACCCCGGACCTTCCGCTCTCTGGGCGGACGCTCTACCTCTAGGCCACGGTGGCAGTTGAGGTGAATGGACTTGTACATCAAACAGCAAAAGTTGTTCTCCACGCGAGTGACATTCATCATTATGAGCTCAAGAGCTACAAATAGTAATTTTCGGGGAAATATTACTGTGACAATTTGCTGCATATTGTGATCGCCATCAAAACTGAAAGTCGAACAGGGTCAATTTAACCTGACAGCAGGTGATGTGACAATAAACACAAGATGCAATGCCATCTACAATTCCATGTGGGTGCAAAACGGCAACCAGCCAATCATTATAGCAGGATTCTTCAACAATTTTTTTTGCTTGTTGTTTAAAGCCACACTCAACAATATTCCAGCTATATGTCAGTGGTCTGTACATAATTGGGTCTGGATCAGACAATCCAGTGATTGACATCATGGGCATCGATTTACGCAATTGGGATATGATGACATGCATCAACCATGTCAACAAGCCTGACCACCCGATCCTGTTAGTTGCCTCTTACGGCAAGCATGGGTTCCTGAAGATCTTTTCTAACGCGTATCTGTAACAAGTAATGACAAAACAGATTCCACATTGAAGCTTGTAAATACAACTCCATCTCCAATGGATCACATCACATCAATGCATGCAGCAACAAAAACAACTACTTACTAAAACAAACAACAAAAAAGAAGTATTTGTTTCTGATTTATTTTTGGCATTGAGAAAACAACACCCGAGTAGTGGGTTAGGTTATCTCCCCTACCAGAGAGTTACCTCCCCTAGATGAGAGTTTCTTACACAAACTATGTACAGAACTAGCCAACGAGAGGCTGCAGTGACCGGTGTTAGGAGCTCCAGTACAGCTCTTGTATGTACAGGAGTTGTCTAGGATGCATAAATAAGCTACCACTAAAGATACAATCAGTGAGGGTTGGGGCACAGTGTGTCTACAGATCTTGTCACTCTTGTATTTACAACTGTACAAATTTCTAACCAATCTCTCCTTCATGCGTTCCTCACATGCACTCTAGCTAACACTTTGTTCTACAGTGACAATAAATATTCAATTTTTAAAATTGACAACTTTGTTCTGAATATGTAAAACTGTCATCATGACGGTTGCAGGAGAAACAGTGAGAAGACACTAGGAAAAATATACAAATGTAGAAAAAAAGCTGACCTGTCAACAAAATCTGATTAACAAGTGTATAGAATACTTCATTTTATGTACAAATAATCAAATGAAATACTTAAATAATTCCAGAACATTTGAGTTAGACTTCCATGAACGAGTTCATAACATTAACAATAATACTGAACTTTTAACTACGCTTAAAATCAGATGGCATTATTGAATTGGAGAACTGTTTGAAAACAAGTTCAAAGCTGAATGGGAACTTGAGAAATTTTAACAATAATTCTGACAACAATTTACGTTGACATAATCAAGAGTTATTATGACACGCATAAATAGTCAGAGGTTGTAAAACTCATGCATTAAATAGTAACAAAGATAGTTTGGTATAGGAGTTTTGTAATAAATTAACCATTTTAACATAACATCCTGCCAAATATAACTTTGGCTTCTAAATAATTACTAACAATTTGGTATATACATTTTCATCACTGAAACAAAGAAAAAGAAAATGGCTGACGCTTCTGCAGATGCTTCCTCCGGAACTCATTCACAGCTTTCACACGTGGTGTCAATCTTACACTCTCGTCACTTCCGACCAATCTACACTACTTATACAGAACCCGGAAGTAAGGTTCCCCTACGACAGAGAGACACACAGACAGACTGATATGTCGGCCATGTTGGACTGACGTTAACGACACTCGTCTACACGCAGGAGTCTATATCTAGGTGAAGACATCACTTAGTTGCATCGATTCACGGTCCTCTACAAGCACTCATCTGTCCTGACTGACAAAAGTTCCCAGATTAATCCATCAGCCTGTGTCTGTCCTATGGGCAGACAACTCTGTCAGGCTTAACGTAGGTGCATAGCTACATCGTATACAATCACAGCACTTAAGCGTGGATCTTACACCATCCATGTATAGTCTATCAATGTCAATAGCCATTGTCTCACAATTGATGAATCTAGACTGTGTTGACTGAACCTCCTGTTGTGCCTACTGTAAACTGAAAGACAAGGGCACTGTTCTAGATTCTAGTAGTGTGTGATGGGGAGAGTGAGTTCAGTCTCAACTGAGGTAACGATATGGTCCCAAAGTGTTGCAGCACAGATTTCCGACTCATCTAGTGCGTTGTACTACTAAGAGGGGAGTTTGGCCTCCATCGAGGTAAGAATATGGTCCCAGACAGTCCTTGACCTCTCCGCAGGTTTCTGACTGAGCTTTGACCTCTCCGCAGGTTCCTGACTGAGCTTTGACCTATTCGCAGGTTCCTGACTGAGCTTTGACCTCTCCGCAGGTTCCTGACTGAGCTCTGACCTCTCCGCAGGATCCTGACTGAGCTTTGACCTCTCCGCAGGTTCCTGACTGAGCTTTGACCTCTCCGCAGGTTCCTGACTGAGCTTTGACCTCTCCGCAGGTTCCTGACTGAGCTTTGACCTCTCCGCAGGTTTCTGACTGAGCTAATGTGCAGTATAGGGGGGCATACAACTGAGGTAACAATATGGCCATCGCCAGCCAGAACACCTGCCACAGTTTCCAGACTTTATTTTGGATCCATCAGAAAAACATTCAGTTTCTTCTTGAAAAGCAAGCAAAGTGCCCACAGTTCGGTGGTGTCTTGTCTATTCATAGATGAAGTAAACGAGGCCCTATAGTGTGGTCAACAGCCTCGCCAACAAAATCCTAATTAAATTCTAGGATCTAAACATGTGAAGGTCAAATTTCTGGTCGGAATATAATCTGGCCAGAACAATGCTGTATAAGACCTGTAACATCTAAAGGCCAAAGTAGGAGCATTCGGCCTGGGGTCTTAGAGACCAAAACGTGAAGTCTGAAGGTTCAGAAAGCAGATTCTCTAGCCTGCAACCCACGTCGAGACATCCAAATTTTCCTTAAGAAGTGCCCTAATATAGCGCTGCCTGATCACACCTCTGTCCCCTCTGGAAGTCCAGCCTTCAGTTGAACCTGTGAGAGCTTGTTCCGTCGCCCCGAGGCCTTGGTGATGCCCCCCTGTGACCCCGAGGACAGGTTGTGTAGGTGGGACGCTGCTGGGCTCAGGGGGGTATCCTCCCGGCTGCTGGCACTCCCCACACTACCAGATACCTGCAATCACAAACCAGAACGTCAAGCTACACATTCATCCTAACATCAACTACAGGTAATATTTAAAACAAACAATGCTGACACAGCATAAAAATTTCACCAACTCCCCACATCACTGTGGAAACTAGAGACATCACAGGGAAGGAAGGAGTTGTGAAGGTTTTATGCTGAAGTCAGCAATATTACATTCATCACGTCATCGTGTCAACAACTGAACCTGGGCCAGGAAAACAAAAACCGTGATACCACGTCTAACAATCACCTTTGATGGGGGATACTGACACAATCAGCCAGGGCATGTAACCACCCGATCATCATATTCATCAGCTCTTACAACAAGGTATTGGGTATCCATTCGTCTCCACAGAATCAACAGAAGATATACAACAGTTTTCGACCTGGCAATGTTTTCCTAATGGAAGTTACAGTCGAGTTGTGAGCCTACATACATGACTTCTTTCAAGGCAGACATGAAACTCACAGGAAACTATATGTGTTTAGTTGCATCTTCCTTCGCTGATGAGGACAACCCTTTAGATAGGAATCTGAACATTATATTACAAAAAACAACACAGCAGACCACACTGCTTTGTAAATTACCACAAGAACCTTCTTGAGTTTTTCGAAATGACAGACATCCATCAAAGGGAGATGCAGAGATCCGGCAAAAAATTATCTAGGCTCCAATGTTTTGATTGTCTGAACATGATCCATCTCCATCACAATCAAGAACATCAAGATCTGCCCAAGCCATCAGTGGAACTGATAATCCATGGCCACCACAAACATGACATGATCTGGAGGGTCCTCTCAGACTCCTCTAATAATAAAACCTCCACTCTACAGAGAGCTCTGCCTGGAGAACCATGGACTGGTTACAGTCTGAGAAGATTACATATGCAATATGAGTTACGTAATGTCTTGTTTACCTCCTTAACTCCTTATCTTTGTCAGTATGTGTTGTCTTAGGGTGCAACTGTGCCAAATCTCTACAACAGTGTTGAAAAGGGAACATTTACTAACAGTGTGTCAAACAGCTTATTCAGCAAAACTCTTCGTAACAAATATACCCATTGGTTTATGCTTAGTAAGTGTTTTTCATGGAGAAAGGACTATCCTAACAAGAGACTAGTGTTTCCTCCTCAGTGTTTGATATCATGGAATCAAGGGTCCCAGAGGTCTGTGGTATTTGAATCTAGGACCACTAAATCTTTAACTTTTAACATAAGGGTTATGAGCTTGACCTTCATGCTAAATCATGTTCAGAGACAAGACTTACCATATACGACGTAATAAGCCCCCCTCTCTAATAAGCGCCCACGGCGATATTTGCGAATATATTGGCTTGTGAACAATCCCAATAAGCATTCCTGCGATTGATCAATGTACACAAGACTTATTTATTTGCCTATAATACGCACTCGTGTGTTATATGCATTCTTAATTATAGGCAATTAAATTCTGGAAAAATGTATCTGTCGCATATAAACATTTCAGTGTGTCAGCATAAACCACATTTATCTTTCAACTCTCTTTTTTCCACCAAAATAATATTCTAATAAGGGCCCCCTATTTCTAATTTTGAGATCGCCCACGGCGCTTATTACGTCGAATACGGTAGGTCAGATATGATGCATATTTCCATGAAGTCCTACCACCGGCTGTTACTGGAAGGTGTCAGAATGTCCACAAGAAATCTTTATGCAGATATTGATAAGAATAGGCAAGGGCATGGAGAATAACATTTAAGCTATGTGTATTATTTCAGAACAAATTCCACACTTGACACTTGAAGCCAGATGTAATTATCATGAGGTAGAGAGATTATGTAACAGGCTCAAAATAAACGCTGCATGATATTGCACAGAAGGATGTAAACAGCATCATTTTCTGCACTGAAGAAGCTGCTGCTATTTGTCCTGTCACTGCTGTTGTAAGTAAATGTAATGCACTCACCACCCCGCTATCCAGCGAAGCACCGCTACTACCTCTTTTCATCCCTGGAGCTAAAAACACAAAACATGAGACATTAACATAGGGTGAGTGAGTGAGTGAGTTGGGTTTGACGAGGTTTTTAACAGTATTCCAGTTATATCGCGGCATGTCAGCTTAATGTGGGAGGAAAGCCCGAAGTGATGCAGGCCTCAGACGTTACCACTTCGGTGAAATCAACAAGCACGGGTATGGTGCTGACAAACCTAGAAACATAATCAGGGCGAACCGGGATTCGAACCCACAATCATAGGTTTCTGGCATGCCCAAGGGACACAACTCTGCACAGCGAACCGCGTCACCTTAGACGACTGGGTCACCCGTGTCCACCAATTATCATAGGGACACATACTCCCAGCTCTGCAATAATTTAAATGTAATACAGAATTAGATGTTTGTGACAGATAACTGCAGCTCATACATCTCCGACGGACAAATGCCAATGATTATGAGGCGCGAATACAGTTGCATCTGGCTGATGTTCGGTTTATCAGATCTGGAAGAATTTTGTGCTATTTCTACTTCTGTTCCGTGGCAATTAAATTGAGATAAAAATTTGGCTATTAACTTTTACGTATTTCATTATCCTTTTTACTTCAGTTATATCCCGTGACTAAATAACAGGAAAATTGCTTTTACATTAAGTCTTAAATCACTAATTTGTAACAGTAACAGCTAGCTAACACGACAAAAATGTCTAATACTTTCTAACTGATAAAATCAATGTCAATTCTCTCTGATAGCTACATGAATGAATTTGAAGATGAATCTGAACATGATGATGATGATGATGATGATGATGATGATGAATGGTATAACATAATTATAACAGGAATATAATTTCAACATCAAAATCAGACACGTAACACTATAACATAATCATGACATTTCACTTGAAAAACAAAATTTTGGTATCTTGTAAAACATGCTGAAATAACATCACAGCAATGGAAAGTTTTGATCTTGAATAAATTGTCCAAATTTCCCTACAGATGACAATATCCGTGGAAAAAATAATTTAGAATTTAATCCCTAGATAATATCCTGTGAAACAGCACACCTTCAAGCATTAACTGTCCATGACAAAAACCTTCAGTAAACCACGACAACAATGAACTTACCCAGAAGTAATGAATGTTTAACTGCAAATAACAAATACAATTGGATACAGATTACACTGTCCGACACCCATGAGCGAGGCTTGAACTTGACAGGGGGAACAACAGAGAACAACATTGAGGTAAGGAGACCAACTACCAACTAGTCAAACAACACTATGGAGCCAGCTGAAGCTGTTCGACTGTGATATGCGACATGATATATCGGCAAATTAAAAATGAAATGAAAACGATAACAACACAGAAGACAGAAATCCGATAGAACTCAAAATAAACTCAAAACAGATGACGACAATTGATTGTGTATGACGTGAAATGAATGATGTGGCGTTAAAATGAACAGGTAAAATTTCAAGCTGTGGAACATAGTAACGTGATCACCAGCTCTGGTTAACATCAGCCATAACATCAAGCACGGGTTTCTCTCAAAGAACTCATACGCAAACGCCTGCACGGCCTCGCTGCTGCTGCTGACAACTGATGAAGAAGCTGTGGTGCTCCATGCGGGAACTGGTGTTTCTTAACAATGACAGCCGGCAGCAGGTAAAACTAAAGACTGCTGCTTGCAAACAACACAATCAGTAAGCGTAAGACATACAGTTGGTGGGGACACTGATGTCACTATCTACAAAACGAAATGCTGTAACCTAGCTGTGCGTTAAAGGTCACGGTCACGGTCACGGTCAAGGTCAAGGTCCATCTATTTTTTCAGACACCTTCTTCATCATCCTGTGTTAGCAGTCCATCATGTATTTCCATTAATTATAAATTGGGAAGCGTGTATCCCTCTTTTTTAAAATCCTGATCTTTCCCTAAAGAATATCTGTCGTATTACCAAATTTCATTCACTTCTATCTAAGCGATATTAAGTATACCAGCCCGTTGGTAATGTCATCTTAGGACATTTTATTGGTGATAATGTCATGCAGGACACTGGTCCAGGTTTGTCTTTGAATTCTTGAAAACGATTTCATTAAATATTTGAAATAATATAAAAAAAATGTTGGATATTGCACATCCTCAGAAAATGCATTTATTTGTTATGTTTGTAAACCTATTCCAAAATTGAAAAGTAAAGAATGGGAACAATATTAATTAGTCAAACAGGGTTCTCAGTGAAAAGGTGAAAGCTGCATTGGAAGGGTCCATCTTGCATGTCAGGTTACACAGACGTCAAACGTTATTTTCACTGGATCAAACCGTCACATCACCAAGAGATGGGTAGAACTCGCTGTGTTATCTGGCAGCCAAGTCAACACTTTGCAAAAAGCACATGAGAATAAGCGCCTGGTTTCAGGGGGAGTGTACACAGTACCAAAACAGCCTACCTGACGACAACCTTAAAATCAGAGATGCACAGAAGCTGCTAAAAATAGCCATATTTATTCAGGAAAATGAGATGCCTATTACGAAAAAGATGAAATGATCTGTGGTCTGTACATTTATCAATGTTCACTTTTAATGAGGAAGCAAACTTCAATTATAGTTTCTCGTCTCACATCATCACAGCAGGATATGGCAGCGTTATCTCTGGTATAAGCTGATTTTTCTATCTTTGTCAAACATAATATTTACGCAGAGGAGAAAATGACGTAAACAGCTTGATTTAATATCGCTTTCCATCTAGAGTTTCCTTGACTGGTGATTTACGATTATCTGGGTGTACCCAAATTTATACGACAAGAATTACCCAATTAATTGTGTGTTTTTTCAAATTCCATAATTGCTTAAAGATGACAGACGAATAATTCTTTCTTCAATACCGTGCCAAAAATAGAGGAAATGATATCTTTTTATAGATTACACTGTTTGATAGATTATCTACAGATGTAATTTGATCAAAAACATTAATGATTGGATGAAATGATTCAGTGGCTTTACAATGGTTCATCTTAGTGAGACGAGAATCTATATCATACATGTATACAACTGGAAAACTGTTGTCATGATAAAGGAACCGTTTGATGTGTGACATTAATTATCTGGCATGTCTTTACCCAAAGCTAAGGCTTTAGCTCCCAGCCGGGCCAAAAACACAAAACATACTTTCAAAAATGGAAAAGAGATCAACACTTCCTTTATCATGACTTCAAAGGTTGGCTCATCCTTAAGTGATAAAAATGATTCCAATTCTTTCCAACCTACATAACATATCTAGTTATATTTGAAATATCACAATGGTGTGATATGATTGGATGAGTCAGCCTTCGGGAACAAAAGAGGCGAAACTTGGCGAACTAAATACCCATTCATGCAGCATGCACATGCATACCTTCACACAAGTCAGTGAGGGAGTTGGAGAGTGTGTGTTTCTTCAAGCCTCCGCACTCAGGCGCGGACAGTCTATTTATGGCAGGGTCTGAGGGCTTCATGTGATCGTACATTAGTACCCGTGAGTCGTCATTTGCATAGTGCTTCTCTATCGTGTTGTGGTTGGTCCGATGTCGGTGTAGCTCCTCCTCTATGCGCATCTGCTCCATGCCATTGGTCTGTGAACAACGTAAGTCTCAATAAATAATACACAAAAATTACACCATACAGTTTGTGACAGAGACTTCCAAGTCAACTACGCCGGATTTGTCTCTTGGCATCGTGTTCGGTAGATTGTGACTGTTTATGAAGTGAACACAACAAAGGATCTTGAATATGTTAGGGGATATTTTTGTGCAATGAAGACCAAGAACCAATTTCATTAAAAAAAATTCCTGAAATAATGTTCATGAAACCTTAGGTTTTTTTGCTCAACGTATACTATTAGCTATTCAGCTATATAATATTAGATGAGCATACTCGACATAACATTATTTTACTAGACTTAGGCTTCGGACTTGTGGTGATGTCACATACCGAAGACTCATTTTGTTTCAGTGATTAAATATCATGCTGAAATATATTTTTCAGGCATTACTGTGGTTGCTATTATTTCTGGGAACAATTGAGCTACCAGCGTTCTCTTTGTTTATCGAAGAACAGACACAGTCTGTCATGCAGAAAGTCTTTTACTGATGCATGGGGGAGCTGAGAACTGACACTCTTGAACATGATCAATATTCAAATTTCATGTTTTCAAAATGGAAATTTTTATAATGTTTAAAAGGCATAATGGCTGTAAAAGAATCGATTCAAATGCATTTTCGGTAACCTGATTCGATAATAATGTAATTTCATGGAGATATCATCATGCAAAAGTAACAAAATGTAAAAGAATATTGTTGATGAAATCCTAGTACACTAACTTCCATAATGGCTTCCTTGAGATCTTCTACAAACTTCTGCCTGTCATGATCGTTCCTGGCATTGAAAGTTAGTATAACTTTGCCGTCTAAAGTGTTATTCAGCTGAATACCAAACTGATAATCTGAAACAGAAATCAATAGTTCAAATTGACAAGTACGTCTTCACACACTCGTAAGTCAACCCCCACATAATTACACATGTTAGTTTGTGACAAATGGAAACATGGATAAAATCAATACCGTTGGCATGGTATGTCAAACACATACCAAGAATATACAGAGTAAGTATTGATTCCTCTACTGTATTGAGATATACAAGTATATTGACAAAGTGCCAGAGAATATTATCAATCTGAAAGGTTACGGCTGAAGAGGAAAATCAATGACCCTCTTGAGGTAACATTTTATAACTTACGTGATGTTTCAAACAGGAAAACCTGCATTCCACAGAGAGACGCCGAGTTCTTTAAAGCATATGTAATTCCACTCTTCTTCTTACTGAAGATTTTGGTCACCTGAAGTAACAAGACAAAAATTTAAAGAATATATTTCTTTTAACTCCTAACCTGTTTAATGTAAATCACTAAACCCAAGAAAAACTAAAACATAAAATTTTTTCACAGAAGTAATACAGCGACAGAAACTAACAGTTTTAGGTCACAAGTTCTTTATAATGACTGCGTATAGAAAAAACCCATTAAAACGGGTAAATTCTACTATTCCTTATGATACCGTAACTATTGGGCAGTTTGGCAAGGACTACTGGACTAGTGCTAATTTCTAACACTGAGCAATATCTCATTTCTGAAGCCAAGGCATAGATATCACTCTACAAAGTGACCTTAGTCCTACGACTGTCATAAGTTTATGTTAAAGTACAGGGTCATGATCATCTTAGTACTAAGATCGCTTTGTGGAACAGGGCTAAGGTAAGTAATAACGTGCTTGACTTGCTACCCAACTCCCATTTTAGTTCCCATCAGCACCAAATCCATTTGGAATGCCAAACAATAGCTAATATGTAAACTGATGCAAATATAGTTATCAGCCATAATTATCCAGAAAATGTATATCCCATTTCTAACCATCTTCTTTCAACCACAGGATCTAAAGCCTACTTCAATGACTGTTTATGTTTACACTTACAAGGATCATGTCGTTAAACAGGAACACTTCTCTCTGATGGAGACCGATTTTTTCTTTTTTGTTTGGATCGTGGACCTCGTAGAGTCGACAGTAGCACACCAGACGTCGCCAAGCCAGGGTCAGAGCCTACAAGAACAAAGCCAGACTCAAATATTCGGTAAATTTTCACCAACAAAACAAACTTTTCACAAGCAACATATACGATCAGAAAGATTTTTGCCATCAAAATCCACCAGTGCTACATGACACATACACAAGGTAAAATACCTGATCACATATGTTGTTTTTTCATCAACCAGTTTCGGGAATTACGAAAACAAAGTAGTTTATTTTTTTAGGTCTCTTTTTGGTATTTTATAATTAAGATGTGTACAGTGTAATGAAGCATTAAGATTCTTATCAGCAAGTTTTACTCCTAAACTTCAAGCACAATTCTTTTTTAAAATAGTTTTTTTTATATTTTTCAAATGCCATATAAGATTTAAGTGTTGGATGGCTTGATGACAGATTAATGTTCTTTGTGCACCATCAGCAGCTCTGAGGCAGCAGACGCTGTCCTGGTGGACAAAAGACAGCAAAGGAGACAACTCTGGCATGTTGATAGACTTACATGATGCACACGTGGGGGGCAGGACACTAATGACATCTGAAGCTTTGATTTACAGTCGGTGTTACATTCTCGGAACTAAATAAGAATATTTCCCTCACAACTACTTACACAGTTATGTTACCACCTCAGATGAACTGTTTCTTCAAATATAAACCGTTCAATAAAAACAATACAAAGGACCCATTTAACATCTCCTTTAAAGACCCCATTTTCAAATTCACTCCTCTTTCCATGAAATATTCACACTGCGTAATATGATCTTCTTTTCGCATACAAGTGCGCCATGAAAATATTTCAAATACACATGGCAGAATTATCATACAAAACAATGTCAATTTTTTGGGAGGCAGTTGAACAATGATGTCGTTGAGCCTGTCCAATTTGTTTTGGCCATGTTCCAGTTATCAGCTGCACCCAAGACAACGACAAACCAGGAGCAACAACAACAGCCAGCTTGTCATCAGGACGTGGTGGTGGGTTAGGGGTCTCATGTGGGATAACAATTACCAGTGCCTGGGTCCTGTGATGGTCCTACAGCCTGTTAGCTATCCTCGAATTACACAACCAGCAGTCGTGTGGTAATATATCTTCCCAGTCATGAAAATTGTTCATTGTGATGCACATATGTTTCAGATTCATCAAATCGGGTCACTGTTTTTTCGGGGTGCCAAGCTTATTTGAGCACGAGATCAACATGCAGTGGAAACATGCGGTGTTTGGCAGCAGCTCTGCTGTGCAGTGGGAATGACACAATTTTCACACAAGTTTTTCAAAAGAGGGCTGATAAACGAAATCAGCAAGCTAATGAGTGCATGTGTAGTCACTTCGTTTAATCAATTCAAAATACAAATATCAACCAAGGAGGTTATCTTTTCTACTCCTCTGTTAAATAAATTCCATTTTCAATTTTTTTGTATAAATGAAAACTTTTATCATAAAGATTTCAAGCTCTCTACAGATGAAGCCTTGAGCGAGGCAGGTTGAGCATAAAATCTGGAATGAGCTTGCAACAGCTGGAAAAGGATCCATACAAAACTAAAATATCAGATTACCCATATTCTATAGATGCAACAGATATTGTTAATACATTTTTTTCTACAATACTCCTTTGTTAGGAACACATATTCTATATATCAATTGAATCCAAAGTGTTATTTTACATTAAAAAAAGACACATTCAGTTTCGTACCGGTTTCTTTCCAACTATTGTCTGTTCCACCTTGGCGACTTGTGACACATGATCCACGCCCGAGCGAAACTCTTGTTCCCTGACTCGAACATAGATACCAGCCAGCAGGTCTCGGTCCACGTCCCCACCATCATCAATACCTGCAATCAACATCAATCATTCATCAACCACCATTGTCACTCACACATGTTTAGGAGGTGTGTGCATATAGTCACAGATCCATGGGAGTATATGCTCCAGCAAAGGGTTGGTTACAACAAACATCTATAATACAAAGACTTGAACAAAGTGACTGAGTGAGTGAGTGAGAGTGATTGAGGAAGTAAGAGAGTGAGTGAGTGAGTGAGTGAGTGAGTGAGTGAGTGAGTGAGTGTGAGCGAGGGTGCTTGGGTCGTGGGAGTGAGTGAGTGAGTGAGTGAGTGTGAGCGAGGGTGCTTGGGTCGTGGGAGTGAGTGAGTGAGTGAGTGAGTGAGAGAGAGAGAGAGAGAGAGAGAGAGAGAGATGAAGCTTGGGTCTTGGGAGTGAGTAATGGGTGAGTATTTGAGTGACTATCGGGATCCGGTGGATATGGGGATTGGATGGTTACAGTATGTGTCTTGGCTCTGTGTGTTTCAGTAATTGAATCAATCAAGATCAACTAGTTTGTCTTGTTTAGACTCGATTATTGATTGGTGTAATTTTACTGACTGGCTTGAAAACAACATTCACCCCCATATTATCAGCATGGGGCACTAGTGACCTATTCTGATCCGAAATCCTGAGCTGCTCGGATGTAAACAGAAATGCACTATTAATCCTGGAAATAATCACAATGATAATGACAATTAAAATAAATAATCTGCAAAACATGTTTAGATCCTAATGGCTGTATAGCAGACACACCTTTTCTAACATGCAATAGATTTATATTTGGGATCACTGCCTGCTGTAAGATTTATATAAAGATCTGTCACCTTATTGAAACCATATTTCAAGTTCCCTCAAGCTCGATCAAAACATCCTTCCTATATACAGAAAACTAAGAAAACACGGCGTCCATGTTTACAAAGTCCCAGTGCAGTTGACCCAATCCCCATTTCCACTCTCTTAAATGTTCATCCAAACCACTTGTACTCACTAACTTGTTCAAGTTTATTGCTAACACTCGGAGGACTTTGATGATGATGATCTTATAAACCACATCACTGCCATCTGAGGTTGTCGATCTTAATGAAATCATTGCCGTTAACGCTGACATAACACATGTCCACAGCAACCCGAAACCAGTAAAATATACTCAATGTGCACGGAGCATACACCTTGTGGTATATATGTACACTCCCAAAGGGCAAGTCAACACATGGAGTCAGGGCTTAAACTGAGACATTTGTCGTTGTCAGCTACACCCAGTCCCAGGCACATTGTCGGACCCCAAGTGTGCCCCTTGGACCTATTTTAACCTTGGGTTGTCATGGGCCCCTAGCAAACAGAGGGATCTGGGATGTCTCTGGGATGTCTGTAACAATCTGAACACCACAGGAATCTTAGTCTGTGCCTTGGACATCATTGGAACCCTAGGCTGTCCTTGGACATCATGGGAACCTTAGTCTGTCCTTGGACATCATTTGAACCCTAGTCTGTGCCTTGGACATCATGGAACTCTAGTCTGTCCTTGGACATCATTGGAACCCTAGTCTGTCCTTGTAAATAATGGAACCCTAGTCTGTCCTTGGACATCATGGGAACCCTAGTCTGTCCTTGGACATCATGGAACTCTAGTCTGTCCTTGGACATCAGGGGAACCCTAGTCTGTCCTTGAACATCATTGAAACCCTAGTCTGTCCTTGGACATCATGGGAACCCTAGTCTGTCCTTTGACATCAGGGGAACCCTAGTCTGTCCTTGAACATCATTGAAACCCTAGTCTGTCCTTGGACATCATGGGAACCCTAGTCTGTCCTTGGACATCATGGAACTCTTGTCTGTCCTTGGACATCATGGGAACCCTAGTCTGTCCTTGGACATCATTGGAACCCTAGTCTGTCCTTGGACATCATGGGAACCCTACTAAGTCTGTCCTTGGACATAATGGGAAATTTACTCTGCTAATGAAAATCCATATCTGGTAAACTTTAAACAACCAAAAAAGGGCATGAAACTGATTAGTACTGATTAGTACTGAATAAAGTACAAGGCTATATCAAATGGCTGTCATGGAAGCTTACAATCACAAATAATAGATTAGATACCTTTGTATTAGATATCATTGTACTCAAGCCAATATTTCTATTCTATCAAGGGAAATGGAGTTATTTTCTTGTCACTGATGAAATCAACCAATAATTAACCACAAGCCCACCATTTTCAAAGAACAGATCAAAATCAAGCTTATCACATTTACATTCTTTAATCTGACTACGAGCCATGCACCCACATCTGTCAAACACTTCTACAACAAATAGGTTCATATCACTTTCGGGGGGGAAAAAAGAAAAGAAAACTGTTTAGTTGAAACAACTTTTATTTTTTTCCCATTAGAGTTAATGTGAACCATCTGAATCTACCTGTTTAACCTCAAAACAGGAGTCAGTCCACGGGGAGTGGGGGGGGGCGCTACGTTCTCAATGAATTGTTCAAGATGAGGACTCGGCAATCCCAGGGATGATCCTGACTCCAGGCTGCTTCTGTGGTAGGTTCAAGTCTATGCTAGGCTCTCCTGAGTAGGCAAGAAAGGTTATGTGGTTAACCAAACAAACACCAGGGGTGAAATAGCCAAATCGGATAATGATATTCTTACAAAGAAAATAGCATGGGTTTTTTTTTCAATGTGGTGGAAATCTAGAGAGATATTTGTAACGACTGCATTTCGAAAAAAGGGAAGGTTTGCGTGGTAAAAAACCTGGCTTGTAGTCAACAGGAAGTTAGTGATACACTGAGATTGTTTTTAGTCTGGTTCTTGTTTTCGCTGTTCACCTGTAACGCTGTGGGAGATAAAACCCGAGTAGTTAGCTGCAGGTAAGCAGGAATCTCGAGAAAGCAAAAAGATGTGGAAATACAACTTCACTCTCCGTAATGTCTGCCATTGAAAGACGGGCCTTATCTCACAAGTGTGAAAAAATAACCTCCGCCTTTTTTTGCAAAACTAGCAGATTACTTCACAAATTAGCCAGAAGATCAAACCAGAGTCTTTGTAGCATATTAACAAAGAATATTATGCACTAACCCATGTGAACTGATATGTACATTGATTTAGAGATCAGAGAGTAAACTACCCTTACATATTCTTTTGAATGCAAAACATGGTATATGGTAGACTTCAACTGCCCCTGCATATCGCCTACTGTTACCTGTCAGACAACAGCTGTTTTTTCTGAGACGAGGGGGAAGATATAGGTATAAC
Source organism: Haliotis cracherodii (assembly GCF_022045235.1). NCBI lineage: Eukaryota > Metazoa > Mollusca > Gastropoda > Lepetellida > Haliotidae > Haliotis > Haliotis cracherodii. The sequence continues at coordinate 10,958,675 of NW_027266319.1, forward strand.
AATGTTTCGCATGCATGGAACGCCAACGGATATCCTGGCATGTTACGCTCTGTGATGAGTTTTTAACTATTGTTGAACGGATACCCACCACCTTTCAACAGTATTTCACCTGAGCTACAGGTTGGAAGAGAGGAGGACTGACTGGTCCGTCAGCTATACATGATGTATTGTCAGACACAGAAAACACCTGTACTCCTATTCCTTATCACATTCCCCTGAGAGCTGGAGAGTCTAGTGTGGCCAGTTGTGAGTGAGACCGCCTCCATGGTCTAGTGGTAGAGCGTCCGCCTCGAGAGCGGAAGGTCCAGGGTTCGATCCCCGGCCGCGTCTTACCAAAAGACGTTAAAAGATGGTACTTGTTGTTACCCTGTCTGGCGCTCGGCATCAAGGGGCTAAAACAAGGACTGGTCGGCTCGGAGTCAGTATACTGTGTCTGAGTGGGGGATTCATGTTAAACTGCGACATGGCATCTCAGTGTGCTAGCACTATAAATCGGCATCAGTCCGGACTAGTACAAGCAGCCACTCACACACACACGTACATGCACATCGCTATATAAGTGCAATAATCTTGGACGCGACGTTAAACCCCATTTCACCTCACCTCACCTCACCTCACCTCACCAGTTGTGAGTGAGTGGGTCGGGTTCTTAGATGCTCTCAGCAATATTCCATCAACATAATGGCTAGGGACACTATGAATGTGCTAACACTTGTATCCATTCAGGGAATTGAACCATGGTCTGCAGAGTTAGTGAGTATGCAATATCACGTGACACCAGAAATAGGCTTTACATATTCTAGCCATAATGGGAACTGAACCTGGGTCTTCTGTGTGACAAACAAACGCTTCAACCACTAGACTACCCTACAGTCTCCAGAAAATATAGAAGAGTTTGCCTGTATTCTTTGAGAGGAATTTAATCCATATATCTTATCCTTACTGAGCTAGTAGGAAATTATACTTATTTTACACATAAATAAGTGTTGGAACAGAAATAGATATCTCATTTCTGAAGATTGGGTATTTCCAAGAACAAATGACAACATTGCAGAAAACCACCTAAAAGCAGTGCATCAAAGAATTTCTTTGAAGAAGAAAATAGGTGTTGGGCTCACAGGAAGAAATTCTAATCTATCAATGAGGTGTCTGCCTGGCTGCAACCATATCTGGTCGTGAAGTTGCCACACCGGTCATATTGATCTCAAATATTTTGACTCGAGAGCAAGCCAGTGACTGTTTCTCTGAGGGACAAAGTGAGCTTTGAGTTCATTCATCACAATAGAAAAACGTTTTACATTTCCACAGTGACTGCAATGCTTTAGATTCACAACAAGGATCAATATCTCATCCGTTCGAAATCCCCATTTCATCATCCATTCCCCAAACATGCATAATCAGAAACTGATATCTATTTACTCAGGTGGATAACACACATTTTGCAACTTCACATCAAAACCCCTCAGAAAAAGTCAGAGGTTGCTATTTGTTGTATTTTCCTGTCCTCCTCCACATCAAGGACACCAACAAGAGCGATGGATACATCGTACCATCCCACACAAGGAGTGTAGGAAGAAGCAAGATGGCCATCACTGCACTGTGTGAAGAGGAAAGGACCCAGCCCTTGTCCAGGTGCTGTTATGATTAGGTCTGGCACAAACATAATCCCCCTTCTCCGGTTCACCTCACACCAGGTGAGACAATTGAGAAACTGTGCTGGGTGGGGTGGGGGGTTAAGTCCCCCAACACATGTGAACGTGGGTGAAGGAATGAACAGATGTGTTGTCTCAGTGTAGTCAAGGTCATATAAAATGAAAAGGAACATTGGTCCACTTGATGTGGGCGTCTGAGGGTTGTGAGTGAGTGAGTTGGGCTTAACGCCGCTTTTAACAGTATTCCAGTCATATCACGGCATGTCAGCTTAATGTGGGAAGAAAGCCCGAAGTGATGCAGGTCTCAGACATTTACCACTTCGGTGAAACCCACGAGCATGGGTATGGTGTTGACAAACCTAGAAACATAATCGGGGCGAACCGGGATTCGAACCCACAATCATAGGTTTCTGGCGTGCCCAAGGGACGCAACTCTGCACAACGAATCGCGGCGCCTTAGACGACTGGGCCACCCGTGCCCCCTCCGAGGTTTGTGAGTGAGTGAGTGGGTTATTGTATGATACTTTAGGCAATATTCCAGCTGAGGAAACAATAATTGGCTTCACACATTGTACCCACATGGGGACTTGAACTAGGTCTTCAGGTTCCAATGCTTTAACCACTACGCTACCCCACCACCTCTCAATGGTGCTAAAACAGGGGACCATAGCAGGGGACCATTTTAGGGGACCACAAGCAGCACACAAGAAACAGCCAAACTGACAACCCAAGTTTGTGAAAGAAACAAAGGCGACATAGAAGACAGATTGACACTTTGACCACTAAGACACTGCTAGACATCATTACTCTATAGACATACTGCCTGAGGCTAGCAGGCTGACATTGATGAAACACTTCTGAACTTAATCAAGTTAATGTTTCCCAAACAGTGGAAGGTGGTAATTTTGATTCATTCACAGTGCCATCTCCCAAAATACGCCATCACTACCCAACCCAATCACTTGTCTGATCCACCTTGATCCATCGTCCGCTGCACACTGGCTTCCCTCCATTACCGTTACAACATCCTAGTCTACGTCTACAGCTAGCAACATACCTGGAAAGCATGGGTATAAACCAACCCAAACCAATCAGCAATGTCATCTGATGAAACACAAATAAGCATTTCCTTCTCCAACCAATTTATGAGGCAAAGGATGGTGACTGATGAAGACAGAAATCAGCAAACGACCAAACTAATCCATCTTTCCTTTCCAGATCAGACATGTGGCCACAACTTGCAAAACATCACACAAAAATAAACACCCATCGCCACACTGTCCCCAGATGGTCAGCAAATAGGCAGCCACACTTATCTCGGTACAGAAACCAACCTTCGACAGTTTACTGTCGGGCATAAACAAATCATAAACCCTCGAGATGTGCTACAGCATCTACTGAGATACCTACATGGTTCCACATCACAGGGTGTGTGCGTAGTAGCTTATCCTTATAGATCACAACAGACATAATACAACAGTTTATCTCGGTCGCCATTTGGGCTGGAGGTTTCTGCTATTGGTTATTCATTACTAGATCAGAGGAAAAAATTACAAAGCCTGTCTGCGGTTGCAATAAAACAATGTGCATTCAAAGGCCATCGAGGTACATATACCTACATGTACGCTTTTAGTATTTCAGGTTTTCTTTGAAGGAGGCAGACAGCAAACACGTATATCAATATTTTGGCTTAAGTGCCAGATGAAGGATAGAATCGGTATTGCAGAGAGATATCTCAAGCCCATAAAGAGAATTACGGTAATACATTCATATTCTTTCAGACTTTATGTGTTCAGTATGTGTGTGGCAAATCAACACAACTTTTTTTTGATGGATCTTGGACTGTTAGGTAAATAGATGAAAGATAACTACAAACCAAGTTAACAGCCTTTACACAGAGATTTTCATTTCTCACGGAAAAACTAATAATTTTTTTTCGCTTTCTTTTATTTTTTAAGTGATTCTCAGGAAGCATATCATTTAAAGAGCAATAGTAAACAACAATAATGAGTTTATATGATGTCGGCACAGTTGTGTTACCTCAGCAGGAAAATGTCCCCATTATACATAATGTTTAACAAATTTAACAAGCTGCCTTCTTTCTCCGGGGACACAGGTAGGTAGGAGGTGCGATCTAGTCTAATTATCCTGCCAATCCTTGTACTAGCTTGTTTTTGTAGCATCTCATGTTTTGTTTTGGAGGGACCACGCAGCTGCAGAATCCTACATTCACACCCTGCTGATTCTCCAAGCTTTCTCTTTCACTACACCACACTCCGTTATTAGCTCTTTCCTACATACTGAAACACTATTTACCCCTCCATCGTACACCTTTGATGCTGTTAGCAAGTGTCAAGTAAGCTTTCCCCAGTCAGAGGCAAACGGGTGCAGTTAATGTAGAATAGTTTGTCAATAACGCCCTCCCAACTTTGATGTGGTAGATATGTTACGCTATTTGTTCAATCAATACTGGCATTCTCTGCAAGCTATTATTAGAGTCATGTGGGCTGGCTACTCACACCCACCTCCCAAGATATATCGAGCAAAAGGATTTTAAACACTTAGTCTTTGCTATTTTCTGTTAAAGAATTTCCATTTTTTAAACTTCAAATAACTGAAACGGCATTGTGCAGTCTTTCGTCACTATGAAAATAACTCTGGGGGAATTCTGAATACAGGGTGAATGCTTACTCTGATCTCAAATACTTCACCAGAAAGGTATTTACAACAGGAAGAGATGTTGTTCTTCACATTACAAGAAGGAATTTGTTTTTTTAACAAAACTGAACAAAAAGAGTCAAGGATCATGAAAAGTTAGGTGATATTTTAATGGAATCCCCAATTTATTCATGAACTTACTATTCTTGTTCAGAATAGAAACATATCACACAAAAAATGCTATCAAATTTAACATATCTGGAAAAAAACCCAAAAGATTTCTACTTCAAGGAAACTTCATCAAACCATCCTTTAACAGTGAAAAATTCAATGTGAAGCCCAAAATATTTCAATCGATGCTCCCACTCCAAACCATAATGACCCACTGCCTTTTAATGATGAATCAATTCATCAATACCAACACACAAGCATATGGATCCAGAGGAGCCACTGTATCAATTACAACCTTAACCATTCCCATCAGATGTGGCCCCCCTCCCAGTCGGCCATGCAATGACCCATCACCTTTGAGTAACACCCTGCCCTGCTCTAACACATGCCAGCCAATCAGCCACAGAATGCGGGCTATCTGGATGTCCATCGCAAGTGAATGTCCATGTTTATTTGTGTTGACCACCTTGCTTGCAGCCACTTGCTGTCCATCTGTGCACCCAGGTGAAGGGAAGGATCTCTTCCACCAGCTGCTGGGGCCAGGTGTATAATTAAGGATACCATGTTCCCTCCAATAACAGCCGCTGCATGTAAGGATACCATGTTCCCTCCAATAACAGCCGCTGCATGTAAGGAGACCATGTTCCCTCCAATAACAGCCGCTGCATGTAAGGATACCATGTTCCCTCCAATAACAGCCGCTGCATGTAAGGATACCATGTTCCCTCCAATAACAGCCGCTGCATGTAAGGATACCATGTTCCCTCCAATAACAGCCACTGCATGTAAGGATATCATGTTCCCTCCAATAACAGCCGCTGCATGTAAGGATACCATGTTCCCTCCAATAACAGCCGCTGCATGTAAGGATACCATGTTCCCTCCAATAACAGCCGCTGCATGTAAGGATACCATGTTCCCTCCAATAACAGCCGCTGCATGTAAGGATACCATGTTCCCTCCAATAACAGCCACTGCATGTAAGGATATCATGTTCCCTCCAATAACAGCCGCTGCATGTAAGGAGACCATGTTCCCTCCAATAACAGCCGCTGCATGTAAGGATACCATGTTCCCTCCAATAACAGCCGCTGCATGTAAGGATACCATGTTCCCTCCAATAACAGCCGCTGCATGTAAGGATACCATGTTCCCTCCAATAACAGCCACTGCATGTAAGGATATCATGTTCCCTCCAATAACAGCCGCTGCATGTAAGGATACCATGTTCCCTCCAATAACAGCCGCTGCATGTAAGGATACCATGTTCCCTCCAATAACAGCCGCTGCATGTAAGGATACCATGTTTCTTCCAATAACAGCCACTGCATGTAAGGATACCATGTTTCTTCCAATAACAGCCGCTGCATGTAAGGATACCATGTTCCTTCCAATAACAGCCGCTGCATGTAAGGATACCATGTTCCCTCCAATAACAGCCGCTGCATGTAAGGATACCATGTTCCCTCCAATAACAGCCGCTGCATGTAAGGATACCATGTTCCCTCCAATAACAGCCGCTGCATGTAAGGATACCATGTTCCCTCCAATAACAGCCGCTGCATGTAAGGATACCATGTTCCCTCCAATAACAGCCGCTGCATGTATGTTTTTTTATCATATTGTATTATTATGACTGTTTATTGCAGTCCTATGTCCTATTCCACAAAGCAATCGCTGGGCTACGGCTGTCGTAAGTCTATGTTCAAGTATTGGAGTTACAATCACCTTAACATTAAGACTGCTTTGTGAAACAGGGCCCAGCTGGGTACTTTGCTGGGTACTTTGCCCTGTGATGTTCCTAAGTCTAAGCATATATCGTAGATATGATAGTCGTACATTAGATAGATCTGCAGAACAACATCTTGCAACTCATTCCACAAAGTGATCTTAGACGATTCAACAATCGTAACTTCTATAACACTATGATGGCAATTGTAACCTGACCTTCACATTTTGCTACTGGAAGTTAGGGACCATTCATTATGTGGTTTCCAACTAGGGATAATTGATTTAGTTTTATTCGACCAAGCAATTGGGTTTTGACCTGGCATCTATTGGAGAAAATAAGTTTCTGCCCTATCGTTAAAAAATATTTCTGTTCATCATGTTTTCTGGGCAGTCAATAATTTATTCGTCTTGTTTGGCAAGAAAACCTGTTTTTATGATGGCAAATTGTCCAGAGATTAATCTGTGAGATTGATTGTTTTTCTGAGAGATCAATTACATGTTCTTTTTTAAATTTGACATCATATCAATGAAATCAAGGTAGAAAGAGCGAAAGACAGGGATGAACGGACCCATGAAGGCACAATATATGGAGAGTGAGTGAGTGAGTTGTGTTTAACGCCGCTTTTAACAGTATTCCAGTTATATCACAGCATGTCAGGTTAATGTGGGAGGAAAGCCCAAAGTGATGCAGGTCTCAGACATTTACCATTTTGGTGAAACCCACGAGCATGGGTATGGTGCTCACAAACTTAGAAAATTAATAAGGGCAAACCGGGATTCGAACCCACAATCATAGGTTTCTGGCGTGCCCACGGGACGCAACTCTGCACAGCGAATCGTGGCGCCTTAGACGACTGTGCCACCCGTGCCCCCCTAATACATGGAGAAGTAACAGGTTTATAACGCAGGGCTTAAACAGGAGAAGAGGGGAACACATCTGTTGGACCATTCCACTGGACTTCATGCGCAGCTGCCGATACACGAGCTACAGAGACACACTGTCAGCAGGCCAGGCAATCAGAACATGGAACAAGCCATGCAACAGTTGTATAGGTAACGGGAGATAAGTGATGCACAAAACCATCCCTCGTGAACATTTCCTCACACCTCCCCACTTCCACCAAATCAACATGGATTCACCCAAAAAGCCCAGACTAGGAAATACGTAGCCTATCTTGAAACTCCCTAGGGATCTGGACATGTTCTCTGGCAACATAAGCTAACACCACAGTCAGCTATAAACATGACGAAGCCTTCTAGGGCAGAGAGGTGTTGTCGTGTTGATACCGGTAATGTGTTAGAGCAGCATTAGATGTTCCTATACATTACCCTATCAGTAAGGACCCTCAAGGGATATATGTGTGCATCTAGTGCAGCGCTTTTCCTTACTGTTTTCTTCAGAACCCTTTAGACAGAGGTAACTAAGTTCCATTACTCATGCTGAGAAAACCATGTACATATATCTGATAGTGAAGGTGACTTTCCTTGCAAGGCCAACCTGTGCAGATTTGGGTCATAGGTTTACCAGGTTTGATTCACTAAATCACTAAAAGTTGGCAACAGAATTTGTATTGTCTTCTTTTTGCTCGCTTGATAACTATATGGTGGTGTGCAAATTGGCTAGTTTTTTTTTGTTTTTTTTGTTAACACCGCACTCCGTAATATTCCAGCTATATGATTGACCAGACAATCAAGTGATTGATATCATGAGCATCAATCTACGCAATTGGGATACGATGACATGCATCAACCAAGTCAGCGAGCCTGACCACCCGATCCCGTAAGTCGCCTCTTACAACAAGCATGGGTTGCTGAAGACCCATTCTAGCTGGATCTTCATGGGTTATTGGCTAGGAATGTATCTCACTGTTGCAAAAGGTTGAAAGGCTGTGTAAAACAGAAATTAAAAAGCAGAATGTAGGATAGAATATGATTGTGTATGATGGCAATAATTCGAAACAGAAACTACTGCCAAGGTGTCTGATTAACATGAATATATGTCCATCTCCCACCTGCTGGGTCACATCTGAAGAAGCCTGGGATCAAGGACTACAAATATTGGTCCCAGTGGTATACTGGCTGAAGTCAAGGTTAGCACAGGTTCACCGAGTCTCCATCAGTGCCTGTCCAAACATCGTGATTACACTGATACAATAATGAGAATACCATGGTTGCTCCAGCCTTCCTTCCAGGCATAACAGACCACATGAGCTGAAGATTGCAGCAATACTAACATACATTGGCCACAGAATCACAACAACCATCACTGGAATCATGGGAGGTCAGTCAAATGTCACGAAAGGTTGGCCATGTTTCACACCTACATCCAAGTAGGTAAATATAACAAACATGCCAGAGACTAATCTCGGCCATCTTCCCTAGCTGGTGGGATATAAACTGGATTATCAGGAAAATGTCAGCGGAGTACCCCCAGCTGAAGCAGCAGGCTCTCTGTACCTCCATTGACATCTTGTGGCACATGGTCATGTTTATTACTGCAAACTCAAGCTATTAAACTGTTGCTCTACACTCTTAGATACAGCTAGGTTCAGTCTCATCTGTGCCTCAACACAGATTGATCGTTGAAGACCTATTCTACCCCGGAATCTAACACAGATTGAGAAAGTGACTGAATGCTGTTTTAGGCACAGTTTATGCTCAAACAATACCATAGCTGTCAAGAATAGGAGTCTGAGCCATTGGTTGATATCATGAGCAAAAATCCACACCTTAATGACCATCTAATCCTCATTTCTGTTTTTTCTTATGATTAGCAAATCCACAGGGATTCCAGGTAAGAACAATGGTCCCCTATTAACCATCAACCTATGCTTATCGTAAGAGGCGATCCGTCAGGTGGGTTGGTTGATTGCATGTCATGATTGTAATTGCAAACCAATTGCCTGGTTCAATGTTCATAATGTCAATCACTGGATTGTCTGGTCCAGACAACATTATTTACAAACCCCCGTCACATACAGAAATATTGCTGAGTTAGGCGTTAAACAACACATAATTACGCCAAGATTCGGGTGCAGAGGACCCATTCTGACCTTGAATCCCAATGGTATGTCTGCACATCTAGCGTTTTTCATTTATTCATGGCATTCACAATGATTCTCCATATAACATGCTAGCATAGGCGATAAACTGTTATTCCCCAACACACAGGCTAACATATGGAAATTTAGAGCCATCTCACAACTCAAACTACAATGGGACCATTCATATTCAGTACATTTCTTGTAACCTTCTACCATGTCATATTCTGAAAATGTCTTTTAAGAACAACCTTCCCAGAATTTATCCACAAGAAGAATCTCTACATTAAAACCCCAACCAAAGAGATGACCAACCCCTAAGGTGAGCAATTTCTTGTCTGTCAGTCCCAGCCCAATTCCAACAGAAGCTTCTTGAAGATGTCTTAATGACCGTCCTTGACTGACATCTCCCTGGCATCAGTTTTCTTGGAATAACTATCTACTGACCTATCTGTTGAAGGTATTACAGCCCCTTGAGGAATTCTACGTACTCCAAGCTTCAAAGAAATGCTGCGTCTACAAAATCAATAAGCTGAATGTTCCTGTCCGAGAGAAAATGGGATTGTAGATTGGAACTTAAAGTTCTATCATGCAACACTGCTAAACGCCTTTAATGACAAGTATTTCAGTTTCCCCGGTGAGGAGAATGTCAGGTGAGTGAGTGAGTGAGTGAGTGAGTGAGTGAGAGAGTGAGGTTTTTTTTGCGGATGCAGCTTGTAAGTGTTTACCATCTGGTGAAACCCATTAGCATGGGTATATGTGCTGACAGACCAAGCACCTAAACCATATCTTGCATTTGAACCCAGGAACATTTGATCCTGGCAAAGGGATGCAACTCTGCACATCAATTTGCAACAGGCGAGACCACTGGGCCATCTTCACCTCCTGGCCATGTAGAGAATAAGAGCTGATACACTGTATAGGCAAAACTATATCCAAACAGTTCAGTAACCCACAAATAAAAATGGTACACACAACACTAATTTGTGAGCAAATAAAAATTTTGTGTGAGAAAGTAAAGCAAACTTCACCAAAATATAGTCATCAGAACTGACGAGAGCTATAAAAAAACTCAGCTCTACTTTCCCGTTCCCTAATCAGAATTTGCCCACAGGAATATCCAAGTAATTCTTGTTTTCAGTAAAACCGTTCCAGTTTGAACAGATTGATAACAATGTTTGAGCTGTTGGTAGAAATTCATTTAGCAGTTATTTCAAGAAATGACACGTGTTCACTATTATTGAGCTGGTGCCTAAGAACTAGCTACAAGCTAAATTGAAGTCGGCATAAAAGTCAAGTGTGAAGCGTTCAATCAGATGAACTTGATGATCATCCCGAGTTAGACTGGTGGTTGTGATGCATCCCCTCAAGCCACCATTTAACGTCTGCCGCGTGGGTGACACTCTGAACGCTAGGAATATCTTCAGCTATTATCTCTTTCTGATCAGTTCTTGCCAGTGAAACCAGATAAGAACTAGTTTATGATATAGTTTATATAATCTATCACACAGGATCGGGTCTTGTCACTCTAAGTTTCATTATCATCATGTTTTCATGCATGTATGTCATGTATAACCATTTGCCATGTTCTTATTGCTGACATATCATGTTCTATTCCTACAATGTCCCAAGTGGGCGTTTTTGTACAATAAAAGTCTTGATTCTCTTCATACAAGATACTAGTTTTGAAAATCCAATCCTACAATCAGTACTATAAATATCTCCTTGAGAATGTTAAGCAATGAGTAAATCTCCCCAGAGCTATTCCACAACTACCAACTGTTTCCAGAGACGATACCTGGCCAGACCACAAAGATGATCATAAATTAGGCAAAATTATTCCAGATATCAAGAAATAATCAAATGTTAGAAGCAAGCTGGAATTACAAATAAGAGGAAATAGATCTGCCACAAATATATCCAGCTATCTCCTAAATGAGATGATACAATCTAATCCACGACAGGACTTAAGTGATTTATAACATACTATCGATAGGACGCAACTAAATTACTTATCTACTTAACCTTACCTATACACATGTACAAATCTTGCTGAGGAAATAACTTGTCCAAGATAAAACACATAAATATCTCATAAGGCATTTCATCATAAGCCTGTCCAGTTTGAAACAAATCTTGTTCTTCATAATAATTCATGATTTCCAACCAGCATTCATACAAGCAATCTGGACGGACATTTATCAGTTTGGTTGTGGGAGGTTCAACTTCAATCAGCAAGCACTACATGCATATATTCATGTTCTCCATCTGTCCCCAAAATAGTCCTGTGTCTATCAGTACAGCTTGCCCCGACCATCACAGATCACACAGGAACACACAGAAGATGACAAGCAATTACCACAAGCACTGGAGTGGAAACACCACCGCTGCCACCAACATACATCAGACTTGGGTCGATTGGACAAACTGACATGGAACATGACCGGCGGGACCGAGATACAGTCTAGCACAGACTTGCAGGCATTGTGACCAGACAAATCAACATTGGTCAGACTATCGGAAATCGCCAAGGACTCCATGCCCTTGGACTTCCCAACTAAAGACTTGAGATGAGTTAATCAACATTGCCATCAGTCACTGGGGGTTATAAAACTTACTTTCTGTACAATATTAGCGATCTAGATGTAGATTTAACCAGGCACTGCGCAGTGTTGATGATTGAGCTGATTGCTAAGCAATGATATGCAGTTATTGATTACTCTCATTCCTCTGTTAAGTTCCTCTGAGAGAGTCATTAAATTAGACACTTCAAAGTCTGTTCTGTAAAACAAAATCCATAATGTTACCATCCAAACTGAACGAAATTTTCTGCTCTTTTCAACAAGTACCAACATGGCATGTTTAAACAAATAAAAAAACACCCAAGAACCTAGGGAGTACGTTTCAGATAAAACAAATTACTGACGTATGGAGAGTTTGCGGCAATCCATCAAGCAATTCCGATCGCACAGCACTTGCAAATTAACAGTTTATTTCATGTGGGTACAAAATTTCAAATTTCAAAGATGTCCCTTGGCTTTCCTGGAAGCATCTGCTCTACTGAGAACCAGCTTGTGCACTAAGGTGACAGTAAGGGATCAGGTCACTACATACAGAATGGTAAACCTCCACACAGCAGATGTCAGAAAGACATAGGCACATGTGTCCCAGATCCTGCCTCCTCCAGTATCATGTAGCCAACAAAGCTAATGGTGTCTTTACATCAACAGTGTGGGCATTAAGATGATGTGAACACATGTACTAGCCAGGTCAACTGAGCCTAACCCGACTTCATTAACCTCTACCCAATCTCCTCCTGTCAATTTCCAGTCTTAACCAATAGCATGCATTTTCCATGAAACTTTCCTCTATTGGGCTAGACTTGCAAACGTCTCTAAGGAAATGGTTATTAGTTTAAATCATTTTCTAGATGACATAAATAATAAGAATAAGTTGTCCCAATAAAAGAATCTAACTTGCCGACTGTTAGGATAATGAGTGTGAGTGAGCTGGGTTGAACGCCGCTTTTAACAGTATTCCAGTTATATCGTGGCGCGTCAGCTTAATGTGGGAGGAAAGCCCCAAGTGATGCAGGTCTCGGACGTTTACCACTTTGGTGAAACCCACGAGCTCGGGTATGGAGCTGACAAACCTAGAAACATAATTGGGGTGAACCAGGATTCGAACCCACAATCATAGGTTTCTGGCGTGCCTACTGTTAGGATGAAAATACTATACATCCATGGACTTATCAATCAGTAAAGCCTTGGTGCAAGGCTACTATTGGGCAAGCTGAAAGTCTATTAGCGGCTCCAACAAACGACATATGCATTAGGTAAAACACGATGCCAGTCCTGATAGAATTACACTTCATTAGGCACAACGTCTGGCAAATCAATTACGCCTCCTTACAAAAAAAAAAATCAAGCCGACAAAAAAAATACAAGGCATTTCCCTGCTGTCTCCAGACTGTTATTATCCGAGAGCAAGCCGTCGCCTATACCTAGTCCACCCTCTTTAAATACACACACACTGTCTACAGTACCAATAATAAAACAAAACACACTTCAATCATATCCTAAAACGTGTGATCTCAAATATGTAAAGGAACAATACTCAGGTGACGAGGATGTGATTTACGGGGAAATGCTTGACAGTGGAAGCTGCTGTTTAAGTTTATATAATAATAACAGAAGTAAAAGAGTTATGCAAAGTGTTATCTTCAAGAGGTTACACAGTGGGGCCATGAACAATAACATTCTTCTCTTTTTCACTCCTTCAATATGTCTAACCCTGATGGCTCTCTTTGTAACAGGAATATTGGGTTAAAATGCAGCTTAGTTCAACTGACTGATAAGGTCGGTTGGTTTGTTTGTTGTTTAACGCCGCACTAAGCCATATTCCAGCTATGTGACGGCAGTCTGTAAATCATCAAGTCTGGACCAGACAATCCAGTGATTAATATCATGAGCATCAATCCATGAAATTGGGATCAATGACATGCATCAACCAAGTCAGCGAGCCTGACAAGCATAGTCGCCTTTTACAACAAACATGGGGTGCTTGATACCTATTCTACCCCGGATCTTCACGGGTCATCTGATAAGGTCAAACCTTTTTCATATTTGTAAAAAATCTTAATTGGTAGATGGCAAAAGAGACACATTAAAAAAATAGAGTTGTTTTGTTTTATTGTTCTTCAAAATGTTATTCGACTATGTTGCCATACGAGCAGTGTTAGTTTATTTGTCTTGTCGGTCTTGCAGTAGAACTATTCATGGACAAGTTTTTGTTACTTTGCATTCTGTGGAATTAGAAAAATAGTGCTTTTCCAATTTATTTTTTTCAATTTTCATTATGAAAACCACTTAAAATTTCTGGCCTAATGTAACTAGTACTGGGTGGGACCGTGGCCAAAAAGAGAATCCTTTAAAATAAACTAATTATCAGTGTGACACAAAATGTTACTTTTATGTAAGAAGTAATCTTTTTGAGCACCTGAACACATAATCGGACAAAATGACCTGGACTTGCTTAGTCTCTTTCCTAATTACTCTGTGTGTGTGTGTGTGTGTGTGTGTGTGTGTGTGTGTGTGTGTGTGTGTGTTTGGATCAGTGCATTTTCCTCATAAAAACACACCAAGAGCCATCTAACAGTGTAAACAGACAGCATACACTTTATAAACACTGCAATGTTATCTCAGCATAAACATGGCAGAACATCATAGTGGGGGCTATTCTTACAAGATTACCAGCCCTGAACATGAATCCTTATCGGTTTAGGGGCAAGAGTAAATGGTGAACAATGCCCTACCTACTGTTATCCTTACTTGCCCCCAAAACAAAATATCTGCCTATCCACCCATCAAAATGATATTTATACTATAATAGAATGCCATTAAAACTATACCAGCCCTGAACCTGTATTCAGTTCAACTGATAATGTTGGAAAGGTGAGTCAGACAGTTTTATCAGAGCAGGAGACGGGGAGGGGAGGATTACGTAAGAGAGATTCCATTAGTTTGACATACACTTGATGCACTGGTCATCCACGCTACAACCTTCATTAAACTCCTATTAAAACTCAGACGCTCTACAAGTCAGCCAGAGAGCCTTATCACAGGAACTGATTTGAACTGAGCCAATTGCCATTCCATTAATGTAAATCTTTTCACTTGGCTGGCAAAATTGAACGAGAATTCACTGGAAATTTAACAAAGTCATTAGGAATAACCTTCATCTCAATGATAAGATAGCCCAGACCAATTTCATCTTCTTTAAGCATCGTAAGAACAAATAAAACATGAAAGCAATGAAAGTCACGTCTGCTCAAGATTGTTCTTATCAAATTGTATGAAACTTTCAGGAAATGGGCAGATCGGGGAACCAGCCTGTTCATAGCACGATATGATGACAACAATATCATCAGTGACCCCGCCAAGGTCATGGCACCAGGATCTCGGCTGATAACGCAGACCCTCCCAACAGGAGGAGAGACTTCCTGGGAAGGAAACATCTGCTGTCTTAGCATCTTCCAGCATGTTACTTGTATGTACACAACACGGTTTGTTCTAACTGGTTAAGAATAGGTCTTCAGCAACCCTTGCTTGTTGTAAGAGGCGACTACCAGGATCGGGTGGTCAGGCTCGCTGACTTGGTTGATGCATTTCATCGATCCCAAATGCGTGGATGCTTATGATATCAATCGCTGGAATGTCTGGTCCAGACTCAAGGCTAGATATGTGGACAGTCATATTACTTATATAATTTAAAAATTATGATTTAAATTAATAATTATTGCCTTAAAGACTTGTGCAAGTCTACCCAGCAACCTATGCTGGTTGTCAAGTAAATGGAATGAGAAGTCTGCCTGGGAGTACTCTTGTGATGTTTCATTGAGTGGGACTTCATTTTTTTTAAATTAAATGATATTTAAGTTATTTCAACAGGAACTTAACTGTTGACATGATTTCAGTATCATATATCCACCTTTTTCAACATTTACTTGCTCATATCAGAACTATTCTAAACAGGTTCACACAACACAGCAATATTAACACTATCAGCTATCAAAAGCAATGTAAACCATATCCTGTGATAGGGGCTTCTGACACGTCTAATCCTAACTCTCAACTGAAGGGCATTCATTGCCAGCATTTCATAAACAAACTGTGGGCAGAGAGGTTATATCACTACGCCTTCGCTGATATAGAGAAATCGTGAAATGAAATGAAATATTTGGGTGTTCTTGTCTATGTTATCCTAGAGTGTACAGTGGGTGGCAGTGTTATGTTATATGTCATCAGGCAACAAGGCAGACCAATTACACCACTTCTCACCCACACATGTGTAGTGACAGCCTGTGATCTACAAGGTGATGCTCAAGGCACCCCACCCACACACGAGTATAGAGTAGTGACAGTCTGTGATCTACAACATGCAGCTCAGGCACCCCACCCACATGGGGACTGGGGGTAGTGACAGCTCAAGGCACCCCACCCACACACAGTCAGGGTGTCGGTGAGGGTGATGAGGATGGGGACTGGGGGTAGAGACAGCTGAAGGCACCCCACCCACACACAGTCAGGGTGTCGGTGAGGGTGATGAGGATGGGGACTGGGGGTAGTGACAGCTGAAGGCACCCCACCCACACACAGTCAGGGTGTCGGTGAGGGTGATGAGGATGGGGACTGGGGGTAGTGACAGCTCAAGGCACCCCACCCACACACAGTCAGGGTGTCGATGAGGGTGATGAGGATGGGGACTGGGGGTAGTGACAGCTCAAGGCACCCCACCCACACACAGTCAGGGTGTCAGTGAGGGTGATGAGGATGGGGGACTGGGGTAGTGACAGCTCAAGGCACCCCACCCACACACAGTCAGGGTGTCAGTGAGGGTGATGAGGATGGGGACTGGGGGTAGTGACAGCTGAAGGCACCCCACCCACACACAGTCAGGGTGTCGGTGAGGGTGATGAGGATGGGGACTGGGGGGTAGTGACAGCTCAAGGCACCCCACCCACACACAGTCAGGGTGTCAGTGAGGGTGATGAGGATGGGGACTGGGGGTAGTGACAGCTGAAGGCACCCCACCCACACACAGTCATGGTGTCAGTGAGGGTGATGAGGATGGGGACTGGGGGGTAGTGACAGCCTGTGCTGGACGGCAGGGGCAACAAGTGAGATCACCTTACAGGAACCGGACAGCAATTATCATGATATCAGTTAAACCATAAATGTGTTTTTTTTCTTTTTCTTCTGACAACTTCTCACTTCTCTTCGGGGCTGTAGTGATAACCTGCTTTCCCTACTACAGATGTCGGCCATCTTATCTACTGTTTTATTCATAGCTGACATTTTCTTTTCCATCTTATACAGTGACCTACTCAGCATTTCTACTTATCTTTGAAACACATTTTTTTACAGATCTTTTCGACAAAGTGAGCAATTATTTACAGACAGCCGTCATATAGCTAGAATATTGCTGAGTGTGGCGTTAAACAACAAAGAAAACAAACAAAATTTAAATGGGAACTGGAGATACTGTCTGCTATAGGATGAATCTACATGGAAGATGACACGCAAATGACATCCCCTGAATGCAGGGAATGATGACACACCTTGCAGCCACCCAATCCACGTATCAGTCCCAACTTTTGACAAGCATTGGCTACTGGAGACATAGCCATCTCCATGACCCAAGAGTAAAAACCTCATGGGTTTTCAGAAATTTTGTATTTGTTCAGCTCCACATGCAGAATTCCAGCAATATGATGCCTGAAATAAAGTACTCTGGAACACACAAACCAGTGGTTGATATGATGAGCATGGTCCCCACCATCAGATAAAGATGACCAACAATTAGCAAAGTCACCAGCCTGACCACCTGCATCTATTCTGTTGCCATTTACAACAAGCATCGGTTTCTGTTCTAACCCTAAATCTGCAAGGGGTGGATCTTAAGGTATGACTTGAAGCAACATACCTCTGAGGTTCTTTATGAAGTCTTCCAGTTTCATCTTGCGGTCATGTTTAATGTTGGAATTGTGGAGGTCAGTGTTGAGCATGATGATGGCGAAGGCCAGGAGGAAGATAGTGTCTGTATTCTTAAAGTTCTTGATTTGGTCCGGGTTACACACACAGTATCGGTCTGCAAACGCCTGCAACAAAACACAGTAGAGTTTCAGCTTAGTGGCTGAATAGGCTTGAGTGAGTGAGTAAGTGAGTGAGTATGGTTTAATGCCGCTTTTAGCTAAATTCCAGCAACATCATGGCTGGGGACACATTGTCAGGAATCGAACCTTGGTCTTCGGAAGCAAACGCTTTAACCACTAGGCTACCCGACCGCCCCAAATAGACTTGAACATGAACTGTTAGACAATCATATTTCACTGGAATTGTTTCTGTGACTTTATTATAAATAAACTAGCTGTGATATTGTTTGTTTGTTGTTTAATGCCACATTCAGCAATATTCCAGCTATATGACGGCGGTTTGTAAATAATCGAGTCTGGACCAGAAAATCCAGTGACTGACATCATGAGCATCGGTCCACGCAATTGGGATACGATGACATGCATCAACCCAGTCAACGAGCCTGACCACCTGATCCCGTTAGTCGCGTCTTTATGACAAGCATCGGCGCCTTTTAGGGCAAGCATGGGTTGCTGAAGACCTATTCTCTATCCGGACATTAGAGGAAGAATATACACGAGACTGAATGTTGGAAGACCCTGGATTTTCTTGGTTGAGCTGTGATAAATGGTATTTGTATTTTGCATCTGCAGTGGCTAGGGCTTCAAAAATTATTTAAAACTTTTGGGATGACAATATTATCTAATTTGTATGTACTACTCTATACTCATTACGTCAAAAAGATTTTAATAAACAGGTTATCTGCTAAAGCATGTTTATCTACATGAATCTCTTGAATTGTAATAAAGAAGTTGTTCATCCATAGAACTCGTCATACTTCATCACTCCAACTTCAAAATGCCACTGAAAGAAGTTACATGAATCTTTGCACTGATTGACACATCTATACACAACAGTAACTTGTAATCCTTATCATGACACAGGAATATGTACCTGTACAAAATCAATATCTAAACATTTGGCCTCGTAGGATACATGAGACAATGTTATTTTTCTACAGCTATGTATTTCAGCCTTGTAGGATACATGAGACAATGTTATTTTTCTACAGCTATGTATTTCAGCCTTGTAGGATACATGAGACAATGTTATTTTTCTACAGCTATGTATTTCAGCCTTGTAGGATACATGAGACAATGTTATTTTTCTACAGCTATGTATTTCAGCCTTGTAGGATACATGAGACAATGTTATTTTTCTACAGCTATGTATTTCAGCCTCGTAGGATACATGAGACAATGTTATTTTTCTACAGCTATGTATTTCAGCCTTGTAGGATACATGAGACAATGTTATTTTTCTACAGCTATGTATTTCAGCCTTGTAGGATACATGAGACAATGTTATTTTTCTACAGCTATGTATTTCAGCCTTGTAGGATACATGAGACAATGTTATTTTTCTACAGCTATGTATTTCAGCCTTGTAGGATACATGAGACAATGTTATTTTTCTACAGCTATGTATTTCAGCCTTGTAGGATGCATGAGACAATATTTTGAGGCACCTATTTTTTTTAATTTTATTTTTTTTAACAGCTACATATCAAGGCAGTCCAGAATCCAGGAATTGGTTTCTGTCTTGCTCTGTCGGCCAAGCTGTTCAAGTCTCAAGTCCAAGAATTCAGACTATTTCAAAACAGGCCTGTACTCCTCACAGATGATCAACAGCAAGTTTTTCCTCTACAAAAAGCATTCCACGAGGTCTCCCTATATAATTACCCATCTCAAGCCACAAGATAACCCAGCCCAAAACCTATTTCTCATTTCTTGAACATGCCACCCAAAGATTTGACTGTTCTTGTAAGAGACATTCCCAGGATTTGGACTCATATTTTGTTGTTTTGCGATAATACAAACAGCAGCTGGGTCAGCCTATCTGGCCACTGGAGTTCAAAGGTGCCTTTTTTCATAAAAAAATCGAGGTCCTAACTCCCTGACAAAGAGATGCTAACAATAATGCTTTTTGCAGATCCTTGAAGAAGAAAATTCTCCCTCGCGTGTTTGCTATCACCGTAACAGAGAGCGAAACAAAGCACCTGTTTTGGACAGAGATTGCCGAGACCACCAAGTAGTACTTCTGGACATATTTCCTTTCTAGAGTAGCATGATGTTGTTTGGTATTGTAAAATGGGAACTATTGTGTAAATAATGTAAAACCCTATTATAAAGATGTTTTTTCTGGGTTTAAAAAAAATATATGTTTAGTTTCACACAATTTATTTTTTAAAACTCTCTTTAAAGCTTAGCACAGCTTCACTCTAGGAAAACAAGGAAATATTTCAAAATAAATAAATAACATGTTACCATACAACAAAGGCAATTACCAAAGTATCTTGCTGATATTTACCATGTTGAATCAACTGTAGCCTAACTATTCTACTAAACTGATCTGGAAACGGTTCATTATCAAGATGTGCCTTGAAGCAAGCATGACTTCTATGGTAATGCACAGGAAATGATCACGTGTAAATAATTAGCTCTTTTTTGTCGACATGTTGAATAAGTTATGACGATGACCAATCATCTGCTTTTGGTAATTTTCCATGAAGCGTAAGAATGGGAAAAGACAGTGGGAGCGTGGGGACGAGGGCTTCAATAAATGTTTCATTACCTCCATCAATCTCTCTATCTTCTGGGCTTCACCCTGGGAACAAAACAGATTTAATCACGAGATCAACACTTTGTAATGCAACATGTCATGTCAATTTCCTCCGTCAATTTCACTTTTTTCAACAGCAAGTTGTGCAACATGCAAGCTCTTTACTAAAGACATAACATTGAATTTCTTCAATAGTTATGACATTTGTTAATCATCTGTTACAAATATTATGGTAAAATGATATTATTATAATCATTATTGATATGGAAACGCTACAACTTATAAATATATAAATATCATATTTGTCATTTTATATCAACTGATTGATAGGTTAATGGAAGGGTAGGAATGGTATGAAAAAATTCGTCTTACAAGTTATCACATCCTAATTCAGTTTAAGCTGAGTTTCATATGGATTGTGTATAGGCCTAGTGACAAAAAACAGAAAGGATGAAATATATAGCTATCAGGATATAAGACAGGTCAATGATTTGTTTGTTTGTCGCTGTTTAACGCCGCAGTCAGCAATATTCCAGCTATATGACGGCGGTCTGTACCAAACAATCCAGTGATTGACATCATGAGCATTGATCCATGCAATTGGGATACGATGACATGCATCAACCAAGTCAGCGAGCCTGACCACCCGATCCTGTTAGTCTCCTCATACAACAAGCCTAGTCGCCTTTTAGGGCAAGCATGGGTTGCTGAAGACCTATTCTACCCCGGATGTTCACGGGGGTCAAGCATGGGTTGCTGAAGACCTATTGTACCCCGGATCTTCACGGGTCGACAGATCAATGAAGCACTGCATTCATTCATCAAGTGACGTAAAATATCTAAAAAACAATTTATTGTAAAAAACATCCCAATATTCAACTGACCGGCATTCTGAAGTAGGATTGGTATTTTCGTAGTGCAACGTCCACCTGAAGTCCAGATAAGTCAATTTCTTCCGTGAAGTAGCTGAAACAAGAAATACGGATGTCAATATTTGGACAAGGATGAATCCTAGTGGGCATGATGAGGTTAACGCATCAGGGGGTGTTGGCTATAGATCGGCATGGGCATGGTACTCCTTGTCTGAGACACTGGTCAATACATCAATACCAACTTGACCAGGATTCTGAATGTAGGTCTGACAAGGAATCTTCTACAATCATGTCCATTGTCAATTCATTTCAAAGATACTGGTGATGAAGTTCCGCAAAGATTTGTCTTTGAATTGAACGTTCATTCCACACTAAAATAATTCTTACTACAGATGACACTGTGAAGACTGATGCAGCACTACAGGAAGAGACACATGTTTCTGTACCGGCTGTAACACCATTACCATTCCGCTTACTGATAGCACAATCTCATTTATAACATCAGACTAAACCATTTGTAAAGAATTCAATGAGTCTCTGACAACCAACCCACAACACATGGAACTTAAATTGTGGAAATGGTGATTTGAACTTTGTTACATACGTAACATAACAAACATCAGTTTATACCACGCTGTTCCATGGCTTAGACGTGTGATTGACACATGGAAGAAATTGTTCTGAATTTTATCAATACACCTCAAAACCCTTTGATACTACTTGACAGCATTCAACTAGATCCTCCCACAACTTAGTTTTGTCCTAACCTTTTATGTATAATCAAAGCCTTTTGAGAAAGTTGCGATGTACGTAGTTGATGCATTCGCCATGCATGGTCGTGGGCAATGTTTGAAGTTGATTAACTGCATGTTTCAATTATTCTCCCACCACAAGCTCTCCTTTACGCTTCTCACAACCAAACTACCAGCATTAAAGTTAACCATCTGTCTTCAAAACCAGGAATCAGAACATACATAACTTGTTTCGAAATGCTTGTCTTTGAAGTCTGCTCTGTCTTTGAAGCCAACTTTCACCCCTCCCTACAACCAGACTGCCTAATTATGGGAAACACTTTACATATGAAATGTGTCACCTTTGGAGACATTTTACCAAATGGACACGTAAGCCAACAATTTCATAATTTATACAGCTCTAAAATATTTCCATATCAATCATTATTCTACAGTTTAATTAAACACTTAACACCAATTTGTGACCTTTTTCAGAGAAGCGTGTAGAAAAAATAACAACCGTTTATACATTGCCAGTTCTGGTTTTATTAAAGAGTCTGAGCCCAGTCTTATTTTCTGTTTGGGTTCTCCCGGACAAGACTTAGCACCAAGGTTTAACAAGATCATCATTTTAAACAGCATTGTTTCCCCCAAAATTAAATCCTCTCAACCCAAATGACACCATTTGAGAATAAGATCTGTGATCCCGAACTTAATTCTTTTCAAACACGGTCAGAGTTAATTCCGTTCTGCAACCTTATGAGGATATTTGCTAAAGATTTGGCACAAAGATAATTATCTTGGGAGGTCATTAAGAAAACTGAACCCTTATTTTTCAACGCTGTCAACTTAAGAGTTGGTGTTTAGATTTGTTCACACCCAGGAGGACAAAGACTGCAAGGCCCTGCCAATGACAACCCTAACGAAGACCCGGTGGCAGTGATCGGATCGGATCCACAACCCAGATTGGCCAGTTGGGCAGCAATCACTCCTGCAGGAACCCCTACCACTTCCCAACGCTTCAATTTGATTACACCATTACCTAATCTCCAAAAAAAACCATGATACACTGACTCCAGCTTAATTACGATTAAGACACCTCCACTGCTAACGTAATGATATTACACTTTTTTCAAGGAGATTAAAGAAAGAGAAAATAAAAAAATGTTCAGTTGCTAATCATTTTTGCTAATACAGACTGTCTGTCTTTCTTATGCAGGAACCAATCTTGTAACGTTTGTTGGACAGAGTAAGACTTTTGATTACATCTGCTATGCATCACACTGTCCCCAAGACCCAATTGTCAGACCCAGATTTTTAATGTAGGCCTCAATTACATTGCACTAAATCTGCCCTCACGCTATGAACTTCATAGTGTCATAAAACTCTAATCTTTTGAGTGAATAATTCCTTTTTGAAATATTGAGTATCATCTGCGGTTGCTGACAAAAGAATCACGTAACTTTTTTCAAATGATTTAATTCATGTTCAAAATGCCAAATATTGTCACATTTAGGGGGTTGTTAATCAAAACCATAATCACAACCCTTGCTCAAATCCCATATTTCAAAATAACTCATTGATTTAATCATTAAGGACATGAACGCTGGAATATAACAGAGAAGTGGTTCTGACAAAGACCGAGCTGGAACTGTCACTGCCAAATCAAGACAATATCACCGCTTTGTGTTGTCAATGTCAGCTTGCGGATTTCACCAGACGCCACGCCACTGACGACGACGTCCATTCATATGCCATTTAGTCATTATTAATAATATAGGTGTATGTTCATTATTGCTGAATCTGCCTTCTTAATTGTCTTTCTGTCAGGATAAGGATCAATTTTCACCTGGGAGCCAAACGTAATCGTACAAGAGGTCCCTCGGTGCATCATAATTCCGCCTAATCGCTTGTCAACAAAACACAGATAGTTCATGTCAGATGTTCAAAACCTGTCAGTTTAACGCAAAAAACTACAGATCATCTTCACATAAAATATGAAAACACGATCATAAAGCTGTCAACTCGGAGACCTAAATTTCTACTCAAATTAGATTATTTTTTCATTTGTCTCTTGATGCAACTTTGTCTCTAATCTTTATCTAGGGTAATATTGGTTGGTAAAACCCTCAGCTCTTGCGAGAGAAAAATAACCCACTTGAATAGAAGACTAAAACAATATTTCCGATTGTGAATCCAATATCCCAGCTTCTAGTTCAAACAACGCTGCAACCTGGGGCTATCGGAAAGCCCACTGAGGCAAAAGGGCTTATTACGAAGATGGGATGAGGTTTTTATCAAAGGTCTTAACAAGTTGTCAGGCATTTCCAAGCGGGTGATTATTTCGGTACTGACTAAATGACTGTAGGATGAGTTAATAAATCATAGAATTCATGAATATTAATGATTGCTAAGGGGGTTTAGAGTTACACAAAGATGGTGGCCATGTTCGACCATGAAATAACTCGGGGACACATGTGATCTGTCAAAGATAATAAAAGAAGAAAAGCATACACGATACTGAAATGAATTTAGGATCAGGTTCATTTAAATATTAATATAGTCACATGCAGCACAATAATATTCATAAACACTTCCATTTCAAAAGTTGGTCAGAAAACTACTTTTAACCATCATTTTAAAATAATCATACATTTTTTATAATCTTAACATTTGATAAATAGAATATCACACTAACAATTAATAATTTCCTCATCTGATGTCGCATTCAAAAGATAAGTTGAATAGGATTCTCTTCGTTGATCAGATTCAGTTTCATATAAACACTTCAAGCGAAAGTGTTACTTCCTTACTGTATATGATATTTACAAGGAAGTGAATAATAGTGAAACGTCACACTCACCACTGAGATTCTAATCAACTTAATTGTTCATATGAATTATGAAAGTAACAAACGTCCGTGCTGATCTTTAGATCCAAAGTTGACGTTCAAATCAACAGCTAACATCACAATTAAAGCCAACGTGCCAAAATCCAGTTGCACTGACATTGATCTTTAACTCCATACATGCGATTGTTTAATAACAAGCCAGAAAAGGTCAACCACTTTCGGTGAAATATTTCAGTGATAAATCTACAACAGTGAGGTGATTTCATTTTTTTAAATGGGTTTGACCTCAGTTAATAACATCAAAGGGGGTAGATGAGACATGAGTGAAACATCGCCCACTTTGGTCCCGGGAACAGTGTTCTCATTTACAAGAACGGCGTCGGACTTGAGCTCACAATCAATACCACTACTTTATGACTACAATTACAATTGCAGGACCATCGGTGAAGAAAGTCACACATTTTAACGTGTCCACTTAACTTCTAGTGCTACAGAATTGTTTAAAACGTGAAAAGGAAAATATATTATTTTGCCTTTTGAGAAAACAAATTTCAATTCTCTGTAATATTTTTTTTTCATGAACTGAATATCAGTATTCTTAACTTAAATGTTGGCACAGAAACATGTAATGTTAAGGCTCTGTTTCACAAAACCCTCTTAGCACTAAGGTGATCGTAACTCCTATACTTAAGCATTGACTTACGTAGCGGTAAAATAACTTTGAGGAACAGGTCCTGAAGTTATCATTTTATTTGAAGTAGATGTTAACATAACATAAAATTTGTAAAAAATATTTTTTCAATTTACAAAATTCATGTTAAAATTAATCAAGAAAGAACATGTCACAAAAAAACAGTACAATAAAACAAAGCTTTAATACATTTTTCAAGTCTCATACACTGTGCAGATTCACCAAGATGAATACCAGATCATACTGACGCCCCTGCAGTCATATGCATGTGATTGACAACTAACAGGCAATTTGCGTGATTCAGGCAGAAAATCAGTGGTCCAACTCCAGCAGCCCTGCTAAATATCGTCATAAGAGGCTAACAGCTTCAGGGTATCTATGAAGGCAAACAACGTGAGCAGTCAACTGGTCCTACGTCATACAACCTAGCATTTGGCCAAAGAACCTGGTCCAGTATCAGCATGCACGATCTGTTGTGTCAGTCACATTGCCAATATACCTCACTCACCCATCTGTCAGAGACCTCTAACAGTTATCTCCAACATGAAAGTGTGCTGGTGTATTTGCTCTAAGTACAACTGAGCATTGAGTCAATACTCCCTCAACACT
Source organism: Haliotis cracherodii (assembly GCF_022045235.1). Taxonomy (NCBI): domain Eukaryota; kingdom Metazoa; phylum Mollusca; class Gastropoda; order Lepetellida; family Haliotidae; genus Haliotis; species Haliotis cracherodii. The sequence continues at coordinate 10,984,937 of NW_027266319.1, forward strand.
GTGTTATGATATTGTGTTTCTCTTGGCTCTGTGTCGATGATATACATTTGTTTTGGTTTCAAAATTGACTCCCACGTGTCAACAATAAGACACCTCACCCCGTTTACAAATAAAATTTGTTTTCATAATTTGGAAATAACACACTCATTGATATGAAATGTTAACACCTGGGAACAATTTGTCTCAATTATCTGCCAAACAGATTCTATTGGGCATAAAGGCGTAAGAAGTGAAAATCATATGAATGGATCACTTAAAATTCACAATGAATCCGAGGTGTTTGCGAAAAAAGGGTAAGCATGTCCTGCCCTACCGGTAGCATAGGCTACTTACACAATTGCATAATTAAGTTAGAGTCCAGATTTGGAATCTGCAATATCAAACATAAGGAATTAGACTTTTCAAATCCACATTAATGACGGACATGAAGTAAGGACAGGGTTGTCTGCCATATCTCCACCTGTCAAAATGTTCATTTTATGGATCCATCAGACTGTCATATTTTTCCACCAATGGCCATCATTAATCGCCTACGATTGTCACAGTAACAAAAGACTCTCCCTCCACAACAATCTCAGCCCTCGTATTGACTGGGTAAATAATGCTATCAGAGATATTATTTCAGCAAATATTCACCATTTCCATCCAATCTTAACCACACACACGGCAAGATGCTGCCAAGCAGACGTCAAGCACAACACTGGGCCTGACATAGCAAAAATCTCCGATAAGTTGGTCAATTTTGACAAACCATTGAAATAATTGGTCGAAATTGAGAGGCACCTTTTCCACGTCAAGTGTACGGAACAGCAGTTATAATATTGATAGTTGCTATGGTTTCACCTACACTTCAGCAGCAAAATATTGGCTGCAACACAATGGAAGATTACAGCATCCATTTCAAGGATTGTTTGCCAAGCTGTCAAGGGCCATGCAAAACCATTCCAACAACATCTCACCTTTCTGACTTTCTCCCAAATTACCTGGCTACTCAGCTTCAGTACCATTAATCTCACATCCTTAACAAAGGCAATAAATACATGTTTCTTAAATAAAAAAACATTATCACTTTGGCTTTCACTGATAATGTGATTTCCACAGGGTAACAGATTCACAATACACTATTTAATGAGTGAACTTCTACTCAGCTCAGATGTAACATACACTGAAGAGTATCCTTTCCTTTCACACTACATTCATGATGACTTTGAAAAAGAAAAAAAACAAGAACTATTTCCATCTGTGATATCTCTTCAGAACACCAAACGAAAAATAACATTTGACTGCTATGAAACATGATTGATGCTGCTCTTTCCCCAGCTATTTGCGTCACAAGATGTAGGTGTGATTAATTTTCATATAAAAAGGCAATTTCGGAGTGCATCCCACTGTTATATCTGGATCTATACTTTGAAATGGGCTGCAGCATCCCAGGTGCTGGGAACCGGACCCGTTAGGAAGCTGTTATCATCCACTGCACCAAACATAGACCACCAAACTCAGATAACTACCACTGCCACCGCAGTACCTTACACTGTTTCAACCGTTTTTTACCCATGACTCATGATTTTGCTTTCATTTGTATTTTCAAAGTTACTTTTTCCTACCTGATGAAGTTCTCTCATCTGCCTCTGAAGGTGAGTTATTGCTATCTCTGAATCTGAAGCTTCCAACACGTGATGTCCTAACCTGATCCTTCATCCATGGAAATAACCTTTCAATGTTTTTCAAATAAATATTCTTAACACCTGTTTTCAAAGATGTTATGGTCTATCAAATAAGACAGGTTATGTTGGATAAGATCAGCAGTTATATTCCTATGAATGACAAGGCCATACTTTGATATTTTTCCAAGAGGCTAGCTCTTGAAATAGGTTCATTAAAGATTCCTGATAAACATATCATTCTCTGTTCTGTGAGTAACTAGCTGACCAGACCTGACTCCGAGCTAACCAGTCCATGTTTTAGCCCCTTAATGCCGAGCGCCAGACAGGGTAACAACAAGTACCATCTTTTAACGTCTTTTGGCAAGACGCGGCCGGAGATCGAACCCCGGACCTTCCGCTCTCCGGGCAGATGCTCTACCACCAGACCACGGAGGCGGTTGTATCTGTGGTAGAATAAATATGCACGAGCAAGTACTGTTGCTGTTGCACAAACTACAATATTAAATTACCAGAACAATCCTGATACAAGAACTTCAGACCTGCACTAACAATGAAATTAACAATGGATTTCAAACTCGGCTAATTAAGATTTGTAGATGTTCCTGTCTTGCACCATCTTGCTACATTCTTCAACCATCCTCCATCGTGGCCTTTACCAGGCTGCACATGACCAAAATGTTCCTCCAGGCCAACACCTGACAACTATCGTCATGAAGAATAGGGCATAAAATGGCCCACGCACGAACTCAAACAAAGCAGGAGAAGGGAGTCGATGTAGGTGCACAAGACCACATCGGGGTGATGTGTTTGGGGGCTGGTTGAGGTCTTGTGACGGTGCTGTGATAGCTTGCGCTTCATGGCCTGCTAGACACATTCACACCTGGACCATGTTGACTGACCATGTTCCGGACCCACTACTCCCCCATGCTGCTGGCAAATACACAAGCCATCCCTACCAAGGGGTTGTAAAGCAAAGAGCTCTGTGTTTAACTACCTTGTGGTTATGACATCATTTTTTGCATTTGGAATATTTGAAGGTTTCTATATTCATCTGAAATAGCTGCAAATGACATGTGCAAGAATCCTACAAGTCCAAGAAGTGAATGAGTGAATCCACTAGACCACAGAGGCAGCCTAACTTAATAGAGGATTTGCTTGTTTGTTTGTTGTTTAACGCTGCACTGAACAAATATTACAGCTATATGATGGCTGTCTGTGAATAAGACAATCCAGTGATTGACATCATGAGCATCGATCCACTCATTTGGGATACGATGACATGCATCAACCAAGTCAGCGAGTCTGACCACCCGATCCCGTAAGTTGTCTTTTACGACAAGTATAGTCGCCTTTTACGGCAAGCATGGGTTGCTGAAGACCTATTCTACCCCGGATCTTCACGGGTCTAATGTAGGAGGAAAGCTCGAAGTGATGTAAGGTCACAGACAGTTACCATATTGGTAAAACGTCTGGTACAGTGCTGACAAAGCCAGTATCATAATTTGGGCAAATGTGGAATTCACAAAGCAGGCTGGACTTGCTTTTATATAATATAAATTTAGGTTGCATTTCATAAAGTATATATATTCCACAGTCATGGATCAGGACAAAGTGAATGTTTGTGTCTTTGACGAGACCACCCTTGCCAATACAACCAATTAGATATATACAAAAAGCTACAAATGTCAACATAATATACCATAACATTACCACTGACGAATGAGGTCAAGCTATTTCATTTTCCATATGTTACCAATGACCACACAATCAGCCCTCTCAGCCTACAGGATGAATACATCGGCTGTAGGTGTATCTGACTGTTTATGTAGGTACTGCCTCCACATTTATACATGTTTCAACAATAGCCCATAGTCCAAGAACAAATATCCACTTTGTAAAGAATATTGTTCGGAATGCCGCCCACGTGGAACGAGCTTCCCAGTCTATCAATCCAGCTTGTCATGATTTTATCAGTGTTTTCTCGAGTTATGAATTCATATTCAGGTCAAAGTAGACTTGAATTCCTCCCACATGGAATCGATGCGTGTGTTATGAGACATTCAAAGGTTGACAAAGCTGTGTTTGACAGAGAAATAATTCGAAGAGTCACTCACTAAAGGAGGCAGCACACGTAACCTGTTCAAAAGGACATGAAGCATAGCCTTGCTGTGAGTGAGTGTGTTGGGTTTAACGCCGCTTTGAACAGTATTCAAGTTATATCGCTGCATGTGAGCTTAATGTTGGAGGAAAGCAGTAAGTGATGCAGGTCTCAAACATTTACCGCTTTGGCCAAAACACAGGTATGATGCTGACAAACCAAGAAACATAATCGTGGTGAACCGGGATTAGTGAGTGAGTGAGTTTGGTTTTACGCCGCTTTTAGCAATATTCCAGCAATATCACGGCGGGGGACACCAGAAATGGGCTTCACACATTGTACCCATGTCGGGAATCGAACCCGGGTCTTAAGCGTGACGAGCGAACGCTTTAACCACTAGGCTACCCGACCGCCCGAACCGGGATTAAACCCATGATCATAATCATCATATTTTTCTGACATGCCCAAGGAATGCAACTCTGCACAGCAAATTCCGCCACCATAGACAACTGGGCCACACTTGCCCCAAGAACAATCAATAAAATAGGTGGGCCTCCATACAACAACAGAACAAGGTTTTTTTCCGAATAATCAAAATATGTGGAGTAAATCAATATGAACGAGATGACCCTGAACACGAACTAATGTCACATTCGGAGGCTCTGTTCCCACTACAGGCTAAATTCAGTGAGGGAAAGGTCGTTCTCTAATGCAAGACGAACAAGCTGTCACTCTACAAGTGTAGTATTTGCATGCAGCGACATTCAAGTGAGAAGGAAAATGTGTGCAATCTGTGCAGGACCAGGACAAGCCAACCCCTTACTTACAACCACATAACAACCCCTCCCTGGCTCTTGGAGAATGTGGCCTGGTTTCAGCAGTATGTACTGTTCCAGAATACACTCTCGGGGCCAAACAATGCTGAACTTTACAAAACACTCATCAACATGACATGTTGACTGACATTTTTACATTGCAAAAATCCATCAAGAATGTCATGATCAGGATATGTAAAGAGAAGGTTTAAATGCAGGGCAGGATATGCTGGCCATTTTTGTTTTCTTGGTGATTCGTAAACAGATGCTTATGATACCGTCAGTACAATGGAGTCTTTTAGCAGAGTTTTCTTATGATTTTTTGTTTTTTTCTCGCTATTATTTTATAGATTAAAAGGGGCGGTCGGGTAGCCGAGTGGTTAAAGCGTTCGCTCATCAGACCAAAGACCCAGGTTCGATTCCCGACATGGGTACAATGTGTGAAGCCTATTTCTGGTGTTCCCTGCTGTAATATTGCTAAAAGCGGTGTAAAACAATACTCACTAACCCTTATAGATTAAAAATGAAATTACAAAGATTCTGACCGATATTCTAAAAACTGTTAGACTGTTGAGTCATTTTTGAAAGATGAGCGACATGTGCTTGGAGTGACTGAGCCAATGATCCATGTTCAAGGATGGCTACTCCACACTGTCATCTCCCACTAACAGGTTATTATTCCTAATCATGACGCCGCAAATATGAAATATTAATCTTTAAACAGTCAGCACCATCTGTTCTCAAACAATGACCATTGAAACAAGCATTTAGATATAATCTTGTGCTGGGTCATTGATCCAGGACTTGAAGGAATGGGAGAACAATTATCATCAAGTGAAATTCCTCCACTGATTTAGGGGGTGAGAGTGAGGGTGTTGCCCTCTTGTCTCCTGAGATTATGCCATCTGTTCTCTGCATGCATCCGCACATCCACGACGGATCACCCAAATCATCTCGGCAGCTTTTGTTCACCTCCCAACAGTCAACATTGCAATGGACATTGTCTGGTCAAGGGTCCTTGTGAATATTTCATGGCATCTTGCATTGCAATTATCAACCATTTTTAAGAGACATGCAAACTCCGAGTGAATTATTTTGACTCTGGAGTGATTTTGAGAGAGTGAGCCATCATGGTCCTATTTTATCATTAGCACTATTGATGGCGTCTGTCGTGCGCCTCCATGGTTTCTTGGGATCCCCCACGCCAGCTTAGCATCTTTCCCCACTTCTCCGTGGTCTTAAAGCCCAGCACGACTTTATCATTAATTTGCCCAAAATAAAAAGATGTAGTCAAAGACCTTAAGGAAAATTTGCAAGAGCAATTCCAATAACACTTTGTGCTGATCCCCAAAGTGAAGAATAGGGGTCTTGGTGGACTAATGGCTGGATTTCCTAATGTGATACTTTAGAAGGCTTGATGCAATAACTTCTAAAATATTGATCAATTCAAAATGGACAAGGCAAAAAAGGCCTAACTGGATAAATCCACGCACAAGTATGAGGCAGTCTTCTCACCAATGGTATGAATCCCACTAGGTGGCCAAGAAGTGACAAATGCCCTGGAACCAGCCCTTGGGATAATTACAGCTACAAGACAACTTGTGGATACTTGAAACTGGCATCATGAAGTATTTGTCATCTTTGCTGAACTCGATCAGTCATTAAATGATCGTTATTATTTTATCGCCTTCTCACATGCAAAGGACACTTTGGAACCACATGTAGCTTGTCACTGATGCCCCCTGGATAACTGTTATTCAGATCATTTGAAACAGTCTCTGCTGCAGTCACATGTTCAGAATTACTTTAGTCTATATGCCTCAGAATAAAACATTATGAGTGAGTGAGCGAGTCAGTGAGTTGGGTTTAACGCCGCTTTTAACAGTATTCCAGTTATATTAACCCACTGCCAATCTGGGATTCGTACTCATGATGAGCAGATCCAGGTACCTCCAAGCGATGCATCGCAGCACAGTGCAGTTCCTTTGACCATAGGCCACCTTTGCTCAACAGCATCTATAAAAACTATCTTGGCAGTGGGTATCAAACATATTTGGCTCTTTTTGGATAATACCGTATTTGACGTATTAAGCGCCCCGCTCTAATAAGCACCCACGGCGACATTTGCTAATATATTGGCAAGTGAACAATCCCAATTAGCACCCCTTCCGATTGATCAAAGTACACAAGACTTATTTATTTGTGTATAATACGCACTTGTGTGTTATATGCACCCATAATTGTGGGCAATTAAATTCTGAAAAATATATCTGTCGTATATAAACAGTTCAGGCTGTCAGCATAAACCACAAAATTTATCTTTCAACTCTGTTTTTTCCACCAAATTAATATTCTAATAAGAGCCCCCTACACCCTACTTCAAATTTGGGAAGCGCCCTGGGCGCTTATTACGTCGAATACGGTAGTTGAACAATACTCACTGTAGGACCTCCATGTTGAATTGTTGTTGCAAGTTGCCCAGGTATTCTCCTATCATTTGCTTGCTTAGACCTTTCCGTAGGATGAAGAACTTTGCCACACTTCGTGGGGAGCCTTCTAAAAATCCATGGTCTAGTAGGAAGTTCAACCCTTTGTCTGGTTTCCTGAAACAATACGGCAACATCATAACCCATCAGTAAAACAAACCCTCCAGACTCACAGTCTGAGGACCCCTAAAACCAGGCATTGGAGCAATATGGACAAACACAGAAAGTCATTGAGTCTGTTTCAGGTTCAGACACACTTTGGTGAGTGAGAGTAAGTTGGGTTTAACTCTTGTCAGAGAAACGCCCAAAGGGTGGCGGCTCATTGTAAAACACAGAACCACAAGAATGATGCACACACACATTTTACATGAGTGAGTAAGTGAGTTGGGTTTAATGCAGCTTTTAATAGTTTTCCAGTTATATCACGGCGTGTCAGCTTAATGTGGGAGGAAAGCCCGAAGTGATGCAGGTCTCAGACGTTTACCACTTCGGTGAAACCCACGAGCACGATATGGTGCTGACAAACCTAGAAACATAATCGGGGCGAACCGGGATTCGAACCCACAATCATAGGTTTGTGGCGTGCCCAAGGGACGTAACTCTGCACAGCAAATCAAGGCGCCTTACACGACTGGGCCATCCGTGCACCCCACACTTTACAGGAACATTACCTACAGGATCATAAACATGCCCAACTGATTATTTGAGATGGGGAGATTTCTACTACATCTGAGTGTCTAAATAGATTCATACTCACGTATGTTCTTGTAACTGACTGACTTTCAACTGCTGTGAAACCCAGCATAAAGCAAGGATACCTACGTTTACTATGATACTTTGTTAATAATGGCCCTTGATTTATTTTCCCTATCCAACCTTCTCCAAATGGAATTTTTGTTTCAGCCATTTCAATTACAACTGTTTCAATGAGAGTATATTTGTTCTGCCTTTTTTAAAAAAATATTCCACTCACAATATTGGCCACTGTCATACAGCTTGATTAATTCTGACTGCAGTGAAAAACAATAATCTATTACACAGTCACTTGTGCTCAATACTTTTCAAAAGTTTAATCACACAAAATTCTCATGTCCAGATTAAACCTAAAACCATGCAAACCTCCGAGGCCCAACAATAAACTCTGAGCAAAGTCTTGGCACAAGCTAACTGCCTTCATTGTTCAAAGGAAATCTCTTGATGTTACAGTTACCAAATCGCTAACACGCTTGTCTGCTATCTTTCATCTGCGACTGCCGCCTCACTGACGCTGGCTTGAACACCCTTAGTGTGGGACAAACCAAGCAGAAAATCTCCCAAAAAATTGATAAATATATGACTGCCAGTTCTAATGCCTGTGAGCTGTGGGTGTCTAACAGACAGACCATATTGTCTCAGTCTGCGTGTTTTATAATGTTATCCTCGGAAGCTGCGATATTATCGAGAGATGGTGACGAGGTATTACCGTTAAGTGACTGTCCCTCGTGAGATGATTAAGAACCATTTCAAATCTTTCCGCATCTGATAAACCCATATTCATTTGCAATATGTTTTAGTTCAATCTCCCCTTTTCAACCTTATTTTCAACACAAAAAAGGGCATTTTTTTTGTTTATCCTGAAGTGATAACATGTGAAACATGATCTGCCTCATAAAATGATAGTGTACAGTGAGATCTGCATGCCTGTGTTTTTCAATTGTTTTTACGAAAACACTGTGTTCTTTGTCTTCCCTGAAAAGGAAATCAAATCTTTTCCAGTAAACATATCCCATATCCATCCATTAATAATATATTGATCTGAAAGTTCTTTTCCAACATGCATATCCTATTTGGAACATACACTTAGCCTAAATCTTAAAAAGCAAATGTATTAGCTGAGGCTAACCACACACATATGGTGAATTCAAGAGGCCTCATTAAGGTTTCAAGAATATGTTTCTCAATATTTTCTAAAAGACAATCACAGACATCGATGATCTGTGTGCTTTAAATAATTTCCCATATGACGGATGAAATAATTAAAGAAATGAACCATGTAGATTATGGTTGGAGATTTGTTTAATATTGCCCAACCTAAACTTGGCCTCACCTGCCTAATGCATTCAGTTTCGCAGATGCAAAAAGGAAAAAAGTTTTGACCTGTGGGTTTACAGCTGAGGCCAACAAAAATAAATGAATCTAGACAGATTGGAGCAAAACAGGAACTGAATGGCAGAAACCATATTGCTGCTTGTTTGGTAATTACTAGGCCATTCTGTAAGAGCTGTAGTACTTACTTAAATATCTTGCTAACCAGCCACACATGATGTCTTTTTGAAACTCTCAGATGTTTTAAAGATCCTTTTAAGTGGAAAAAAACCTTTTCATAAAATAACATCGTAACGTGTGCCCTAAATGAGACTGATTGAGTCATTGAAGTGAATGACAGTGAAAGAATATAACAAATTTTGGGAGCACATTTTCCCTTTGATCAAGAATGATGGGGTCTCAAACGAGATAATTTGCTCCATTTTCTAGCAAACCAGGAAACATGTTTGAGGTGATCATTACTGACGGGGCCAGTGAGAGCCAATGATAAACAACACCAAGGTATTGAAAGATGCTGTGTCACTACCAGACATGACACAACTGAAACACTGCCGATGAGTCCAGAAAACAAGATGGCTGATTGCTGCCAACAGACAAGGAGAAACATGTTTGTTCCACGCTCAGAGTCTTACATCTGTCATGTTATGAGTGATGCATGGCGTTCTGCAGGAAACTCTGTCATTTGGGTGCTGATTTGTTTTTTAACAAACTCATTTAAAGGCCCATGTCACTTTCTCATAAATATGTCTTATCTACATCCTAGCTTGTCCTAAAATTAAAGGAGCTCTTTTATAACCGTTGCTAGAAATGTGGGGTTTAGGGGCTTGCTGCTGCAGTATTTGCATTGCTTTAATCTTTGACCTTGATCCTTATAATACGCAATGACAAATTGATTTAGAACACTGAAAATCTTAATCTCCAAATAACCAAATTTTTATCTTTACACCCAGCAATAAATTTTTGTAGACATTTTCCCAGTGTTTGAAATTGGCACTAGTCCTAAAGTCCTTGCCAAATTGTTCAATAACTTAGTACATAAGGACTAGTAGAAATTTGCCCTTAACTGTTTTGCTATATGTTATCATTATAAGGGCTAGTGGGCTAAAACTGTTAGTTTCAACGCTGCTTCCTATTAATCAGGGGGCACGGGTGGCCCAGTCATCTAAGGTGCTGCGATTCGCACTGCAGAGTTGTGTCCCTTGGACATGCCAGAAACCCATGATTGTGGGTTCAAATCCCGGTTCGCCCCGATTATGTTTCTAGGTTTGTCAGCAACATACCCGTGCTCGTGGGTTTCACCGAAGTGGTAAACGTCTGAAACCTGTATCACTTCGGGCTTTCCTCCCACATTAAGCTGACATGCCGCAATGTAACTGGAATACTGTTAAAAGCGGCATTAAACCCAACTCACTCACTCACTCCTATTAATCATACTAGGTTACTAGGTTAGAAAAAATCATGCACAATCTTCTAGTTTCTTAGCTGCTGTAAGTGAACGAAACATACACTGGTCGTATCCAAGTATTGAACAAAAAACATGCAAAGAGTAAGACGAAGCTAAAGGTATGACACATCCGACTTGTCAGAAGATTATAATTTTTTCTCTTCGCAAGATTTTTTTGAAAATGAAAATGTAAAGATATCCAAGCTTCTCTTTACATTGTTTTTGTTGTGATTGAAATCAGGGTCACCTTCCAATGTCTGCCTGTACATGGCACTGATGCTAGTTCCATGTACAGTCGGACTGGGATTTCAAAGGAACTACAAAGCGATAACCATAACAAACATGATACAGAAGAAGGCCATAAGTTTCCTTGTTTTGCTTTTTTACAAAGCTAAATTATTCTGATAAAGAGACTCGGACAAACAGCCATTCACTTCATCAAACAGATTTGTGCAACTTAAGCACATAACTTTGTGAATGAATCGTCATACAGGGTGACTAACTATATTGATTTGAGGAGGTACAAATAAATCTTGCATGTAGAGCAAACACAGTAGGACATTCCTCCATGGAATATTGATGAGTGTTAAGCTGTTCAGGTACTGCATCGTCTTCAAGGAACAGCGAGCAGATTAGAAACAGATAATATGTTCCCACTTCCAACATCTACACTACGATATGAAAAAAATAAACTACAAAACCCTTTTGATATTTTTAAGAAATCTCTGCCAAATGCAGACACTATTCCATGAAATTCAATCCTTAGCAGGAATTAAAATAGACCCTAGCTTTGAAGCATGAACACCTTAGCCTTATTTTTATTTATTTTATTTTTTTAAATGCCGCACTTAGCAATAGTCCAGCTATATGACAGCGATCTGTAAATAATCGAGTCTGGACCAGACAATCCATTGATCTACATCACCAGCATCAATCCACGCAATTGGGATACGATGACATGCATCAACCAAGTCAGTGAGCATGACCACCTGATCCTGTTGGTCGCGTCTTACGACAAGCATGGGTTGCTGAAGACCTATTCTACTGCGGATCTTCATGGGCCGCCTTATTTTGAAGGCATCCTGGGGTGTCCCATAAAACCATCTCAGAAAAGAGACTAGTGTAATACCAACACTTTTAGTCCTAATAATGCTAAGATCAGACTATGAAACAGAGCACGGAAGTTAAGTAGAATCCTAAACATTTAGAGCGTGTTCTTATATGTGATCACTGTTTGGCATGGACAATGTCCTTGATGATTTCTGCCCATGTGTATATGTGTTTGTTTGTTTGTTTGCTTTTTGTTTAACACTTTACTCAGCAATATTTCAGCTGACATCAGTCTGTAAATAATCGAGTCTGGACCAAACAATCCAGTGATCGACATTATGAGCATCGATCTACGCAATAGGGATAGGAGGACATTCATCAACCATGCCAGCAAGTCTTACGACAAGCATGAGTTTCCAAAGACCATTCTAACCCGGATCTTGACAGGGCCCTGGTTAAAGTGACACGACTATCGGAGTATACATGGAGTAAGATAGCTGAAGGGCTAAGATCTTTTTGTGGTACGAGGCTGTGGCAACTGTTCCCCGATACGTAACAGGTACTTACTTGTTGAAAAGGTTGAGTCCAATTCGGTATGCCCTCTTGCGTTGCTTGTCATTGGTTCTTGGCATTGTTTGTTGGTCGGGTGTGACACTTAACCGTAGTCTCCTCTGATAACTAATGCTGTTCTCACTAGAAATACTTATGTTCTCTGTACTGATGTTCTCGGAACTTGGGGAGCTGGAGCACTGACCATCAATACTATCAGGTTCACTTGTTTCGGAAATATTGCTCATTCGTTTCGCTTCAGCTTTTACAGCATTCACTGGGGCAATATTACCATTGACTGTCCCCCCATTCCCCTTTCTTTTCCAGATCGGAGATGTATCCGGGGCACGAACAGGGGGCGCTGGCTTCACCTTCTCCTCGCCAGGTTTTCGAGATCGGAGTTTCACCTGTGAGTTCATGTAGTATTTCACGCCATCGTTTGGCGATGATGTTTGATTTTGTTCAATGAGTCTCGTGTCCTCTGGAGAGGCCAAGTCCACCTTAATTTGCACATCACTAGCCACCGAGACATTTTCACATGACTCCGAGTTCAGGTTGCGGAAACTGTCAAACGATGCTGATGAACCTCGAGCACTATCAGCAGTTGTATTGACACTGAAGTCAGAGCCAAGCGATGATGCGGATGGGCGATGACTTAACGTCAGTGTGCTCGCCTCCTGGCTACTTTCACTATGTATACTATCACTATGAAAACTATCTGTGAGAATGTCAGTCTCTTTGCTTTCCAGTAAGGTCTCGAAGTCCAAGCTATGAGGATCTACAGCACTTTCTAAAGGTGTTGGTTGTGGAGAGTCACTGGCACTACTGTCATTCATTTCCGGGTAGGAATTACGATTGTTATTTGTTTCTTCGATTAGGGCCGCCCCTGGCTTGCCTTTCTTTTCCTTCTCACATGGAATGTCCATTATATCTATCTCAACTGATCTTTCCAATTTCTTTCCACGTCTACCAAACCGTGCCTTTTGAGAATCCACTTTGACTCCATGGTCAAATGACATTTGGTGATAAAGTTTGTGGTCACGTCCAGATTCAAATTCTGCAACCATCTTTCTGACATCACTTCCAAAAGAACTCTCAGAAATTACATCTGAAGCTTCAAACTTCCCATCGGTGATGAAACGATCGGTCCAGATTGTGTTGCTGCGTCCTAGTTCAGACAAACGCTTTGATAGTCTTCGTTCTCCAACAGAATGTCTCAGTTTCTGGAAGTTCTTGGTCATGCAATACTGTCTGAAAGCTCTCTGAATTGTCTTGGCTGCTCGACGGGATCTGATGGAACCTCCGTATTTTCGCTCTAGCATTTCAACCTGCTTGTCATGCAGGTCCTGAGACAGTTCATACGACACGGACTGTGTCCGAGAACGCTTGATCACGTCATCGTTGGAACTCTTAAAGGAACGTTGTCTTTGGATTCGGCTACAGCTGATACTCCCCTGATTGACAAGTTTGGAACTCCGCGGTGACTCAAGTGGAGATCCCACGGACTGCTTGCGGTCTCCAACTTTTGACCCGCCAACGCTGCAAGAATAAAGATCAGAATATAAATTCATGCTTAAGTAACATCAACAGAAATTCATTCCTGCAACAGAAATATCACAGCGCAATTTCCCATCTGATGGAAAGTTCTTTGACAAACATGCCAGCAATATGTCAAATTGACACAACATAACACACTTTTGAGAGTCCAAATTCCGATTGCAACCAGAGCTTAACATGAAGTATATGACGTCAAGGTTTCAGTGTCAACCTACATAAATGGCTGTGTCAAACACACTGAGAAGAGTGAGCATGAGACGCCTGCTGAAACAGACTTCATGACAAAGGTGCTGTGCTGTGTGTCTCTCCACAAGATACACTGGTGTACAGGAACCCCTGAAAATGAGCACCTCCATACTAAATATACACCATGACTCACATGCTCACACTGCTCACCGCGAACACACTGCTCGTGCAAGTAAAAATAAAATGCACGACTTTCAACTTCTAACCATCTGTGCATGCAAAAACTGCAAAACAACAATATTTTTCTCTGAAACTGGGCGTATTAACGCCCACAGTATGAAACTAAAAGTTAGAAGGTCTGTCATTGGGCAATGAAGTGTAAACCCTAGATGGTATCAAAGCTTCTTGGACGGGTTCATTGGCTTCTTCTGGGACAGAGGAAAAAGTCACAGATCGTGTGTGCCAGGCATATTGAAATAATTTGAGACAGCATTGTGTTACATTATGTTTTGCAGAGTGTGGATGATTGATAGTACAGGGATGGTGTCGAGTTTCATGTTGACTGGCCTGCCACGCGCCTTCAACAGAGGGGAGGTTTCACATTCAACTAGCCTAAATACTGGGACATACTTTTGACGCTTCAAAAACACGTGCAAAAATTGACCTAAAATATATGCTGATTTCTGTTTTCTTACAATCCAAAACAGCAAGCTCATGAATGTGAATCATTCACTTGGAGCAGAAACCTTTTTCTTTTTGTTATTAATACATCATACTTATCACCATTGTACCATAATCTTATAAGGCCTGTCTGGAGAACAGAGGGTGCTGGTTCGATCCCTGGCCGCATCATACCAAAAGACATAAAGGATTATACTCGTTATCCTGCCTTGCGCTTGGCATAAGGGGCTAAAACAAGGACTAGCTCGGAGTCAGCATACTGTGTCTGCGTGGGGTATATAAGCTGGTGACACAAAAACAGGCTTTAGCATGGACTCGTACAAATGCCATAAGATAAGATATTTATTGTGAAGAACATCCCATATTTGCAAAACTTGTTACATTATATACACAACAAGATGTGCAATAATCTTGAACGTGACATTAAAACCCATTCCACTTCACCTTATTCTTTCTTCATAAAGAGATGATAACATAAGGTCTGTAACCAATTTGACATACCCGTCTATCTATAATGAAAATCCATTAATTTCATTATGTCAACTAAGTTAGTCACCTCTTGAATTGAAATATCCCTAGTATCATAATTGGATCAATTTGATTACAAGGCTATACCTCATCGCCATGGCAACACAGTTCCTGGAGGAACCATCTGGAGAGATGTCAGGTAGATGGGTTCAGGAATATAGTAAGAGGCAAGCATGAGGTAACACCAAGGATCAGATTCCCTCAGATAACAGCTTGCTGGCTTCCTTTTCACTATCACTTAACACTGGCATAGGTAAACAGCAGATTGCAATCTACCAGAGGAGCACTTCAATATTGGCTTTAGATTAATCATGATTTGAGAACAAGAAAATGTTCTTTCATTTCAAAGATTCTTTTTCATCTGGTACTCTCTGATTTTTTTTTTATGGTAATTATTATGAATAATGCATCAATCAAAATTTGCGTTTCTAATTATCTGATGGATCTCCTCATTTCTGGTAAACCACATAATTCTATTTAAGCACCAAAACCTTAAATTTTACAATCATCATGGCAGTGCTAATTGCCTGCAAAGAAGTTTTCATTAACTGAATATCTGCCTGTTCATTACTTGCTGATAACACTGTGAGCGTGAATAATACTCAATACTCCACGGGACATTGTGCACAAGTTTGGAGGAATCCCATGTCTTCAAGAAGCTCATTATCATTGTTATGTGCATCTGAATGTGAAGAAAATCAAATATTGATGCGTCAAGTTAGAAAATGTTCAGATACCTTATTACATTTTTCACTTAATCCATATTCGTAGAGCAACAGACTGCTTGGACAAAAGCAATTAGAGCCGTTAATGTCCCAATTATGACCAGTGTGGGGTTTCCTGGGTAATGATGTCACTTGAACTCCACCAGTGGGAAGCTAAATAAGAATGAGGTACTGAGTGAACACGGAGATGTGATCACGTATGTGGCAGCGAGGGTGAAGATAGAGCTAGCTGGTTGAATAGGGTAGTCTGCTATACAGAACTGGTAACAGACTATTGATATATCCCTTGCATGTCAATGAATAGTATGGCAAGTCTAGACTGTTTCAGATTCCGAAAATGAAGACATTTTCGTTGATCCTTTCTATATTTTATAGACAAGTGTTATAATCCTTTGTCAAACCTATTATACTAATTTCTATGAAAATATTTTGGAGTTTTGTAGCAAGTATCACCATTAGATAATAGTCGTATTGGTGAGCAATAAGTAATAAGAAAAAAGACAACTTAACCATTGTTTTACTTACAATATTTTCATTTCTGAGACTATTATTACTCCAGTGGTAGGGGTGATCTACTGTTTTGAAATGGGTTTTGTAGTTTTTGTGGGGGTGGATGGTGGGGGTGAAGGGTGGAGCAGCAGTGTGTTACAACTGGCAGAGCAGGGTTGATGATAATCTTTGTGTTTGGATGGTTCAGGGGCACAGGGCAGGGTAGACTAACATTTAGTCTCTGAAATCTTATATTACACAATATCCTTCTTGACTCTAAAAATAAAATAAAAAGTTTCCCTAAGCTGATGTGGAATAGAGCTAGCTAGAGCTTGCTAGACTTGCTGTTGTATGCGTTTCTAGATTGATTTATTTTTCCATAAAATAAATAATAATCCACAGTCATGGTGCAGGGCTAAGGGCGGGGTAGTGGATGTAGATTACAATTTATAAGAGTGGTGAACTTGTGGAGTAATAGTTTGTAATTTGTAATTTTAAATAATGAAAGTGGATGAAATTTGGGACCAGCAGACATCAATATAGTGATTCACAATTCTTTTCCCTGTAGGAAAGCTATGAGCGGCTTTGATCTGATTACTCTCTACCCTAAGGGGATGGTAAAGTCCTGTCAGTGCAAAGTAAATTCAATAATAAAAATATTGAAATTTGTTGGAGCAAGCTCCGATCACAAAGGTCTCTTGATGAAGGAGTCGGCATCAGAACTTGACCTGAGGATTCATTCAACAGGGCAATGTGGTTTGCTTTTCAAAATATTGGTCTATTTTCCAACTGTTGCTGCAAAATGGTGCGAGGATGATCCACAAACACGCCATGCTTCCTGCATAAGGGATAATTTGAGGTTGACTGGTGGTGCTTCACTCAAAGTCCAAACGTGGATGTTGACTTGGGTGCAATCATTTACAAGCAAGCTCAAGTGGAAAGCCAACAAGCTTATAAACCTTAGCAACATTTCAATTACCTAACCCTGCATGCGCTCAGGGCAGATGAAGCGACCTGACTTTTGAAGATTTTTTAATATCGAACTGAAGAAAGATTCAAGAGTTTTGAAAGAGATGATGTTTTGACATATGTGACTGAATGAAGATTAATTTGGTTTTTTATTGGGAAAAGATGCTTCTATTGTTCAAGCGCATTTCAAAGGCATGATTTCTACCAGAGGAATGAAAGTTATTATCATCAAAGAAAAGATGACATTCTCTCTACAGTCCCAAAGAAACACCTGAAGGAAGAAATCAAGACAGATTTTCAAGTCAGGTTCCATAATTCAAATGAACAAGACATGAATTAAAGGTTAAAATATCTGGTACGATCTCAACCTTTGGCAAATTGTCCCAACGAAGCATCTATTGAAACCTGGAGTCTCTTTCATGACACAATAATTAAAACCAAACAGAGACAGGGAGCTGAGAATTGAGGAATCCCAATCCCAACTGCGTCACACATCACACAGTTACCCTGGGAAAAAAACTGCTACTGCAGCTCACCTGCTCGAGTGCAGGAAAGATCTGTAAGCTTGTTTTGAAACTTGAGAAGGGAGTTCATGTAATACTAACTAGAAGCGTGTAGACCTTCACTTCAAGTTCCCTATCATGCCACACTCCATGGCAACTTCTGGAATTTCCAACAATTGACTATTGATTCATAACTTCTGATCATGGATAATTCATTAAAAATGAGTATCTATTAAAGTGGGATCTATAGATTACACAATGATGCAATACACAATTATCATACACTTGCTGCTGTGATTGAATTATTAGCTCATTTTCCCCAGGCCTATTGTTGCGTGGGAACATTGCCTGGCTTGTTCTTAGGATAAATCTGCCTTCACATTAACATGACAATGTTGGTGGAACACACAGAAGGCATAAAACCAAGGCAAGCTGCAACAGGCCAACCTCTCTCAATAAAATCATCAGTTAAATTAACAGGATAAAAAGATTTCTTAAAATCTCCAGGGGAAATTACTCTGTTGAGTTCAACCAGCATCATTAACTAAAAACAACATCGGATGTATTTCCCTGTGTTGACTTGTGTGTCCTTAGATGAGTATGTTACCTGGTGATATAGATTGCCTACAGATCACAGGTGGGGTAGGTCGTTACAGGTAAGACATATAGCCAGGTTAATGGTAAAGGCTATGTAAAGACTTGATATTGAAAGAGTGCCAGGGCTGGTATAATTCCAACGTTGTGGAGGACCATTCACTCTGTGTATCAACACACATGGCCACTTTACAGGTTTATTTTCAGAGTACCTACATTTGTGGCCAAGTTTAGAATGCCATGAAATCAGGGTAGGAGGCCATGTTAGATTTTCTTCACTACATGACATCAACAAAATTCTGAAAATACTGACAGAACGTCACATACAGTAAACTACGGTAATAACAAACTTAAACAGACCACTAATTGTACTTCGTGATAATCGTAGTTCGTTATAAGCATATATACATCATATATACAACAAACGGCCGGGACTAATATATAAGTTTGTTATATAGGTCGGTTTGTTATAAGTGTGATCATTATAATTTATAAACATAGTTACAGTATGCATATAAAGTTGAATTGTTTGATAGGCATTACTTAGAAGTTGACGGATGACAAAGTAGACACAATTTATGGATAACAACTTCTTTGATACTGTAAAGGCAATGTTTTGGTATAGACAAGACAACGGTATAAGGATTTATACTGAAACATGGCCTTTACAGTATCAAAGAAGTTGTTATCCATAAATTGTGTCTATTTTGGCATATAAAGTTGAAATAACTATTTATCCCTTATCCAATTTGCATACACTTGTGACCATCATGCTATATCCAAGTCTCAAGAAGCTAGCAAGAATCAGTACTTTAAAACACAAACATACCTTGGCTATAGTAATCCAATGTAAATCACATCAAATGCAGTCACAAATCCTTCAAATATCCAAACTGAACACATCACAGAGGTGAATCAATGATCACAATCAATGAAAACATTCTCCAAGAATAACTGTCCCAATGAACATCAAGTCAAATCAAGAAGTAGGATCTAGCTCCTCATCCTTCCTGCCCTCCTCATCAGCATCAAGTCAACATCAACACTGGCCATCCCATGCTGTTTCCACACAAACCACCCCAAGCCGCATCCTCCCCTTGTAAACACTCAGGCTGCTCTCTTAATCCTTCCTGCCGGCCCCACCCCCAGCCCATGGGTGGTGTGATCTAGGTCTTATCATGGCGTACCACAGCTGTGGGTGGGGAATACAGGATATAGGTAACTGTTAATTACCTAAGTGTGGCAGCACCCCAGGTATATGGTCTGGATTACATGCAAGAACAATGGGGGAGCTTTTCTATACACTGCTGCCTGAGGCTTGCGGTCTGGAACAAGCCTGGCTCTAATACATACCAGATTTGATCTGACTTAACCTGACACTAATTATTCGAATTGATGGCGACTAAAATATAATATATTTTTTGTTTAGGTGTAAATAACCTAAACAGCTGACAATAAAATCAAGTAACATTCACATGAACATTTTCACAACTGCACAGTAAGTCATGGATCTAAAATTATGACACCTCTATCACAAACATGTGAAAATTCAACCTGATTTTAAAAAAATCTTCATTTCTATTTTTTCAAAATTCCTCAAAAAGAAAGACTGGGCCAGCCTTCAGATTACAATCCTCAATCAAAGCTGGGAACAAATCACTAAGGTGTTTCTCCTTGGATCAAGGTAGTTGACGAAAGTCCCCAGGCAACTATCAGATAGTCACAATAGATAAATCCAGTGTTACTCAATATTTTCCTAACTTCACTCCACTGTTGTTACCTCCAACTCAGAACAGATGCTACTTCAAAGTCTCCATCAAAGAATTCATTGCTGCATTCATTGTATAAATCACAGATATGTACCACTAGGTTGTGAAAATCTCAGTCATGCAGAAAATCTTAAACAACAACAGATCAATTTATACAATCTTTGAAAAAATGATAAGATTAAATCACATCCATTCATAAAGATTTGTCTTCCAAACATACATTCGTCTTGTCTGATAAAGTTACATTGACAAAGTCAACAGTCAAGATAGCAATTAACCGTGTATGTATGTCTTCAATAGAGACAATTAAGTAAGAAAAACAGCCTAATTACCACCTGATTGTAATGGCCTCGTCTCAGACTGCAGTGGCAGGTGTGTCAAATTCTGTCACCACATATCGCCTGGGTTGAACATGTGTGGTATACACCAACAGACCCTATAGGTCAGACATTGTAAGCATTGTGGTGGCTTTCCATGGATGACTACTTCACCAAACGGTGTGGTCCCATATAAGTAATCAGGTGTTGGTTCACCCGAAATAGAACTGTGAACCAACAGCAGTTATAAGTACACCCAGCCATATACCTGTCAGTGTTTCCATCAGCACTTTCACCCTGTTTACAACACATCACATCCAACACAATAAATGTCAAATGGTTTTTTTCTTTTCTTTCAACAGCTTTGATATATTATCTAACCCCTTGTTGTGGGTACTTGTTTAAAAGCAAATCTAATGACAAAATGATATGAATGGTTGAAAATAAAGTAGAGTCACAAATACGTTCGTTGATAATAATGGGTCACAGATGAGCCCTTGACATTATCAGTGTAAATATACAATGGGAGTAAAAACAGCCAGCTGAGGTTAGGAGAGGGTAATGTTCCAGGTAACTCACACTCCACCTCCTTAAATTGCCGTTCCTTACACAGTGCTCTCCATCAATGCTCCACCCAACATTTCTTCTTACAATACACCTTTGAATCCAGTATAGCCATAACAACACCCACAAGATAGGCAATGTCAACTGGACAAGCTAGATAATGAACATTCTGTTTGTTTGTTTGTTGTTTTCACAGCTATATTGACGGCAGCCTGTAAATAATGGAGTATGGACCAGACAATCTAGTGATTGATATCATAAGCATCGATCCACGCAATTGGGATCGATGACATGCATAAACCAAGTCAGTGAGCCTGACCACCCGATCCCGTTAGCCGCCTCTTACGACAAACAGAGTCGCCTTTTACGGCAAGCATGAGTTGCTGAAGACCTATTCTACCTCGATCTTCACAGGTCAATGAACATTCTGATACATTCAGAAAAACCCAAACTGACTTGATCTTTTCACGGATATTACACGGATATTACCTAATTCAAATACTTACAAAATAAATCACAGTGTTAGAAACTACGGGATGGGGTTCATAAGTGTTTTCTATTATTTTAATCCTGGAAGCCCTAAATCTCTAGGTTTCAACATTGGGATTATTACCAGGACCAATTGACTTCAGTCCTAATTTTGAACATTGTAACACGTATATTCAAAGTTACTAATAGTCAGTGGTAAAACTTCAAAGCATAATTCCTAACTAACTACAATGCTATTGTCACCAAGTGAGAATTCAGCTAAAAAGGTACTCAAATCTTTAAGAATGTGTGTTTAATCTGCTTACAGTAACAAAAGCTTATGATCTGTCCTCTGCCCTGAGTTCCTGGTTCCCACCTGGTTGGGGCACATCTGACAAAAGCCGACTGCACTTGAATAGTCAAGTAGATTACTGTAATGAGTGTGTTAAACCCTTCATAAACACAGCCTTGGATCACACAGAAGGATTGGTCACCATCAGGATACATACAGCATTCCAGACTTCTACTGTGAGGACCTGTTCAACTGTATCGATTTTGCACAATTGTCAATATATCATCACCATTGTGTGAAACACATTCATTGTCTGACATTAACATTAAAGTTTGTTTATGTCCGTATCAGATTTTGATTCCACAATTAGTTAATGAATCATTGCAAAAGAAGGATGTTGTGCAAACAAACATTAAGATTCTCGGTTGAATGAATTCTGAGGAACTTGAATTATTTTTTAATCTCCATTATGTTTTCAAAGCTGCTCCCTGAGGATTAATGAGTCAGTGAACGTTGGCTTAAACCCTGTCAGCATTATTCCACCTTTATCACAGAGGTCTGTAAATAGTTGACTCTGATTTGATGATATGTTTGTTTGTTCGTTGTTTGACACCGCACTCAACAACATTGCAGCTATGTGACGGCGGTCTGTAAATAATCGAATCTGGACCAGACAATCCATTGATTGACATCATGAGCATTGATTCACGCAATTGGGATACGATGACATGCATGAAAAAAAGCAGAGAGCCTCACCACCCGATCCCGTTAGTTGCTTCTTATGACAAGCATAGTTGCCTTTTATGGGTTGCTGAAAACCTATTCTAAGCCAAATTTTCACAGGGTATGTTGACTCTAAACCGGGCAAACCAGTGACTGAAAGCATGAGCATTGATTCTCACCATCCTGGTACAGTGATGTCAGTCAAATCACAGAGCCTGACCACTACCATTTCCGTTGGTGCTTATGACAAACACCTATTCTGACCTGAAATTCCCATTGCAAAAGGACAAGACTGTATGTAGCAGTTCCATGCAATTACAATAATCCATATTTTAGCCACTATCAACAACACACTGGCGTGACCCCTATCATGAAGCTTATGACGGATGATTGTTCATCAGAAAGAAAACAAAACACCTCTGACAAAACACGTACACCAACATTAAGATCCATCACTTCAACAAACAAAGAAATACCTACCACTTCATCTTTCAAATCACACCTAAACATCACAGCCAATCAGCCTTTACCTTCAACAACATTGCCAATGATCTCACCTATTCACCAACAGTCTTTTCACAAGGTAAAATCCAAAATAACGTGCAGAATATTAGCAGGAATTAATTATACAAGCAGAGAGCACTGGTGGTATTATTTTCGTCTCAGCACTAAATGTCCCAGTGTTGTAACAAGTCCCGAGGTGTCTCGGCTGCCATCACGTAACCCTGGTCACATCCCCAGTACTTCTCCAGCCTCCTTATCCTGCTTCCACTGCACGGCGAGCACTCGCGATTGTTGACCGAGAATGATAATGAGGGGATATTTACACTCATGACTGTCATCATGAGCATAAGTCGAGCTGGGACATAGCCATTTTTTGTACTGAATCGACATACTCCAAATAATTGAAATAAATGACAGCTTCTTCTTTTTTTTAACTTCTGGATCGGATGCAATAACATAATTTTTTTATCATTTCTGTGTTGATGCCTCTGCAAAGATTGTTCCAAGTCTGCATATTACTACAACTTTTGTCAGTTATGAATCAGTAATTCATACACGAAAATATTCACATATTTATTGCTTTACACATTCACATGAAGCTATTCTCAGTCCTCTTTAATATTTGAGAAAGGTCAAACCAAACCAACTAATCTGTGTTCAGTGCGAAGAACTCCAAACCAGATCCCATCATATAGGCAGAAAATATTCACACATACTATATTTAAAGCTTCATGCATTTACATGAAGCTATTCTCAGTCCTCATTAATAGTTGACAAGGGTCAAAACAAGCTTGAATGGAAAAAGAAAACGCTTGAAATAACTTGCCTGTGTTCAGTCAAAACTCCAAACCCTGTCCGTCTATACCCTTGTAACACTTATATAAAGCAAGATTCAGCTTGTGGTTGTAAAGTTCCCAGATAAACCAAACTGACAGTCTGTACGGTACAGACTACCCAGGGACAAGCCGACAGCTCCATGCCTATCTGGTTGTCTGTAAGTGTAACCGTCTGACTGTGGAGATCACAGAAGTGTAGATTTCCCTCTCATCTTGGTGTAACGCTTCATAGTGACATAATACGTCTCATAGGGACTCGCTCGTCTGTGAATCTACATCTGTCCAAATAGTAATGATCCTTTAGGTTTGCAAACCAAGACTGAATACAGTCTATACCAACAACCATCGCATCAGTCGAAGTAACAGAAGGAAATATCACGACCACATCCCCAGCTGTCCAAGTTGTCAAATTTGAACAAACCTTGGGAAACCCAGTCACGCACAAATATGCAATAACTCATAAATATTATTTCAACGAGTGAATCACTGCAATTAAAGTCCAATTATCTTCTCCTAAAGACTGTCAGGACATAGGAAGTAATCACACAAGCTACTGATGTAACCTCATGCTTGATGACCATGGGCTTACCACTTGAACTTCAATATAATGCAATGCTGGAAGATGTGGGTCTGACTCCACTGAGGTAATCACGATCCACAGTCATGTAACATTTCCTTATAGCCACAGCCTGTTACACAATGGCACTGTAACTTATACCCAAGGGAAGCGGGCATGTGGAGGACTTGGTTAGCCTTCTGAAACCCCACTTTAACAGGCTGCACTTCCTCACACTAAACAATTATTTCTGGCCATCAAAACATGAAGGACTAAAACAGTTTGTTTCACTACCTGTTATCTAAAATTGACCTCTCAACTTCCTCCTGTGTTTTTACAGGTTCCTGAAAATGACGGAAGACATGGCTATGGCTGTACGGCCTATCAAAATCTAGATTCCTTTTCCGTGATAAAATCCCTTACCATGTTCTACTTGTAGTGATCCTTAGCAGTCCAGTGAAACAAAATCTTCCGATTTGTCACATCCAGAAGCCTTTATAATTTACACATGGTTCACAACCGCTTTGTGATGTTCCATACACACATAATAACCCATCCATATGTATCTCAGAGGAAAACTCAAGGTATTTCTCCAGTCAGAGCAAACCTAGGCTGCCCTCTGCTCCAGGCGTCTGCTACTTGGACTGACCGCCTTGGACACCTGTACACATTACCTTGTGACCCGGGGTCAGTCCAGCCTGTGTCCTCTGTAGGCTTTTCACAACTATTAGCTGAATTAGACAACAATACTGGCCGGCCACGGTGTCGGTGTAATTTCCGTGTATGCTTGTCCTTCTTAACCCAGGTGCCAGTACCCAGTGAACATTGCCAAGTGCTAGTGTGAGGCAGATCTTTTGACCAAACACATAACACAGCAGGCAAGATACTTTATTGTCCAGCAAACACCTAGGTCCAGAACATTAAATAGCAATTGAAAGCTAGACACCAACAGCCACATTTAACAAGCTTATGTAAGAAATGATTAATGTATTGTCTGGCTATCTTTACATCACCATCACCCAAGTGATTTAAATGAGGCAACACATAACCAACTGAAAGTCCAGTTTGATGAACTGGCTCAATAGACTACGTGCACTGGTTTATAAGGAAGCTCATCATCATAAGAAAGGCACAAATAATTGATCAAACTTTATGATTTTCGAATTTATTACCAAGAGAAGGAAGAATTTCAAACATTAAATCACCCCAGTCATTTAGGAGAAGTGTTCGTGAATAGTAACCAAATGCCATATCAGCAACTGTAACTATTCCCGATCCGAGGTAGAATAGGTCTTCAGCAATCAAAGCTTGCTGTAATAGGCGACTATGCTTATCGTATGAGGCAACTAACGGGATCGGGTGGTCAGGTCGCTGACATGGTTGATGCATGTCATCGTATCCCAATTATGTGGATCGATGCTCATGATATCAATTACTGGATTGTCTGGTCCATACTTGATTATTGACAGACCGCTGTCATATAGCTGGAATATTGCTGAGTGTGGCGTTAACAAACAAACAAACAAACTGTACCAACATCAAAACGTGTGCCCCAGTCAAATCAGAGCTTACCATCACAGAATATCCAAGGGTTATTCCACACATATCTCAATCACATCCAGATTCACTAACATGGAAGTCCAATGCAAACAAACACAAGGAGGACTGCACAAACACAACACAAGTACCTCCGTACTATTACACCAATGCAATCCTCCAAGCATAAAGATAAGACAATGAGTGGAGTCCCAGGTTTCACCTGCAGGACATACAGATAACACACAGAGTCACACAGGGTTGTGGGTGATGGTGAGAGGCCACTGAACCATGTCTGCTAGGATGGAGGGGAGGTACCTCGAGGTGTTCCAGCCTCCAGGTATGTCTACGATCGTTACACAATGATCCCCAAAGATAACAAATCCTTCCTGCATTGTCATGTCACATCCAAATGTTTTGCCTTCACATTTAATTACTCAGGATGCAATTTGCTTGTCAATTTTCTAATCATGTATGAATGAGAAAATTTGGGCATCAATTAGATGATCGACAGAGTCCCTACTCTGCGTAAATATTGTGATCCAAATCCATTAAACGTCATTATGCGAGCTGGCCTTTGATATTTAAGTGATGTGGCCCCAGCAATAGACCTATTGAATGAACAAGAATGAACCAAGGAATATAAAGTGGGCTTAAAAGGCATATGATAACATAAATTACGAGGTTTGCTGTCACAGGACATTTGTGTCAAGGTGAAGTCATGGTCTCACACAATATACACAGCTACCAGGTCAAAACGTCATGATTGGGGTGATCACCAAGAACTTGCCATCTTATAATCAGAATTGAATCATAATCGCAGCAGCCAGCGGCAACAATTGATGGAGTGATAGTGAGGTGAACACATTTATTCTGATGTCAGTGTGGATGTTTAAGAATGATTGAATGTTGTTTTATGTCACTGTCATCTCTATTCCCACCATATGAAACCAGCTTGTGGACAAAAAAAAGAGAAAGTCTTGGTCAAAGAAACCAGATGCTGATAGCATCACAGGGTGGACCTATTCTGCCCCAGACTCCACTCAGGGTAGAACTATTGTGCCCTCGACTCCGCGCAAGGTGGACCTAACCGCCCTCGACTCCACACAGGGTGGACCTACTCTGCCCCATTCCACACTGGATAGACCTATTGTGCCCTCGACTCCACACAGGTTAGACCTATTCTGTCCTAGACTCCATACAAGGTGGACCTATTCTGCCCTCGACTCCACACAGGGTGGACCTATTCTGCCCTCGACTCCACACAGGGTGGACCTATTCTACCCCAGACTCCACACAGGGTGGACCTATTCTACCCCAGACTCCACAAAGGGTGGACCTATTCTGTCCTAGACTCCACACAAGGTGGACCTATTGTGCCCTCGACTCCACACAGGTTAGACCTATTCTGTCCTAGACTCCACACAAGGTGGACCTATTCTACCCTTGACTCCACACAGGGAAGACCTATTCTATCCTAGACTCCACATAGGGTGGACCTATTCTATCCCAGACTCCACACAGGGTGGACCTATTCTGCCCTCGACTCCACACAGGGTGGACCTATTCTACCCCAGACTCCACACAGGGTGGACCTATTCTACCCCAGACTCCACACAGGGTGGACCTATTCTACCCCAGACTCCACACAGGGTGTACCTATTCTGCCCTCAACTCCACACAGGGTAGACCTATTCTATCCCAGACTCCACACAGGGTGGACCTATTCTATCCCAGACTCCATACAGGGTGGACCTATTCTGCCCCAGACTCCATACAGGGTGGACCTATTCTGCCCCAGACTCCATACAGGGTGGACCTATTCTGCCCCAGATTCCACACAGTGTAGCTTGAGTTGTCCTGTATGCAATGGTTAATGGTCATCATACCAACGATGCAGCAGAGGCTGAACTGAGGACATAGTAGAAGTGATTACCACCTCTGCTGTCCGAGAGTGTTATCCGTTTCCATATCCGGAACCGGTGTCACTAAACATGCATAGTATCAAGCCCCTGGTGATGGATGAATATGATTAATATGACAGATACTGGTCATTTATCTCATGGCTCTGTCAAAATTGACCTTCGTTTCTGACTACAGCTCATAAACTCGGCATAAACCAAAACAATATATCTTGTGTGATGAATGCCACACCACATCCTGTGTGCCACATGGAAGGCAGATAAAACTTCAGCTCTTTGAAAAAAACCGAAGATCGGGCTATGCAGACTATCTGAGTTTGGAAAGGAACGGTAGATAAATAATTTCTTAGAACAACATGCTGACACTGACGGCATATTCTGTCACAGATTATTACCATAGAAGTAAACGTTATTATCTCACAATGCCGTGTTGCCTGGAGGTTTGATCAAGGAGGCCCTCGTTGTGCTGTTACATGTATACACAATCATGTAATTCAATGCATATGTGCATTAATAGAAAATGTCACTTGGAAGGTGAATCATAAATATTTAGGCCCCTGCCAGAAGCCAATACATCCTGAAGTATCATCAGAGATACCAGCTTGTATCCAGTTCTCCATGAATATAAGGCAAGGGAGTGACTGACTCAGAAATTCACTTCAATGTCGATAATATCCCAACAATCTTCACACCAAAACCACTGGTTGGCAGCTTCAGTTAAGTGAGTGAGTGAGTTTGGTTAAACGCCGCTTTTAACAGTATTCCAGTTATATCGCGGTGTGTCAGCTTAATGTGGGAGGAAAGCTCGAAGTGATGCAGGTCTCAGACGTTTACCACTTCGGTGAAACCCACGAGCACGGGTATAGTGCTGACAAACCTAGAAACATAATCGGGGCGAACCGGGATTCGAACCCACAATCATAGGTTTCTGGCGTGCCCAAGGGACGCAACTCTGCACAGCGAATCGCGGCGCCTTAGACGACTGGGCCACCCGTGCCCCCAGCTTCAGTTAAGATTCTTGTCCTCAGTGTACAGGTGAGGGGAAATGGGGTTTACAAGATTATTGCACTTATATAGCGACGTGCATGCACGTGTGTCTGTGGCTGTTTGTACTAGTTTGGACTGATGCCGATTTATAGTGCTAGCTCACTGAGATACCGACCTGACTCTGAACCGACCAGTCTTTGATTTAGCCCCTTAATGCCAAGCACCAGGCAGGGTAACAACAAATAGCATCTTTTAACATCTTTTGGTATGACGCGGCCGGGGATCAAACCCCTGACCTTCCACTCTCTGGGCGGACGCTCTACCACTTATTTTACTGTCCATCATTGGCAGGATTTTATAAAAGTCTCAATGTATTTATTATGTTTAACCCTAGATAGTCACGATATGGCTGAAATATTGCTGATGTGACTTAATTCTTTTTAACTCACTTACTCACTCAATAAGTACATCATAATTTTCCTTTGTACAATCTTAGAATATATTTTTGGGTGTGTGGGTGGGTGACATGAATCTGTAGTTCCGACAATCTAGCAACTAATATTGAGGAGTCCAAGAACTACAAAAGGTGAAAGGTACTGACATTTCAGCCGCCCGGGCCTGACACGTCGACCACTGGCAATGTCATACTTCTAAGAGGAAAAGCTTTGATGACATTTTGTTTTCAACAATACAGGAAATGTGGCGATAAAATAGCTTATTAGTAATCCTAATATTACAAACACAGGAAGGCCATGGCCTTTAGAAAGACCATGTCTGTTGGATAAACATGAACAATCATGAACAAACATTTAACCTCAGCTGACCTAAATATGGCAAAACATGTAAAAAAAATATGTATAAAATTACATGTAAAAACCTCCAACCATGACTGATGTCCAAAAAATACTATCATTTTAAAACTGTATCATTATAATTCATATTAACACTTACGATCAAATGTCAATTAAATATTTATCAATCTGGCCTAATTAGTTTGAAACATATATAGTTCAGTAAACAAAGCACATATGAAAAGGCCCCCTTTAGGTACAGTGACTGCCTCAATATAAACTAGAGCTATGTATTAACAGCCCAATGATGTATATCCTGTTCCATTCCAGCTGTCAGTCGGTGGAGCACAGCTGGACAAACATTTCAGGACAAGACCGTCTCACATCAGGCGATAGGGAACACATGTACTACAAGTCCATGACAGCCATTATTACCCAAGGTTAGGTGACAGTTTTTTCAGATTAGCGAATTAGAATAATCGATCAAGTAATCAAACATGTTATTGACTAGACATTCTGTCAATATAAAAATGAAGTGAGTGAGTGAGTGAGTATGGTCTTATGCTGCTTTTAGCAATATTCCAGCAATATCACGGAGGGGACACCAGAAATGGGCTTCACACATTGTACACATGTCGGGAATTAAAAACCCGGGTGACAAGCGAACACTTTAACCACTAGGCTACCCGACCTCCCCCTAAAAATTAAGCACTGAAAGGATACTGTAGATGATATTCATCATTTTCTGACAGAATCTATACAAAACATATATATATAAATTGTACAAACAGAAACATTCAAATATTATATTCATGTAGCTAAGCAGCAAGATATCAAATGAACCTGTAAAGAATACAGATAATATGTGCCTTTTATGACGGTGAATAACCTTAAGAAACTATGCTAAATATATCTTACTTTTCCAATAACATATAAAAGTCATACTATCTCTGAACTAAGCAAGTATTTGCAAAGTATATTGCTTTTTCATGTTTTGTTGCACCATGTCAACCCCCACTATTAATCAAGATTGACAAGCAGACCACGCTTCCCCCTGTCGACAGAAAGTCAATATACTCCATCCCTATATAGACACGACCACGCAACCAACTTCTCAATGAGCTATAACAATAGTTATCGAGCCCTATATAATAAGGCTGTTAAAATATGCCCAATTTAGCATAACAGGACCAGCGAAGCATACATTCACACAAAACACCATTAAAATAAAAATCGACAAAAGCTGACTACAAATATCAATCATGAACTATCAAAGGGGATATATACATTAATATGTATAAAATGATAATTTCGTTCTCATGTGGTAAACACGCATAAATTTGGTGCAATTCCAAAGGGGTATATTGACCTGTGATCAAATCTGATCTAATAATATGATGAAATCAGCATCTTATATAACCCAGCAGCGTTGTCGGGTAACAACAGAGAGCTGTAAGCAAGGACTGATGGTAATAATGGCCTGTTCTACCTTTTCTCCATCTCCAGTTGCTGAATGCGAAGACGTACAATATGCTGCATGATCACTGCTGTGCTTCTCCTTTCCACTTGAAACAATCAGTTCTCCATGTCCTTTCCTACATCCAAATCTGCCCTAGCCATGTTGTCTCCTCAAAGTCGTATCCGAAGCGGAAAGCACTGTCCTCCATTTTTCCTACTCACATTATGTTGATTGGAAACTGACCAAATCCAATAGTGGAAGGCAACTCAACATTTCAGTCAGCGATTTTCTGTTCTCTCACGACAAGCAGCCGCAGTCGACTGCATTGCTAATAAGCAAGTAGTAATAATTTGCAGTTAGTGCGATCGCTGCCGTGTTCGACTGTTTCCGTAGAGAAACCATGGATATCGGGATCAATATTCGTGGGTATGAATATTGTAGCAGCCTCACAGCTGAGCTCCAAGCACAGCAGATGCCATTTAACAACCAATCAGTCAGATTGGTCTCATTCACTGCGACTCGTCCATTCACTGCAGTCCTGCACTATGACATAACATTTACTATGTTGATGTACATCTGTCCGACATGCACAAACATGGGGGAAAGGGTGTCACACAATTCAGAACCAGCTAATGGAATCAATATCCAGATTCACCGATGTGATGAAATAACATAAACTGTCCGGCCATTATCGGAGGGCAGATGTGGGCATAATTAGAGACAGACAATGAAGGACGGAGCATTGCTCCTTGCCAACTCACACTGTCCTGTCACCAACACTCAGATGGGACACAATGAACTACGCCTTTTAGAATTAACATGCAGGAATACACTGGCTATCCAAAACACAATGGAACGAAAATTTTGGATCAATAAATTATTCAAGCCAAGCAGTTGTACACATGACTGGGTGAGAGCCGTGAGCCTTTGGATACTGTAATCATGTCTCTAAACTCAAACACACTTCTATGGAGGAAAAAGAATCTGAAGCTTACTTTCATTTTCAACTCATTAAACTTTTGGTGTAAATATATATATGTATGATAAATAGAAATTGTTTTGTCTTGGATAAACTTCAAGTAAACACTACTGAGATGAATAGCTAAGCACTTAAGAGAGCCATGAAGAATTTAATCATCTTTTATAATTTTTAGAGTTTATTTACCATGTACGAAAAAGGATATACAAATAGAAATAATTTTGTTGATCCTCGAATGAGGCAATCCAAAGAAAATACAAGGAAATAGTTGTATTCAGAAGGAAATATTTTTGAACAATCTATTCATATTAATATTTAATCTCTTAAATAAATTAGGCAGGTGTTGGGTTTTATGTCCGTGAGAATAAAGGCTTTGTTCAATTTAACTACTGTTATGGATAGAGATGCCACTATGACATTACCTTTAAATGATAAATTATCAATTCAAATAATTACGCTGCCAAGACAAATATACTTTAATAGTGAGTGAGTATGGTTTTACGCCGCTTTTAGCAATATTCCAGCAATATCATGGCAGGGGACACCAGAAATGGGCTTCACACATTGTACCCATGTCGGGAATCAAACCCAGGTCTTTGGCGCGACGAGCGAACGCTTTAACCACTAGGCTACCCGACCGCCCCTATACTTTAATAACAAAATACCAGAATTTCCAGAAGTTTGATAACAGTAGTATCAGATCTAACTATTCATTGAATTCCCTTACTAACTTCCTAAAAAGATCAAGTGAAATTCTAATAATCTTTTTCATTTTAATCACGACCCTTGATATTCGTTTTAATATTTATATATATTCCTCAAAGATGCTTGTCTTCCTCATTTTTTTCTTGATTAACACCGCACTCAGCACCCAACTATATGACGGATGTCTGTAAATAACCGAGTCTGGACCAGACAATCCAATGATTGATATCATGAGCATCAATCTACACAATTGAGACCTTTGTCATTGCATTTGGGGCCTTTACTGCCAGTTAGTATCAATGTCCAACTCTATGCTCACAGTCAATATTGATGGTCAACTACAGTCCCCCCCCAGTCAGTATTTAGGTCCATTAGATGGTCCACCTGTGGTGTATTACAAATAAGTATCCCCCAGCCAGGGACAATATTAATTAGGTGATAAAGACCACCACAGCTGGCCACTGTTAATTAAGCACCCACTCCACCTGGGCCAGTTAACAAGGACCTGCCTGAACCTGACCAGCTTTTTAAGAATGGCAGCCATGGTGGTCCCAAAACTGCCCACTGAATACAACACTTGAAAGATAATAGTAACAGTCACTCTAAGTGCGTGAGTGAGTGAGTTTTACGCCCCTTTAACAATATTCCAGCAATATCACGGCAGAGGACACCAGAAATGGGTTTCACACATTGTACCCATGTTGGGAAGCGAACCCGGGTCCTCAGCGTGACAAGCGAACGCTTTTACCACTAGGCAACCCCACCACCCCAACAGTCACTGTAGTTTTGCCATTGTGATGAATGAAGGACATTAGTTCTAGCACAAACTGACAGGCACTGTACCAAGTACTGAAACATTATAATTACATGATGTCTGCAGCACATCACAGGGTAGCTGGAACTTGTTCTTTCTGTACACCTCTGTCTAATGAAAACATAGGGCTTAGCAGCCGAGCATCTGTGATGTCTCCTTGGTGCTGGGAATGAGTGGCTTAATTTACAGCGTTTTCCTGCATTTTGAAGAAATTTAACAGCGGGGGACAAGCATAGGTTCCTGGTCATGTATCTGAACAGGGAGCTGAACCTGCTTGATTAATGAAGAGCAGACTTACCTCAAAACGACACAAGCCCTCTCTGTGTCTGTGTGCAAACATTAAAGTACCTCTGCTGATATCCGCATCTGTTTGTCTGAGATGTTGTCGGCCTGAACTGTATGTGTCTAAGATATGTCAAGATATTACTGTCAGGACGTTGTGCAATCATTCTGCCTATCGGACTTCATTCCATACTAAGAACTACTTCCAACATATATGATTCCTTCACAAACAGCAAGCAAAACAACCTCCTCCGTTTTCTCAGGCTGGTATGATATTAACAGTTAGACGAGTGAGTTTCCAGTACAGACTATTACCAACTGGTAGTCATGCCTTGAGCCTGTCTGTAACCCCCATGTGACCTGTGTGTTGTTGATGCTATCTCTCCCTATCACACCTACCACCACCAAACTCTCACTTTCCTATCAGAATCTCAAGTTTTAATCACAAAACCATCACACATTCAACTATCTGTGGGTGTCATGTGTCCAGTGCATATCATAGAGAGAAGGGGAGGCCACCTTGGAGAAGAACTGGAAAGGAATTGTTATTTGCCATCACTTCTGGAGATCTCCTTCATTGGGTCGATCTTAACTCAATTGTTTTAGCATCTCATTACATGAAAAGAAAAAGCTGTGGGCATGGTCTGGACATTTGCAACATAGGTCAATCTAACAATAAAACCTAGCTTTTAAATTAACATGGACATAATGAATCTGACATATCATTTGTTCAAGCAGCTGCCTTCAACTTTCAGATCTGTCTTGTTGATGTCTTTAAGGGCATTTCTATGGT
This sequence comes from Haliotis cracherodii, assembly GCF_022045235.1. NCBI lineage: Eukaryota > Metazoa > Mollusca > Gastropoda > Lepetellida > Haliotidae > Haliotis > Haliotis cracherodii. The sequence goes on from NW_027266319.1 coordinate 11,019,660, forward strand.
CTCAAAGCTTATTCTGTATGAATCCTGTGCTCAATGGTCCCTAGTCCCCAGGGCAGGTAGTCCAACAGTCTGGATTTGTCAAGACCACAGTGTAGGTTCCAGTAACATAGGCCAATTTGGGCAGAAACAGGTAGCCCTTCTTGAGTTTCACAAGTCTCTATCCCTGAGTACCCATCCCTTGGTAAGAGCCAACTAAAGAGAGAACTGGGGGGTTCGAAGGTGTTGACTGGTTGATTGTGTTGCATTGTACCCTGACACTACCCAACCTTTGCTGTTGGAATATGGCTAACTGTGCAGCGGTAGAAACTAATGTTTCTAGGCCACTAGTCCTTACAATGACACATAGCAAAACCCTTAAAAATGGCAAATTCTGACTAGTCCATACAATACCTTAACTGTTGGGCAGTTTGGCAAGGACTACAAGACTAGTGCCAATTTCTAACTCTGCTGTGGCATAAAACAACATTCACCCAGTAATTATTGTGAACAATCCCAGCACACAATATGTCTTCAACACTCATATAACCAGAACGCTGGAATGAAGATGTACAGGTACCTCTGCTTGGTTCGACAATTTGATCCAGCAGTGGAGCAGGATCTTTTCAGGGGAAGCTTTCACATCCTGACACCATTACAAAACAAAACATCGCAAAAGAAAATGTTGAAACCCAAATCCGAAGCAATCAAAGAAAAAGAAACATCAGAAGACGTGAACACTAAACTCCAGAAGCAAAGATCTTACAACATTCAAGTCTAACACCTGGCAGCAACATTAACAAACGCAAACATTTACTTAAACTTTGGTGTTGTCAACGTAATCAGGAAGATAGCCAAGTGAGAAAATGTACCTGACTAAAACATACAAGTGAACCTTTGTGAGGCGTGTCATCAGATTTCAGGGCAAGTAATAAGTTCAGGTCATATCCCCAGAGGAGATCTTACAGCTGTGGAAAGACCTGGTAGTTAGACAACAGGGCAGATCGGCCACACTTCCACTCTCATCAGGCCAGTCACAGACCATGAGGAACCAATCAGCTTTACTGTAACCACAGCATGGGGTCATACAGCGTTATCATCCATGTTATACACTCATGAATCACACACCCTATTAACATTCATATGTTGCTTAAAAAAATAGTCAATACTTTCAAGTGCACGACTGATGGCGTTGATGAAGAGAAACTTGGATCAGTCACTTTTGATCTTAATTAGTATGTAGGAAAATATAATAACATTGCCTTTAGAAGACCCCATGTGGTTGCCATTATACGTTGACCTTGGCGACCTTTACTTACACCATTCACATATCGGAGATAATAAAACCTTGCTTCATATCAACACAAATGAACCAAGTTATTTCTGGCAAACTTGAAGAGCTGCTGAAATATTATCCTGCATTTATGGTTCAACCTTGTCAGTATTGGCTCAAGTGACTAATAAAGCTTACAAAATCACCCCAACAATAAAACTTGTAGGCTTTCTTCTGTCAGTTCCAAGTCCTAATGCTGATGTTTATGGCTACTAACGTTTTGGGTGTTGACCCAGTTGTCTCATTGTCTGCAAAACAGGAAATCAAGTTAGTTTTTCAAGAGAGAAAAAGGAAAGACCAAACACATTGAAGGAAGTGTCAATATTTTACACACAGCTTGTGCACGATGATGAAAACAGCCTGTGAGGAAGCGGAGAGATTGTTTAGTCCAGTGGAATGAATCTTACACAATACAGAGTACTGTTACAAACACAGGTGAGTGATATCTTTTGTTCAAGACAATATTTGCAAACTAAAGAAAACTACACTTGTAAAGCTGAGTGATTGAGTGAAGGGTTCAAACTCAAATGAAGGCAGTGAGTGTGTTTTACGCCACTTTTAAGCAATATTCCTTCACAATGAAGGTACAGAACGTGAAGATTAGGCTTCACACATTTAAAACATGTGGAGAGTAAAATCTGGGTCCTCAGCTTGACTGGCCACACTGACAGTGTTTGTTTATTTGTTTGTTTGTTGTATAACGCCGCACTCAGCAATATTCCATCTATATGACCGTGGTCAGTAAATAATCAAGTATGGACCAGACAATCCAGTGATTGACATCATGAGCATCGATCCATGCAATTGGGATACGATGACATGCATCAACCAAGTCAGCGAGTCTGACCACCCGATCCCGTTAGTCGCCTCTTACAACAAGCAAAGCCACCTCTTACGACAAGCATGGCTTGGATCTAATCCGGATCTTCACAGGTCACACCGACAGTGAACACAGTAATGACAGCCATATATCATCCCTTCCTCGACCAACAGGTTCGACTGTGGTACAATATGCTAATAAATTACATTGATCACCATACAGAAACAGCTAAACTGACAAACCAGTAATCCAAACTACAGCCTAGAGTTTGTTTTGGAAGATACTACCATGACAAATTATAGATACATCAACAAGAAAATGTCATAACAAATAGGACTAACAGAAAATCCATAGGGACTCCTCATGAATGTACCCTATTCTCCACACAATATTCTAGCTACACTAATAGCCTCCCATTCACACAAATGAGTTCTAGGTAAGAGGAAAACCTGATTACTTAACAGTCTGGGTTTTGAATATAAGGTATACATCGCAACCCCCAGCCTCCCCACAAAAGGTGCTCTCTGTGCCGCTATTATGTCCATTTGTGACAGGCAGCCTTCTGTAGGGAGCACTGAAGATGAACTTTTGCACTTGCCCCGGTAATTAGATGAGCATATCGGCCTTGTGGGATTAGTGGCTGACAATATGGGGCCTGTGAGGACAGTGCATAGGGGTACAGGTAGGGATTGTCCTGGGATTGTCCCATGGGGAAGGGCCATGTAAGACACAGAGGTGGTTGAGGGAGTTGTGTATAAGGTTACTGACTAACATGCAATGAGCAGGTAGATTTCACAAAGGTACAGATCCTGATGGTTCAAGGGTTAAACTGAGCTTCAAAAGCTATAAATCCCTGATTCAGTGCCAGGACTGCCAGGTACTACGGCACATAACCTGTCTCTCAATTAAAGAATAGACATTCAAACCGTAAATCACAGTGACATACCTAGGAAGGATCACACGTTCCTGCTGATGAGATAGCATCTGGTCTGTCCACAGTGAATGGACATGATCACATTTGTCTAAGGTAATTCTTGGTTCAGGATCATCAGTAAGAAGACATGTCTATCAAGGCTCGGATATGCCAACCGTGTGTCAATACAAAAGGTAGATATGCATCAGCAGCTTGAGAAGTCTTTCTTTATGAAAGAGAAGGAATACGGTGATAAAGAAACATGGAGATGGAAGCCTCTAAACCTAATTCTCTCTGACAACAAGACAGGTAGAAAACATGGCCGTCTGATGGTATCTCCCCTGTTCAGTCATGGCTTAGATGTCAATGGCGGAACAACAGGGTGTTCGTATATGTATTCCTGCCAGCATGCTACAACAGGAACTACAGGTGCAGCCCTATCATTCAGAACACGTCTGAATGTCAGCCTTACTGGAATTGAGGGCTCTGTATAGGATCGTAGAATAGACAGCTGTCAATATTCTCAGACAAGGGAGGGAGATCGCTTGTTCATCAAGCTGGGCGAAGACTTTCTATTGGATCTGGTCTTCTCCAACATTGCTGAGCTGATACTTCTGTCATACTTGCATCATAGTCATGGCAAATTAAGTGAGTGTGTGAGTGAGTTTGATTTTACGCAGCTTTTAGCAATATTCCAGCAATATCACGGCGGGGGACACCAGAAATGGGCTTCACACATTGTAACCATGTCGTGAATCGGACCTGGGTCTTCGGCTTGACGAGCAAACGCTTTAACCACTAGACTACCCGACCGCCCCATGGCAAATTAAACCATCACTTGGCACTTGACCTACATTTCAAAATCCTTAAAAAGAGCAAGTTTCTACTAGTCGTAAAGAACAATAGGACTAGTGCCAATTTCTAAGACTAAAATGGTAAGCTGGACAAAACAAACTGGTGAGCTGGACAAAACAAACTGGTGAGCTGGACAAAACAAACTGGTGAGCTGGACAAAACAAACTGGTGAGCTGGACAAAACAAACTGGTGAGCTGGACGAAACCGAATATACGCTGAACATTAAAGGACGAAGACTTCCTTACATTTTCAACTAATATTGTATAGAGCTGTCAAGGCTGAGAGGAGCCTCATATCCTTCCTGCAACTGATGACAGCCTGCACAGATAGGTAAAGCAATTTGTCAGTGTTTCCCATCTTTCTGACAGCTCTGATACACTGCACATAACTACCAGGCAGCTCCTATTGTCTGTTAACTACGAGGCAGGTGTAACGCCAAGAATAACTATCCTGGATCAGGTAGATGTATAACTGGACTAATTTGTTATTTATAGTATTCAAAGACTCGCAATCCGAGTATGGTGTATCAACATCTATAACATCTATCTATACATATTTTATATACTTTTTTAAGATCATGACTAGAACAAAAGGTAAAAGAACACTTTCAAATGGATTTTTATTTTATGCTTAATTAAATGTAACAGGAATTGTACGAAAGACTCTGCTTTTAACAGAGATTTCTTACAATTATGGAAAGGGTTTAGTCGCTATTACTAAATTCACGAGTTACAAAACAGTAAAATGAAAACACTGATTAAAACACATACATAATGTGGTGAAGTACTAGCAGTTCAAGAGGCACCTGAAGTAACGTATTTAGGATAATCAAGTTGACCTCTTTCAAATCCACTAAATCTTTATGGCACTTAAGCCTAGAGCCACATTTCAAAGTGTCTGTCAAAGGACTTGACAGTTGGCCCCAGTTTTACCTCAGTGAATGTACTCTTAACACTGTCGGAGGAGAGCGGAGGTGTGGAAACACCTACCAACCTGACTGACGTCGGTACAGTTTCAAATACACACGTATCAGGATGAAATGAGGTGTGCACAAAGTTACGCACTCATGTCAGAAAATATTGTTGAACTTGTTTTTGTCAGATGTAAAAATTATTTTATGTCTTTTTTCGTACTCAAACATGAGTTCTTGTCAGTGTAACTTTGCCATGACGTAGCATACATAAAGTGATGTTTGACTACAGTTAGAAGCCCTTAATGGTCTTCGCTTGAGATTGAAGATAATATTTTCAAGCAGTAAACAGGGCAACTGAAATGAGGCTTTGACAACAAACAACAAGTTGCAGCAACATGATTTGTTCCCTCTTTTCATACAACTCTTAAATGCCACTTTCCTTCAAACAAACTCTGATTTATTTGCTTTCGCAAGACAAATCCTCACAAAAACATATCATAAAGATAATATGCGACTGACAAGTCTAATACAATTTCTGTTTCACTTCATCATTAAAAAAAAACATCTGTGTTTTTATTGTGGTGCTCCTCAACATTATAGCACCATGATGGTCTGTTAATATGTGAGTCCAGGCCAGACTCACATTGACCTCATGAGCATTGATCCACACCAGTGGGATACAATGACATGCCATACAAGCAGCTGAGCCGATCCACCTGACGCGCATTGATCTACACCAGTGGGATACAATGACATGCCATACAAGACCCTGAGCCGATCCACCTGACGCGCATTGATCTACACGAGTGGGATACAATGACATGCCATACAAGTCCCTGAGCCGATCCACCTGAAGCGCATTGATCTACCCCAGTGGGATACAATGACATGCCATACAAGTCCCTGAGCCGATCCACCTGATGCGCATTGATCCACATGAGTGGGATACAATGACATGCCATACAAGTCCCTGAGCCGATCCACTCAGTCACTTCTTCTGACAAGCACAGGTTGCTGGGCAACCAAATGTTTACCCGGAATTCACACGGGTGGACCAATATCAGCAGTAATATCTTAGTAATGAGACTTTGCCATCAGTTTTAAAGGCAGACTATGCTCTTAGAGCTGATGCCCATTTCCTGTCTCAGTACCCACGTGGTTATAAGTGCCCCTGTGAGACATTTAGTCTATGAAACTGGGTGAACAGATTCATATACATCATACAATTTGAGTTAGTAAAGTTTGTCCTGAAGGACCTGAATCAAGAGTGCAATCGACTGGAGTCAAGAGCCTCTTTAAACATCACATGGAGCAGCACATGAGTGACAGAAGCTGATTACTTGAAGGATGCTGACCGAGTCACATGGCACATTATTGGATTGACCACACATCTGGTCATAACTAGCTAATCAGGTATCAAGTCATTACCCAGCCGGATAATAACTGGTCTCCACCCAAACCACAGTCACGAGCCAGGGGATTAGGCCAATCGTCTGTCACAAGAACTTACACAGAAATAATACGTATTCAATAATGTCTACCTAGAAAACGTGACAGTTACAAGTGTGTTGACTCACTGATGCGTAAAACATCCCCTCCAAACGCTCTGTTGACCAACATGAAGCGTATACACTATCATTCAGACACCAGAGCAATCTGCTGACAATGGGATGATCTTGGATGACAATGAGATGATAGCTGATACAGGGCAGACAAGTAACACCAGAACGACCTGTGTACACTGTGACATGGGAGGCAGATGAAAGAGTCTGGGGGGAGGATTCCTTAGCATCTATACACCTGCAGAAACTCTATAGGGCCTACTTTCTGCCTCACCTGATCAAACTCGGCTTTCAATGAATAGGTGGTCTCAAATTCTGACATTTCTGGCCCTATCCTGAACCTTCAATGGATAACACCAAAATCAGGCTGGCAAGGGATTAACAATTTTGGTTGTTGTTGAAATCGCAAAAGTCCTTCACATTTTTAGCATTCTTAAGCTTCAACAATACCAGGACATCCCACTTCAGCATGTCAAAAAATTGGCTTTCTCCTGAAGAAAAACCAGGCTCTGATTCGTGACTGGTAATCAAGATAAAAGCCTGATTGCCATCACAAGTACAAACCAGAAGTGAGAGATAGGGGCCAACCCACCTTCGTCTCAGTCCTTACCAAAATACACAAAAGATAGGACTCACAGATTTCACTTTCCCTAAGTCAGCAACTGGCTTTATCTTGTACCGTTATCAATTGAAGACAAGTTTCAGAATGGAGAGAACCGTAGCCTGCACTGGAAAGGTATACACCTAACACTTGGCATGGAAACATTAGTCTAACATACTGTATCTGACGTAATAAGCGCCCAGGGCGCTCTCAAAATTAGAAATAGGGGGCTCTTATTAGAATACTATGATGGTGGAAAAAAACAGAGTTGAAAGATAAATTTTTATGGTTATGCTGACAGCCGGAAATGTTTATGTTCGACAGATATATTTTTCCAGAATTTAATTGCCCATAATTAAGGGTGCATATAACACACGAGTGTGTATTAGACACGAATAAATAAGTCTTGTGTACATTGATCAATCGGAAGGGGTGCTAATTGGGATTGTTCACTAGCCAATATATCAGCAAATGTCGCTGTGGGTGCTTATTACGTCGAATACTGTATTGGCAGTAGCAGGAGTAGATCAAGAAAATAACTGTCACCTCCAAAGTAGGATATAGTTCCTGCACTAAAAAGAATACTCAAACAAAGCGTGTGGCAACGAAATACATCATTAGTTCCTCTTATACACTGAAAGCTGCAGCCCAAGGGAGACTGCTGTAGCCCAGGAGAAGGATCAGGGAGTCCGCTTGCAATGGTGTACAGGTGGAAATGTGCTTTCATGCTATGGTACCAACAGGAAAGAAAGATGGACCTCGCCACTCTGAAGGGAGCTATATTCTCCCATTGTTGCTGCAGGATGAGTATATCCTTTCACACAATGGTAAGAAACAAATAGATGGTAAACAATATCATGCTAGGTTGCTCTGAAGGAGCAAAATGTTCACAAAAAGATATCGACACACAAGCTTGACTGTACCTTATGGGTTTCAGTGCCAACTTGCTCAGCAGATCAGAGGAGGTAAGACAAGTGCAGCGCTATACAAGAAGGGTAACGGCTTGGGTTGAAAGTGAAACCGTTTTGTTTATTGGGAATCTCCCACACCTTATCACATGGAGGCCACCACTACTCCTACCTGGGCCTGTGTGTCTCAGCCACATCAAAGTGGGGAATCAAGTGGAGTCTATTTGCACCTGGTGTTTCGGCTAGCTTTCACAGAACGTAGAACCCATAGAGTTACATACCTACTAGAAGGAACACATGGCTGGATAATACAACGAAGTCAGGGAATGAAAATAGCAGTGACGAGTCAACATTTTTCAAATTTAGTTAGCTGTTTAACGTTACACTCAGCAATGTTCCAGCTATATGACGGAAGCCTGTAAAATCAATCCTAGACAAGACAAAACAGTGAGTGATGTCATGAGCAACGTTCCTGTAAAACAATCCTAGACAAGACGAACCAGTGAGTGATGTCATGAGCAACATTTCATTCCTTCAGTGTATAATGACATGCAATCTCCCAAGTTAAATTACTTGATCCACTTAGTCGACTCCTACCACAAGCAAACATTTCCCATATTGAATAGTTGCCCATAATTCATCATTACGTGCTCAAAAACATTTTCTCCAGCAGATAAATTGTAAAATGCAAGAGCAAACTGTCGAGTCAATCCATTTCTTTTTGCTTACCCTACATGGGATCCCACCGCCTAGAAAAATATCACGAGCAACTTACAGGATTTCTTCTTGCTGGATTCAGAGAAGGAAATGAAAGTGACTTTCCCTAAGAATTTCCTGAAAACCTGGGGTTATCTGAACACTGACACATCAAGCCTTCGGCTGACTTCCCGACATTCAGTAATGTAATTATCCAAGTTCGCTTATACCATGACAATAGCCTCAGTGCCAGGCCTCATTTCAAAGTTAACCAGTGCAAAAATGTATAACATTCTTCGGAAGAATCACTTATGCTTAAAGCTCAACATCGAATAATGTTTGTATTATTTATGATAATATCTGAATACAAACAATAGTAAATGGTATGATATTATGATGATTAACTTCAAATCCTGACTGACTGACTGACCGACCATTCGTCCATCCCCCCTGACTGACTGATCATTCATCCATCCACCCTGAGTGAGTGAGTGAGTGAGTGAGTGAGTGAGTGAGTGAGTGAGCGAGCGAGTGAGTGAGTGACTGAGACAACTATTTACCCATCCCCCTCCTTCACTCACTCTCACACAAACAAACATACAAAAATCCCATAAAATTAATTCTTAAATTCTGGAAGATATCTGCTACATATTCCACTAGTCCAAAGCCTGTGTCTTCCCTTCGCTAAACTTCAGCATGGGCAAGTAAGCTCAGCCACAAATAGCCCATATCACAAAACTAAAACCTCTCCACAATGATGCTTCAAGCCACGTTTGGGCTTGAACGTTTTGGCCAAAGTTCCAGTCAGGGATCTACAACTCACCATAGAACTTGTCTCTTGCAGCACAGCTGTATCAGAATAGGTAAACACGCCATTGCAGAACACTAACTCCAGTCAACACACTGCAGACAGGTACAATATTCCACCATAGATCATTTTCTTCCAATCACCAAATGGCTGTGTCAACTTTGTAAGCATCAGCCCAAATCCAAGTCTCTTCTAAAGAACTGTCTGCAAAGTCACTCAATCCTGTGTCCAAGACGGCTATATAAATCTTAAACAAACCACCAACTTGAGTTGTTCAGAAACACGAAAGTACTCTCAAAGCCGGTGAGTTGATAGTCCCAGCTAATATCTCTGAAAGTTGGGGTCACTAGCCAGAAGCCCCTGGGTAGGTGAGTAATAAATCACTGTGTCAGTCCACAACACACCTTGTAAACATAAGATCATTACTGAGGATTATGTAGTTAACTTACCAGCTTACACAGACTACACAATATAGCAGCTTTTCTAGGGCTTAATGAAGGAAACAGTTTCCTCAAGGACAAAGAAATCAAAAAGGATATGCAAGGAAATATATAAACTGTCAGTATCGTGACACGGCGATCCGGTTACAAACGACTAATGAGTCTGACTGAACTGAACAACATGCATCCTTGCACAGATAACACCGATGTTCCTTATAGGAAAGTATATGCTGATAACATGTTGATGAAGCAAGAGTGATGAAGGCTTTGTGCTGCTTATAATCAGCTTTATTGCAGTTGGCTGTCAATGTAATACAAATCCCTTGGAGTTACAGCATTAGAATTGGTATATGAGTTAGGTATATGACCTCAAGTCAATTTTAATTTTGTTTTTGTTGTTGTTTAACACTGCCCTCAGCAATATTTCAGCTGATGGCTGTGATTAATCAAATCTGGATCAGACAATCCAGTGATTGACATCATGAACATAATTCTATGCAATTGGGACACGATGACATACATCAACAAAGTCAGTAAGCCTGACCATCCGATCCTGTTAGTCGCCTTTTACGAAAAAAATAGTGAGCAGTCTTCGTAAATAAACATGTTGTTTGTTTGTTGTTAACACCACACTCAGCAATATTCCAGCTATATGATGGCGGTCTGTAAATAATCGAGTCTGGACCACATAATCCAATGATTGATGTCATGAGTATCGATCTATGCAATTGGGATACGATGACATGCATCAACCAAGTCAGCGAGCCTGACCACCCGATCCCGTTAGTCGCTTCTTACGACAAGCACAGTCACCTTTTACGGCAAGCACAAAATAAACAGGAAAGCCAGAGGGTCCATGTAAGTATAAAGTTAAAGAACTTAGACTCAAACACCACAGAAGAAGTACTCAAGTGTGCCAGGACAACCTTAATTTCAAATCAGTTGTTAACAGAAAACTCTTAATGTATTAGCAATGGAGAAAGTTGGGTTTAACGTTAAAATCATCCCTATCAAAGCTTTAGCACGACTTTCAACATAATACAGACAAATTTGCACTACTTACTTCAGTCAAAGAGACGCATGGGGTAAAATCAACAATTCTTCTCCATCGATGATGCAGGTGGAAATTTGTCTGAATATATTTCCAGGTATTTCTAATTAAGTCAACATTCTTCTCTCTCCTTACCAAAACTAAAAAGATTTTGTATGTAACACTATCTGTTCCTACAATTCAGTCACACTCATTGAAGAATGTTTGTTCAAGAAACAAGCACCACTCCTTCATCAAACCCAAGAGGACAAGAGAATCTTGACACAGATATACCCACTAATTCAACGAAGCCCAGGTAGTCTGATATACTCTGCACTAGTTTCTATTTGAAAACACGCCCATTCTTTTAACCTGACTGCAGTAGGACATCGTTAAAGTTTAACAGTTGACAGCAGAGTACTGGAACTAGCTCAACCGAGACAAACAGGGCTGTACCCACATGACATTAAACAGAGCTTTGATGGACCTAAGTCACACTAATCACATTTTATTTGATTTGAGTGAGTGAGTCGGGATTAATGCTTTGAACAGTATTCCAGTTATATCGCGACATGTCAGCTTAATGTGGGAGGAAAAGCCCGAAGTGATGCAGGCCTCAGACGTTTACCACTTCGGTGAAATCCATGCGCACAGGTATGGTGCTGACAAACCTAGAAACATAATCGGGGCTAACCAGGATTCGAACACATAATTCTAGGTTTCCATCTCTGCACAGTGAATGATGCACCTTAGACAACTGGGTGACTCGTGCCCTACAAGATTTGAAACACTTAACACGAAACAAATTACCACATACATCGAGGATAAAAACTTTGAATGGGAAAAAATAAACACATTTGATATTCAGTGTTGGTTTAACCTTGAAGGTCATATTTGACACTCTAAATAGCGGTTAAATGTTGGAATAAAATTTCTTGAAAAAAATAATACATACCGGTAGACAAATAATTTTGCAAAATCTTAACAATAAATGAACTTAATTGAAAACAGGGATGAATAATGAAAAGCACTAGATTTCTTCCCCTGTATGTTGACATAACCTTATGAATGCCATGACTGGATGCTTAAGATGTTAGACGCAAATTCAAATCTGAGTGGTACACACTGATGAATGAATGACGGTCTGTTGTCGTGTTTACTTTTTTCTTTCCACATTTCTTGCATAATCATGCCCATGCAGCAGTGACAGACAAAAAGTGTCTTTCCTAACGACATTAATGTATCACTGATTAACTAACCACCCACTGAGTCGTGATGTAATTATTGAAGCACTTGCCACAGACAGAAAACATGATCGCCTTGGAACATGCTGTATACAATAAACCACAAAAATCTACTTACTATCTACTTGCTAATTAGATACATGGGGAGTAAGTGGGGAAAGAAATACATCAGCTTAGCAAGATCACAGCGCAAAAACAATATTGTATTTTAGTCACAGTATGGGGGGGCTGCTTCCATTTAAGACGTTTTTATCCCAGAATCAGCTTCACTGGGCTATAACATTTGATGATATTTTCAGAAAAAAATGACATTTGATATCAAGCCTTTAGCAAAGGAAATTTTGAAGTAAAAACTTACAAAAATACAAGGGACCTTCATTTAAAGATCTAGGGGGAGAAACAGATAAATTTCTATACATTTAAAAACTATCAAAACCGAAACACAAAATGGATTCTAAAACATAAGAAACTTATGATAATTATACTGGAGTGTAAACCAAGCTAAAAACCTTTTTCCATAAAACTTGACAAATATAAATAATAAAATCACTTGACCTAAAGTAATATTGTAGATAATACTCATTTAACTAACAAAAAATGAAAAAGTTTGCCAACCTGCAACTGGGCACTTGTTGCGGGTTATCCTACTCCTGGCCTGAAGAGGGAAGTGTTTCCCTCCCCGTGCTACTGTCGAATGAGACTGATGCAGGCGCGAAACGGTGGCTGAGACCGGGCTCTCCCCTTGATTTCCTCAACAGGAAAACAGAACTACCTCCAATATCCTATGGGAAGCATGTACTATGCAGCCAGCAGCAGCAGCAGCAGCAGCAACAGCAGCTTCTTCAGGTTACATGGTACATCACTATCTCCATACATCCATAATGCAGATATCTACAGCGCCTTATCAAAAGCATGTCATACTGCAGATGAAGGCTTCATGGTTTGGCAAATCACTGTGGGAAGTGCAGGCAGGTATCCAAGCTTGTCCAAATTTAACTGAAAGATTACATTTTACTTAAGCAAACTTCTCCTCCCTGGTGGAGGCGAGCGGCAGGTAGCAGTGTAAGCTGGGGGTCAGATGGTGTGTACCGCGACCGTCACCCTCTGTTGAAGGATCCAGGTGTTTCGCTGCTGATGGGCAAAACTGGCTGATTGGTCTGAGGCTGAGTCCTCTTGTACATTCTTGACAAGTTTAAAGGACGCTGCTAAGCTGTAGACCAACATCCCGAGACTACTGTCATTATCCTACTCAAATAGCTACGACAGGCAGCATGGTCTCGACAAAACCCTATACCATGTCATAACTGTTCCAAAGCCTGTCATTTTCCATTTTCCCCTAAAGAATTCATCAAACAAATTATTTCTCACATTTTTCCGAGTATGATTCATCTCATTAATGGAATAATGGCAATTACCAATTTCTATAAAAATTATTAACTTCGCTGGTGTTGGAATTGGGACATTTCAGACGAATCCTGTTGCTCTGGCTAGAGTTTATCGAACGCTACCATAATCTTGAATTAGTTTAATCTCAGATTCCCCCGGATAGAATCCTTATGGGAAGCCGTCCAATGATCGCCAACATCCTAAACACACAGCTGTTAGCAGTGAGCTAATCTCAAAATGTTTTAATTTCCTCTGTTTTGTTTGAATAGAATTTTTTTCCTTGACAGCAATCAAGTCTATTTAGACGCGAAAGAGCATGGGTAATTTAGTTAATGCATCAGGTTTAATGTCAGTGCATTAAGTAAATATCACTTAGTAAAAAAGTCTGTACTAAAAATTACTTCTTTCACCAAAATAATCATGACGCCTGGTTGAGAATACACATTCTTTCAATACAGATCCTTAGTTCAATGTAGGACTTCCGAATTGTCGTAGGAACAAGTTAATGACATTCCATTGGTAAATGTCGGTTTGCATTAGAATCTTGAACGTTAACATCACAACCTAAATTGTCAGTAAATGGATTTTCACAGAACATGAAATCAAAATATAAATCAAACAACATATATCACAAAATATTACATACAGAACAAAAACAGTTTGGGTCCAAGAATATTTTTCAGTTATTTTTTCTGTTGTGAAAAATGAACACACTTGTACATAAACTGATCCCAAAAAATATTCAGGATCCAAACTATTTTTTGGTTAATATAGGACAAAATGTAACATGATTGAAAAGAGTCAACTTCTTTGATTTTTGAAACGTGAAGCATCACACATCCTTCCTTGCAATCTAACCTTGAAATCAAAAAAGACTTTTTCAAACTAAATGACCCATTTGGCCACATTAATGAAAACATATGGCCACCACAAGGAAGTAATGGAGCCATATCTCAATACTAGAAAAACAAAAGTCTCACAATAATATTTATTCATCTGTTGTTCTGAGAAGGCAACAAGCCAAATGTCTTTCACAGCATCTTCTTCAAATATACTCAACATGGTAAAAATAATTACGAAGTAATGGCTATTTACTTATCCAAGGCTTATCTGTAAATGGCACTGTCTAATTTAGAGCTATTGATAAAGCCATCTGATTTTTACATCCGAGACCTTTCATCGTCAATAAATGCCGGCCTTCTACAGGAGCAAAAGATCAAAGTTGAAAACATTTCACCTGAAAAGATCTTCTTGAGATGAATTTGTAAAACCCGCCATTATTTCAAGTCTTTCAACTGCATAACGTTTAAAGAAAACAAACATGGTTGATAAGACCACCTCTGTGTATACTCTTTGTATGACTAAACTCAAAAATTGACTTTTAATATATTCTCATGAATAGAACATGTTTTCAGGAGACAACAAACACATCCTCCATTTATTCAAAGGGAGATAAATCAAGCCAGTTTGAGATCGTCTTTATTTACAATGTCCTTGAACTAACAAAGTGTGCATGAAAGTTGAGCAAAACCCCATCTCTTGCATGATGTCTGACACGTGCCTTTAATTGTTTTTTCAGCTTGACTTAACGTAAATCTCCAGACTGGCGAGCGTATTGATGGGTTTTGTAGGAAGGATGTGAGAAATATTCCGCCAAAATGGCAAAGAAGCCCTCGTAATCTTAACATGTGCAGAGAAACAAATCTCTCAACCAAGTCCCTCGGAACATCGCAAGCATCAGTGAATATTCATCATAAAAACTCAACACATTACAAACGTTATTTGTCAGAAGCACATCAAATTTGAGATACTGCACCAAGAAGAAAAGAAATCGTCATTTTTTACGTATTTCAAACTTTGTGGTTACACATTTCTTCCTTGGCAGAATTGTCTCATAAATTCCATAAATTCAGTAAATTACAGTGCCAGATTTATAGATAATGATTCCAGGACTGGCCACAGTGGTGAGAAGGCAATAATGTTTACAAGAATAAAAGCCTGGTGAATATTACCAGAAAAAGATGCAAGTTGAAGAAAACTGCAATTAATGTGATTTACTACACTGCCTATCTCTTCCTTATCCCACACACTCTGGGCAAATAGACTTCTGGTGTGACCTAATGGCATCCAAACAAGCCTACAGCTTTACTGGATAAGTTCAATCCACAAAATCACGATTCAGCAATCCAAGAAATGTTCTGGAGAAAGTTGGTCCCCTTCCAACTTTTATTTACACCGTTTACCTCCTTATCAGTTGTGATAGCCAACATGGTGATGCCCCCTACCAGTTTCGCCATTGATTCTGCAATTACCTGATGATATTTATCTAGACAGATCCCACTGACGTAGCAGAGAAACCGATTCCAGTCTGATTCCACCAGAGTAGATGTTTACCTGACCTATATACCCCACAATCCTGACCAACATGCAAGGATGGATCTTGATGTCCGATACAGATGAGTCTGGCCAGTGTAGGTGCACGATTCCTCTACAGTAATGCCATATATGACATATCATGTGCATTTAGAGACAGAAATACCGTAATAAGCGCCCAGGGCGGTCTCAAAATTAGGAATAGGGGGCTCTTATTAGAATATTATTTTGGTGGAAAAAACAGAGTTGAAAGATAAATTTCGTGGTTTATGCTGACAGCCTGAAATGTTATAAACGTATTATACACGATAGATATATTTTTCCAGAATTTCATTGCCCATAATTAAGGGTGCATATAACACACGAGTGTGTATTATACACAAATATATAAGTCTTGTGTACATTGAACAATCAGATTGTAATTGGGATTGTTCAACAGTCAGCTTAATGTGGGAGGAAAGCCCGAAGTGATGCAGGTCTCAAGACTTTTATCACTTCGGTGAAACCCACGAGCACAAACCTAGAAACATAATTGGGGCGAACCGGGATTCGAACCCACAATCAAGGGACACAACTCTGCACAGTGAATCGCAGCGCCTTAGACGACTGGGCCACCTGTGCCCCGTGCCCCTGTTAAAGTAAGGGAGTTAACTTAGTGAGAAGATTGCTTTGTGGAACGGGATCCAGATCAATAAGTGGACAGTAATAAATTTCAAATCTAATCATTGTTTTAAAATAATCACGAAAGTTAATGGGAGGGTGAAAGTTAAATAGAGAGGCGCAAACCTTGAGAACCCCAGGACTCCCCTTCACTTTAAACACTGATAATACTTAACCTGAAACAAGGACTTATCATTGGAGATGTAGTTGCAAGTGAAAAAAGTAAATGTGCTTGCCATTTTGAAAATCTCTTCTTCACATCAACACCCTAATGCTGTTTGCTGTGATATGTCTGCAGTCTGTGAGTGAGCGAGTGTGGTTTTACACCGCGTTTAGCAGTATTCCAGCAATATCATAGCGGGTGACACCAGAAATGGGCTTCACACATTGTACCCATGTCGGGAATCGAACCTGGGTCTTCGGCGTGATGAGCGAACGCTTTAACCACTAGGCTACCCGACCACCCCCTGCAGTCTGTGAACTTAACTTTGTCCAAGACTGAGTCCATTACCTTAACTATTAGTATTATGATGATTATTATTAATAATGATTATTATTATACCTCAGGTATCCAAGTATCTGCTCAAATGTGGTTGTATTTGTTCCCCGACCAGTTGATCCATTCACATTCCAGTTATCATTCTCAACTCCCTAGGGAGTATACAACCCAAGCTGCCTAGGGGCCCTCAGAAGAGTGAGTGTTTTACAGTGTGTCTGCATATTGTGGGAGGAAAGCCTGAAATGATACAGGTCTCTGATGTTTACTACTTTGGTGAAACCCACAAGCGCACACATGGTGCTGACAAACCCAGAAACATAATCAGGGAAAATCTGGGATTTGAAAACAATGAATGATAATAGGATTCTGGCATGCCCGAGGCTGCAACCCTGCACAGTGAAATGTGGCGCCTTAGAGACTGGGCCTACCCTGCCACCCCTCCCAAGCCATAATGAGGACAGTCCATATCCACTGAAAAAGATGAAGAAGGCCAGTCCATTCTTAAACACTCAAACATTTTAAGCACAGACAAGGCTGGAATAGAGCCAAAGTGGCATAAAACAATATTCACTACAAAATATTTTCAGCAAGTTTATGTAACATATGGAAATTAATACCCCACAATCACATCCATCTTTCAAAAAGACTTAAAATGACCCTTAGCCTAAAGCATTAACCTCAAATTATACATAGGCATCCTCAAGGTAGGTAAACCTTCTTCATCCCTACGTTACCTATCTTATCACCCAGTTTCCCACTGTCCTGGTGTATACCATTGATTTATTCCCTCCCTCATCCACAACATACACTTCCCTTCTCTCAGCATACATCCACGTCTCCAGCTTGGAGACTAGCTTGTTGAAGCTGCTCTCTACAGCACTACAAACATAATAGGTGCCTGATATGGTGGAAGTGGTCCTCCTTTACCTTCTTGCATGTACTTGTTGGATTCTGATAAACCCCCTGGCTTTATATAGAATGAGATAACACTCAAGTATAAGTTTCCTCCCTGTTTTCACACACCTTGAGTACGTTATCAGTCAGGTTAGTGCAGAAGTGCTGTCTCAAAATCAACATGATTTTGTGATGGGTGTTTCATCATAGGGGCTGCTTCTGCATGAACACCGAAATATTCTATTTTCGAAATATCTAAGAGAAAGATCTAGGAAAAAGCTTGTCTTGTCAAATTTAAGTGAGTGAGTATGGTTTTACGCCGCTTTTAGCAATATTCCAGCAATATCACGGCGGGGGACACCAGAAATGGGCTTCACACATTGTACCCATGTCGGGAATCGAACCCGGGTCTTCGGCGTGACGAGCGAACGCTTTAACCACTAGGCTACCCGACCGCCCCTGTCAAATTTAAAGTGAGGTGAGGTGAAATGGGGTTTAACGTCGCGTCCAAGATTATTGTACTTATATAGCGACGTGCATGTACGTGTGTGTGTTTGTGTGGCTGCTTGTACTAGTCCAGACTGATGCCGATTTATAGCGCTAGCTCACTGAGATACCATGCCGCAGTTTAACATGAATACCCCACTCAGACACAGTATACTGACTCCGAGCCGACCAGTCCTTGTTTTAGCCCCTTAATGCCGAGCGCCAGACAGGGTAACAACAAGTACCATCTTTTAACGTCTTTTGGTATGATGCGGTCGGGGATCGAACCCTGAACCTTCCGCTCTCCGGGCGGACGTTTGTCAAATTTAAGCGTTAAATAATCGTTCCAAACTGTCATGAAAGAACAAAACAATCCGTGAGCTGTCAAAGATACACAATCACAAAGAGTATTTAAGTGACATCAAGTTTCATTTCGCTTCAACTGAATCAAAGGTTGCTGAGGCAGGCAAAGGACAAACACTACTGGTAAAACCACAAACACCCATATTGTGCTGACCAAGGAACATGATCGTTGCAAACACGGGACTTGAACCCATTACCACGGATCCACACTGTGGCACCTTAGCCCACTGGGCCACCGAAGCTAACGATCTAGTCAACTATCCAAGATGTTTTTGGGGCATGGTTTCAATAGATATTAATGTTCACATGCTAAGATGAATTTGTTAGTTTACAGACATAAATATTTCTTTACTCGGCTTCAGGCCAAAGATACTGACAGCCGCCGTGATAAGGTGAGCTACAAGCAGTGACCTGTAGATGATTGAGCATGCTACAGATGCATCTACAAGTGTCAGATGTGGCCACTGGAGGCCTTGGACACAGGTGACTCATCAGGGCAAGTCAGTCATTTGTCACTGCCATCAACTACCAAGAGAGATGTCCCACAGAAATTAAAACAACAAAATCTAATCAGCCCTTGGGTGACAAGTTTCGTTAGGTTGACTTGAATGACATTTTCTCAACTTTCCTTCATTTTCTTCATTTTCTTTCACTTTGAGACAGAAGCAAAAAAAGTCATTTGAATGGTTTGAAAGTTAACACAATGGAATTATTCAGGGGGAAAGACACATCTCATTTTGGACTGGCAGTTTCCCTGACAAAAGTAACTTTTTGTAGTAGATGAGTTTGGTTTTATGCAGCTGTTCGCAAACAATCCTGCCACCAAAGCAAGAATTGGTTTTACAGGCTACATGTTTCAATGTAAAATAAGTTATCCTTCAAGATTTTCACTTGTCTAAGATCATAATGGACCAGTAGCCATGTCTAAGTGTCAGATGAAGAAATAAAATATTTAATCTTCAGTATAGTGCCAAATTTCTTAATTCCACATCCTAAATGAGGATTAACAACAACAAAAACCCAGTAATCAATACAAAAATCATACAAAAAGAATGTTTTAGAAAGTTCCATCAAATACCTCTTTAGGTCATAATGGAATTGCATAGTTTTTGTCTGAATGGACCTACCTCTGCTGTGCCAGAAGATGAGCAGCAACAGCAGCAGCAGCAACAGCAGCAACAGCAACAGACACTCTGAAGCCAACCTGCTGCTTCTGCACAATCACCAGAGACAATGCTGGTGACCAGGTCCTCCAAATTTATAGAAATGTGTTTTAATGATATTCAAGAGATATTTGAGATAGGAGAATCATGGACAGCTTAAGAAATCCAGAGATTGATTTTGGACACGAAGAGGGTCGAGGGACAATGGCCGGGGCAAGATGTTAACAGACGGATGGGATAGTGACACATGCATGTGTTGGTAGATGATCATGTGACAAGCGTCCTGGTGAGGACACTTAGAGCGTGTATGACTCACAGATGTCACTGACCAATAAAGACCAAACTGCAGGAGCAAACATTCCTTTTTAATTTCAGCAGGAATCTAATTATGAGCTCGGGCCAAGCTTTTTTCACAAAACTCTTGCAAGTGTTAATTTTAACATTCCCTCACCAATTTGTTGAACAGTCAGTTGTTGAGCTGGTAAAACTGTTGGATTATGAGCAGAGGAAACAAAAGCAATTAGATCCTGATGGGGATGGGGGTCTTCAAAGGATGCTATTACCCATTAGACTATATTTGAACTTTCACACCATCTAACTGGTGAAAACACTAAACATTTCAAGAACATTATATTATGTAAAAACTCATATCAGTCTGTGGCTTAAGCAACTAATCCGAAGCCCAAGTCTAGTAACATTCTGTATCAGTCTAGTACACTCACTTAATAATAGTCTACAAAATAACACTAAATTCTACTGAAAATGATGCTGAGAGTCAAATTTGGTTTATCAGTCTCAAATAATTATGTCAAAGACTGATATTATTAGAACACATTTAGCAGTAGAACACATTTAGCCCAATGGCCATATTAAACTTACTTTTTTATCATTTGTAAAAATGATCATAATGAAACATGATTTTTAAAAAAAGCAAACAAAAACCAATATATTTATTGCTATTTAAAATAAAAGAGACAAAAAACCTTTCCATAACCATCATCCAAAATCACAACTAAAAGCAGAGTCCCTTGTACAATTCCGACTCTATCATAAGCAAGCCTTGAATTAGGAATGTTCCGAAATACTGTGTGTGATCAATGGTGCAACACTGTGCAGTGCAGTCCACGCCATAGCAAGACACTCTCCCACAGAACAAGAGAGCCTCATGCCACATGAGCATTAGACTATTTAAAAGCTTTCACCAGACAATCAATACAGATTTCCACATCACAAATGGCAAGCAACAGCTAGCCTCACAGAGTTACCTCCCTTGGCACATATTTACTGTTATCCGAGATTGACATTAAAATATCATCTTCGAGGCACTGATACTTCAAGACACTTTAATTTTGACCTAAGAAGTACTGAAAATTACACCACTCTAAATCATTTTCATAAATTGAGTGATGTTTTCTGAAAGAGCATCTGCCAAAGTCACTTTGCACCCATCAAGGCTATGCATCTGTCGGATGATAAACATCATATCATGCTGTGTGATACAGGTGAGCAGATGAGACATTATCTTTATCACTCTCAAATATTCATATTCCTAGAAATGAAATTATCGTGAGAAGTGAGGAGGGGTTTCTTGTAAATCCCCAAACAACAATATTTGTCAAACGTGAAAATGTCTTTTTGCTTCCTATTGAGTCTGTTAACTAATTTGATGATACACCAAACATGACCAACATTATTCTATGAGACTGCTTATTAAACAATTCTTTATCTTTTTCATTCATATTTCAACCATCAACACTTGCTAGCCCAACAATGCTAACCCTGTTTGTAAAACCAACTGCCCCCTCCCTCTCTTCTCTCCACCCCCCCAACCCCCCCCCCCCCCCCCTCCCCTAAAAAAATCCAAAATAACTAAAACATTCCACTATCCCTGGAGATACTTTCATAATAATCATTTTGTAAATGGCCACAGGCTTGAGTTATCAAAGCACTTGAATATTTCACTAATTCCACATCAAACTTGGCATTTATTACATCAAATACAGTATTCCCGTTTCTATCAACATTGACTTCAAGTTCAGACCAATTAGCACAGCTAAACTCCATAGTATCCCGTATCTCACCATCACAGATACACTGGTCCCCAGCGTACCAGCCTGGTGAATGGCCACATGCCTGTCTTAATCGTTTCCTACTTGAAACACCATGAACCAGTTGAACACTTGATAGTGATTGTATTTAAGTGTGACTTCGTACAAGCAGTCAGTATGCTTATCACCTATGTGATCATGGAACCAAATGCTCATTATTTGCAACTTTATCAAGTGAGTGAGTGAGTGAGTGGATCACTTTTTCGGTTAAATAATGACATGTCTGTTTGTTTGTTGCTTAATGCCAGCAAAAATGAAATATAAAATTTAACATACTTTCCACAGATAGCTTTCATTTAAAACATATTCAAATGAAATATCAGTTTCTCAGTGAAAAAACAACATGCAACTTTATCAAGTGAGTGAGTGAGTGAGTGAGTGAGTGGATCACTTTTTCGGTTAAATAATGACATGTCTGTTTGTTTGTTGCTTAATGCCAGCAAAAATGAAATATAAAATTTAACATACTTTCCACAGTCAGCTTTCATTTAAAACATATTCAAATGAAATATCAGTTTCTCAGTGAAAAAACAACATTAACGTGGAAAACAAAAAACACAGGCGGAAATAAACTTAACCTTTTTTCAGCCATATTCACATGATCCTGCATTTACATCTGCTAGTCTTAGTTTCACATTGACAATGTAAGATTTGTTTGTTTGTTTGCCGTTTAATGCCACACTCAGCATTATTCCATTATCTGGCGATTGATATCAGGAAGATTGATCCACGTCGTCAAGGCATTATGACCAGCAATCACCCACGTCATAGGACCTGACCACCCAATCAATCTAATATCTTCTTACAACCAGCACTGGACCCGTGAAGATCCGGTGTAGAATAGGTCTTCAGCACCCCATGCTTGAGTAAGAGGCAACTATGCTTGTCGCAAGAGGCAACTATGCTGGTCACAAGAGGCAACTATGCTGGTCGCAAGAGGCGACTAACGGGATCGGGTGGTCAGGCTCGCTGGCTTGGTTGAATAATGTCATTATCCCAATTGTATGGATCGATGCTCATGATATCAATCACTGGATTGTTTGGTCTGGACTTGATTATTTACAGACCGCCGTCATATATCTGGAATAGTGCAGAAAGCGGCGCAAAACAACAAACCAACCAACCAACCCAATTGCATGGATCGATGATCATGATATCAATCACTGGATTGTCTGGTCCAGACTTGATTATTTACAGACCGCCGTTATATAGCTGGAATATCACTGTGTGCGGTGCAAAACAACCAACCAACCAACCCAATTGCATGGATCGATGCTCATGATATCAATCACTGGATTGTCTGGTCCAGACTTGATTATTTACAGACCACCGTCATATGGCTGGAATATCACTGAGTGTGGCGTTAAACAACAAACAACAAACAATCAACCAGCACTGGTTGCTTGTGACCAATTGGATCCTTGACACCCCACGGGGAATATCTATCAGGTCCTATACATGACAACATGGTAACTCCACCATTGTTCCCCCCGACAAGCTTGTTATACAATGCCTACTTCCAGCCAACTTCCTCTCACAGCAGTCTTAACACTGACATGGGTCAACTTGAGATAAAGTGACACTCTTGTGAAACTATTTCTGAAACAATTCAGTTGGAGGTCATCTTGACATTGTATTAATAGCAGCAGTTGACAAGTGACAAAATGTCTGGCCATAAAGTGCCTACAAAAAACTGCCCTGATCATGATCAAACTCTCATAATTTTGACATACTCATTTATCATAATCACAAAACAAATAAATATTCTGTCATGTGAGATAAGGACATAATTTACATACAATTTCATGAATAGAAAGTGAATTGATTATTTTCATTTTCATATGACTTAACTTTCAGAACCATGAAATACCCCGACTAACATAAAGTTTATGAAATCTTTTATTACACAATACTTCTCTCCTCTAAAATTTAAACAAACAATTTTCCAGATGCTGATTGTATATGTGGAATAGAGCTGGCTAGACTTGCTTTTGTATACAGACATGTATCTAGATTGTTTGTTTTTTTCTTTCATAAAATAAATATATTCCACAGTCATGGTGCAGGACTATGAACTATCTTGCATCATGAGTTATAGTTTGTTTGTTTGTTTGTTGTTTAACCCCGCAGTCACATGCATCAACCAAGTCAGCTAGCCTGACCACCCGATCCCCTTAGTCGCCTTTTACGACAAGCATAGTCGCCTTTACATGGTTTCAGAAAGGGGTTCAACACATACAAAAGTGATATTCACCATTTCCTCAAGTACAATCAATTATGGACACACCACTTAGAAATACTGGAATAACTTGAATATCACTAATCACAGTCTTGAACTTCCCAACATCAACCTCCAGAAAAACCTACTCAAACCCATTTCATAACCTTCATGTGAGGTTAATTTGAAGTAAGAAATCAGAAAAGTGGAGTTAAAGGAGAACAATGATCTCAAGAATATCTCCCCCTTGCCACCTCTCTCTACCAGCCGGCTGGCTGCAGAGTGAGCTCAGATAACTGAAGTGGAACCTGTGCATAACACTTGCGTCATGGTCATGTCACTTGAGTTTGTATCTCGATGTTATCTCCACAGCACCAGCAGGAGGGACACGGGCAGGATCTACATGCACTGCCACGTAGACGGTCAAAACTACAGGATATCAATAAACTGCGTTTTAAACCTGCTTGCAAACCATCACAACATGTCACGGAAAATTTGGTAAAACAATATCATTGACCTAAATGATAAAATCTCTCAACTTCTTAGTTGTAGATTTGGTTCTGAACTGAAAACAAACATATGTCTTGTGTTTGAGTAGGTTTGAAGTCACTTACAAAATATTTCAGCTATATTATTTGGGGGGCACCATGGATGGACTTCACACATTCTACTTGGAACGGAACCTGGGCATATTATGTGACAAGCAAATGCTTAACCACTTGGCTACCCAAATGACCCAATTTAATTTATATTTAATTTATAAATTTTTCAATTTTGCATTCCCACTTGTAATTTGTTTTGTGTTTGTGGTTTAATGTCGCACTCAGCAATATTCCAGCTATATGATGGCGGTCTGTAAGTTATCGAGTCTGGACCAGACAATCCAGTGATTTACATCATGAGCATCGATCAACGCAATTGGGATACAATCACATGCATCAACCAAGTCAGTGAACCTGACCATCCGATCTCATTAGTCACCTCTTACGACAAGCATGGTCGCCGAAAAACAATGTGAATGGTGGTGAGTGAGCGTTTACGCTAGCTATAGTTTCATCAATAAAACACAAGTGATACAGCGTAATTAGTCTGACATGTAAACATTCATCGACTAATGATCCCAAAATGTTTGCTTTATCGTACTTACATGGAATGGCAAAGTATCAATCTATCCCGATCACCTGATTCACCACAATGGTCAGGACAGAAAGCACTGACCAACACTAACAACAAGATGACATCAGTGAGGCTATTACTCCAGTTCCAAGCCAACAAAGATACACAGTATGCGGGATATTGACACAACAAATGGATTAAGCTAATCCACTGAGAGTGACCTTGACCGGGAATGTGGGAGACTGATGGCTGACAAACCCTCACATCTCACAGGATACACATTTACAGTTAGGCCCCGTCGACTCCTTGTTGACTTATTCAATATAATCAATGAAATGTTATTAAGACAGTAAGTAAATAAAGAGTGACATCACAGGCAAAACAATTATGTGTGTTGTGGGGGAGAGATTGGGGAATGGATAACTGGTGTCACGTAGGAACTTCTTTACCCAGCCCTTAATGCTGTTACACTGCAGTTGCTCATACATATCCATCATGAGGGCCTATCAGTCTTGATGACTGGCCCTAACCATGTCACCAACACAAAACATACGTCAACTCCTCTCTGTAATCTTGTACCTTCATGAGGTTGTCCAATAAAAAACAAAACTTTTCAAAACACAATTTACCAAATATCCATGCATCTACTAATAATTATTTTCTCTGCCAATAACAAAACAAAATATGGAGGAAAATTCTTTTTACAATAACATCTTTCATATTTCAGTCCATATTTACGGATCCATATATCAAATAGTGTGTACACAGTGCTGAAATTCAGCAAGTCACTGGGCCCTTGTCATAGACCCGGTGTTGACTTTAGGGGGTCTCCACATTCAAATATTATAGGGCCAAACCCTAAGGAAGCACTCATAATGACACTGGTCCATGTATTCCATATCCAATACAAACGTGTGATGGAGATTTGTCCTAATTCTTCTACTTAGTTGGCTACAATGTACAAACTTTGTTTTATTTGTTGTAATATTCCAGCTATATGACTAGGCCTGTAAATAATAAAGTCTGTACTCGACAATCCACTGATTGATATTGTGAGCAACGATCCACAGCTTCCGGGTACGATGACACGCAATCAACCAACTCACCGAACTTGACCACCCGAT
This sequence comes from Haliotis cracherodii, assembly GCF_022045235.1. Classification (NCBI taxonomy): domain Eukaryota; kingdom Metazoa; phylum Mollusca; class Gastropoda; order Lepetellida; family Haliotidae; genus Haliotis; species Haliotis cracherodii. The sequence goes on from NW_027266319.1 coordinate 11,046,150, forward strand.
CCCTTTTGGTTGCCTCTTACGACCCCCATAGGTAGCCCAGAAGCACCCCAGGATGGTCAAAGTAGAACAAGCTCAAGTTGGTGACAGTGAACCATATAAATGTATTCTCACGGGTTTGAACCCTGTTTGAATCATTGACTCACAAACTTAAAAAGTGTTTGAAATTAAGACAGTGAAGGGCCCTGCATTCTCATCATTCCTTTTGCTTGTTTGTGTAATCCAGTGATGTCATGAGAATTGATCCAAGCAATTGGGATGCAATGTCATGCATCAACTAAATCAGTGAGCCTGACCACCTGATTCCGTTAGTCGCCTCGTCATTCCTATGTAGATGTGTATGAAGACAGTCAAACATTTGTATACAAACTCAATTTTTGAAAATTTAAAAAATAATCCTTGTTACATTTCTAAAATATAATATAATTTAGGTGTCATTAGATTAAAATACCATAGCAGCAATACCCAAGGACCTGCATACCTCTGTACCCTGTTAAGCTGAATAAACACAGACCTACTTAGGCATGGACCCCACAAGCTCTTCATCTTAATAGTGTGTTAATGACCTACTGGCTGATACAATAATCTCACCTCAGCCGGGCCATGACCTATGACAATCCATCTCCTACAACAAGCATAGCATGAAATACAATGCATCTGAACATGCAACCTCTATCTATCCCAAAACTGAGTCCATACCTACCCTTTCGGAGCTTCCAACTATTTGAAATAATGGCATTTTCGAATGTTTGGCGGTAACTGCCAGCCACTTCCTATGATATCATCGTGATGGTGTTTGCCGTGGAGTTGGGACAGCCTGAGAGGGCACGAGTTGGGCCACGTAATGGCTCACTCACAAAACAACAGGAACTCTGTTAACAAGCCTCATGCCACTTTCTCAATACTCCAGGATCTAACCCACGCAGATTTTTAACTTTTGCACTGTAGACCAATTAAAAAGCAAGTTTTATGGCAAGGGAATTTAGGAAGGAAATTTAAGGTGGTCAAAACATCATGAACAGGCAACATCTGGACATTGACGCCCAGTTGCCAGAAAAAGAATATGTAACGAGAAATCTTTTTGACAAATTATCACGGAAGAATGTGTCATATTCCAGGGAAAATTTTCTAATTTGACATTTATCATATTTAGGTTGACATGAAATTAAAAAAAATAATATCTTACCGTTTCTTAAACCTTGCTATTTTGAGGAGTAGTAGGCCACAACAGTCTTCAGATGCAAAATCTACTCCACTCATTAACAGATGGGAGTTTTAAGCCTTATACTGACAGCACCTTGAATCCAGAGTCAGACTTAAATAACTCGTGTCATCAAAACTGCTAACAAGCAAATCTCCTAAGACAGATGGTGGCATTTGTCTGAAACAGTTTTTGTCTCAAAAACACAATTGTAGTTCAAAACCTTATTGGGTCCAAAGTCCTCCAATTTCTTTCTGAACGTTTTCCAATGCAATCTATTACGTCTGTTTCCAATATGCGAACACACTGCAGAGACGAGGAGCCCCAAAGACGTACTCTCAAACTTGCATCACCCACATATACAGCCCACATGGGCATCGAAATATCCCGATTTTTATAAGACATGTCAAAACCTTCACTATTATGCAACATCAGATAAATAACAAAATAGAGAAAAATTTTCCCATGGAACATTTGACATTAATAAGAAATTATATAAAATGAAAAAAACGGGACACAAGTCGTAATAAGAATGACATAAATACCAAAAGTCTTATGTGCGTTATACAGAGGCACACACATTCAAGGTAACTGCAACAGCTGTCAATAATAGAAATTCAGATATTGATAACTATAAGTGTAATATCATTCGACTTTGTGTAAATAATGGACGTTTTCTGTAACGCAGTTTCTCTCTTTCATACTGTCCCCAAGACCGATCGAATCAATACAAGCTGAAAGATTTTATGTTGCTTGCGTGAATTACAAGTACAAGAACTGGTGTTGACGTAACGGGATCAAAGCCTCGAAAAGAAGTAAACATTCATGCAACATAATTTCAAAACAGCCTGTTGTTGATTAGTTTCTTGGCGATATTTGATCTCTAGAACTGCTGAAACAAGAACTGGTTCTGTAAACCATGTCACAGTGTCAAAACACATGTTCATATTGACAGCCTTACATCAGCTTTACAATACAAGATAACTGAGTGAGCTACGCTCAAGGCTAATTTAACCAGTATTTCAGTTATACCACTGAGTCAATGTTTGTTCGTTGTTTAAGGCTGCACTCAGGTATATGATGGTGGTCAGACAATCCAGTGATGGATATTGTGAGTAACAATCCACGCCACTGGGGTATGATGACACCTAATCAACAAGTCACTGAGCCTGACAACCCAATCCATTTACTTATCAGTGAGTGAGTATGGTTTTACGCTGCTTTTAGCAATATTCCAGCAATATCATGGCAGGGGACACCAGAAACGGGCTTCACACATTATACCCATAAGGGGAATCGAACCCGGGTCTTCGGAGTGACAAGCGACCGCTTTAACAACTAGGCTACCCGACTGCCCCCATTTACTTATCAACCAGCTAAGATTGCTGGGTAGACTTGCAGAAGTCTCTAAGGCAATAATTATTAGTTTAAATCATAATTTCTAGATTATGTAAATAATAAGAACAACTTGTCCCTATAAGAGACTGAGTCCTACACATATCTAGTCTTACTTATTAGGAGGATAGAATTACTTCACATCCATGGACCTTTCTTTCAGTACAGCCTTGGAGCAAGGCTAGTTGCTGGAGACCAATACTAAACCGGAATCCCATGGTGGCAAGCACCTTTTCACAATGGAGAGTGTTAAACAAGAATACCACTGAACATTAAAAAGTAATGAAATATAAACTGATTTAAACATTACTTACAAAGTTGCACCACAAATAGTTATCAAGTCAAGCCATTTGTCAAATGTTCCTTCATGTTCACTGAACAGATATCCTCATTAACGAACTGAACAACGAAACCTCTCCACAACACTGACGGGAAAGCGCCAAACAGGAATATGCAAATATTGCAGGTAGTAGTCAAAGAACTTGTTCTCACTCTGGATTTGGAAAAAAATTCCTGTTTGATTAACACGGTAATGCAGATTCATGAATAAATAAATGTTTCCTTTTGGAGAAAATTCTCTAAATATTTTCAATTTAACAAGCAAATAAAGCAACTACATGAAATATTAAACTCTAAATAAGACTTCTGCATTGTTCAAGTTGCAAAGGTAATCAACAAATATACACACCACTTGAAACATTTATACTAGAACACTGATTAAATAATGGAATAACGCTGATTCAGCTAAAAAGTGTGAAATAATACAAACAGCTGCATAGTGGTTATGACAAATATTAATTTTTACAATTATTATGCTGTTTTTATATTGTAACATTTTCGGGGGTGACCTGACCCTTGGTGACATCAGCTGATCAGCTGATAATGACAACCATGTCGCTGATAGATGACAGATTGATATATACAACACTGTCACATTTACATTTCAGCGATGACTCACTACATGGAAATAATTTCAAATGTTTAGTCCATATATAGGCATATCAAAACTTCCAAACAAATTTGCCAGAGGTAAATCTGTGTATGATAGAAATCATAAAGCTAATGTGCCGTAATTTTTACATTACATGTGACATTCAAATTCTACAAGAGGTGGTAGGCCAACATGTCAATTATGCGTGAGGGTCAACTAGCTCATGAATCTCGAACTGTGTGGTGGACGACCAACAACAAAACTGCTGCATTTTGTCTATGGGACCTGCAGGAGTGAGTGAGTGAGTGAGTGAGTTGGGTTTAACGCCGCTTTTAACAGTATTCCAGTTTTATCGAGGCGTGTCAGCTTAATGTGGTAAGAAATCTTACAGACTGAGAATTGTTAACAAAATGTCGCAATTATCAATAAATATCGGAGAAGTAACTTTGAGCAAATATGCAAAAAGCTGAGAGTGGTGACACATTTATGCATGGATTGAGATATAACAAGATCAGTTGCTTTCTGTCTTTGGCAAAGGACAAGACTGCTTCAGTAAATTGAAACTTTGTTTCATCCCAATAGCTTTTGTCAGATAGTATCGATGACACAATTTTCACATCGATAATCATACACTTCTTCCCATCAACGATAATTCCGATTATCAATATGTTTTAGCCAGCCCAAGTAAGCAGTGTTCGACATTAAGGGGAGTCAAGGGGTTGAAGTCTTTTCCTATTATTTGAATATGGGGACGAAGTAAAACTTTAACTTTTAACATTATGACAAGACACTTTGATTTACATGCTAAATTCCAAAAACTGGGTTAGGCATCCCAACTAAGAACTAAAACATCATCGACATTCCATAACATTATCTAAGTTCTGTACAAAAAGATTTAGCAAACATTTCTGTCACTTAACCTCTCAGCCACAAGCTCTTGACCACACTTCAAAGGAAGGAACTGACCAGAAACTTACATTCTCAGGTAAACAGGGGAGATCAAAGGGTGCTGTGGTCGTCAGTATTCCCCTCAGACAGGTACAAAGCTCCGCACCTGAGGCCGCTACCCTCACAACGTGCCGTAACAACAACAGGCCCCTACTTCAGTAGTCGATTTGCTGGTTGGGATTAAGTCGGACATCTATTGTCAAATCTCAGTTTCTCATCTCAAAACAATTCAATCCATTGAGCAATGCAATACAATTACAACCAGACATTATCTCGAGCATCCTCATATTCCCGCATTCTCATCAACACAGGAAGGAAGATGGAATAACAGCCTAACATCGAATTGAAACCTATGAGAAATCAAAACCCACATGGAGAATGACGTTGTCAATATCACACATGTTCATTTGTAATTAACACGATGTAAAGAAGTATTGATGTCTTCGCCCACGGAGACAGCTGACTGACTGTAGATGGAGATATTGACGTAGAATCCGACCCGGCTGCCATGCATCACCAACAACAAGCTGTAACACTTCGACAAACATTTAATGTATCCACAGTGAAGCAAACAAAGACTTCAAAGCTGCTGTAGACATTTCCTGGAGTCGTCCTGACTGTGGTAGTTAGTGGTCGAGCACAAGGCACAGACAGGCTTTGTGTTCTTATTATGCATCAACATCGGTATCTATAATGGACTGTTATTGTCGAAGTCAGAACTAATTCAACCCTTGATTGGTTGGTTGGTTGTTGTTTAATGTCACACTCAGCAATATTCCAACTATATGATGGCAGGCTGTAAATAATCAAGCATGGACCAGACAATCTAGTGATTGACATCATGAGCCACAATTCACGCAATTGGGATCCATGACATGCATCAACCAAGTCAGCGAGCCTGACCACCCAATCCCGTTAGTCGCAAACAAGCATAGTCAGCTTTTACGGCAAGCATGGGTTGCTGAAGACCTATTCTGCCCCGTTGTAACACTTGAAGGAGGGTAGGCTTGGTTGTAGGTAAGGAAAACCAAAAGTGTGATTCTAGGTGTTATTCTAGAGTTGTTTCTGCCTGACTTTCATCAAGTGCATTTCACCAAAGTGGTAAATGTCTGAGACCCGCATCACTTCGGGTTTTCCTCCATCAGTAAGCTGACACGTCGTGATATAATTGGAATACTGATAAAAGCAACATCAAAGCAAACTCACTCACTCACTCACTCAACTCACTCACTCAACTCACTCACTCACTCAACTCACTCACTCACTGACACTCACTGACACTCACTGACACTCACTGACACTCACTGACACTCACTCACTCACTCACTCAACTCACTAAGCACGTCATCACACATTCACATTTCTGGGGTCATATAGAATTTAATCCCAATCCTTATTCATACAGCAATAATGCTAGTATTGAAAATCAATGGACATATGGTGAAAGTCAAAGTCTATTCAAGACAACCGCACTCAATGACTGACAAACAAACCAAGTGCCACCGTTTCATCCTATCACAAAACATTCTTCACCCAATTACAAAGTTGAAGATTTATACTCATATATCAAGCCATTTGTTTGAACATGTGGCTGTTATGAAAGACCCTAAAATACAATAGGCATGCACTCGTTCACTGCACCCTGCTCCCTCCCCCCCCCCCCCCCCCCCCCCCCCCCCTCCCCCCTCGCTCCCCATCCCCTCACACCTACCTGGTAAGCCTGAACACTTCAACACCAGCCCATCACAAGGAGGGGTCCCCCAAACACCATCCTCTGTTCTGGGCACAGCCTGTCTCATTACATGTCACTTGGTCGTCCTGAGATGACCAATGTTGTTGACCCCTGGACACTCCCTGTCTTTTGTCTTTATAAAGGTACCTTATACCTGTGTTATATATGGGGTGGAGGATCTGATCTGGTTTATCATATTACATTGGATTGCTGGTAAACAATGACCGGTAATTCCAGGTCAGAGCAACATGCAGAGATAGCTTCTTAACATCATGATACACATTACAGTACAGTGACCTCTGACTTCATCTTATCATTGCTCTCATCGTTGGAAAATTACGTTCCCAATTTTTGTTTTTATGACATACAGATCACAAACAAAACTCAAATAACCAACGACAGAGAGCATTTCTAGATTTCCCAAAAGAATTCAATGTCATCGTTAAAATCAAATTTATTAACTTTATTGGGACTTCTGCAAAAGTAAGCACTCAACACCAGGTAACACTTCATACAACTATGGCTAAAATACATGACAGTGCTAGAGACAAACATCATTAGAACATTTTCATTATTTAGCAAATTTTGATAGGACATTTTTCTATATTAATATTATTATCACCAAAATTGAAAAATATCTTCAGGACATTCTGGATAGAAATCAGTCAATGCCCTAGAAAATGAAACGATATGATACCGTGGAATACCAGATCTTTTGCTGGTCAGATATTCTTTTTCTTCAAGTGATAAAGCTTTTTTATGTTTCTGTTATAACATTCATCAGCATACCACAAACAGACCCAAACTAATTGGAGACTCAAGCCTGTTACTCCACAGTCATCTTCAAATAAAAAGGCCATAACATAAAGAAGATTCAACTCTCACCATCTATTCTGTCAGAACACTGCCATCTATAAAGTAGAGCTTCTCTTAACCTTTCAATCCAACATAGCGTTCTTCCAAGTCCTCATACATAGTACTAGCAGCTGCTGAAACTGGGCCTTCACTTCACTTCACACAGTGTGTTGTTCCCCGTCTAACATCATCATAACTTAATCAGTGTGAGTACATGTTTTATCAATGTTTTATGACTTGCCTACTCCGTGTAATTACTTCACATCACAATCTATACAATCTGATTAATACCCAAACATATAACAAAATGTAATAACCGTATTTGACGTAATAAGCGCCCCGCTCTAATAAGTGCCCACGGTGATATTTGCTAATATATTGGCAAGTGAACAATCCCAATTAGCACCCCTTCCAATTGATCAAAGTACACAAGACTCATTTATTCGTGTATAATACGCACTCGTGTGTTATATGCACCCTTAATTATTGGCAATTAAATTCTGGAAAAATATATATGTCGTATATAAACAGTTCAGACCTTCAGCATAAATCACAAAATTTATCTTTCAGCTCTGTTTTTTCCACCAAAAATAATATTCTAATAAGAGCCCCCATTTCTAATTTTTAAAGCACCCTGGGTGCTTATTAGGTCGAATATGGTATGTTAATGTAAGTTTAGGTTATATTACTGTTGACAACAACAAAAAATGCTAATGGTAGAGTTTGTCTTGTACATGGAATCTTGTCATATAAAAGATCAGCAATTCTTGGAAATTATTTATGATTCATTCTCTGATTCATGCTTGGACACAGCATTAAAAAGTAACATGTTTTACAATGTGAAAAAAATTGGATGTTTCTCATATTTTTGTTACTGCAGAACATGCCAAAAGGAGTCCCAGGTAGTGATGACCATAAATAATATTACTTACGTTCAAGATGGATTATAATGACTGAGAAAGAAGTTGTTTTCTATTATTGTTATATTCCATAGTGATGCAGTCATCAAATTGGCTTTTTCATTAAGAGGTGGTTATTGTTGCCAAAAACCCACTCCCACAAACGTCAGCCATTGGAAGTCCTAAAAGTTGCACATGTCAAAATTGCATGTGGTTTCTATATCAGTCTTTTAATAGATATCAAATGATTAACATGTGATGGGAAATCACATCATCACTGGTGTACAGGAAGAAGGACATTGAAACATACAGATCACCATCACTGATGCATGTGACTACAATGAGGAGTGCTTGAACCCTCATAAAGGAGGGTTTATGACGCAATGTGACGTCAGAAGCAACCGTTTGCCCAACAAGGAAGATAGGCTCAATGTCAAGTGTCTGTTTAAGCCTCATTACTGAGGGACATTTTGTTTGAAGTCCCAGGCCCCAAACAATGAAGCCTTGATTAGTTTCTCCTCTTATTGGATTCACTAGTTATCAATTATCATCAGTCTTTTGATTTTTGTATATTTGCACCGTGAGTCTACATCATTAGTTATCCTTCTTCATGTATATTTTGTATCTTATTTTTCATATCTTAGCATGAAACTGAAACCCTTACTGATCAAACAGGCCTGTGTAGGCCTGTCACACTTACTAAAACTACAGTCTACTGGAGATAAAATGGGTGAGTGGGGTTCAATACTGTTTAAACTGTAATTTGAGTTGTCACAGCGTGTCAAAGGGAACTCAAACTCAGGTTGTGTAGATGTTTACAACCAACCAACAATCATTTTTTTTGACAAACCAAGGATGACAATCAAGGTAAATCTAAGATCTGAACCCACAATCAGCTGATTGCAGTGAAACAACACAGGGTTATCTAAGTTTAGACACGGTGCCAATTAGTGCGATTGCTAATTAATCATGACATCATCGTGCAAGGTAAAAGGTAGAGAGCTCCATGTTTTGTTTCACTTGAGGCTGTCCCGCAATATTTCAGAAACTTCAATCACTTTGGGGTAATAATAAAATATAGTAATCGCTGCAAAAAAGTTAAGTTTAGTTTCAGTGCTTGATCTATTAAAATATTTTTGTAAATGAATAAAATCTGTGTTGGTTATTTTGAACACGTATTTTATGTGCAACACATATTTTTTAAATGGCAAACTTGGACAGCTGTTACTTGTTTGGGGTCATCGATACTTTCAGTATTAACACACTTACTTCCGGGTCCTTGTCATAAATAATCCAGACATGGCTACCCAGGAGACAAAAGCCCAGACATCATCAAGTATAATTTCCAGTAGTACTTCATCAAGTGATTTATGTGGACCTGCTCAGAGGCTGATATTCAGCCCCAAGTCTGCAGCCAATGTCAGTAAATATTCCCAAATTGGAATTACAAAAAATTTCCCAATCATGCTAATGTCATGTAGGGCTGGGATGAGTCCAAATTTACTACCCGGGTACCCAACCCCCTATTACCCGACCCTACCCGGGTACCCACTGTAGGTCTCAGATGTCTCAAAATGTCCGATTGGGAATATTTTTAGCATAGCCCTTGCAAAACGTATTTAGGTACATGTATTAAACAATCTGGTCATTCATACACTGAAGTCGAATTAAGTTATGTCTTTATTCAACCACATGAAAAGTCAGAAGGAATGGGTACATAGTCAGAAAGAAATGCAAACATTGATTTGTAGAGTTCTAGATAATTTTTTTGCATTAAACAATATATCACATGACTAACCACGGGTCCGGGTAGTCCTGTGGGTACCCAGGTCCTACTCAGTACCCATCCGACCCTGGTACCTGAGTTACCCATCCCATCCCGAATTTCATGGCTTTGTCATGGAATTTAGGGGGTGTGGGTGTGTGTGGGTGATTTTTTCAAACAAAATAATGACTTTTTCCTAATTTGCCTCCCAAAGGCACCAAATTTGGTATTCTAGATAAATCTCTGTTGTCTGAAAACATACAGCACTAAAAGAAAGGTAACTTAAGTTGGGCTGAATGCCTCTTTTAACAGTATTTCAGTAACATCACAGCCCTGTCAACTTAATGTGGGAGGAATGCCAAAAGTGATGCAGGTTTTAGACGTTAACTAGAATTTAGACTTTAGATTAATGTTAATGTCCTATTTCATTCCAAATGCCATTCAGCCATTAAAGGACTTTATTGAGCTCATTTTTCCAAATCCAATGCAATCTATTGAAGAACGATTCAACCTGTACAATAAGGAGAGGCATAATCTGGCTGTCAGCACACCATTATTTTACAAAAATTCCTATATTAAGCTATTGAGTTGTGACTAGCCTTGCTCCAAGGCTGTATTGAATAAGTCGATGGATGGGTAGTAATTCTCTCCTTATAATAAGCAAGTTTAGATTTGTGAACAGTACAGGATGCAAGTCTCTTATAGATATCATTTGTTCTTTTTATTTTAATATTCTACTGAGTGAGTGAGTGAGTTGGGTTTAAAGCCGCTTTTAACAGTATTCCAGTTATATCACGGCTTGTCAGTTTAATGTGGGAGGAAAGCCCGAAGTGATGCAGGTCTAAGACGTTTACCACTTCGGTGAAACCCACGAGCACGGGTATAGTGCTGACAAACCTAGAAACATAATCGGGACGAACCGGGATTCGAATCCACAATCATAGGTTTCTGGCGTTCCCAAGGGACGCAACTCAGCGAATCGCGGCGCCTTAGACGACTGAGCCAAGCGTGCCCCCTTAATAATCTAGAAATTATGACTTCATCTAATAATTTTTGCCTTAGAGACTGGTGCAAGTCTAAGTTGTGACTAACCCTTGCCCTGCAGGTTAACAAGGGGAAACAAACAAGTGAACGTCAACTTCATTTCCTGGTGGGACCAGCTGACAAGACGCAGTCCCAACTCACCACTGATGATGAATATGATTAGGACCAATTGTATTCATAATTCACAATTACCACCACAGATTATGACAATTATGCATCCTTGGAAATGCAAATACAAAGGTTTGGTAATCACAGGACTCAGGTTTCCTGCCCTGGGTCAAATGAAGTCAAGGCTCCTGTGATGCTGAGGAGATCACCTCTTTAATCACTACGGGTGCTCAAGTTGAAGATTCAGATAGTGAGTGAGTGAGTTGGATTTAGCGCCGCTTTTAACAGTATTCCAGTTATATCATGGTGTGTCAGCTTAATGTGGGAGGAAAGCCCGAAGTGATGCAGGTCTCAGACGTTTACTCACTTCGGTGAAACCCACGAGCACGGGTATGGTGCTGACAAACCTAGAAACATAATCGAGGAGAACCGGGATTCAAACCCACAATCATAGGTTTCTGGCTTGTCCAGGGAAGCAACTCTGCACAGCAAATCACAGCGCCTTAGATGACTGGGCCTCCGGTTCCCCCAGATTTAGATAGATTTTCACAGAGTGAGTGAGGTAGGAAACATGGTCAACGAGGTTACATCTTGATCATCCGTCTTCCGTGGTGTAGTGGATAGAGCATCTGCATTCACAGCGGAAGGTCGGTGGTTCGATTCCCTGGCTGAATCATACCAAAAGATGGTACTTGTTGTTACCTTGCCTGGTGCTTGATATTAAGTGGACAAAACAGGACCTGGTCACCTCAGAGTCAGTGTAATGTGCCTGAGAGGGGTATCCATGTTAAAATGTAGCATGGAATCTCACTAGGTTAGCACAATAGAACCAGTTGGCGAGTAAGCACGTAATGATCGTGAACTCAACCCTATCTTACCATCATCGTAATTGACTTTTTCAGTGAGTGAGTGAGTAGGGTTTAACGCCGCTTTTGGCATTATTCCTGCAATATAATGTCAGGGGACACCGGAAATTGGCTTCACACATTGTACCCATGTGGGGAATCGAACCTGGGTTTTCGGCGTGATGAGCGAACGCTTTAACCAGTTGGCTACCCCATCACCCGACTTATCAACAAGAATGGGACACTGGGGATCTATTCTGACATTGAATCGAGGTCTTGAAATATCTCTTCAGATAATGCTGTCCGATTAAATAATGTTAGTGTCATAATGCACAAAAAGGAAAGATTGATATAATACCTTTAATATGGGTCTCAACTGTCAACAGATTTTTTATGCTTATTTTTCACAAATCCTAAGGTATGAATGTACAAGAATATATTTGTTTCTTATCACACATTTTATTTGTCAGATAAATTCTTACTAATTTTTCCCATCTTATAACTTTCTACTTGTATTTACCCAAAAACATTTTGACAGGTTGAATCCGATTTATTACAAAACCAAACATATTTGCTTGTCACTAAAGATTTATCAATATTGTAAAGGACAAGTACGTAGTTTCATTCTGTCTTAACAATTTCACCTAATCTTAGGTCAATGAGGTCACCCACATCTTGTAATACTGAGATAACCATGGCAACCTCACTTGACCTGTGACTTTAGATCTGACGTGTGGTGTGGTGTGGTGTGGTGTGGTGGCGTGGCGTGGCGTGGCGTGGCGTGGCGAGGCGAGGCGAGGCGAGGCGAGGTGAGTGTGGTTTAACATTGCAATCAAGATAAGTTCACTTATGTAGCAACATGCAAGCACGTGTGTGTGTGTGTGTGTGTGTGTGTGTGTGTGTGTGTGTGTGTGTGTGTGTGTGTGTGTGTGTGTGTGTGTGTGTGTGTGTGTGTGTGTGTGTGTGTGGTCTGTCTGTACAAGTCAGGATTTCTGCTGGTTTTCATCGCGCTCGTCAATTGACATACCATGCCACTGTTTACCATGGATACCCCTCCCAGACACATTCTACTGACTCCGAGCTGACCAGTCTTTGTTATATTCAGGCAAGTAAACAACAAGTACCATCTTTCAACCTCTTTAGGCATGACACAGCCAGAGGCTTGAACCACCAACCTTCTGTTCTCCGGGCTGTGTGCCCAGGGTGTGTGCCCAGAAAACAGAAGGTTGTTGGTTCTATTTGGCGCTATCCATCTCAGGGCACACACTCTATCCATCTCCGGGCAGACACTCTATCCATCTCCGGGCACACACTCTATCCATCTCCGAGCACGCACTCTATCCATCTCGGGCACACACTCTATCCATCTCCAGACACACTCTCTATCCATTACACCACAGAGGTCGGCTCCTTTGACCTGACAAAGGTCGCATCTGTCGGCCACAGCTGGCATGGGTGGTCATGAAGTAGGGACATAGGAACACTTTCACTACTATTGACCTGAAGATGAAATCAAGGAAGCTGCTCATTCGGCTTGTCTATTTCAGGAATTATCTCTTCATTGTGAAGATTTATCATCTGGTATCGGACTTGTCAGGCTCTCTGTTTAATGGGTTCCATGTAATTCTATCAATGTGGCTGACCACACAAAATATGGCAGCTCTTTCTTCGTTAGCCATGATGAAAATCAAATTGAATTATCCTGGGCCTCACTCTTCATCAAAAAGTACTCTTTTCACAAATCCTTTATTCCGCTCATATGGGGACAATTTTATTCCTCATACACCCGGACATCAGTTATAAAGTATGTACATGTCATGTGTTCAGAAACTCTCCTTTGAAGTTACCAAGCCTTCTCAGCATTAATGTACATCTACCGTATTCGACGCAATAAGCGCCCCGCTCTAATAAGCGATATTTGCTAATATATTGGCTAGTGAACAATCCCAATTAGCACCCTTCCACTGATCAATGTACACAAGACTTATTTATTCGTGCATAATACGCACTCGTGTGTTATATGCACCCTTAATTAAATTCCTGTAAAATATATATCTGTCATGTATAATACGCACAGACTTTTCTTCTGTATCATTTCATGAACCACAAAATTTACGATCTTTCAACTCTTTGATCCAGATTATATTCTGAAAAGAGCCCCCTATTTCTAATTTTGAGAGCGCCCTGGGCACTTATTACGTCGAATACGGTATTACATTGCGCATGTCAATGTTTTAACTTTCCATTTTAACCCGTCATATTCATTTTTTATCCCCTGTGGGTGTTTATGTACAATAAATCCTATTCTGAATATAGTTTGTAAGGATAGGCATTTCAAATGACTTCCAAAAAACACACTTTTAAACATGTAACATATTTGGACAGGAAAAGGGAAAAAAGGTCCTTTGTCATAAAAGTCAAACCCAAGCTGTAGAATGCTTTTGTCCTTAAACCTTACGAAATTTAAATGTGATATCCTTTTCAAAAGGGGCACGGAAGATTTCTTCCAGCTAAAACACTATACAAATCCCCAACTCATTCATTCTTACAGAGGTGACAGATGAAATGTATGGTCCTGATAGTACTGCTTACCCCTGTGGAAGTGGCTCACACACCGCATGTTACACTGAACACTGGGATAAACTTATCAGCTGGGTCAGTAACAGAGTACAGACCGAAGACACTGTACACGTTTACTCTGTACTGACGAAAACATGAGCTGATGTAACATACATGAGACTAATTCATCTGCAAATGATGTAAACAGTGTTGGAAATGAATAGGGGTCCTGAAATCCTGGAGGTTTTCTCCCCTAGTATTTGAATCTAGGCATCCCTTAGATTTATCATTAAGGTTATTATTGACAGGGCTATTTAATCATCAGGTTTAAGTTCCAGCCCTATACAAGTGGTCCTTGATTTCGCAACCAGTTTTATGAAGTCTTGTTAAACACTGACAAGCAAATGCATGTTTGAAGAACTGAAAATTGTTCATTTATATTTCATCTATTTAATTATGTTGTAAGTCTACAATATATTATGAGAAGTTTTGGTAAAAAAAATGAAAACAGTAGGCCCAGGTTTCAAACACACAAAGAATCTCGCTGTGTCATTTCTGTTTAAATCTGACAGAGTATAGCACTGATGAAATTATGAGTCATCTGTTCCGTACTGTATAAATGTGTAATATCAGCCATTTTCCACATGAAACATGTTTATCACACTACTGACAGACACCGACCAACACCATAAACTGATACATTTCAACTGATTTCAAAATTACTCAAGGTTGAAATTACCAATCAATTAATCTCTTCAAAGTTTGTACCTTGACAGGCTTTTTATTGAAAGCAGGTAACCATGGCAACACATCAATCTCGCTGCCCGAACCACTAATTATGTGATCATTCCCTCTCAAACTCCGTCCTACCTTTTCCCTAGTAGGCCAGGACTCCAGAATAAATCTGCCATGGTTGCTTTTCTATCAGTATCCTTTCTTGTCAATGATAAGGGTCCCAGTCCACAGAGACAAAGAAGTTGTACCAACAGGAGCCCGACCACCCTAGGAGTCTTTGTCTAGGTCTCCACAAAGTGCTGGTCCCAGCTGATTGTTTTATGGGTTACAGCTACAGAACGTGCACAACTTGTGTCCTCCTGCAATATGATGTATCCGTGAGTGACACCTACTGATTGTGACTCAGATCGTGAACTTGTTCATGTGCGCTGTGTTTTTATCTTTTGGTTCTGTTGTTATCAGTTGGAGCAGGGTGGGAGGTCAACAGCTGACTGCTTAATTATCATACCTGGTTAACTTGACACAGGAACTCTAATTCAAAATGAAAATTTGATTCAAATCAATACTGATATCAAGTGTGGCACCTTATTTGAAAGAAATTTTTTCCACTCTTTCACACAAGACATAAAAAAATAGCTTGGGAAATATTTTATTAAATTTTTTTATGTGCTCAAATCAACACTGTTACCAAGTGTAGGACCTTGAATTGAAAGATTTGTTCTTCCTTTATGTAAAAAAAAAAAGGACAAATGTATTTTCATAATTTACCACCAAAAGTTATTTTTAAGTAATAACATGCTTAGCAGTGCTTGAAACAAAGCCCTTGTTATGGCCCTAAAGTTTAAACTTAAAGATTCAGAGGTCCCAAAGTTCCAATATCAGAACCTCAAAAATACCCAGTGACCCCCTTATTTTTGAATAGTGCTAATGAGCATGACAAGAGAAGGGTGTTTGAGGAAGTGAGTGAGTTGGGTTTAGCACCGCTTTTAACAGTATTCCAGTTATATCACGGCGTGTCAGCTTAACGTGGGAGGAAAGCCCGAAGTGATGCAGGTCTCAAGACGTTTACCACTTCGGTGAAACCCACGAGCACGTGCATGGTGCTGACAAACCTAGAAACATAATCAGGGCGAACCAGGATTCGAACCCACAATCATGGGTTTCTGGGTGCCCAAGGGACGCAACTCTGCACAGCGAATCGTGGCGCCTCAGACGACTGGGCCACCCGTGCCCCCAGGGTGTTTGAGGAGACAACAACACAGTACAAAGTGACAACCCCCATTGGCTTGACCACCTCCTATTGCTATCACAGAACATACGTGTGGTCTGCATGCATGTCAGCGAACAGCAACATTCAGACCTAAATATAGAAAGATGGGTCAATCCCATAATGGCCCCCGACTATGTCATGCTGCTTTCCACGTCCTCTATGCCATAAACTAGGTGTGTGGACACCTGTACTTCCTTGTCCTAACACTTTTTATAACTGTGTCCTTCTCTTAACCTTGGAAGAAGCTACTTTGCCTGTTTTCTTTTCCTTTTGAAAACTGAAAGTCTCAAATTTGCATCATGTAATAAATTTTATAAGTAGAGGTCAGACAAGTTGGATTTGAAAGTCATTTTTATTCTTCGGTGCTTGTTGGATACTTTCTTCTGTATAAAGTATCCCCTTAAACAGGAAGAATGATTTTAATGACAAGGTATTTTCATCCAAAAAAATATGATTCTTATAAAATTAATACTTGGAAAAGAGAAATAACACCATAAGTTAATTTATATTTTGTAACCTATGTACTGAATGAAATAAACGCTATGGGGGTTCTTTGTTCCCCCAGCAACCCAAAAGGCAACCAAATGGATTGATTGGTCATGTTTAGTGACTTGGTGACCCATGAAGATCCAGGGTAGAATAGGTCTTCGGCAACCCATGCTTGTCCTAAAACTAAAGGCAACTATGCTTGTCGTAAGAGGCAACTAACAGGATCGGGTGGTCAGACTCGCTGACTTGGTTGAAGCATGTCATCGTATCCAAATTGCTAGGATTGATGCTCATGATGTCAATCACTGGATTGTCTGGTCCAGACTCGATTATTCACAGACCGCCATCACATAGCTGGAATATTGCTGAGTGCTGCATTGAACAACAAACAAACAAACAATCAGTGATTTGGTTCATGGTGTCTGATCTTACCCTGACAGTGTGGATCGTTGCTCATGATATCAATCACTGGATTGTCTGGTTCAGACTTGATTAATTACAGGCCACTGACAAATGGCTAGAACATTGCTGAGTGCAGAGTTAAACCACAAACGAAAACTGAATGCAATAATAACGATTATTGTTTAAAAAAATCAAACATAAAAAGGTAAAGTCTATATAAATGTGCACCTGATTGATTAATCAATTCATTCAATAAATAAATTTTGTCAAGGATATTCTGAATACATGATTGTAGAATTCTCAATTCGAGCTCTACTGACAGGACAATCTAAGATTTAGGTTTAGAAAGAAACTGCATTACAGAGTTGTTTCCCTTTACCTACAGACCGTTATCAATCCCAAGCTCAGCACAAAGACAATTTAAATCTGAAAGTTACAAATACCATAAAACCAAGTAAGTGCACATTTGTTTTTCTCCTTTCGTATATTACTTTCACATAAACATACAAAACATTTAATTCCATTGTTCAGCAATGCACAAATCTATTAGATCCTGAAATAATTTTATTCACACATTCAACAAGTCATTACATTTGCCTACAAACTGACTGAAGTGTAACAAAAGCTTCTTGAAATACTTAAATGCATCCAAACATCATATTGACAAGAATGCAAGGGACTAGCTTACTTATCATCTTGCAAGCTGGTAGCTTATCGTCGGTGGTCTAAGGGAGACAACTCCAACACACTTCAAACACAGTTGGACAAGATAAATGTCAGCTCACCTCTGCTGGAGAACAACATTTAATCCTGCGTAAGCAGCTCACTGACATCAAGCCCGATCGCTAAGAGATGTCAACACACAGCAAGAATTCATCCCTACTATTGTCCATACAAGTATCCATGTCTATCACGAGGGGTAATGGCATAAGCTGTGTCAGCACACATATCTCAAGTGTAGGTTACAGGGCTTGAATGTAAGCATTTCCATAGGTAAACTGTCTGGTTTACCCTGTAATGATGGAATCTCCTTCAGGACAGCCGATACTCTGGGAGTCAGACTGATTCGGGATGTACACAGCTGGGGTCCATCTACTGCTATACTGACCTATACTTCTTTTATTCTTTTCTTGACAGTCAGTGCCAAAACAATTGGATATGTCATTTGACACCATTTCCAGTAGATTGTAGACCCGTGAAGATCCGGGGTAGAATAGATCTTCAGCAACCAATGCTTGCCTTAAAAGGCGACTATGCTTATCGTAAGAGGTGACTAACGGGATGGGGTGGTCAGGCACGCTGACTTCATTAATGCATGTCATCGTATCCCATCAGACTGATGCTCATGTTGTCAATCACTGGATTGTCTGGTCCAGACTCGATTAGTTACAGACCGCCGTCATATAGCTGGAATATTGCTGCTAAACAACAAACAAGCAAACAAACAATCAGTAGATTTTAGTGATGTATGAAAGTAGCTAACCAAGCCAAGAAAACTTTTACTGTGCTTCAGACTAGCGGCTGAGGCTGTTTCTTATACAGCACCGAGTCACATGACCAAGTCGTTGATGAAGCACTTTAGTTGTGAACCCCTAACTGCCATATGGATTCAGATTCACTGACTAGTCGACTAAAACAAAACCAGATGTAACATCTTATATTTATTCATGTATATGAGTGAGTGAGTGAGTGAGTGAGTGAGTGAGTGAGTGAGTGAGTGGAGTTTAAGCAATATTCCAGCAATACCACAGTGAGGGGCTTCACACATTGTACCCATGTGGAGAATCGAACCAAGATCTCCAGCATGATGGGCAGCCCTATTGATCATGTGAGTAATAAACCTCAAAATCCATCAAAGTTTTAGGGTCCCTTGTAGACTAACATCTAGTCTCTGAAATGAACATATTTTACAGAAAAAACAGTTAAATTATAGATATTAAATATAATGAAAAGGAGCCCAGAGACCTGATACCGCAGTAATCTAGTCTTGCCAAACATTATAGACTTGCATGGGCTGTATTGGATATATTTGTTTCAGGGTCTGAATGACAGACAAGGTCAATTGGAGTAATATCAGCAATATCTTTGAATCAATTTTCATTTCCATAGAATATTATCATTTTTGTCAAAAGAGGAATGTATATTATTCTATTTTGAATAGACAACCAAACATTTCAATGGTCCTTCTGATTTGGAAATGAAAATATAAAATGTTTTTAAATAACAAGATCCCCCCCCCGCCATACACTTAAGCTTACACAACCTTAATTACCAAAACATATCAATTTTCTCCACAGATATCAAAAAGACCATGTAACTTTCTTTACGTCTAAGAAAACATAACTTTCTAAAGTCCACCAGCCAGTGGCTGCATAACACTGAGCACAAGTTTCAATATTGACTTGCTATACCGAAATAGACCGCCCCAAGCAACATCCTCAGATTTCAGTCATGAAATCCTGTAATAGGTCTCCAACTGATTCTGGCTTTTCACAATACGGAGTTTATGCTGGTGCATGTAATATTACTGATCTGAAACCTGATTTATTCCACACCGTTAAATCTCCTATAGCATGGAACAACCTTTTCAACAAACATTAGTTTTATTCAATATGTGTATAAGAGCAGATTACAGTCCACATCAGCTTGCGTAATTACACAAATCCTCCACCGACACCTGATGAGATAAGCGTCAATATTCCTCACAGGAATACCCATTTCTTCCAACTTTGGACTCAAGTATTTTTCTATTTTGGAAATGTCAGTGGGTTTCTTTTTTTGTTGTTGAAATATTATCAATTTCCCTCAGCAAGCAATCAATACCTGTGTATGCTTGCTTGTTGAGTTTCTATCATTCTGAAAGCTTTCTGTGGTTCCTTGAGGCAAAAACCTCTGATTATCCCCCAAACAAGCAGTAATTACATTTCCTCTCCTCTCCTCTTCATTTTCAAACACAGAGCTAAAACTGTCAAAAAAACCCTCAAACTATACTTTCATATGGCTGTCTTAAAACATTTGGTTCAATTTGTTTGTTCAATAAAAAAAGAAAACCTATCAGAAGAATCTTCAAAACCTGTTGTAGTAAAATTAACAAGAGCAATCAGGAGATGATATATCTCCCTGGTTCCGTGTCAAGTTTGGTGAAAAACTATTGATCAGGTTTGAGATATGTTTGAAAAACAAATTCAATTTCAATTGCTTCTCGTGTCTACTTGTTTCCATGGAAATGACAAATATAAAAACACGTAATTTAGCAGCAATCAGCTGAAGGCACCAAATCTCCGCTAGGTTGACATGTGTGAAATATGTTGTAAAGAAATATTAAAACGGTATTGAGTTACATCCTGGAAAAAAGTATGATTACTGAGGGAAAGAAGGACATGTCGATTGCTTCATCCTCTTCATAAAATACACAGTGAGGACAATATACCGCAAGGAGTTACTTCATCAAGAAATCAATGATGGTTACAATCTATTATTTTTCTTATTCGTCTTTTTCCGGAACAATAACAAGAATAATGATTTTAATGAAAATATTTTAATTCTAGAAAAAAGGTTTATCCAGTGTGGCTCAAATTTCTCTGAAAGATTCATCACAAAGCTATAGCACTGTACTTTATCATATTAGAACATCTTTCTCTAACAAGAAACATCTTAATGATGCAGTAGTGATCAGATGATTTATTAAACTAACTGATAACAGTGTCGTCCATCATGACTTTAAAAAATCAATCAGGAATAGCCTCCCGACTTTATTTTTGACGTTTTCATTATACTATTAAGCTGGATGCTTTGTCTAGCAACTTACAGCTCTAGTTGTTTCCACACACAACCTTATCAGTATTGGTATTCAAGGGTCTTCTTCATGACATATTTCTTCAGTTGCCAGATTAAAATTCCCTACAACCTATTTTGGCTCCACAAGTTATAAGGGAGATAATCCTGTCATTACTCAATCCTTGAAGCGATTACCCAGTGAACCCAACACACGTATTTGTATGATTTGTAGATACATAATGACATCAGGTTCCCCTATTACGACAGAAGTAGACCATTACATTCCCAAATCCATCCCTGGAGGTATCAAGGTAGATAACTCTGTCAGGACTATGTCATCCATTATAAGCTTTCCTAATCTAGGGAAGATAAACATTTCTTCTCTAAGGTAGACAGTACGAGATTTATATCATTGGGGACAGAGGAGACAGGAAGAAACAGAAGTGGGGGAGGGGAAGGGATTAAGTTTAACACTGGAACGTCATCAAGAAACAAGATAGTACTTTCCTCACCACTTACTTTCACAAATATGTCAATATGACATTAATCCCTGTCACTGATAATACCAGAGACGCACAAGGACCACTCTAAACACCAATTAGATATTCATGCCTGGAGTATCCTCAATGTCTTAGTCCTTAACACATGTCACTTTAAAAGACAAATTCAAAATTCTCATTGTAGAACAACAAATTTCAAATCACATATTGTATTTTCATAAAATATTCATCTAATATTTTCAATTTATTTAGTTTATCGTCAAAATCAAACGTTAATATTTTGCATGAAAACATTTCTTTCTTAACTATTATCTCTGATAACCTCAGTCAGAGTAGACAAAGAAGCATATTATTCCACTGACTCATTTCAAACTTACGACACAAACTGACTTGTTTTTCTACAAAACACGTATGTCACAAGTTGAGAAGAGGATCACAAACAAGGACAAATGACCAAATCTTAGTCTGGTTTAATTGACAAGGCCTTGATATTCACTAAATCTTGCCTCCCTGCATCTGTGTGACATATAGCCTTCCTTGGACGAAGGTATGAGAAGCTGTGACTCTGTAATCTGGTCATGAACAGCTTAGCCTTGCTCCAAAAATATATCCATGGATGTCGAGGAATTCTATCTTTCTAATAGGCAAGTCTAGATATGTGGACAGTAGCCTTGCTCCAAGGCTGAACTGAAAGTGAGTGAGTTGTGTTTAACACCGCTTTTAACAGTATTATGGTTATATCACAACGTGTCAGCTTAATGTGGGAGGAAAGCCCGAAGTGATGCAGGTCTCAGACATTTATCACTTCGATGAAACCCACGAGCACGGGTATGGTGCTGACAAACCTAGAAACATAATTGGGTCGAACCGGGATTCGAACCCACAATCATAGGTTTCCGGCGTGTCCACGGGACGCAATTCAACAACTTGTTTTTATTATTTACATAATCTAGAAATTATTGTTTAAACTAACAATTGTTGCCTTAGAGACTTGAGCAAGTCTATGAACAGCTGCGCTGTCCTCAATTCCACACACAGCACCACACTCATAAAAATGTCATATTCACAGCATATCATTAAACTAAAACAGTGACACTCTGAATATAGAGGGGCCGACAATGAACCTTTATACACAGCTGTCTCAAACATAAAAATGTTCATATCACCTACTGAACATATACACCCACAAAATATTGTCAGCATTTCTCCAAAATCCACATACTGACAGATTGAGACCCAAGAATGGGATTCACATGTTGTATGTGGGTTTCTTTTCTAACCCTGCACTCTTTAACAGCTTTATGACAGCAATCTATACCAGTGATTGACATCATGAGCATCAATCTACGCAACTGAGCTACGATAACTTGCATCAACCAGTGAGTCTGACCACCCGACCCCGTTAGTCGCCTCTTACGACAAGCATGGGTTGCTGAAGACCCATTTCTGGATCCATTATTTGTTATTGGGCGCATAGTTACAAGACAATGACTAAATGTATCAATGTGAACATCATGATATTCACATACAAGACAAGGTATTCACATACCATGGAACATTCACATACTAAGGACGCAGTATGTCATTAGAGTGAGGGAATGAGTTGGGCTTAACGCCACTTTTAATACTATTCCAGTTATATCACGGCGTGTCAGCTTAATGTGGGAGGAAAGCTCGAAGTGATGCAGATCTCAGATGTTTACCACTTCGATGAAACCCACAAGCACGGGTATGGTGCTGACAAACCTAGAAACATAATCGGGGCGAACCAGGGTTTGAACCCACAATCATAGGTTTCTGGCGTGTCCAAGGGCTGCAACTCTGCACAGCGAATCGCAGCCCCTTAGACGACTGGGCCGCCCGTGCCCCCATATGTCATTAGAATACACTTGACATGCATTAAGACTTTTTTGCGGTTGAAAGGAAAGCGGCATACAACATGTCATCCAAGTGTCCGTTTCTGAATACCATGGTAACAGAGAGTGACAAGGAGAACCACAGGGCCCACATGAAACATATGTCACCACAGCAGTTTCCTTGTTCATGGCAGGTTCTAGACAGCAATGCTGAAACTCACCATCCAAAGTCACCTCCACAATACATGAAAAAGTGATTAACATATAATGTTAAATACTCCAAGCATATCCCATCTTCCTTCTGCAAACATCACCTTCGGCAAACATAACAATTGAATTACAGTGGGCCAGGGGAAAGTGATGATGTGTTTTGAGCAGCTTCACTCGGCTGTATCATATTACAAAATAATGCAGATGTGTCCTTTTGTCCTTGAACAAAATGATGGTCTTGCGGAAACCTAACGCCAAATGTCACAAATACATTTTCAAGTTTCACCTACTGCTTGAGGAACGGTGAGATTAATTTTCCTTAGTGGTCATTGTTTTTTGTTAGAAAATAGGTTGTAGCATGGGCGCACAAGGTTAACACAAGATTCCCTGCTAATGTTCGATAGAGTTAGTGTCAAATAACAAAGATGCAAAATTCTTGTGTACTGAAAACACACTTTCCCTAATTTTTT
Source organism: Haliotis cracherodii (assembly GCF_022045235.1). Taxonomy (NCBI): domain Eukaryota; kingdom Metazoa; phylum Mollusca; class Gastropoda; order Lepetellida; family Haliotidae; genus Haliotis; species Haliotis cracherodii. Next base: position 11,070,138 of record NW_027266319.1, read on the forward strand.
AATAAATATTTATACTATTCACAAAATCTAATTATTTGGTAAAAGAATTAAATATTAACTGATATGTCCTACTGAGAATTCAAACAGACGCCTCAATTCATATCTTTGCTGTGTTCTTCTTACGAGAGAGCTGAGTGAGTATTGTTTCAATGATAATCACAGTATAGAACAAAAGGATCAGGCTTCACAATGTTCCTAAGTGGAAATTCGGACTTATGTTTTCATATGACAAGCAAATGTTTAAACAAATACACTACTGCAACACCCATATTTCTTATAAATAAAACTGACAGTGCCTTCAGAGTTTCATGATAATAATAAGTGCATTTATAATGCGCCAGATTCCATTCACTAAGTGGATGGCCATAGCGCTACACTATTATTACCCTGGACCCCGTTCCACAAAGCGATTGTAGCGCTAAGACGATCGTAACTTTCATACTTTAACATTGGCTTACAACTGTCGTAGGGCTACGTTGGCTTTGTGGAACGTGGCCCTGATCAATGGATAAGTGAGCGCTCGATTTTCATTCTCAGCTTCCTGGGGAGTATACAACCTAAGCTGCCTGTGAGGCGCTAGAAGGTTAACAGCCACCATCTCATCCTACCGGGTACCCACTCACTGCTGGGTGAACTGAGGTACATTTCAAACAAACTCTCAGGAGTCAAGCTACTGAACGTGGTCACCCATCCATCTACTCTCCGAGACCGACATTGCTTAACTTCACCTGATCAGCGATCTGTGCGCTGTGCACAGGACCACGTGCCACCATATATCAGAAATTATTCAACACACAAACCATCCTCCTATATATGCATCATGACATACAGACAAAGCTGAAATATCGCTCCGACCAGCCAACTGTCTGGTCCTTAGCAACACAAATGTGTTTCTTGACACCACAGACATATGTAATCCCTGCGCTGGTCTAACATGAGGCGCATAATTCCCCCAACAGCAGAACCAGCACACCTGCCACAGTTCGATCAAAGCCAGACCATGACAAAACACCGACTCAACACCTGGATCAGCCCTATCCCTTACACGGTTCTGGGCGACGCCACCTAGGGACCAGGCAGTGGTTTGGTCCTGTGGTCTTGTATGGTCAAGGTGAGATGACCTCGGGGACAGTGATAGTACTGGGGATGCTACACTACAAAGGAGAGGACTCCTTTGCTGTGCATGTGTGAGCCTGTGAGGATGTGCGACTACATCACATGAATAAAGATGTGTTCCTTTGGAATATACTTGCCCTGTTCCATAAATCAATGTTCGTATAACAACTCTGGCAAGTCTATGTTAAGGAATAGGAGTTACAATATACATAGTGAGGTGAAATGGGGTTTAACGTCGCGTCCAAGATTATTGCACTTATATAGCGACGTGCATGTACGTGTGTGTGTTTGTGTGGCTGCTTGTACTAGTTCGGACTGATGCCGATTTATAGTGCTAGCTCACTGAGATACCATGCTGCAGTTTAACATGAATACCCCACTCAGACACAGTATACTGACTCCGAGCCGACCAGTCCTTGTTTTAGCCCCTTAATGCCAAGCGCCAGGCAGGGTAACAACAAGTACCATCTTTTAACGTCTTTTGGTATGACGCGGTCAGGGATCGCACCCCGTACCTTCCGCTCTCCGGTTGGACACACTACCACTAGACCACGGAGACGGTCATATACATAGTGCTAGTATTGTTCTTTAGAGCAGCGCTTAGGTTGGGTTTCATGTTGATTTAAAAAGATGCTCAGTCATATCAGTCATGCCAACCAACAAGAACATATATTGAACATATGTTGCTGATTAACTGAGGATCATCTCAAGAGCGAATTGAGTATTCCATCCAATGATCAAAGAATCCTGGTTTGATGGTCATGATGTCAATAACTGGACTGTCTGGTCCAGGCTCGAGTATTTACAGACCGCCGTCACACAGCTGGAATATTGCTGAGTGTGGCAACAAACAAACAAAATTAAGCAATAGCCTAATATTTCACTCAGCAATATTTTAGCTATAAGACAGAAGTCAGGACCAGACAATCCAGTGATGGACCAGCATGGGATGCTGGGACCAACGCAAACTGAAAAGCCAAGTGAAAGTGAAAGTGTAAATCAAAATTAAAAATGGAAAATTTTGTATTGAGCTAAAAAATGTCTTGGTCTCACGGTGGTCAAAAGATTTAGAGGATACCAAGAGTAAAATACTACAAGAGCAAACCTCAACGACACCCAACCCCCTCCTCAATTAGAGTGAGTTGGGTTTAACACCTCTTTTAACAGTATTCCAGTTATATCATGGCATGTCAGCTTAATATGGGAGGAAAGCCCGAAGTGATGCAGGTCTCAGACGTTTACCACTTCGTTGAAAACCACAAGCATGGGTATGGTTCTGACAAATCTAAAAACATAATCGGGGCGAACCGGGATTCAAACCCACAGTCAGAGCCTTAATTAGAACGCAGATAGAACAGACATGACATGGACTAAGACCGAGCTTCAGCCCTCATGCAAGAGTTCCTTATCTGTAGTAGCAATCCACGACTTCAGCCACATCAGAGCTTCACCAGGCAGTGGCCATTTTGAGGTCCCTGCCCCTTGTCACAGATCAACATCATTCATTTAAGGACTTTTTTATAATGATTCCAATCGGATGGTATCCACTGTATTGACAATTAATCAAAAGAAAGAGACAAAATGAAAGTTTTATTTTTTGCATCTCAAGCAGCCCTTCCAATTTGATTGAAGATAATGGTATCTGTTTCGCTTGCAGGAAAATCTGAAAGAAGGTTGGCTTAAAGTATGTCCATTATAAATGAAGCTTAGAAAATGAAAAGGTTTCCCATGACATATGAGTGATCGAGTGAGTGAGGTGGGTTTTCTGGCTCCTTTGAACAGTATTTAAGTCCTACCACAGAGTGTCGTTTTGATGTATGAGGAAAGCCCCGATGTGAAGCCACTTTAGCAGGGGTTAGTGCTAATAAAGATCAGAATGCCTAAGGGATATAACTCTGCATAATTGCAGTGCTTTAGCCAATTGGGCCTCCTAGGCCCCAGATGACATGTCGGCACCAGTGGGTTTAGTTTTAAATATCTTTTAGAACTACACCTCCCACATTTTATTCAAGTGGGGAATCAAACCCTAGGTTTCAACATCCAGCCAACACTTCAACCACTTAATATAAGTGTTAAGGAGGTTGAAATGATTTCACACACAAAATCCATGTTAAAGAGTAATGAAAATAGTTTTAGTCCTGAGGCAAGACTTGTGACGATCAGAGGTGAGGTGAGGTGAGGTGAAATAGGGTTTAAAGTCTAGACAAGATTATTGCACTTACATAGTGACGTGCATGCATGTGAGTGTGTGTGTGTGTGGCTGCTTTTACTAGGCTGGACTACTGCCGGTTTAACAGAGCCGCAGTTTAACATAGATACCATGCCCAGACACAGTATACTGATTCTTAGCTGACCAGTCCTTGTTTTAGCCCCTTAATGTCCAGTGCCAGGCAGGGTAACAACAAGTACCAAGTTTTACCATCTTTTGGTATGACGCAGTGGGGGATCGAACCCCCGACCTTCCACTCTCGGACAGACAAACTTATAGTCTGGAAGGTAATTTAAGGTACCTACGTTTACTACAATATCTGAAAAACTAACGGACCTACTCCAGTCAAAGTTGGTATGAGATTATCACACAGTCATACATAACTGGATATTGTCTTTAAATGTAATATCCAGTTATGTATGACTGTTTAATAATCTCATACCAGTGAGTTGGGTTTAACGCCGCTTTTAACAGTATTCTAGTTATATCACGGCGTGTCAGCTTAATGTGGTAGGAAAGCCCGAAGTGATGCAGGTCTCAGACGTTTATCACTTCGATGAAACCCACAAGCACGGGTATGGTGCTGACAAACCTAGAAACATAATCGGGGCAAACCGGGATTCGAACCCACAATCATAGGTTTCTGGCATGCCCAAGGGACGCAACTCTGCACAGCGAATAATTTCATACCAACATTGACTGGAGTAGGTCCAATAGTTTTTCAGATATTGCAGTAAACGTCGGTACCTTGAATTACCTTGCAGACTATACACTAGGCCATAGAGGCGGTCTTTTGATGATTAGAAAGCTGACGTAATAGTTGAGTACAGACAGCATGACTAGGATGTGTGACACAGGATCAAAGAGTCTCTTGTTGGACACAGCTGTCCTACAAGCCTTTCTGGTTGGAAGATACAAGCCTCTGTGATGTAAGCTACCACGACATGTCATGTCTACACTGACTCAACTCCTGGTCTCGCCGACACAAGAACCACCTGCAGACTACTTGCAACAGATAATTACAGATTGGTGTGAAATTTAACACAAATTTCCTACAAAACAAATGTTCTCAATGTGCAAAAAAATCACAATGTTTCTTTCTTTTCGGATAGATAATTGCCTGATTAAATTGCAAAATAATTTTAACAAGGTTTATCCAACATGGACAAATGGCAATGAACATTGATTCGAATCACTTTGCAATATTTCAGCCATATCACTAGCATGGGTATCACACACAGTGCCCATGTGGGGAATTGAACCCACTTCCTCGGCATGTCTAACCAACACCTTAACCACGTAGCTATGACACCACCCCTGTACAGTTGTCAATAAAATGTCTGTGAGCAGGGTTAGAAATTAACACAAGCTCTTTAGCCCAGGGCTGGCACAAATGCCTACGGGCTAGTATTCCATTTCCCCATTGTTTTAGTGAGTGAGAATGGTTTTACGCCGCTTTTAGCAATATTCCAGCAATATCCCGGCGGGGGACACCAGCAATGGGCTTGACACATTGTACCCATGACGAGAATCGAACCAGGGTCTTCTGCGTGACGATCTAAAGCTTTAACCACTAGGCTACCCGACCCCCCCCCCCCCCCTCCATTGTTTTAACATTACAGGGGTATTTTATCTTTACCCGGGCTATAAAACTTTTGAGTTCAGTTCTAACCCTTTTTTGAGGCCAGTGATTTGTCGCCGCAGTACAGGTCCTGTTGACTACCAGCAAAAAACATTCAATTGGATAAACGTATAAAAATGGCCGTACAATATTTAATTCTTCACATTTTTTCTGTCACCTTCACATCATCACATTGTGATTAAGACAAGATACGTGAATGACTGTGTGATTGTGGAGAGTTAATCTGACAGGAAAACATAGACCACCTTCAGTGATTGGACTGCATAAGCAGAGGGTGGCTCAGTGGGACATGCCGACATCACGGGGACGGGAAACCACCATGTTGGGTAACTTCATAATAACATGCCTGGATACTGCTGTAGTGAATTAATTCATAATCATTATTTACTATCTGATTTGAACAGTGAGCTAAGATGGGAATAACAATGATGTTTATGAATCTCAACTAATTTTTCCTCTGTCATTTTCGGTGCATTTTTATATTTAAGAAAAGAAAAAAAATCACATTTGTAGCAGCATGTAATTTCCAACATTAAAACTTTAAAACAATGGACTGCTACATCATCTCTGAAGAGGGGGTATGAGCACTGGGATGGACTCGGGTAAGATGCTGTGTTGAGTGTATTGCTTACCAAATTGACTGGCATCTTGATGGGCAGATTTTCCGTGCACTTGGATGTTTATGGTCTCCGGTCATCCACAGATAACGGAACAAACTCAGGAGAACTTCACAGCAGCCCATGATTAATTAACCACACATTGCCACCAATAAACGAAAGTACATCAATATCCAGACAGATCACTGGTGTTTGAACCAGAAATTGGAAAAATCTTCAAATTCACAAAGTGAAAGCTGACAATGTTAAATCCTCTTTGACACTGCTCGACTCACCAGCAGATTAAATTTCATATCACGTTGCAGCTGTTCTGGAATTAGACCTCCAAGCACTAAAACTGTCAGTGTAGCATACAGGTTGGAATCACATGGTGATTCACACCAGACATATATCTATCCCAACCGACACCGGTGATAGTGTATTGTGACGAGAGACAATAAAGACGACCGTCTTACACGGAAATCCAACTCCACCAGTAGAGTCTATCCTAGGAAATTATGCCCAAGCAGGTATCTGACAGGTGAGACTCGTTACCTCTGTCCGACTATTACAGGTACTGGAAGATCTCGGCCCGTCAAACCTGACTCCTGGCTCGGTTAGTAGATTAACAACGAATTGACACATTTTTCTTTGCACATGTCCAAACGCAAGTACGAAGTTTGTTCTATGAATTGTTATGGGTCACAGTGGATGGCGAATACAATTTCAGTTCATGTCAACACAAATCTCGGACATGCTTGCCGTGCCAGTTTACACGGGTCGCTCTTCTACATGTGGCTGGATTAGAGGGACATTGATAGGTATACCCTGCATACAGACTGACCAGTGGTCTAAAGACATGTTGAAAGGCTAACGGAAGTTCACAAATATATCTGACCATCATCTGACGACCTCCTGTTGAGGCCATTGTTTGTGTGACACCTGCCAGGTGGGAGACTTTAAGTACACCCTACACAACAACATGGGGTATAGTTACAGTGTTATTCCTACCTACAGCATGTCCAAGGTGGATTTAATACATATTTTGTGTTACAAGCAGTCAAATTTATATCTGAGTGTGTGAGTTGGTTTTAATGCCGCTTTAAACAGTATTCAAGTCATATCATGGTGTGTCAGCTAAATGAGGGAGAAAGCAAAGTGATGCAGGTCCTGGACTTTGGTGAAACCCAAAAGCATGGGTATGATGCTGACAAACCTAGAAACATGATCTGGATGAACCGGGATTCAAACCCTTTCCTAGATTTTAGACAAGCACAGGGATGCAACTCAGTAAAGCGAGTAATGGCACTTTAGACGACTGGGCTATCTGCGCCCCCCAGTCATATGTGGGGTGGGGCTTGGCTAGGCGGGGCGGGGCGGGGCGAGGTTAGGTGAGGTGAAACGGGGCCTAGTGTTGCATCCAAGTTTCGTCATAGGAATATACAAGAGATGAATATTGCAAGGTAAAACTTGCTTCTTATTGTTGAACCTTACATTCAGCAAAAATCCAGTTATATGATGGCAGCCTCTAAATAAATGTGTCTGAACCAGACAAACCAGTGATTGATATTATGAGCAACAACCCACAGTTGGGTCAAAATGACAAACAATCAAGCACGTCTGATCATCTGATCTACAAACACCTAAAGTACAATCAGCCACTGGGGACCTATTCTAACCCCGAAGAAAGGTAACTTTATAGAGTGATGTGTCACATATAGGAAAATGTAGTTACTCTTCTGCACATTCCAAGTAAAGTATTTCATCGTTTCAGAGGTAAATCAAACTGGTAGTGTCTTTTTGTTCCTTTATTGATTCCACAAAGGTTCATATTTAGTCGATGATGCTCTGGTATTCCCTTTAAGTAGCTTGTGCAGATTCTACAATTTTGTTACCCAAATTTTATCACCACCACCACCATCACAAAATGAAATATATTCAGCAAGATCGATATGTGTCATACTGGACAAAATGCATTGTAATTATCCAGTACATTGTTATACTGTTACTGAAATGCAAAGCAAACAGCATTGGCTTTACAAATTGCCAACAGCATGGGCAATAAAGAGATTTTCCATAAATTAGTATTCAACTTGATGAGATATAAATTCATGTTCTAGCAAAAGAAAAATCTGTCTGCCTATCAAAGAAAACAACTGATCTTGTTGCAAACCATCTCTTTCAATACCCAAGCTATTTGTATATAGGAATGAGATCATGCCACTTGTAGGGTTTCAGCATCCATATCACAACGGGGAATCTCAAAACTGATCATCAATTCCGATCTAACGAAGGCCTTTAGCAGAGAATATTACTAACGTCATTAAGTCTGTCCGTCTGCCCGAATCTGTAGCCATCAATGCGTGTGTTATGTTCATTAAGTGAACTCTTCCAGCAAAGAAACAGACATTGCAATAATAAAAACGTCAATATTTTTTCTTGCCACGAGACAATTTAATCACATCATTAATCCTGTCTGGCCTTTCGACCTTGGTTTGCGATACTCAAACACTATGGTCCCATTATCTATATCTACTCAGTCACTGATCGGAAGTTTAACACTCTCTTCAGAAAGCTAAAGCCTATTTCTCACAAATGTGTTTCTACCTCTATATAAACCCATAGGCACCAATCAGGCTATACTTAACATTTGAAAATCAGTACATCAGATACCAGTCTCCAGCATAGCTTTCAAATTTTCAGAATTCCACATCTTCTACACAACTATTAATGATCATAACTACATCTTCGATTGAAAGACATACGTAGCTGCCAACTTTCCTAAATTACAATTAGTATTGTGTTCTGATTTTCTGGTTGGGACACTTAAGGCCCGAATTTTATCGATTAGTTTCCGTTTCCACTACAGCAACTTCCGATTATATGAGTGGAGTGTCTCGATTGGACAGATGCAACACTACAAATTGACTTCATATCAGTCGATAAACAAGACGCGATGGTGTTTGTAGCAGACGACATAAGGCTAAATAATGACTCTCTCTTTACTCTATCAAAATTTAGTACTTGGGATTTTTCTTTTGTACATTAGCATAATATTCAAAGAATTGAGGAAAAAATCCAATTTGCGTACATTATAGTTGCAAATTCATAACAAATAAAAAAAACTTGGGACAGTTGGCATTTATGGACATCGCTTTGTTACTTTTTGTTATTTTTTGTTACTTTTAATTAAACCATGCAAGTCAACATGCAGAGACATCCAGGATGGTCTACAACATTGGCTTGTCTCAAGATACAATTCATCTTTACAAAAAAAACTATTTGTGGACAACTAATGTTTTTCCATTTTTATTTGAGGAAAAAAAACACTAGGTATAAAGTAGAAAGCAGCAGAAACAGCCCAGGGTCAGTCAGCATCAAGTCAACCTAGATAGAGCATGATGGCTCCAGGTAGAGTGACATTGTAGTCTGAGGCTCGTCTTACCTCACACGTGTAAACACTAGTGTGGTTTGTCAACAATGCCCTCATTACAGCATTAGTACACATGTACTTCAAGTGCGGACAATAGAGTAATTGTCAGGAAAGTAGTCTGTCATACAGAGCCTGATACAAATATATCCAATACAGTCCTTGCAAGTGTATAATGTTTGGCAAGTCTAGATAACTGCAGTATAAGAAAATGAAGAAAGTCTCTGGGCTCCTTTTTATCATATTTTATAACTATAAGTTAACAACTGTTTTTTCTGTAAAATATGTTCATTTCAGAGACTAGATGTTAGTTTATCGGGAAAGTACAACGATCAGTTTCAGTATGTGTTGTGTTTAGTGTGAGATGCATGGATTGATGCTCATGATGTTAATCACTGGATTGTCTGGTCCAGACTCTATTATTTACAGACCTCCGTCATATAGCTGGAATATTGCTGAGTGTGGCGTTAAACAACAAACCAACCAACCAACCAACCCCACAGTAAACTAATAAAAGACATCAACCTCCAGCATACACCCATCCACAACACCCCCATACAATATTGAAAAGCAGTTGGCAACATTTCCGTCATATCACAGTGAATAATCAAATCTGGACCAGGCAAACCGTCACACATGAAACTGTCTGAGGAATTCCCACAGTAAACTATTCCTGAGACAGCGCCTCCATCATGTGCGCAACCCACCCACACTTGACACCCCCATACAATATTGACATGGGCCACTCTTTACAAACGCCTGTGTTACTGCAGGTGTAACAGTGAACTGTGGTGTTGACTGTGGAGCCAGTGACTACCCAACACCTCACATACATGGCAACAACTTGATGTAGATATTCCCAGAGGAAAGACACACATTAACCATATCACCAAACACAGACTTAGTCATTGACCGGCTTTTGTTCAGTCCTTTGGGGTTGTCAAGAACATATTTGGTAAAGGCTGATGTAGATGGGTCAGAAAAAGACGTTCAGAAAACAATTTTCCAATTTTCAAATATATATTTCGATGAATAAATCTACAGTGGAAATACATGGTGCTGACATTTGGAATGAAGCTATAAGTAAACACTGACAAAACGAAAAACAGTGTGTAAAAGGTTTCTTGTCAAATCCCAAAGATTACAGCTCATCATGATGTAACTTCTTTTCTTTCTCTACAAGACAACTTGATGATAGCCAGTGGGGTGGGGAAGTAGCCTAATGGTCATAAAGTGCTGGTAAGTTGCACTGAAGTCCTGAGTTTGATTCCCCACAAGGCAACAACATGTGTAGCATGATATCTACCATCTTCCCAAGGCAAGGGAGTTAACCGACTATTAAAGTCCAGTTTCCACCCTTGCCACTAGGCTGCAATTTCTGGCCTCGATCGTAGCGCCACCAGTGACTATTATGGGTTATGTCCCTTCTATGTCCCTCATACTGGCCTATCAGATTCCATCTCTCATATCACTTGCATTTGCTTCTAACAAAATGGCGGAGCCCAGTCAAGACAATCTGATCCATAAGCAAAATCTATACTGTGAAAAAAAATGGTCTTACTTTGCGAAGTGCATCAAATCATGCGTCACCCCGACTAAAAACATGAACAGATTTGGAAAATATCTGTTGATGCCAAGGTGGCGGTACAACTGCTTTGCAAATCCAGCAATTGACTGAAATCTGCACGGCAGGTGACAACCGGATGTCAATTTTGTTACGCGATTTTGATTGGACTATGCAAAGACTCGTTGGTCCAGGCAAAGCATAACTCCTAAATTCCAACCAAGGTCGCAAAGGGTGGAAACTGGATTTTTATAGTCAGTTAACTCCCTTGTCTCAGGAAGATGGATATCTGCTAGGAGATCTCGCTTGGTCTAACCCAAGCCACATTTCCTGTGAAAGCCCGTCTTGTATTCATGATAGATTTTGTTAAAAGTAACCCCAAATTATTCCTATTCTTTATCACACCGGACAGAACGTCTGAAATCCACAGTTCTCACTGTCTGTGGCACGCTGAGCGTAAGGATCATTAGTACCTCCAAACAAACGATGTAAATATTAACCCAAATCACCATGATCACTAAATGTGAGAGTCCACTCTATCTAATTATCCTGACCAGCCGTTTCCCAAATCTAGACTTATTACTTAGTGTAATAGCTATGAGAAAGTCAAACACTGCCAATCATTCCTATCAAGTGAAATTAGGCATGAAGGCTTGTGGTGTGTGGGAGCGGGCTTGACAGTGTTCAGGAAGGACCTTCACAGAATGGACATCATGCACTATCATTGATATATTGTCCTACTACAAAGGTAAACACTAGTTGATGCAATGGGGCATGACACTAAGTACTTGGTCACATCAAAGCAGTTATTATCAAAACTGGCTCTCATATTCTCACAAGCTGCAAACTCAGAAGACATTTCTCATGAAAAAGGAGTATTGTAAAGGTTTGAGAATCTTTGATAACTTTATTAATATTCATCCTTCCAGTTTTGATGGCTTCTTGAAGATTGAATGAAAATGAAATTTACCACAATGCAAAATCGGCTTTTTATCATGTTTTTATAGTATCAATGAGAGCTGCAGGGAATCAGATGACATAGGAAGGCTATGCTTCATTTGTTTGTTTGTTTAGCGCCACACTCAGCAATATTCCAGCTATATGACAGCGGCCTGTAAATAATAGAGTCTGGACCAGACAATCCAGTGATTGACATCATAAGCATCAATCCACGCAATTGGAATACGATGACAAGCATCAATCCACGCAATTGGAATACGATGACAAGCATCAATCCACGCAATTGGAATACGATGACAAGCATCAATCCACGCAATTGGAATACGATGACAAGCATCAATCCACGCAATTGGAATACGATGACAAGCATCAATCCACGCAATTGGAATACGATGACATGCCTCAACCAAGTCAGCGAGTCTGACCACCCCATCCTGATAGTCGCCTCTTACAACAAGCATAGTCGCCTTTTATCGCTACCCGGATCTTCTCGGGTCTATTCAGGAAAAAGACTACAAATTAGCAATGTCTTGAAAATTGGTTATGAGAAAAACAGCAAATTTTACTGCGAAAAGAATATAAATCTCTAAAGTCAAATATTTGGAAAGGATACATTGACATATTTCAATAAAATAATAACCATGGGAAACCCAACCATACAAATTGATCAATCAAATTTGATTACATAGTACAAAAGAAATGATTGATTCAGTATACTCAATTAATTATCTTTAGACCAAACAGACATGAGCAGACTTCTTTGAAAAAAACGCAGTTGCCAGAATTGGGACAAATTTCAAAATACTTTCTAAACGCTTCCAGTTTAATCCAGCATGATATAATCTCTTCACAATCTTAAATCCAACCTACCCAATCCCAAAACAAACTTATTTTGGTCATCAACAACCCACAAAAACATTTACACAAATCATCTCTAACCATGACAAGCTGAAAACGTAACTCAAGCACAATCTGCACACACCAACAGAAACCTCAAGCAGCCAAGGCTTAACCAAGAGACACCACCCATCTCCCCTGTGACATATGTAATGCTAATATCTAGTTTATCCCAATCACACATGTTGTGACTGACAGTAAATCAGCGGATCCACTTCACCCCATGTCTGATGTTACCATGTTATTGTCAGCGTCACATCAAAGCATATGTTGAATGCAATTAGCCAGGCTCTGTAATCGAATCTGATAAAGGTTTTACACATCAATTAAGATGGCTGGAAGGGGGCACTTTGAAGTTTCTCACCTCAGCATGGTGCCTGTTACTTTCAAAGAGAAATTTCAACATTTCTGGAAATCATACTTTTTTTCTCATTTCAAATTTGCTTGACCTCTATATTTCTATTACTTTTTTTGGAGGAGTGGATTCAAAATGCCAATACCACTGATGGCTATTTTGCTGAAAGCATGAGTATTGGGAATAAAAACAGGAATTCTTCCACAGACTGCATGACCTCATGGGACGTAATTCATGGGCAAATGATATGTCTTGCAGGAAGATTGTCAATTATTAATGTTCACTGCCCATTTGACTGCCATTATTCAAATGTCTTTAAAAATCCAGAACATGATGAATCTTAAGGTTTTCCTAACTACCATGCACAGTTTAATAAATCACTACTTCTGGAAAGTTTTACATTTCAGAACAAATCCCACGTTGCATGCAACTATTGTGAAGCCTGCTATCAAAAACCTTACAATTACATGCTTGTTCAAGAACCCTTCAGATACAATTATCACAAAACGAATAGTACCCTCCTCCATTAGCAGAGTGATGCAACAATATCTAACTCCTCTCCTCTCTTCCCCTTGTCTGTTACACCATCATAACAATGCTGCCTTTCTACACACAACAGGGTGTCCATCCACCTCCCCCCATCCTAATCCATCCGTGTCCATCCTAATCCATCCGTGTCCATCCTAATCCATCCGTGTCCATCCACCTCCCCCCATCCTAATCCATCCACCTCCCCCCATCCTAATCCATCCACCTCCCCCCATCTGTGTCCATCCGTGTCCATCCACCTCCCCTCATCCTAATCCATCCATGTCCATCCACCTCCCCCCATCCTAATCCATCCGTGTCATCCACCTCCCCCATCCTAATCCATCCGTGTCCATCCACCTCCCCCCATCCTAATCCATCCGTGTCCATCCACCTCCCCCCATCCTAATCCATCCGTGTCCATCCACCTCCCCCCATCCTAATCCATCCGTGTCCATCCACCTCCCCCCATCCTAATCCATCCGTGTCCATCCACCTCCCCCCATCCTAATCCATCCGAGTCCATCCACCTCCCCCCATCCTAATCCATCCGTGTCCATCCACCTCCCCCCATCCTAATCCATCCGTGTCCATCCACCTCCCCCCATCCTAATCCATCCGTGTCCATCCACCTCCCCCCATCCTAATCCATCCATGTCCATCCACCTCCTCCCATCCTAATCCCTCCGTGTCCATCCACCTCCTCCCATCCTAATCCATCAGTGTCCATCCACCTCCCCCCATCCTAATCCATCCTCTCCCACCCTGGGGCACACCAAGACCTGTCAGCACCCACATTCACTAATGGAGTCAATTTTCAAAATCCCAACACCAAGAAGCTTTAGAGTCTTTCCCTTCACAAACAAAAAACTATCAAGATCTTTAATTAGAGATGATGACCCAAGCAGGATGAATTCTATATCAGGGTCCTAGTAGCCCTGAGAAGGACTGTGGTCAACGCCAGACTTCTGTCAACCTCATAAAGATGTCCTCTCAGGATATCCTTGCCTTTCAAAAGGTGTCAGTCTGCATGCCAAGCTGACATCTCGAAGTTCACCCATCACCTCTGTGATGAGACTTATCTCATCTCGCCATCAACAGATATCAATAGAGAGGGTCAGTGGTCACCAAAAGGGTCAGACATGATAAAAAGATGATTAAACGTTATTCAGCCCAAATGGTGGGGAGTGATAGACCATTGCTTGGGATTAGATACGGCTTTGAAAAGAATGAAAAGTAAATGATCTTTCTGTTAGAAAGATCCCACTTTGGTGATCCCAGTTGTCAAAGTTGGGCCAAGGTGAGGATAAAGAATGAATTTTTGTCACCCATTACCTCCAGATTTTCAAACACAGTAATTTCAAATTAAGCAACAATTCACTCTACTCTTGCTTCATTAACAGCAAATTACTGTTGGATCAAAGGACCACCAACCCACTTGGATTGAAAACTGTCACTTTAGGTTAAGTGCTTGTAATAAGAGATAGTGACTTTAAGAAAACTGTTCCCTATCCCGTAATTTTGGCATCTGAAAGAGGATGGGATGAACTAAATGTGTCTCATTCCAAAGCGGTTATTTTAGGATCTGACTCCCCTGTTGTTGGTTAATGGCAGGTTTGGGTGTTGGTGATCAACAATGGCAGATAAAAATGGCAATTGTGTAAATAATGACATCCACAGGCATTTAATTCAAACATTTCATTAAGGAGAGTAACATATTTGCAGTATAAAAGTAGTAAAGGATCCAAATTAAACACGTCTTTAACCTTGGCTTAGGATGCCTGCGTCCTCTAATTAGTGGACTTACAATACTGAAATTGCTGAAGAATTACTAGGACTTGGCCAAACGCTGATTTACAAAGCAAAACACTTGGAGAAAAAAATAATTTAATTTTCACTTTGAAGAGCAAAACAAAGTATGAATTAGTTCTAATTATCTTCAGATGATTTCACATGTTGTTGTCTTGTGTGACGAGATCCTTTAAAGTGTAACATAACAGAAGAACACGTTCACAAACTGTTTAAGAACATATTATAAATTATGTTCACAGTATACATCCTATTTTCTTGCTGTAAGAGATCCACTTTTCTCAGCTATTCTAAGATAACAGCATTCTGCATGTTATGTGACACCAAATATCAAAACATAAATTTACAAAACAAATATCACAGATGGTTATCAAACTATAAATGCATTCACTCGGTTCATAACATAATGTCAGGCTAGATACGTTCAAGGAACTATGTGCAATCACTGACCCTTATCATAACAAGAATCTCATGCGTATTTTAACTGCCAATCTTTTTCTCAAGCATGTCTTTTGTGCCCACAAGGGAAGAAGCACAACTCACATGATGACAGGTTTCAAGCACAGGCCTTGCTTTGCCACCTGTTTTCCAATCCTCAGTTTGCTTGGGCATTGTTCTGGATAAATGTTCTTAAGGGTTCTTTAGAAAGTCATTAAGCCGAACACAGTGTTAAAGGTGAAGTGCGGACTTCAGAGTCGGTGATGTAGTCGGTGTACCTTATTGATATTCATACTCAGTCTTTCGCAAGAGTTTCTAGGACAAATCCCATCATCCAAATGTAGCTACTTTCTTCACTTTATTTTGAGGGTGTTCTGTGCAATAAAATTTGTGCTTCGTCTTGAGCAAATGTTCAGAACAGACAATGACACTTTGACAGGATCTTACCTTATTTATCTCATGTTGCCAAATCATGACACGATAAAGGTTTTGAAAATCAAAAAACATCGCTAACACAATGGGGGCATGTGACCAAATGCTTTCGTAATTTGTCAGACATACCTGCCTCCATGTTCATGATCATACAGTATTATCTATCCTATACAATTTCCCTATTCACTGATGAAGGCGATTGTCTGGCAGCTATGTGAATGTTTGAAGTTTCTCTCAGGGTTAACATAATAAATAAATCTCTATCAGCCCTGTCTGGGCAGACAAGTCAACCGTCTACTGACAAGGATAGGCCGAATATATTTCTCAACGTCTTTTTCTGCTCATGTAGCGTTGCCCATGCATACTGATCAACTATAGACAAAGCAAAAAGAAATGAGCTTTTCTCAACTGTAGCTTTTGTGCCGTTATTTACCTGCTTGGCTCAGGTTTATTTATTTGAATCTTCAAAGTCTAATGGTCTGTTTTCAGCTTCCCATTGAGGAAGGTTCAAGGACCAGATGTCTGGCTGTCTACAGCATTGCTCAAATAGCACCAACCCTTACCCTACAGCAGTGTCTGAAATTAACGGTATCCAAGGATCCTTGATGTTGGCTCCTACAGTATTCAATCCAGAGAGGCCTTGATTAACTTTTAATATACGTGATTTAAAAGGAACCTTTGGTCTTCATGCTTAATTTTGATCATTTCAAGGATTAGTAAATATTTTAATTTTCCCTCCCAATGATAACTATCATACTGGAATTGGACACTCAATTTTTCACTGTTACAAAAATAATATCCTGATATGTAATATACAATTTTTGGTGTGTTTTTAAATATCTGATTACCCCACAGGATTTTTGATTAACTTGAGCAAAGTCATTCCAACTCAACAACCAAACAAATGGCAAATCTTACATGCCCAAATGGTCTTGATGAAATACTATTATGACTACCACTTTTAGTGCGAAAACAAACTCCCCAGTGGAAGGGCAAGACTAATAGGGCAAAAGGACATCTCCAGTCTCGACTGACAGGCAATTTGGACGAAAAAATTGGAAAGCTATCTTTGTGTGACCATTCCTTCTATAATTCCCAGTCCCCAGAGGACTGGATGTGTTTACAGAAAGTGCCAGCCATGACATAACCCCCAAATGAATTCCTCCAGTCTTCAGGATCTCTGGAAAAACACTACCAGCCTGAGATTGAATATTTTTCTTTGTCTTCGAGTTGTTTCCAGGGATCATGTATTTTCTATCTCCAAATCCTCCCAGGCACATATAAAGGTTAAATGGCCAATCCGAAAGCTGATATTTAACATTTTTGGTCAATTTGAAATCTCAGCTCCAGCAGAGCACCTGTTTTGCTGAGAAGTCCCTTGATGATAACCAACAGGCAATTACCACTTTGAGCTTGGTTAATGTAATATCTATGACATGGCATCCAAAGCAGATGCCACCTTGTGCCTTCACAGTTAATTACTACTGGGAACAGTAAGAATATACTGCTCCCAACCACTTCAGTTGTTGCACAACCACCTGCTGAAATATTGGGACATTTCCTCCTAAATACTTTCTGTAGCTGGCATATGCTTGGACTGTGATTAAAACCCCTGGATATCGTGTTGCATGAAGGTGTCTTATCTTAGGCGATGGACCAGAGATAGGGTAATTGGGGAAGAGATATTTGCAGAGTCGCCTCAATAATATCAACCATGCAAGACTCGTTTAAAAGATAAGCAATCACACAGTTCAGGAGATAGCCGTTGGAGTCATTGAATATTCACTCACATGTACTCATTCGCATTGGATATTTCAATTTTGGGTATTCAATCGATTATTATTCCAGTCTATTTGGTTCTTTAAACCTTAGTAGGTATTTGTTCAAAAACTAATCATTACGTACTCAAATAGTTTCTTGTGCCATCTGAAGAGCGGACTTGGTAGACATTTTGGGTTGCTTTCTCAAATTAGAATTCATGAACCTTAAGCTTTATCTCAGGAAATACATTTTTCGATAAAAACAAGCAACTACATTTAAATTGAAAAAGAGTCCCAGTGAGATGGGAGATTCTGTAGAAAGTCTCGACTTGCTTCATTTAGTGCTATAGCATTACATTAAGGGCTTGGTATACGGGGAAAATAATATGGTTCAGGGAGTACATTTATCACTGCCGTAGAGTCAACTTTATAGGATGCCTCCAATCGATCAGTATATAAAACCCAGCAAGAAAAGACAGGTACGCCAGCTGAAAGGCCCAACTGAGTAATTACATATGTTTTTATACAGCATAGTAACTGAAACTTTTCATGCATATTTGTACTTAAGCACCTGAAAAATAATCGGGAATGGGGACTTTTTTGGCCATTTTTGCTGCAGCTATCGTGAACCACTGTTCAAGGCACCACCTGTGAAAAGTGCACACTGGTGATCGCAGGCAACTTTATCCAGCATCATAGAGAGATTTGTCCTTAAAACCATTATCCCCTACAGCGCATTGCTTTCAAAAGGACAATGTATTTGTTAATCAATGAAAAAAGGACAGGTAAGCAATAGATAATGCTTCTAAAGAGATGACAAATGTCAAGGTGTTTGTTGGTTTGTGTTGAAAGTTAGAAACAAAGATCTCACAAACCAATATTGATTTGTGGCCTACTCAATGCCTACGCAACGCCTACATACATCCACATGACATTTGAAGACAGAAAATTACCTGGCAGTCATCAGTTGCACCGATCTGACATATTGTATTAGCACAGCTAGACTTGGGTTATTGCACAATCTAGAAGACACAAGGGATGGTAAACATCTGTTTTGTAGGTTTTGTTTGATTTTTTGTTTAAAGCCGCACTCAGCAATAATCCAGCTATGATAGTGGCCCGTAAAAACCAGACAATCCAGTGATTGACATCATGAGCATTGATTCAGCAGAAGGTATAACAGACAACATTTTTCAACATGTCACATAAACTGTCAATATATCACCAGGTTTAACCCCAAACCTATAAAGAAGGTTAATTTTCATTGTAAGAACTTTATCCTAATCTTTTTAGTCTCAGCTTCTGGAAGCACAAGGCTACTAATGGATGGCAAAGGTTTATGAAAGTAATGGATCTTTTAAGCCATCTACCACTGAAGAGTAAGATATAATATTACTTCCTTAAAGAGGGTTCCTTTCTACACATTGTAGTATGTCTTATAGTTTGTCTTACAGTGAGTGTGTGTGTGTGTGCCTGCGTCTAAGCAAATCGGTGGTTGACAGCATGAGCACCCATCCATGCCATCGAACCACACAATCATCCAGGTAGTGCTGGAGTGAGTGAGTGAGTATGGTTTTTACGCCGCTTTTAGCAATATTCCAGCAATATCACAACGGGGGACACCAGAAATGGGCATCACACATTGTACCCATGTCGGGAATTGAAGCCGGGTCTTCGGCCTGACGAGCGAACGCTTTAACCAATAGGCTGCCCGACCGCCCCAGGTAGAGCTGGACCTTAACTGAGGAGTACCTGCATTTAATAAAAAGTAGGCCTAGCATGACATCATCAGAAAAAAACATACAGCAAAATGTGTTATATCAAAAGATTTCAGGCTCCATGCTAATCTACATATGCCTGGTCACCCAGTTAGCCGCACACTTGGAACCTATCCCCACCCCATCCCCCGACCTCAGAATCTATCCCAGGCATGAAGCTTAGAAAAATAATAAACAAGTTGTCATCTACAGTGTCTATCTAAGTTTCATGTCTTCCTGAAATATACCATGTGTACACTGTGTTTCTAAGACACCTGTCTGTACAAGTTGCTATTCTAAGTGGCAGTAATCCAGGCCATGTGTATCAGGAAGGAGGGATCTTCCCACCTGGTCAAGCTGAGGTCCCAATGGACATGTGTCACATCCACATGTCCCCTTGTGACTGATGGACACTGATCATGACAGGAAACGCTTGTCAAAGCAGGCTCAACACTTGAACAGGCTGAACAAGGGAAGTTGGTTTAAAAATCATTCATTTCAAAGTTCTCCTCAAGTGTGATTGGCAGGTCACAGTGTTGGAAAGAGTGATGAGGTTTGTGTTTTCAAAAAATAAAATTAGCAAGTGATGATTTATAACTGAATAATAGATGTGTTCTTTTTCTAAACAATTCAACTGGATTGCCTTTGAACTTTGATTGACAGTTCACAAAAGCAAAGGAAAAAAACTGTCTACAAAAGAGTAGAAGGTTGCGGTTGTGCTTTTAGGAAAAGGTGGCTAAAACACAGAAAGGCCAAAATGTTGACATGACATTCTTGAATGACAACAATCAAAACATATAAGGACCTTTTCAGATAATCCTAATTTTTCTGTCAAGCCACGAGGCCGGTCTACAATAGCTAGCTCACCAAGGAAAGGGCCCTCCTGCTTAAAATCTCCTCAGCTTTAGGCCTATTATGAGATTGACAAGAATTCTGTTCCTAAGTAATTGCTAGGACTTGTAGGGATAACAAGTTCCTCTTGAAAACAGTGTTCAGATTACAATGAATATTTCCCCACAAGGAGATGCCACATGAATGAACCAAGAAGATAAAATCTAAAGGAGTATTGAAACAATCTTTCATGGCTGAAAGATGTTGAACTTCAAAGGAAACACTTGACACATTGAAAACAAATCATCAGCAATGGCCTTTTTAAATCTTTTTAATGAAGGAAAGTCTATTTCAAAGATTCAAAATGAAAAAACTTTAGACCTGAACTGATGATTTTTTAATCAAAGTTTCTCAAGTTGAACACCTGTCAGTGTCAGTGTCATGTATTTCCTGCAGGCTAAGATGTGTCCTTATCCAGAGGAACTTTTTTTCAGAAATAAAGAAAATCATTAAAATTACTAAACCACAGAAACAAAATAACTTGTCATATGCAGTCTGTGACACTACTATCCTGAGCATGCCTCTTAGCACTAAGATTTTAGCGTTAATATATTTAGTGATTTTGTTTTTTTTTGTTTAATGCTGCACTCAGCAATGTTCCAGCTGTATGACAGCAGGCTGTAACAACATCCAGTCTGGACCAGACAATCCAGTGATTGACATCATGAGCATCGATCCAAGCAATTGAGATACGATGACATGCTTCAACCAAGTAAGTGAGCCTGACCACCCGATCCCATTAGCTGCCTCTAACGACAAGCATAGACACCTTTTACAGCAGGCAAGGGTTTACTGAAGAACTATACTACGCCGGATCTTCACAGGTCTTAGTTATTAGTTGAGCTTACTAGACCGAACAGACTTTTATCAGAGTCGGGCTTCAGACCAGTGGCTAAAGCCGAGGACTGCATATGGTATTAATCATGTTGATAATACCAGAAAGGTTTATGGGGCTTATTACCGATCCTAACCGTGTCAAAACATTACAACAAAGATGACTAATATTTATTCAACAACGACAAATTTCCTAATTAACTAGTTTGTAAGTGGAATATCTATCAGTAATTCATTTCCCAGTTGCATTCTGCTAGCATCTCCTGTTGCGCCATGCCATGACGGATCTGTAAATGTACTGACATGGCAGAACAACCATAAGTCATCCATTACCAACAGCTGGGCTTGGGCATATTTGTTGTTATAACATGTCAAGTGCTGTGGTGTCTACCGGCTCTGTCCTACAGTGCTAATGAGCTATTAATGATGTGAAGGTATGGCCAGGCCTAGAGATGGTCAACAAGCTGGTCTGGTGTGTCTTATCAGTCTGACCATGTGGCCAGACCTCTTTCTGACTTCTGTGTGCATGGGCTGTGAGTTAGACTAGCACAAGTCTCTAAGACAAAATTTATTAGTTAAAATCATAATTTCTAGATTATATATATAAAAAGAGCAAGTTGTCCCTATAAGACACCGGCGTCCAGTCCACATATCTAGACTTGCCTTTTATAAGGATAGAATTACAATACACCCATGGACTTATCATTCAGTACAGCCTTGGAGTAAGACTAGGCGGGAGTCTATGGACTCAAATTCTTCTTCATTCTAGTGTATCCATTACCATATATACCATATACCATATACTATATATATCCATTACCACTTGCATTGGTTCTTTCTGTTTAGTCTGGTGGACACAAACAATCAGAAAGCTAAGATTTTGATATAGGAAGCTTAGAGAATATCTACTGGTAAATGTGGTCTCCGACTGCGCCTCAAAAACTAACTATCTATTCCCCACCAACTAAACCTTTCGGATGGTAGCACACAGACTGGTCCCAACTAACATCTAGTCTGAAATTATTTTGGTTCAGTTGTCTATAATATATAATTGACATGAGCTCAGTGAAAAGAAAAATCTAGCTTGTGCAAGTATTGCAGACATGCTTGGGAGTTTGGGGATTTCTATTTCAGGGTCTGTATGAGAAACAAACTTAGGTCTAAATCCTTGGTTTTGAATCTGGTCCCACCATGTGGTCACAGTTCATGCCTTCTGGTCAAGAGATTGGAGATCCTTGGGACTGATGTCCAGGATTTGGATGTGTGTGGCAGGGCAGGTGTGGTGACCTTGAAGAGATGGGAATCCCAGATTGACAGCTGCTGTCAACACAAACACCTGCTAAAGACCATGTGGACGCACATGAAAACAGAATCTCTACTTTGTCTCCAGAGATAGAAGTTCCTTGTACCAAAACACCCTCAGGACCAAGCACAAATGTCATAATGACTTCAGTTGCATAAACATGATTAAATAATACAACAAAAATCCTGGGGTCCTTGTCATAGCCCTAACACCCAGGTGCTCAGGACTTCCTGTGATTTTAAAGATTGGCGTTGATAGGCTTGTACACTTGTATCATATGAACAGGATTTAATAATGGTATCATGTTTTAAAATCTTCTTTGGTTCATGGTCTGAATATAATACAAAATCTTTTTAAGCTGTTGGATGTAGGATCAATTTAATTCTTCGAAGGTCAGTGTGAAAAAGCCATTGTGTGGATAACGTCTCCATTCACACTATTGCAATGTTTCGGTGTAGATGCAAGCATCATGTTTGTATTTACGGGAAAATGATGCAACAGTGAAAAAAATATTTGTCATCCATACAATCAGTACCTTAGCCAACTGCTACATCAAAGAATTGACCCCTGAAGATCCCAGGTAGAAGAGGTCTTCAGCAACCCATGCATGCCGTAAAAGGCGACTATGCTTGTAAAAGGCGACTAACGGGATCGGGTGGTCAGGCTCACTGACTTGGTTGATGCATGTCATTGATCCCAATTGCGTGGATCGATGATCATGATATTAATCACTGGATTGTCAGGTCCAGACTCGATTATTTACAGACCGCCATCATATAGCTGGAATATTGGTGAGTACGGCGTTAAACAACAAACCAACTCCAAAGTATTAGCTACAGAATGATATTAGTACCATTTATTTGATACTTGTCCATTTAAACTTGTTCATATTAAAAGGTGAGGTGAGGTGAGGTGAAATTGGGTTTAACGTCGCGTCCAAGATTATTGCACTTATATAGCGACGTGCATGCACGTGTATGTGTGTGTGTGGCTGCTTGTACTAGTCCGGACTGATGCCGATTTATAGTGCTAGCTCACTGAGATACCATGCCGCAGTTTAACACGAATACCCCACTCAGACACAGTATACTGACTCCGAGCCGACCAGTCCTTGTTTTAGCCCCTTAATGCCGAGCGCCAGACAGGGTAACAACAAGTACAATCTTTTAACGTCTTTTTGTATGACGCGGCCCGGGATCGAACCCTGGACCTTCCGCTCTCTGGGCGGACGCTCTACCACAAGACCACGGAGGCGGTCGTTCATATTAAAAAGCCAAAGGATATGCTTAAGACTGGAGCTTCACCGTGAGCGAGCAGTATACTGAATTTCTGTAAACTTTTTGCAACCAAATATGTGCAGGTGATCTCAAATACAGGCTTCACAAATTGACAAGGGCAACAGAAAAGATCTCCTCCGTGACAGACAAACACACTAACCTCCCGACCCCACCATAAAGCTGAGACCTAACCATGACAAACCAAGACCAGACCCTTACTTTGTATAAAACTCCTAAATGAGTAATCCATGGTTACATTTCAATCACCCAGACTTTTTCATCCAGCAATATGAATAAAAGATCATCCATCTTGCGAGTTTCGGTATCAAGAACTATTGATCCCAGATTACATGGTACCGAACAATTTCAGGTTGACATCGAGTGATAAATCAACAGAAATACTTCAAAATCCCATATGCTCTAAAGGCCTCAAACTAGATAAGTTTGTCACTGACCATATGCTGAATTCTCCAGTGATCTGCTTCACGCTACACTTCGTGTATTGGAAAATCCAGCAATAATACAACATTAAACAGAAGCCAAGACATAACTCAGACACGATGAACCTTGTGGCAATCCCTGAAAACTCATACTTAAACAAACACTTTCATAAATTGTGTTTGTATGATTGATGAAAACATTTTCAAAGAATGCTTCATTTAATAACTTCTTATTTCATGTACTTGAGCCAAATGACAATGCTTCTGGCAGATATTAGCAATGTCCTAATGCAATGTTCAAAGGAGAGCCAGTGATGTTGAAGCAACATTTTATTCCTTTAATGTTAGACAAGAAATGAGAACAAGGAATCATTGACTGACACAAGGATGGGTAACAGGCCAGCATTGCCTTGTGTAACGGATGTTACTTCAGTGATGCAATGAAGTCAGTTCCAATTTTAGTTGTGGAGAATCTCCTGCTGCTGTCATCCCTGCCTATGTGGTGTCCCCATCACTAGGGCATCCTGCAGTAATTACATCCCTGCCTCTGCTCCTCACATCTAAGTCACGGACACTCTCTTGTTCCATTCAGTGAGAAAACAACTGCTTCTCGTGACATTTAACTAAAATTCAACAAATTCAAAATCGTTAAAGTACACTACCCTTTGAGAGATAATTACATATTTTTTTCTATGACATGTTGACTTAGTAATACTTCAGTGAAAAATATCTAATTCTACACGATGCTCATCATAACATTAAAGTTTTCAGTAAAGCAGAGAGGATTTATTTCTTCTTTTGTCATAACTTACTTCAAGAATCATTTTGAGGAAATTAACCTCAAATTGAATTTAAAAAGATTTTGTACATTTATTTTTTTTTATATATCCTGACATAAGCAAAATCCAAAAAAACAAAAATCAGTATTGACACAGCCATTCTAAATAACCCATAGTGAGTTAATTAACTCTAAAAACAGTCCTGGGACCACTTGCACAAAGCAATCCTAGCTCTAAGATGATCATAACTCCCATACTTTAACATAGGCTTAAGAATTAGACTGACCCTTTCTGTAGTCAATGAAAACATGTCTTTAAAATAATAAAAATATTTTTTTTGAAAGAACCTTTCCTTTGCTGCTGTTTTCATGTGGTATCAAGCAACTAGACTTGGTTAGTTTGATCTAGACTTGCCTAGGCTTTTAGTTAAAAAAATACCTAAAAAACTTAAATTCTAGTCATGATGCAGGACTAGCTTAAGACAGTCATAGTGCTAAGCCTGCTTTTGTGCAAGTGGGCCCAGGAGTACTAATACTAAATACTAATTGAATTAGTGGCCACCTAATGGAGTGCTGAATTTAAGATCTTAGGTTAACATATATGTCAATTCCTTGAGTAATGCAGCCTTCATGTGCCTGCCTGCCATCCGCTGTTCCACTTGACAGCAATTAACATCCCCCTAACTTGCCCCATCTCTCCTACTGACACTTATTGCACTATCAACCTCGGCCAAGCAGGTAGCGAGTGATACACGAACTGCCATGAACTACAGCCATATCTTGCTGGATTAGTCCCACAACTACCTACCCCAGGAACTGCCACTGGCAAAGATGGCTCAAGATAAATGCTATGTTCCTTAATAGCCTCAGATGTCATCAATTTGATGGTCAGTCTAACAAGGCTTTTCTAACACCTATACCTCAATATAACATCTTTAGTTTCTTCATGTATATATAAAAATAAAATAAAATAAAATAAAATAAAATAAAATAAAATAAAATAAAATAAAATAAAATAAAATTAAATAAAATTAAATAAATAAATAAATAAATAAATAACAATATTTTAACATGCAAAAAAATCATACATAGTGCAAACTGTATTAGAATATAAATCATTGAAGGAAATAATTGTCCCTCGTCCCAATCAGATATTGACATAAGATGCTTAAGAATACCATGATACATAAGCTTTGTACATTTTCCTTTTCAATTGTTTAGTATCATTAAGTTAAGACATGCTCTCTGATAAAATATATACCAGTATGCACACAAACACACCCAACATGCTCACATCACATGACACAGTACTCATACATACAACTGTTTTGAACAAAATATCTATGCGACTCAAAATCAATACCACTGTTGTTTCTATCTGAAACACAGCATGACGACCATGATGTGACAACAACGATTCATGTGACGAAATATTAACATACATTAAAGCACGTTGACATTCCCCCCAACACGCCCCAGGAGACAATGCCACCCTGTATACTATTCCCATCTCTACCTGGGAACATACGGCACAGCCTAGAGGTGCTGCATCACAGTATCAAACACCACTTACCCAATAATACAGATGTACATTTTCGTCAATCCAAAATAAAATCCCACAGCTGTTCACGAAAACACTGGGCACATATTCCACAGTTGTCACCCCAATAATCCAATTGTGTTAGAGCGGGAGAGGGGTGCACCGTCCACCAAGGTCCAGAGAGCCTGTTCGTCTGACCAATGGAGCCGGCTATAGGGGCAGCTGTGTTACGCTACAGTCGTACATACATAAACACAATGAACTAGCTTGGATGACCCGCTTCACTGCCTCCATCCCTGCTTTCAATAATCTCTCGTTAGTGATGGGGATATATCACCTGATTTGCATTCTCAACCAGCAATTAACCGTAAGATGTTTAATTGCCATTTGTAATTAGTGGGTATTTTTTAAAGTTATAATCCACGCAAGGTTTTTATAACCTGCTTCCCCTGGAATGATAATGGACTGCTCCTTTATACAAGGAGCAATGGGAGGTATCTTATGGCACGAGCCAATTTGTGGGGTGAAGGAACGGAATATGCTATGAAACCGTCACTTAGAAATGTAGATTTATAACCAAGGGTTTGTGATCTTGTGATCAATATACAGTTTTTATCCAACCCACCCATTGTGATTGTTAACCAATATAGACAATAGTGTTTGTTCTTAATCTGTGAGATATTCAATATCCCTCGTGGGGCCGATGCTTCACTGGAACTGTTGTAAACATGATTACAGGTATCTGTCCTTTTGAAGGCCCGTGCTCAGTCACAAATGATTGGTTGTCCGAGGCTCAAATGGACGGGGGCAGGTGTGTAAATGGTCAAACCGGGATTCAAAGTAGCGACAATCATCATTACCACACAATGACGAACCCGACATGCCAAAGCATGTTGCCACGGTGATTGTATATATATATTGGACTTTGATAAGATATTTGTCAAAATAACAGATGAAAGACCAGGATACACCAGTGTGATTTAAACCCTTTAGGAATCTAATAGTGTAACAATAGAATGGTGGTAGACCAACAAACCCATGAAGTGGACAATTGTTAGTGAGTGAACTCTCCGTGCATGCCGGCAGCTAATCAAAGGTCTGGGATATTGACTGTACAGGGTCTTCACAATCACACATACCACAGGCACCTACTTGTTTAGAAAATACCTTGTCAGACAAAATGAGCTGTTATAAAACAAGCTGACACAAAGAATACCTCCAGCATGGTATTTGTAATATTCCATACAAGAATGGCAGTTATGCCAACGTCAGAATGTTTAACAAACTCAAACATTATTTTTAATTCTTTCAAATAAATGTTACAAATTGTTTTGAGTTCAAAAGTTTGAAAAAGAAATTGTTTGTTTCTTTTGTTTGTTTGCTGTTTAACGCCACACTCAGCAATATTCCAGCTATATGAAGGCAGTCTGTTAATAATCGAGTCTGAACCAGATAATTCAGTGATTGACATCATGAGCATCGATCCATTCAATTGGGATCAATGACATGCATCAACCAAGTCAGCGAGCCTGACCACCCAATCCCGTTAGTCGCCTCTTACAAAAAGCATAGTACCTTTTTTTGGCAACATGGGTTGCTGTAGACCTATTCTACCCCGGATCTTCACGGGTCGAAAAAGAAATTGATGTTCTTTAACGACTATGATGAAAGAGAACAAAAACTTCCATTCATTTTTTAATTTTTTATGCATTATTCATTTTAAAAAATCATTAATGAAATAATATAACTTTCAAATGATATTTCACTACTGATATTCAGCATCCCATGCTTGTTGTAAGCGTCAGCTAATGGGAACGGAAGTCAGGCTCGCTGACTTGGTTGATGTGTGTCAACATATCCCTATTGCGTAGATCGAAACAACAAACAAACCGCAATACTGAACCATCTCTACTTGACAACTTTCACAGCATGTCTCAAAGCAATCGTCCAACATGAAACTTTCCACACTTTATCCTCCACTGCATAACCCCACAAACTCATTTTCATGAATCTATTAAAAAATAATCAATCCCATGTATCATGATTGATTCCTTATTAACATGGTTGAAATCACTCAGGAAAGCACCACATATCCCCATGTTATCAGTTCTCCATACAATTCTATCCCATCCTCTGTTCAGCATCCTCAGCGCAAGTTATGGTTCATCTGAGAACAAACAACAAACACTGCCAGTTGATGAAGTACAGGCCTACACATACCAATCTACAAATCAATATATTCATCATTCCATTCCAAAGTATCATCTTCAACTCAGGGTATCCAGAACCAAACTTAACCTTAACAGATTGCTAGACTTGCACAAGTCTCTAAGGCAATAATTATCAGTTTAAATCATAAGTTCTAGTTTATGTAAATAATAAGAACAAGTTGTCCCTATAAGGGAAGAGTCCTTACTGTCCACATATCTAGACTTTCTTGCATGAGAGGATAGAATTACTACACATCCTTGGACTTTCTTTCAGTACAGCCTTGGAACAGGCTAGCAGATTTCTAGTGTTTGAAAATTTATCTTTAGCCTGTTTATGAAATCGATGCATTTTTTGTTAATTTCCCATTTGTTATCACCATGCAAGGCTCTGAGTGGTATACAAAGGCTACTAATCAATAGCTTCTGTGTTAAAGGAGTCAGTGAGTGCACAATAGCAATGTTCTTATCAATATCACACAGCAAGGGTAGATCAAAAAGCCTTCCCTATTTGTACCCACACAGGATTCAGAAACAATGTCTCTAACATGTCAAGTAGGGCTGGGACGGGTAACTCGGGTACTCGGGTCGGGTGGGTCCTGAGCAGGACTCGGGTACCCACAGGACTACCCCGACCCGTGGTTAGTCACGTGATATATTGTTTAATGACAAAAAAATATCTAGAACTCTATGGTTACACTACAAGTAAAAAATGTTCCCATTTCTTTCTGACAATGCACCCATTCCTTCTGAGTTTTATATGTTTGAAGAAAGATAATCTTCAGTCAACTTCAGTGGATGCATGACCAGATCGTTTTATACGTGTATCTAAATACATTTTGTCCAGGGCTATGGTCAAACTATTCACCAATCGGATATGCTGTACCTATCTCTTGAGACGGACAGCTGGTACCCGGGTAGGGTGGGGTAATAGGGGGGTGGGTACCCGGGTAGTCAATTTGGACTCACCCAGCCCTAATGACAAGGCAACACGTTAATCACTGTACAACTCTACACCTCTCGAATGCCTTGTCCTAGGTCTGGATAACCCTGCTAATGAATTGTACACATATCCAAGGATATTACTATAGTCAAAAAGGCTTTCAGCTTGGCACAAGCGCTCTAGCCAGAGTCTTATTGCCTCGTGTTAAAGGGTTAGTATGTTATCATGTTTATTGCTTAACACCACACTCAGTATCAGCTCTATTATGGCAGCCTGTAAATAATCAACCAGACAATCCAGTGACTGATATTACGAGCAACGGACCACACCATCAGGGCAAGTTCATACGCCATCAACAAAGTCACAAAGCCTGACAACCCGATCCATTGAGTGTCGCCTCTTAATACCAGCTAAACAGCAAATAGAACTTCAGAATTGTTATGTTTTAGGGGTGTCCGTATATGTTATCAGTATTTGGACAAAGAAGTATTTCAGCTTAAGTTGCATTCCTGGCAAAGGCTCAGGGCCCCGTTTCACAAAATGATGGTTGGGTTATGTGTGTCACGAGTCTCTGATAAAGCATAGGGGTTACGATAGTCTTAGAGTGAGTGAGTTGGGTTTAACGCCACTTTTAACAGTATTCCAGGTATATCGCAGCGTGTCAGCTTAATGTGGGAGGAAAGCCCGAAGTGATGGATGTAGGTCTCAGATGTTTACCACTTCGGTGAAACCCACGAGCACGGGTATGGAGATGACAAACCTAGAAACATAATCAGGGTGAACCAGGATTCGAACACACAATCAAAGGTTTCTGGCATGCCTAAGGAATGCAAATCTGCACAGTGAATCGCGGCGCCTTCAAAACAGAGACCATTTATGAACAATAACTTCATTAGTTACTGTAAGGCGACTAATACCGTGTAAGGATCTATACTGAAACGTTGCCTTACAGTATTAAAGAAGTTGTTACCCTAAATTGTCTCAACTTTGTCATCTGTCAACTTTTCATAGTTCATACAAAGGCGATTTTTCAAAATATTCACTTACCTGTACTAAGCTAACGTCTTCATTTAACCTCTCCATATGTCGATATGAGCTACTGATAATTGTATGGACAAACCAGTCACAATCACACATGAAATTGTTCTACTCTCATCTGTTTATTCTAGTTGTTTATTCTATCCAAATGATTTTGCATTGCAAAATGTAATGAAATCTAATCTGTTCCTAATACCAAATTGATATCATTGTTCATTCAATAAAATATCTGCCATGAAAAGTGAAAAGAAATATTTGAGGAAACTGTTACCTGTGACAATCACAGAGTAGAATATTAATAGGAATAATAAACATTTAACAAACACAATCATTAGTTACGAGAGATTAGTTTCAAAATCATACATGAGGAGGGGAAAATTTCAACACTCACTGAAAGCAAAGTTGGGAAAACGATTTTTGTCAATTTGCTTCCTTTAATAAATATTGAAAAAATACATTTTTAATGCAGAACAATTACTGTATTCAATGTAATAAGCGTCCCGCTCTAATAAGCGCCCACAGCGCTATTTTCTAATATATTGGCTAGTGAACAATCCCAATTAGCACAACTTTCGATTCATTAATGTACACAAGACTTATTTATTCACATATAATACGCATTCGTGTGTTGTATGGGCAATTAAATTCTGGAAAATATATCTGTCATGTATAATAAGCACGGACTTTTCTTTTGTATCATTTCAGGCTGTCAGCATAAAGATGAAATTTACGATCTTTCAATTCTGTTTTTTCACTCACCTAAATTATATTCTAATAAGAGTCCCCTATTTCTAATTTTGAGAGCGCCCTGGGCGCTTATTACGTCGTATATGGTATGACAATATTGTTTCCCTCGTTTTGATCAATACAACTGTCAGATAGTCATCAAACTGTTAACAGTGTTGAAATATGGATGTTTCCTGATGGTCCCCGTGAACAACAGATGACGGAGGTTGTCACACAATATCCTTCCTCGTCCCATCACAGCAGAAAAGGTGGGAATGGAACACAGGTGGTCTTCGTAAAAGGGGACATCTCAACAATGTCAATCACAATTAAAAATATTCAAGTCTGAACAAAATAAACATCTACAGAATTTAAATTCATTATTCATAATATTATCTTTCACCTTCATTACGTAAGTATGACATAAGAAGTTGTGATTAAGACATTGTATTGCACAGTCTGAAGTGAATCCGAGTTTTTGAGATGCCCCCTGGTACTTGTGGGAGCAGTGTGAGGTAACTACCATTAATAATGGAGGTATCGTAATAGTTGAGGATGCCCTCCTCAACAGTGAGGATGATATGAGACATCTATTTCTCACAGCTGGGGGTTACTTTCTAATTCTGACACATAGTTTAAACATTTATATTTCAGACTGTAATCAATGAGCAACAAGGATTTATCGATTTTCTGTTCCTCTTGAATGAATGGCGTATGACCCAAGAGATGACTTACATCATCCATTATCCATACTTCAAAGTTGCAGGAAGTAAATTCCCTAAATCATGAATGAACCCTGCAAAGAAACTTCAACTTGTAATTTCAAGGACAGTGTTATCAATCTGGGTTAGAATAGGTCTATAGCAAACCATGCTTGTCAGAAGTGGGAACTCATTGGATTTGGTGGTCAGACATGCTGTCTTGGTTGATGCATGTCATTATATTCCACTTGCATGAATCGATGCTCATGATATCAATCATGGATTGTCTGGTCCAGATTTGGTTATATTTACAGACTGACATCATACACGCAAGTGGAACACAATGGAATACAACGAAATGCATCAACCAAGTCAGCAAGCCTGACCACCCGATCCATTAAGTCGCTTCTTACGACAAGCCTAGGTTGCTGGGGAACCATACCACCCAGGAATCCCCATTTATAACATAGCACTAGTCTCAAAACATCAGCCACATGTCCCCATGCTTTGTGACCAAGACATAGTATCACAGATTCTTGTAAGGTTAACTATTTTATGTCAAGTGAATGATACAAAAGTGGAAAACTGTAAGATCATTTTTTTTCTTTGTTATCATAATCATCATTTTCAAAAACATGACAAATAGATGTAAGTGTTACCAAATTTGAACAGCGTCACATCACACATGAACCAAATTCCCCACTGCTTTAACTTAAAGTTAATTAAATGGGTTGGATGGTGGGTTTGTTGTTTAACGCCACACTGGGCCATATTCCAGCTATATGACAGCGGTCTGTTAATAATTGAGTCTGAACCAGACAATCCAGTGATTGACATCATGAGCATCGATCAACGCAATTGGGATCAATAACATGCATCAACCAAGTCAGCAAGCCTGACCACCCGATCCTGTAAGTCACCTCTAAAGACAAGCATAGTTGCCTTTTACGGCAATCATGGGTTGTTGAAGACCTATTCTACCCCGAATCTTCACGGATTCAA
Organism: Haliotis cracherodii; assembly: GCF_022045235.1. NCBI lineage: Eukaryota > Metazoa > Mollusca > Gastropoda > Lepetellida > Haliotidae > Haliotis > Haliotis cracherodii. Next base: position 11,103,311 of record NW_027266319.1, read on the forward strand.
TTAAATGGGGTTGTCACTTTGCCGAAATTGACATCAGAACAGGGAAATGTGTAAGCAGAGAGTTATGTTATCATATTCATGTAAACTGATAAAATAATAAACTCAATGAATGATCTTTTTGCATGTCTGCATGCCAACCATTTTATACATCTCACATTGATCAATCATCCTTTGATCAAAACTGACATTGAATAATACAAATATGCTCCATTATTGGTCTGGTTTAAACCAACATATGAAATCCACTGCAATGATAAGCAGATGAATACAGTTTGAAATACTCCTCCAGTAATTATGGGAACAATCCATGCACACAGAGGCTGTGGGCAGTCAATCAAGCATAACCTCTGTTGTTATAGAAGTAAGACAAACGAGGACGGAGACTTGAGATGCTTCAAGGTCGGTGCTTCAAGGTGTACAAGTTTATTGCCCTCTGTACACATAGCCCCCATAACATTAACATAAACCCCAACAGGAAACGGCCCTATGGGGACACAAAGCCATAAATGTCATGTGTTATATAACGTTGGAATGTCCTTGACAAATGTTAACACTACAAAGGGTATAAATTCGGAGAATACATGGTTGTTGGAACTGGCAAGGTGTTACAAATTTATGAGGCAAACAGATAATTAATTCACCATAAAGCAATCTTAGCACTACAACTGTAAGTCAGTGTTACAGCATGGGAGTTACGACCATCTTGGTGTTCAGATCCCTGTGTGGAACAGTTTCTTTGTTGGTTAACGCCTCACTCAGCAATATTCCAGCTATATGACAGCGGTCTGTAAATAACTGAGTTTGGACCAGACAATCCAGTGATTGACATTATGAGCATGGATCCACGCAATTGGGATCGACATGCATCAAGCAAGTCAGCGAGCCTGACCATCCGATCCCGTTAAACGCCTCTTACAACAAGTACTGTCGCCTTTTATGGCAAGCACAGGATGGTGAAGACCTCTTCTACCCCAGATCTTCATGGGTCTTGTAGAACAGAACACAGGAATGGGACCTATACATGCAATTTTGAGTAGTGGGCTAGTATTCAACATAGATTCAAATTCATTGCCATAACATTAACATAAACACAAAAAAAGGCGACCACTGGAGAACTGGAGAACGCCTGTGACCTAGTCTTTCGTCATTCTTTCATCATACCATATTTGACGTAATAAGCGCCCAGGGCGCTCTCAAAATTAATTAAAGGTGCATATAACACAAGAGTGCGTATTATACACGAATAATTAATTCTTGTGTACATTGATCAATCGGAAGGGGTTCTAATTAGGATTGTTCACTAGCCAATATATTAGCAAATATCGCTGTGGGCGCTATTAAAGCGGGGAGCTTATTACGTCAAATACTGTAATAAACAAGTTGTTCCAGTGTTTCTATCCACAACTCAAAATACCAATCACAAGTCTACTGGCCAGAGAACAGTAGCCCATATGTTGACTGAAATAGTACTTTTACTACTTACAGAGACATCAGGAGCCTCCAGTCTGGTACCCTTTTCATCCTAGGTCTAGACACTGTAATCAGCGCCTCCTGTAAACCTGGGACACTATCGCTTAGTAAATACACTTCCTTTTAGATTGATACACATCATAAAATTTAAGCTAGCAGACAAACAAAGCTGGCTTTGAATGGCTTGAATCAAACTTCCTCTGTAAAGGGGCTGGAGCTCAGGTCATCCTCTCAAACTAGGACATGACTTGACTGGCCACATGCAGAGTACATGAAGCTCAAAGGTATTATTTGCAATAAAAATCCTTTTTATTGCATGTTTTACCAGACCCGTGAAGATCTTGGGTAGAATAGGTCTTCAGCAACCTAGTCTTCAGTGTGACGTTAAACAAACAAACAAACAAACATATTCTGAATTCGACGTAATATGCGCCCCACTCTAATAAGAGCCAACAGCCATATTTGCTACTACATTTGCTAGTGAACAGTGGCAATTAGCACCCCTTCTGATTGATCAATGTACACAAGACATTTATTCGCATATAATACGCACTTGTGTGTTTTATGCACCCTTAATTATGGGCAATTAAATTCAGGAAAAATATATCTGTCGTATATAAACATTTCAGGCTGTCAGCATAAACCATGAAATTTATCTTTCAACTCTTTTTATTTTTCACCAAAATAATATTCTAATATTCCCTATTTCTAATTTTGAGAGCGGCTAGGCGCTTATTACGTCGAATATGGTATACCATCTTATCCACGTACATTCAAACTTAAGTATATAATCTGTTTTTCAGAAAAGATATTGTCAGAAATGTCCCTATTCTCCTGAATTTCCATCTTAAAATGACGTCACACGGACAGCGTAACAAATTGATTCACAGTGTAGATCGCTCAAAATGCCCACAAAATAAGCATGCAAACGACCACATATATAAGCAGACTCAATTTCTTCTAATTCACTACTCGGACTTATCTGATATACAGCATTCACCTCAGTAAGCGTCCTGCTCCTTCTAGCGCTCCCTAACCAACTTCCACCCCCAACTGTAAGCAATCCTTATAAGCACATTTACTTTATTTACTTTTAATTTACATGACCGTCCATATCGTTAGGGGCATTTTACAGATCATTTTACACAAAACAAAGCAGTGAGAAGGGGTATATAATAAGTTGTCAACCGATCTCGAGGGGTATATGGTGTGATGTACGCTCTGTGTGAACCCTTCACTGCTAGGGTATATAGTAGGGCTTGGACGAGTCCAAATTTACTACCTAGGTACCCACCCCCCTATTACCTGACCCTACCCGGGTACCCACCCCCCTATTACCCGACCCTACCCAGGTACCTGCTGTAGGTCTCAAGAGGTAGATACAAACTGTCTGATTGTAGCTCTGGTAAAGTGTGTTTAGATACATGTATGAAACGATCTGGTGTATACACTGAAGTTGACAGAAATTTTATTTTTATTCAAGTCAGAAGGAATGGGCGTAGTAGTCAGGAAGAACAGCAACATTAGTGACTTGTAGTTAAAATATAGAGTTTTAGATAATTTTTGTCATTAAACAATATATCACGTGACTAACCACGGGGCCGGGTAGTCCTGTGAGTACCCACCTGACCGGAGTACCTGAGTTACCCGTATATAGGCTCACACACAGGGTACATCACACCATATGCCCTGTGGTATTGGTTGGCAACAAATTTATCTCATTCATACAGACCCGGAATATTTGTTTCACCGTGTAAACCACTTTGATTCAAACCATTCAACAGCTAGCAGACGATGCAAACAAACTAAGTTACTTCCCTTTACCCTTTGGATAAACATTGGTTCATTTCAGCTCAACAATACTAATGTGAGACAAGCAAGTTACCTAAGGTGTGTTACGATTGATTTCTCAACAGGGTTCATGAGACTACATGGGAAAATATTTGCCCACAGGTACATAAAACTCCAGTCAACTTCAGTGTATATGTATGACCAGATCGTTTTATACGAGTATCTAAATACCTTTTGCCAGGGCTACGGTTAAACTATTCCCAATCAGACATTTGTACCTATTTCTTGAGACCAACAGCGGGTACCCGGGTAGGATCGGGTAATTGTGGGGTGGGTACCCAGGTAGTAAATTTGAACTCGTCCCAGCCCAAATTTCTACCTCATCCAACAATAGGTATCGACCTCATCACATTTTAAAAGAAAGAAACAGAATGCACAGACAGATTGCAAATTTAATCTTATATTCATTCCTAATTGAACCTCCTCCCTTATCATAGCACCTTGATCATATTGACGATGCTAAACTGGCTCCACTAACCCGAGCAATTCTAACCTTATTCAACCCCGCCTGACATCAGTATTGACCAATGTAGAAACCAACAGCACCGGCTAATGACTTAGGTCCACCAGATTTCCTCACCGGACACCCTGACGCTGATCCATCACTGGACTATCAACTCTACCAAGAAACGAGAACTTCCACTTAATTAACTACGATCAGTTCTGCGCTTATGGTGCGACATCTTCTGGATAATTTTGTCAGCAGTGCTTCCTCATCACTCAAATGGTACGTTGAAATTTGGCAAATTCAATTCCCGGGTCATCCATTATTTTGACAGAATTCGGGACTTGTGAAGGTAGTGCACTAAATTTAAATACAATTATGACTAGTCCATGTGTCAATATCACAGCGATCTGCAAATATAACATATACTTCATATTGCATCAAATAAATCAAATCTGAGCTGGCAACCAGTGGTTGATAGCATGAGCATAGTCTATAACCACACAATCTCCATTTGCGAGTTGGGTTTAACACCGCTTGTAACAGTATTCCAGTTACATCATGGCGTGTCAGCTTAATGTGGGAGGAAAGCCTGAAGTGATGCAGGTCTCAGATGTTTACCACTTCGGTAAAACCCACGAGCACGGGTATGGCGCTGACGTTCCTAACTAAGAACATGGCACAATAGACACCATCTATGCTATAAAATATCTACTAATAGACTACAACTTCCATTGTTGCTCTTTGGGACTATTTTTCAAATAATGTGATTGAGTTATCAAAACAGATCACTTAAAAAATACACCTTCTCATGATCAGTGGGGATATGTAATGATTCTATGATCTATGCTATTCAATTTTTGATAAGGATAATCTGAATGTCCAGTTGGGGGCTGAACAAGATCGATAGTTTGAATGTGTTGTCATAGAAATAGTATCTCATATGACAGCAAAACTGAATCAATAATAAACGAAAGAACATTATGCAATCAGATTTTGTCCGATAGTTTCGTAACAGGATAGAATATTCCAGTACCCCTGTTAGTTGTTGAGTAGTATATATGGAGCATGTGATAACACTATGCTCTTTGGAAGAAAAACTGCTTTTGACAGTGAGGAATAAAAAGACAAGAAAAAGAGAATATTTTTTATCCCTTTTATTCCTAAACTCACTTTACTGTGTGTTCGAGTTTCAGTAGATGATTCAGTAGAAGATGACTAACAACATATCTGTCTACACTAAGCCATTAAAGTATTGAGTTTGGCCACGAATAAAACACTGACCTTTTTCTACACATTCTGACTTTTTGGACACATATGAAGAAATTCCAAATCAGCTTTCTTTGTACTCTGTTTATTTCAATCTCACACAAAACCATTCACAACAATTCTATTTTCTCCTAGTGACTACCCCCTGTTAAGTTTCATTGCTGCTTTAACCTGCTGGACAGTTAGCACCCCGAGAGGGCCTCCTTATCCCAGCGTAATAACACACCCCTGACTGTTGTATGTCCTGAAAGGCTGCACAAAGACTTAATTAAAGTAGACACACAGACTTGATGATTGGCAAACACTGAAAGAAACTATTCAAACATATTTAGACTATATTAGGCAAATAGGCCATTAATTTACTCCAATACCAAAAATAATTTGTCATTTTAGGATTTGTTTGACAGACAAACATCTGAAACTGTCAGCACCTAAACACATCACCGTTGGCTATTCATGTCAAAACTAATGCGTAAATACTATATGCAAACATTTACACACCTATCGTTTAAATAGCATCCTTGATACCCAGAATGCAGAAACAGAGAATAATATTGCCATTTCTATTCTAAACATGCTACATGATGTGAGCTATTTATTTGACTTCAACAATTATGAATATGTTTCACTGTAGTCAAACAAACTGATCATAATTTTTATTCGCACATACTCCACACGCGATTGTCTTTACAGATGTTGATAACTCAATATCCAGGTCTCTGTGTTTGTGTTGAGAAATCCAAGAAGAACATAACACACAAAAATACACAAAGAAATCCATAATTCAAATACAAAATGGCCTCATTCAAGGTAAAGCACCATAACAATATATGATACAAAGTCAAAAGGAATCGCAGCAATTAACTTGATTCAAATAGAAATAAATTACAGCTTAGAACATTCCAATAATGTGTTGATCGCAAAGATGATTATTCTCTCTCAAAATTCACATTACCATATTCATGATATTAACTTAAGATTTTTATTATGGTGAATTGTGTTGATGTAACTGTGTTTAAAGTGAGGAGTGAGTGAGTGAATTGAGTTTAACGCAGCTTTTAACAGTATTCCAGTCACATCACCGCGTGTCAGCTTAATGTGGCAGGAAAGCCAGAAGTGATGCAGGTCTCAGACGTCTACCACTTCGGTGAAACCCAGGAGCATGGGTGTAGTGCTGACAAACCTAGAAACATAATCCGGGCGAACCGGGATTCGAACCCACAATCATAGGTTTCTGGCGTGCCTAAGGGACGCAACGCTGCACAGCGAATAGTGGCGCCTTAGAAGACTGGGCCACCCGTCCCCCCTGAAAGTAAGGAACTCACAACAGACAGACCATGCTTGCCAGGAAGTACTGTGATTGTCAGGTTAACAAATGGTTAAGACTAGGCCCTGTTTTAATACGACAGATCCAGGAACTTCCAGAAAGGTCAAACGAGGAGTCAATTATTATTACCATATTCGACGTAATAAGCGCCAAGGGCGCTCTCGAAATTAGATATGGGGTGCTCTTATTAGAACATAATTTGGGTGAAATTTCCATATTTGTAAAAGTGGGTCAGTGACATTTGTGTTGATTGCAGTAAATGTTTCAAAACCGATAATGTTTCTTTTTATTTGATACAAAATTCCATCCATTTTAATTACAATATCGGTAACGCTATTTTTCAGGGCATTATCATTTGCAGAAGCCCTCGGTCTTTTCAACTGCCCTCCTTCGTCAGACCGTTAATTGAAGACCTCAGGCTTCTGCAAATGATAATGCCCTGAAAAATAGTGTTACCCTTATAGCATCGAATAACTAGCACACATGCTGTTGCCACAGGAATATTATTCGTACAGTTAAACAGTCAAGAAACCTTTAACTCAGTAGGTAGGGTTTACTGGATGACGCTTACATGTGTATAAAGTGACATAAAGTATTTGTGATTCGGTTATTTGACAATCAGGACAATTTCATGGAAACACTACCATCCAGATTAACAAGGTTTCACTGTATTAAGTTAATCAGTTTCATCATGGCTTGCAATTGTGAACACCAAAAGGGATGCAGGTTGTGGATGAGAACGCTTGGATGAATCCAACATGCATATGTATGTCGCTGACTCACTAGCCTACCTCATGACAGAATATTGGTATTTGTTCTGCCACCAAACCAATGTCATTCTAGTCAAGTCTACAAGTATTGGGAAAAGGCTGTCACTGAAAGAAATGATTATTTCTAAAAAGGGGAATTTGTAAAATACAAGATTTCATGGACTAAAAGTCAGTCTGCTGAGAGACCAATTTTCGTTATTTTGACAATAATGACACAGTAAGGGGACACAACTCTGTGTTGTCTGTGGCCTGGGGTCAGCTATGAACTGTAATTTGTCTAATAAATGTCACAGCTTGGGGCTTGACACTTGTATCAATTATTAGTTATATGATACAAATCTTCCCTTACTGTTCCCTTAGGCAAGTTGCCCCAATTACCACCTGACAAAGAAACACAGTGTGCCTTCTCACCTACATCACTGGCTTCGGAGGGTGGCACCAGATTATTGGGTGGGAAACACAACAACTCTGATCACTGTGACAGACTTTTACTACAGTGAGTTAGTATTGTATGAGTAAAAGCATGGTTAGAAGAGAACCCTGGGGTACTTGCAGGTTTCTGTAGCGTTTTTAACCTAAGCACCCTCAAATCATTATTTTAACAAGTTGTTTATCCCAAGAAAGCTTTCTTAAAAAGGGATAGGGTCCCTGGGGAACTTTAGGGTTTCTGCTCTAGTATCTACTACTTAACCCTCGTTTGTCTCCAAGACTCCAGAGAATAAATAAAAAAATGAATCCAACTCAAGTCTGGAACGATTGGCCAGCCTAGATTGCTTCAGCTCCTGAAATTAAGCCTTTTCCTGGGCTCCAAGTGGATTTTGCTTTATAATTCGTAGGTATGATATGTATAAATAAGTAGCTTTATCTCTGGGACTTAATGTTAAGTTTACTTTAACCCATGAACCCCTGATATCACCATTTTAACATTAGGTTCACTACAAGAGTGCAGTGTTAGGATGTAAAGGGAATCATGTCTGGATTAACAGGGTTTTACTATACAGAGGTAAATGTTCAGCATGACAGTCAAGGGGTCCTATGCCTTAATCTAACATATAGAGGTTAAAACCATCCAGGATGCCCTTATTTCTAAACACTGCTGTATATGTAAGCATATATAACACCAGTGTTAGAAATTGGCACTAGTCCTATAGTCCCTGCCAAACTGCCCAATGGTTAAGGTATCATGAGGGCTAGTAAAAATTTTTTTTGCTACATGTTATCATTATAAGGACTAGTGGATGAAAACTGTTAGTTCCTACCGCTGATAACACACACATCATACCAGACAATCTTTACTTCACTGTTGCCTCCATGATTTGCTCAGGGTGGATCATGTACCCCTTTACTTCTGAAATGCAGACGTGTATTTGGAAGCCAGGGTCCCGTTCCACCAAGCGATCTTAGCGCTACGGCGATTGTAACGCCCATTCTTTAACACTGACTTTAGACAGTCGTAGCGCTAAGATCTCTTTGTGGAACGGGTCCCAGAACACCAAGTCAGTGATACGTCTCACGTAGGTGCCAACGCAGACAAGACTGCGAGATTACCCGTCTCTTGAGTAAGTGAGTATGGTTTTATGGCGCTTTTGGCAATATCACGGCAGGGGACACCAGAAATGGTTTCACACTAGAACAGATACCCAAGCCCACTTTACAAGAGTACACGTCAGTACAGTTACCAATGTACAGCAAACTCGGTCCATGTCACTACAAACGAGTTTTGTAATCATGTAAATCTGTAATTATGCATCTGCATACGAAATGACACACAGAAAATTAACGTTACGCCAGTTACTCCTAAAAATGTGTAATGTACGCAATTTCGCAGCCTAAATGCAAAACTGTTCCTTATTGTCAAACTAGCATTTGTAATTCAGAGAAATAATCATTATATTAAAAAACTGGAAAAGGTGACTGACAGTAGTGAGGTTTTATTAAATTTTCTAAAAAGACATTTCTACAAAATCCATCAATATTTCCGGGTACATTTTGCTACAGAATGTCCTTGAAATGATTACACGTTGATGTTATTTGTGATGGTGAAAAGTGAAAACCAGCACAAGGTTATGTCTGCCTGCGTTTCAAAGTTTTTCAGAATGAGTCACAAAATGTCAGTGGCAACATCTGGCTGCTCACCAATGGGTGACTGATTGATCTGCTGTAGGAAATGTCATGTCATCATTATCTACTTGCAAATAATGGTTAATATTACTCATATTGTCACAACTCATTGTACACGATCATACATGGGTGTTGACCAGGTCTAGGGGAGACAACTCTTTAACATGCATAAGCCATATCTCAGGTGAGGCAAACGCTTGGAGATTTTATACCTCTTGAACCAGTGAAACTGTTTAATGGTGCAGTCTACACAATTTTAATTAATTCATGGTGGCCTGTAAATAATTAGTGGTTGACAGAATGAGGTTCACTCTATCAGGACAGGATGACAATGGATGAGATTCTTTATGACAACATGGAATACTGGGGACCTCTCCGCCTTTGAATCCATGGGGGTCCCAGCAACCCGTGCTTCCTTGGGGTCCCAGCAACCTGCGATGGTCATAAGAGGTGACTTTAAAGATCGGGTGGTCAGGTTTGGTGACCTGGTTGACTGTGTGTCATCGTATACTAATAGCGTGGATTGTTGCACATGATATCTATCACTGGACTGTGCACCACGTCGTATAGCTGTAATAAAGCTGTAATATTGCTGAGTGTGGTTTGAATCAACAAACAATCAAACAAACAAACAGAAACATTCTGCCCTTGAATCCCCAATGCATTAATACCTCATGTATTGTTGGATATATCTTGTGGATCGTTTGTAACCAAAAGATCTATTTTTAAATTTTCGTGAACAATGTCTTTGTACAAACATAAACATGATAAAAATGCAATAAAATGCTGGAATAATACATTTCAGATTTCATTTTGATATTTTTTTTAACCTGTCACTTTTATAAATTGCTGTCAAACTTTATAGAAAGTGCCCATCACAGTCTTAATTAAATACAAATATTTCATTTTATTGTCATAATTGCATTGCCCAGGGGTCTTTAGCTTCCTGCAATGCTATTGTTCCCATGACAATGAATAAATGACACAGACTTTCAGGGCATCTTAATCTTAATTCTTCAAATTACCATAACAAAAAGCTCATGCATTCAAAATATTTCCTGACATTAACAAAGATTCTAACCAAATTTCACCCCCACTTAACTTCAATCTTATTCTCTGGAACATGAGACTCACAAAGACCTGTCATAATACTAATCTATTACATCATTTGATGGAAAGAGAAAATATTCTCACAAATCTGATGTCATACAAATAGGGTCAGTAACCCTTTCAAAATTTTTGGTCTGTTGTCAAGCCATTTATCAAACTTCGTACTGACTGAGTGACATCTTCCTGAGGCAAGTGAGTTAACTGACAATAAAAGTCCAGTTTCCACCCTTGCCTAAATTGACTGGTATTACGGAGTTACATTTTGGCTGGACTAACGAGTCTAAGCATAGTCTAATTAAAATCGCACACCGAAATCGAAATCCAGTGCATAAAATGTCATACAGATTTAGGTCGATTGCAGGATTTGCAAAGCATGTGCACTGCCAACTCATTGTCAACATATATTTTCCAACTCTTTTCATGTTTATAATCAAGGTGCTCATGTGATTTGATGCACTTCGCTATGTTTTATCACAATATAGATCTTGATTATCAATCAGATCATTTTGACTGGGCGTCGCCATTTTGTTTGAAACAAATGCAAGTGATACGAGAGGTGGAATCTGATTGGTCCATATGAGAGGTTTAGAAGGGACATAACTCGTAATAACCATTGGTGGCGGCGATTATGATTGGACTATGCATAGACTCGTTAGCCCAGCCAAAATGTTACTCCATAATACCAGCCTAGTTCGGCAAGGGTGGAAACTGGACTTTTAAAGTCAGTTAACTCCCTTGCCTAGGGAAGATGACTGAGTGAGTGAGTCGGTGTCACTTGGTGAGGGGGGTTGAAGCAAAATACAAACAAAAAGGGATTAGGCCTTTTACTTCTGTTTTACACCTCCATAGATGGGCACTCAATGAAAGATCCATGAGTTCTTCAGCCAATTAGACGTCAGCTTTCTAAAACAATTGTTTCTTTACCGCCTTGATTCAATTTTGTTTTTACAACAACGAAAATAGTGAACATTAATATTCTTTGGATGTCACTCCCCTTCCGGATAAGAGTGAGTGAGTGAGTTGGATTTAACGTCGCTCTTAACAGTATTCCAGTTATATCGTTCATATATCTTATATCTTATATATATATCTTAATGTGGGAATAAAGCCCAAAGTGATGCAGGTTTTAAACGTTTACCACTTCGCAGGAACCCACAATCACGGGTATGGTGCTGACAAACCTAGAACCATAATCGGGGCGAACCGGAATTTGAACCCACAATCATAGGTTTCTGGCGTGCCCAAGGGACACAACTCTGCACAGCGAATTGCTGGGCCATCCGTGCCTCCCTTCGGGGTAAGAAGCCATGCCACTCCATAACTATAATGACAATAACATTTCTATTTGGAACAGGTCACTTAACTTCTTTTCATAAAATAAAGATCAGATATGCTTATTTGATCTTTTGTACCAAGAATTTAGTTCTCTGGCTGATTAGAATGTTTGACCTTCCATCAAAGACTTCTAAGGGAATGTGCTCAAATATTCAGACAGAGAAGTAAAGTGTCAGAGTAAAAGATCTGATTGTAATTAAATTAACTTGGGAGTGAGAGGTCTTCACACATTGTACCCCTGTATGGCATTAAACCCAGGTCTCTGGTGTCATTAACTATCCCTTTTACCACAAGGCCTCCACCCCACCCTTTAATGAACAGTCCAGCCTTCCATGATTCTCCATCTTTAATGACAATTACAGATTTGTAGAGGCAGAGACAGGATTAACTCTTTACAGAGAGACGGTTGGTTTGTTTGTTGGTTTGTTGTTTAACCCCGAACTCAGCAATATTCCAGCTATATGACGGCGGTCTGTAAATAATCAAGTCTCAACCAGACAATCCTAAGATTAATATCATGAGCATTGATCCACCCAATTGGGATCGATGACATGCTTCAATCAAGTCAGCGAGCCTGACCACCCGATCCTGTTAGTCACCTCTTACGACAAGCATAGTCGCCTTTTACGGCAAGCAGACCTATTTTACCCCGGATCTTCACGGGTTGAATAGGCTCAGGACAAGCCCAATGGCAAGCCATGCAAGTTTGATTCAAATATTTCAAAGCCCACCTTGTCTGCTAATTCCGATTTGATGGTGTATGTCAGTGTGACAGTTAACAGCTACCCTAAATGCACCCAGAGTGTCTTCGCCTCACACAGAGCACCAATTACAGTGTCTAGACCTCAGCTGGATTATGGACTTCTGACAGACGTAAAGCTCCTCTCCTCTTTAGGTATAATTTCACTGGAGCATAGAGGTGACCGAGGATGGGAAGACAACTACAAGGTGCTAGGACACATTAATAATATACTTCTTTCTCATAATTTTTAAAAATGTATACATGGTATAAGTAGGTCAATCTTTCAAAATTGTTTTCTCTATCATGTTATGTTTGCCAACAACTCCACAATTTTACCAAATGTAAACAAAGTTGGTTTTTTTACAAAATAATGAATAGTATTGCAACCTTGGAATGGAAAAAAAACTCTAAACCTGTGGAACCGGAATCAAATTTAGCATGTAAATTTCTTTTTGAAAAGAATTAGGGGTTGGGGCAATTTTTAGGGTCACTACGTCATTTATTTGGTCATATCTCTAGCCTGCCTTCGTGTCATGCAATAACTCTTCCCTGAATGACATTCCTTCCAAAATCAATTCATTGATTTGGAAACATTGCATCATCTTTTTAGTTCTGTCTTCTAAGTTGCACCAACTGACTTTTAAGAATCTCAATCTCATAAAAGATGGGACTTAATACATTCTCAGCTAAAATCAATCGACATTATATCAACATGATCGACGAAATATCCACAAAAGAAAAGATGTCCTGTCACATATTCTGATTAATGTCATCTTGACCTCTCCGTCCCTTTTCAAACAGACATCTCTAATCTAAAAGCATGAAATTATTTTCCATTTTATTACATAATTACCACACAACTTACAACGTTACAAAGACGGACCACCTTATTTCCAATGACAAAACCATAAAAGTGAACATAGAAAAGTAGGTCACAGCTTACAACTAAACAACAGTAGAATAGGTTAAATCAACTAACACACAGTGTTGAAATAAAGGATTCAAGTCCTTGCCTTTACCCTTATGATAAAGGTGAAGATTAAGGTGGTCCCTACATTTCAACACAATAGCCCCAGGCATGCAGGCATCTCCCTTTACACTGGACACATCAAATGATTAATTTACTTGCCTAAATTTTAATGAAGCCTTCTAATTGTAAGAACTTGACTGCATATGAATTCTTCAAAAGTGAGAGTTTGAGGAGTGAGATTTTGTTCTTAATGCTGCTTTGAACAGTATTCTAGTTATAACACAGCGTGTCAGCTTAATGTGCGAAAGCCCGAAGTGATGCAGGTCTGAGACTCTTAATACTTTGGTGAAAACCACCAGCACAGGTATGGTGCTGACAAACCTAGAAACATAATCGGGCGAAATGGGATTAGAACCCATGACAATATGTTTCTGGTGTGCCTAAGGGATGTAACTCTTCACAGTGAACTGCGACGCCTTAGATAACGAGGCCACCTGTGCCCCCGAGGGTTTGAAGAAGGCCAGTACAAATACACCTGGATATAAATCAAGGAGGCACGTCATGTTTTCCTCTCACAACAAGCTGACACGTCATGATATGACTGAAATACTTTTCAAGGCAGCACTAAACCAAAGTCACTCACTCACTCAAGTAGGGCTGAAAGGTCAACCAGTCACAAACAAAGTCTCATGAAATTTGATTAGTCAGCTAATACTGAATTTTGTCAAGTCATCTATGTAATTGAGTCATTGTCATAATCAAACATGAATCTACAGGAGTGGAGGGGGGGGGGGGGGGGGGGGGGGGGGGGGGCATGGGTGGCCCAGTCGTCTAAGGCACTGCGATTCGTGTGCAGAGTTGCGTCCCTTAGGCACGCCAGAAACCTATGATTGTGGGTTCGAATCCCGGTTCGCCCCGATTATGTTTCTAGGTTTGTCACCACCATACCCGTGCTCGTGGGTTACACCGAAGTGGTAAACGTCTTAGACTTGCATCACTTCGGGCTTTCCTCCCACATTAAGCTGACACGCCGTGATATGACTGGAATTCTGTTAAAAGCGGCGTTAAACCCAACTTACTCACTACAGGAGTGGGAGGTTGGCCCTGTGGTTGAAGCGTCTGCTTGTCAGCCAGAGTTCAATTCTCTACATGACTACAATGTGTGTAGGTCATTCTTGGACTGTGTCCCCATCAAAATGGTTGGAACATAACTAAAATCCCTCTGACTAGCCATGCATGCTCACTAAAAAATATATATCAATGTCCACATACAAAGTTGTCGTATTTGTAAACAAGTTTATTTTGGTCATGACTTCAAAAATAATAATAATATTGTGACATTAAAACATTACTCTTGTAACATGCAGGCAGTTAATGCCTCAAAACTGAGGTCTTGGCATAACAGACTAAGAAAGTAGATTCCCAATACCACAAACAATTATTCTTACAAATCCATTAATAGCTTAAACAAAATGAAAAATTAGATTTTAACCCCTTAATAATTTGATAATTCAACAAGAAAAAAATCATTTTGCAAAAAAATAAACCAAAACATACCAGTACACAACATTTCAAATCAATATGTAAGATTCTCAAAGTAATAAAAAAAATTCTAAAGTTTTATATATCTTTTTCCTCAAACTAAACAGAACAGCTTATTTTACTGATCATAGGATAGAAGAAGAAATACCGTATTCGACGTAATAAGCGCCCACGGCGATATTTGCTAATATATTGGCTAGTGAACAATACCAATCTGCACCCCTTTCCGATTGATCAATGTACACAGGACTTATTTATTCTTTTATAATATGCACTTGTGTGTTACATGCACCCTTAATGATGGGTAATTAAATCCTGGAAAAATATATCTGTCGTATGTAAACATTTCAGGCTGTCAGCATAAACCACGAAATTTACCATCTTCCAACTCTGTTTTTTCCCACCAAAATAATATTCTAATAAAAGCCCCCTATTTCTAATTTTGAGAGCGCCCTGGGCGCTTACTGCATCGAATACGGTAGTGTAAAATGCAAGTATGACAATAAAAATGTACATAAAAAGTATACAAAGTCATGCCTATAAGACACACAACGCAGCATATATACAATATGCATTAAAAACAAGGCTACCCATATATAAAATATCAGGCATTCCAAAGTTGATTGCCTGTTGCAAATTCCAGCAATAATCAGTTGATTGTTGCAGTGTCCCCAAGGTAAACAGCCAATCAACTACACATCAATTAAACATAATTGACAGGCATCAGGATGAGAACAATACCACTGCTGACAGCTAGATAATTAGCAGACAGGTGATAACTATCACGTCAATGTCCCTGCTAGCAACCTGCTTACTGGCCACAATTTATCATCACTATTGTCTGTAGTCACCAACAGTTTGACTGCTAAGTGTGGAGCTGAATTCAATCATAAAACAAATTTAAGTCATCTATGTGTAGACATGTCAATGACTGCCCAGAAATCCCAACAGATGGGAGAAAAGAAGTCCCCAAAACACCAATTTCTTTTTATAGGCCACACAGTACAAGCGGTAAATTTGTAATCTGTGAGTTGTTCGAATGTTCAGTAATGTGTTCTGATCAGTTACCATTCTTACAAATTTGAATTTTAGGACTAGTAACACTGACCAGCAATCTTTGAAGTTGACACTAGTCCACTAGCCCAATGCTACTAAATTGTGCAGAAAACAAGTAAAATTCCAATTATGGTAGTTCTCATAGACTAGTAGCATTTGAGGGCTGTAATTCTGTACAAGTTCTCAATGCTTCAAGTTTGCTACAAATTGGAACTGAAAATGAAACATCATATTTTTTTTGTCTCAATCACGCAGGACTAGCTACAAACTCTGAAGACTAAAGTGGAAGAAAGTTTGTTTGTTGTTTAACGCCGAAAAAGGCAATATTCCAGCTATATGACGGCGGTCTGTAAATAATCAAGTCTGGACCAGACAATCCAGTGATTGACATCATGAGCATCGATCCACGCAATTGGGATATGATGACATGCATCAACCAAGTCAGCGAATCTGACCACCTGATCCTGTCAGTCGCCTTTTACGGAAAGCATGGGTTGCTGAAGACCTATTCTACCCCGAATCGTCACGGGTTAAAAGAAAGTCTCAATTAGTCCCTTGGTCTAGTCTTAAAACCCAAATAAATTTCTAATGCTGGACTAGAGCAAAACTTGTCCTCTTAGTCTGTACCTAGTCCTGTTAGTCTGATGTGTAGTAAACACAAAGCATGGAGAGAGTGAGTGAGTGAGTTTGGTTTAACGCCGCTTTTAACAGTATTCCAGTTATATCGCGGCGTGTCAGCTTAATGTGGGAGGAAAGCCCGAAGTGATGCAGGTCCCAGACGTTTACCACTTCCGTGAAACCCACGAGCACGGGTATGGTGCTGACAAACCTAGAAACATAATCGGGGCCAACCGGGATTCGAACCCACAATCATAGGTTTCTGGCGTGCCCAAGGGACGCAACTCTGCACAGCGAATCGCGGCGCCTTAGACGACTGGGCCACGTGTGCCCCCAAGCATGGAGAGAATTCATGGATGTCAACTTCTTTGTAATGAGGAACACAGCGTTTCGGTGCATATATCATGTATATGCTTCCTCAGTGAAGAATGCTAGGATGCAGAGAGCGTATCAGGGATTGATTTTGCTATATGCAAGCTGCACCAACGCAGGTAAAACATTGCTGGTGCAGGAATCTTTCATTGTCAGGCTGCACCCACCACAGCAGTTAAGTTTGATAACAGTGGACAACTGAACTCTTTTAGAATTAGCTGCAAATCTTTTTGAATCCAGGAAACAAAAGTTTATGAAATTAGTGAAATACACAGGTGGTCTTGAATGCAGTGAACTTGCGGAACCAATTCTTCCCAATTACCACTAGAACAGTCAATCATGAGGTTACAATCACATCAAACAGACTCTTTGAAACTTCTTTTTGGGGTTGTTTACGCGATATCATGATGTGAAAAGCCATCTACAGATTTACCCAATATTAAATACTGGAGCACATTCTCAAGTTTCTGTTCTCTTTGAATTTATTTGACATTCAAAATAACTAAAAATACAATGTTTTGATTTATGATAAACTGGCACAGCATATATTTTGGTTGTGCAACTTTATGAATTTACTTGGTTGCACCTGGTGCAGGTGGTAAAACAGAAAATGAAATCGTACCCTGCATATATATTACTGGTCATTGATGACTACCATCATCATCATGAATGACTTTCCTCAATTTAGAAGATTCAGTCATGTGAATTTCGAAAGATACCTTCAGGAATGACCTACTGCCACTGTCCAAGACCATATTTGGCGCCATCTTGGTGCTAACTGTATGTTAATCATACATAATACAGATCATACAGATTTACCATTGTTATATATGTTTGTCTTCACGTAATCCATTTTTGAAATTGAGTTTGCAAGTCAAGGGGCTGTTGTTCTAACACTCATATTAAATCCGAAGATTTAGGGGTTCCTAGGTTCAAATGCATTAGCAACAAACCCAAGAACCCAGGCCACCCTAATTTCAGCTTTCAGCCTTTGGTTTCTTGCCTACATAACTTTTATTTGTACAAAGACAATTATGGGAACTTCATAACTGAAACCACTGTATTTTGTTTTAAGAGTGAGTGAGTGAGTATGGTCTTACGCTGCTTTTAGCAATATTCCAGCAATATCACGGCGGGGGACACCAGAAGTCGGCTTCACACATTGTACCCATGTCAGGAATCGAACCTGGGTCTTCGGCGTGATGAGAGAATGCTTATTTTGTTCTATGAAAATATCATCATGATCATGTCATGCTAGACTTGCACAAGTCTCCAAGGCAATATTTATACGTTTAAATCATAATTTCTAGATAATATAAATAATAAGAACAAGGTGTCCTTATAAGAGACTGGCGTCCTTGTACTGTCACCTTATCTAGACTTGCCTAGAATAAGGATAGAATTACTATACATCATGGTCTTATCATTCAGTTTAGCCTTGGAGCAAGGCTAATGTCATGCTGAAAGGCTGCTCTTCCATATTCTACATGTAGACTGGTAGATCAGCTGACATAATTTATCCCACAAACTATGACATTTTTGTCAACAAATACTGAGACGAATTGTTCCTCTGCAATGTTAACTGTCCTAAGTATGTCAGGCAGCTTCAGTGTCACTGAGTGACTGTCTCCAGATACAGACAGCTTGGTCTTGTTGACATAAAAAGTTTGTGTTTTCCTTTGTCATAGTCGCCAGATGAAAATCTTCAACTCTTACACAGAAAGGAATGTGCGTCAGTGAGTCGGACTTTACACTGATTTTAGCAATATTTCCGCAATATCATGGCAGGGGACACCAGAAATGGGCTTCACACATTGTACCCAAGCCCTTTGAGTTGTCACATTACAAGAAAATGTATTGTTTCAGCCGCAGAAATGCTTGAGGTTAATATCTCCATAACATCATGTCAACAGCCGAACATGATTATTATACATGACAACCCACATCATTATCAGGCCTTATCATCATTACTAATATAACTGTAGCCAAGACACAAGACACAATAACCCTACTATTGTGAATATACACCCATGCTCAGTTGGTGTGATTACCATATCCATCAATACAAGAACAGTTTATGAGAATGATATCTCGATAACACATAGCATCATGTCATTGGTTGGTTGGTTTGTTGTTTAACGCCGCACTCAGCAATATTCCAGCTATATGCGACAGTCTGTAAATAATCGAGTCTGGACCAGACAATCCAGTGATTGATATGATTAGCATCGATCTACGCAATTGGGATTGATGACATGTATCAACCAAGTCAGCGAGCCTGACCACCCGATCCCGTTAGTTGCCTTTTACGACAAGCATAGTCACCTTTTACGGCAAGCGTGGGTTGCTGAAGACCTATTCTACCCCGGCATCTTCAGCCGATAATTATACATGACAACCTACATCATTATCATCTTTACTAATATAAGTGTAGCCATGACACAAGACAATGATCCGGCCATTATATATATGCCGATGCTCAGTTGGCGTGATCAGCAGACCCATCAAGACAAGAACAGTTTATCAATAATTGATCTTGTGTAATTATCTCTGTCAGTGAAAGAACCTACCTGGTTATCCACTAGTCCTTAGGCGGATATAGCATATAGTGAGTGAGCGAGTGAGTTCGGTTTAACGCCGCTTTTAACAATATTCCAGTTATATCGCGGCGTGTCAGCTTAATGTGGGAGGAAAGCCAGAAGTGATGCAGGTCTCAGCCGTTTACCACTACGGTGAAACCCACGAGCACGGGTATGGTGCTGATAAACCTTGAAACATAATCGGGGCGAACCGGGATTTGAACCCACAATCATAGGTTTCTGGCGTGCCTAAGGGACGCAACTCTGCACAGCGAATCACAGCGCCTTAGACGACTGGGCCGCCCGTGCCCCCCATATAGCATATAGCAAAACCCTAAAAATGGCAAATGTTTACAAGTTCTTATGAGACCTTAACTATTTGGCAGTTTGGCAAGGACTATAGGACAAGTGCCAATTTCTAACGCTATCTGTTAATCTGAAGGTAGTCCTGCACCATGTCTGTCGAATACATTTATTTTATGAGAAAAAACACAATCAAGAAATGCATACAAAAGCAAGTCTAGCCAGCTCTAGCTAGATCAGCATAGGGAATATTGTGTAATATAAGACTTCATAGACTAAATGTTAGTCTAATCTGAAGGTAAACAGGATCATTAATATTCGGCAGTAGCACATACTTCTTCTCAGATCCTGGGGATATATCTAATGGTCCTATGTTATCAGGTTAAGCCAATGACGGATGAGCTATAGTGTCAGATTCCTCTATACAAAGGAATATCATCTGTGCATCAGCGTGGTGCACAGGGGTGAAACCATGACTCCACGCCATGCAGGACACCTCCTTATTGACCCACTTAATCTGGGTCAAAAACATATGAAGAATGTTACGCTGGTTATGCAAGAAATCCTCGAAAAAAATGTGTGTGCGTGTGTGCTCATCTGCTTGTACTAGTCCAGACTAATGCCGGTTTCACAGTGCCAGCCCACTGAGATACCATGCTGCAGTTTAACATAAATACCCCACTCTGACACAGTATACTGATTCGAAGCCGACCAGTCCTTGTTTTAGCCCCCTTAATGGTGAGTGCCAGGCAGGTTAACAACAAGTACCATCTTTAAATGTCTTTTGGTATGACAAGGATCGAACAACCGACCTTCCACTCTCCGGGCAGATGCTCTATCAACTAGACCATGGAGGCAAAAAAATCTTCCTCCCCCTATCAGATTTTATGTCTTGCATTCCGTTCACATATGGACTTTCATCGTTGTGTATTATCTAAGCATAATTGACTGAGAGAATTCTAATAGACTCATGCTTCAAAAAAATCTCTAAGGCAATATTTCTTAGTTTAAATCATAATTCCTGTATAAATAATAAGAACAAGTTGTCCCTATAAGAGACTGGTGTCCTTAGATGTACTGTCCACTTATCTAGACTTACACTCAGTCTATGAAAACATTTCTTTAATATAATTGTAAAATATGTATATATTTTTCAAAAGACACTTTCCTCCTCTGCTGTTTTCATCAAGAAAGCTAGACTTGGTTTAGTTTCATCATGTTGATCTAGACTTGCCTAGACTACTAGTTAAAAAAAGAAA
Organism: Haliotis cracherodii; assembly: GCF_022045235.1. Lineage (NCBI taxonomy): Eukaryota > Metazoa > Mollusca > Gastropoda > Lepetellida > Haliotidae > Haliotis > Haliotis cracherodii. The sequence goes on from NW_027266319.1 coordinate 11,124,450, forward strand.
GAAAGACAGTACAGACTTAGAGCAAGGCTAAAAAAGACTGTATGTGACACCTTTCTACATCTTAATGGAAGATTTTAGTTATCTGTCACATCACTGAGGTAGAGAAAAATGCTATACGAAAAGAAAAGTGAGCCACAAACATCGTTTTTTTAATACAAGTGTCAGTGTTTGAAGATTAGGAGATTCCAGGGTCTTTAACACATGTTTAAGGTCTTCTCCCAAATCTTCAGGGTTATGACAAGGTTGGTTTTCATGTTTGAACACTGCCTGTGTAAGTGAGATTTTGATGTGAACTGTAGAAGGGTGAAATATTTGTCATGTAAGGAAGGTTCTAAAGGTTGATTGTGAGACAAGCCAACAATCGAAAAATTTAACTCTGGACTCAACATGAATGGCCACTTGAAATATAACCACATAAGATCACTTGCATCCGCTCTCTGTTATGATTTCAGTGTTTGGACAGAAATAATACACACAACATGGTGTCAGTGTGCAGCCTCATCAGTGTGGACATGGACACTGCTGTCCTGTTTGCCTCAGCCTGGGGAACTATACCAGGGACACAGGTGACCCTTCAACACCCAAGCTGAACCTATTGATCTTTATCTGGGGATGACATCAACAAGTACCCCCTCGCTATAACACACTTTTTTAACCTCTGACTTCATCTTCGAACTGATAAAAAGCTAATAATCACAACAACACACTCATCACCACATCATGCAGCTATAAGTATGAAAAAACTACACACAAATCGGTGTCTCCCATTTTATGTGTTATAGTGAGGTGGCTTTGTAACAAGACCCTGAGTTTCAAATGGAAAGCTTTTTAAACCAAAGGTGATGTCTTTAGATAATGTCCTGTCTTCTGTCAACAATGTGTCAAGCTTTCAAAACAGTGGATGAAGGTCTACTGAGGATGCTATGGTTTGATGAAGGAGTGTTTGGAGGGGAAGTTTGTGTGATCAGATCAGATCATACACCTCAATAACTTTCTATTCTTTGTGATAATTGCCTGCTTAATAGGTAGGTCATTTGGTTCCTGATTGAAAAACTTTGGAACATATGAAATGGGTTTTAGATATTGTCCAATTTAGTCACAGAATAAATATGGTAATAAAATCCTTCCATTCAGAGACATCAGGCTACCAGACCATTAATCCTACATCAAAAAAAATAAATTCTGCTGATAGAAAATGAAACTAACACATATTGAATTCTTCAGCGAAACATAAATTCAATTTAGTGTTTCTGTTGAATAATCTGATTGATGAAGTTGGTTCTAAGACCATATTAACCAACCTGCATGAACAAGCAACAATTAACAGCAAAATTGTCAATTTGAGCATGTGCCCAAGCAGAAACAAGCTAGGATGGAGGAGATGAAAAGAGGTTTTGACAGAATAAGGTCACTAGATGCTCAGCCATTGTACATTTGTCTTCATAACACTAACAACCTGTCTAGGAGCTCCTACAAATAGATTCCCTCATCAGATTCTTTCCATTATAAGCCGATTTGGTGGCAAATGTAGACACTTCATAATCATTCGTCACTGTAGACCTATTATGTTTCTATTGTGATGAGAATAGCATCAGTGCGTGTTACTAACATAGAGCAACTCTGAGACAAAGATGGGAAACAAACGGTATATACTTTTATTTCCAATTCGTGTATCATGTATTTCATAAACTATACAAGTTTGAGCACAAATACCCTCACCCCCACTTTGATGCATACTTTAAGTACATGAAGATGTCAATGCTTATTTCGATGGCTGGTTGGTTTGTTTGTTGTTATTCGCCACGCTCACTGATATTCCAGCTATATGATGGCGGTCTGTAATAATCGATTCTGGACCAGACAATCCAGTGATTAATAACATGAGCAACTATCAAAGCAATAGGGATCGATGACATGCATCAACCAAGTCTTACAACAAACATAGTCATCTTTTCAGCAAGCATGGTTTGCTGAAGACCTATTCTACCCCGGATCTTCACAGGTCCATTTCTGCAAGTCATTAATTTGTGATAAGTTTTGTCAAAATAGGTTATATGTAAGTAAATGATAAGTCACAACAAATATCTTGTAAATCGTGCATGTGAATGAATCATTTTAGTAAATAATGAGGAATAGTAGATGCTAACAAAATACAACTTTTATCCTTCCTGGTTTACAAATCACGAAAAGAATATACATAAAATGATACAACAGATTCATATTTTTGTTTTAAAAAGTTTCCTTGGTATGCGGTCTGTCATACAGACCCTCATACAAATATATCAAATACAGTCCATGCAAGTCTATAATGTTTGGCAAGTCTAGATTTCTGCTGTATCTGACAATGAAGAGAGTCTTTGGGCTCCTTTTAATTATATTTTTAATAAGATAATTCAATCACTTTTTTTCTGTAAGATATGTTCATTTCAGAGACTACATGTTAGTCTACTGGATATGTTGCTATGTCACATGTATTACCTAAAGGCTGGTATAAGGTATAAAAGACAGACACAGAATTATGAAACAAATGTTTCCAAAACAGGGTAAATATTAGTTTGATATAGTTGAATTTTTGTAAATACTATTTGTATTACCACTGATCACATTACATTGTGTAGCCAGCACATGTCATTTATGTAATGGATTGGTGATTTGTAGTGAGTGAGTGAGTTGTGTTTAACGTTGTTTTTTAACAGTATTCCAGTCATATAACGGCGTGTCAGCTTAATGTGGGAGGAAAGCCCGATGTAATGCAGGTCTCAGACGTTTACCAGTTCGGCAAAACCCAAGAGCACGGGTATGGTGCTGACAAACCTAGAAACATAATCTTGGCAAACCAGGATTCGAACCCACAATCATAGGTTTCTGGCATGCCCAAGGAGACGCAATTCTGCACAGCGAATCGTGGCGCCTTAGACGACTGGGCCACCCGTGCCCCCTGTTGATTTGTAAATATGGTACATAGTTGTGGGTTATTTGAAGTTTCATTAATGTTTTGGTTCTTTTATTTGGATATTGGATATTGCCTATTAACAGGACGAGGTCCTCCCGGTAGGGCACCAACTGTCTGAGCAGAGCAACATTTAATGTTAACATGATAGTGCCACCAAGGCCATCAAGACATTTTCCATATGCATGCTGCCTTGGAAATGAAGTAGAAAACGAGATTGATCTCTTTCAACTTCGGGTCTTCCATTGATGAATATAACAAAGGATACATTCTGTAGCGAGAAACTGTTCCTACAAGTCTCAGACATCTTCATCGGCAACCAAGCATGCCAACTAAAACTTAACCGAAAAAGGATTAACTCCATCTGCATCAAGCTTTGAACACACATTCTCGATTTCCACCTTTCAAAACCAAGATGAACTATTTTCAAACCATGCAGACAACAACAAGTAGTGTCCTTCCTCTGACCTTTCACTGAGACTGGAATCTGAGGACCTGACCAAGTGTGGACAAGGATGCTAAGCCTGTTGTTTGGTCTGAGAGCATATGTCCAGAGGGTTATTGAAACAGACAGTGCAGCAGACCAATCAGGTCTGTCTCCTGCAACAACTGCCAAGATTGATCACCACTGTACTCTTTAACTGTAGGCTTGGTGGCTGTAGAAATACCATGTCATAAATAATGCACAGAGTCAGACTATCACAGCGTTCCTGTTTACCATTTTTTTTACCGGTAAAATTAGGCTTGGATCAGTAATTCATGTGACTGCCAGTCCCTGAGGACCGGCAAACAAAGTACCTTATAAAATCTCTTTGTTGAAAAAAACATCGGTGATATTCATATAATACATTTTTCGAACAAAGTCAGCTTGTCTGTTACTGTCAGGGTTTCCCCTGGTCTATTTCTAGGTTAAATATCCATTTGCAGTGACTTTGTCTCGAAATATTTAAAAAAAAGAGAGAGACTGAAGTTTGTGTGAATGACATAAAGATATAACTAAGTTCCTTCAGAGATGACATCTTTGAAATGAACATTATGTTGAAAGAATTCAAACCAACTAATTTACATACATTTTTCTATTTGTTGAAAGTTGGGACTGGCAAAATTTAGAGGGGACTGGTAATTTTTAGAGTTGCCAGTCCACCAGGACTTGCAGTTTCAGAAGCCAGCAGGAACTCTGCATCAGACTCAAACTGTCATCGCCTTGTTTCAGTACTATGGTGAAGGCTGAAACTGGTTCATTCGGACATTGTATTGATTAGGAATCCACGTTCCTAAGCAGCTCTGACACAACAACAAGACAATGTTTTTAAATTGCAAATTGGATCATTTAATTATTGAGCATCTGGAGCTTGTTAGCTTAACTTGCTGAGTACATTTTTAGGTGAGGGTTTATTTTTCCTCGGCATTCGTAAACACGTTAAAGGGTAATCATGAAAATAAAAACCATTTTGTTGTTTGAGAATGTAGTTGGGTTGGCATGGAAACAGCAATCTGACATCATTTTTCGACACGGACATACAACATTCATGGGAAACAATGGTACTTTCAAATGTCAAACCTACATTCATGTTTACTTAAACAGGGCTCTAAAACAGGGAAATGAAACCAACTGTAGAGTATCTAGAAATTACAATGGCTCCAAATGACTTCATTACTTCTGAAGGCCGCCTCTGTGGTGTAGTAACAGAGGTCGCCACGGAGTGGAAGGTTCAAACCTGTCTGTGTCATACCAAAGGATGTTAAAAAATGGCGTTCAGCATTATGGGGAAAAAACAAGGACTGGTTTGCTCAGAGTCAGTTTACTGTTTGAGTGGGGTATCCTGTTGAAATATGGCATGGGTGAGGTGAGGTGAAATGGGGTTTATTGTCACATCCAAGATTATTGCACTTATATAGCCACATGCATGCACGTGTGAGTGCGTGCGTGCATGTCTGCTTGTACTGATGGACTGATGCTGATTAACAGTGCTAGCCCACTGAGATACCATGCTGCAGTATAACATGAATACCCCACTCAGACACAGTATACTGACACAGCGCCAACCAGTCCTTGTTTTAGCTCCTTAATGTCGAGCACCAGAAAGGATCAGAACAATTACCATCTTCTAACATCTTTTGGTATGCCTTCCTCTCTCCCACTGGAAAACGGAGGCGGTCAACAGTGGCATGGTATCTCAGTCGGCTAGCACCATAATACTGTCATAAGTCCAGCCTAGTACACCCACACATTCTTTCCCTCCCATCATATTATGAGCAAATTTATTGCTGTATTGATCAAGTACTTGCTAAACATGGTTAAAATGATTTAGTAAAAACGTTATTACTGTAAACAGTAAGGTTATATGAATATTTTGGATATCAATTCTGGAGAAAAAAAGAAAGAAATTATTCATGATATCTTTATACACCAATTGACTATTTTAACTAAAACTGCAGTAGCATAATATTGGCCTTACAACTATGACAGATAAATATCTTTTTCAGTAACTGTTGAAAAACATTACCGTATTCGGTGCTCTCAAAATTAGAAATTGGGGGCTCTTATTAGAATATTATTTTGTTGAAAGGTAAATTTCCTGGTTTATGCTGACAGCCTGAAATGTTTATCTACGACAGATTTATTATTTCCCATGATTCAGGGTGCATATAACACACGAGTGCGTATTATGTGCGAAAAAAATCAGTCTTGTGTACACTGATCAATCGGAAGGGGTGCCAACTGGGATTGTTCACTAGCCAATATATTAGCAAATATCGCTGTGGGCGCTTATTAGAGCAGGGCGCTTATTACGTCGAATACAGTATACATATATATGTAACACCCAAGATTCCATGTATCCATTGTTCAGCATGTTCAGTACTGACTTGTCTCTGCTGTGTAAACACACCAAAGCAAGGGCTGATTATTTTTTAACATAATTATAAACACAACTGTAGCGTTTAAACAGGCATATTATTTATAGCCAAGTGTAATTTGTTTTGAAACAAATGGAGCATGCCTAAATGCCTTCAGGTACAGTAGAAAGTGATACCATCCTTCGATGTTTACTTTTGCACAAGTCAATTTAGACTAGACAGGCTGACCAAACACTGGACAGTGTGCCCTGAATCAACATGCAAACACAGTCACAAAGTGGCCACTCACACATAGGGATAAAAGGGTCCACACACCGGTCAACGTCTGATCCGTATCATAATAATTGTTCAATTCTGACTAAGAAGGTTTATAAGAATAAAGGTTGAATTAAACCATAGATTTCTACCCATAGCCAATCACGGTGTCTTCACCCAACAAAAACAACACTATTCAATTTGACCCATTTTAAAAGATTAAATTGGTTACCCCTGTGTTGTGAATCGAGATTAAATCATTAGGATGACGCCATGCTATTTTTATTGCTTTTGATTCTGAGCCAGGAATTCAGTGGCCATTATAACAGCATTTAAAACTGATGCACCTCTAGGTCGTTATGAAAAATCAATAGAGAAATTTGATATCAACCATAGTCAACTTTAGTCAGAGTAATTACTTGAATCCGCTGATTCTCCCAATTCCCCCCTTTTTCATGACCTCCCCACCCAATTTGATCCCCAACCCCAAAGAAAGAACCATTTAAAATTATTACTCATCTGGCTTTTTAAGAAAAATATGTTACATAATAACAAAGGATTTTCTTGGTGACTTGTCAGCCACGATAACAGAAACATGAGTATTTGTTTCAGGTAGTTATTAACATGTGATGTCTATCAGCAGTAATTAGATTATCACAGATATTATGACAGCTAATGGACAGTTCATTATCTCCAATATACACACCCGAATGAGCTAAATACCAACATGGGAAAATCACTATCACTTCATGTGTATTCTAGCTGTGGACTTGTGGTGTTTGTTAGCCGACATTGTCTGTATTTGTGTGACCAACACAATGTTTTTGTCTGTCTGATGGAACAATGCACTTAACTTGGAAAAAGCAAATTTGCAAAGATCTTGGTCATGTTTGCTAACTTGATTCAAACAAAAGAACATAAACATCTTACAAGAGATACTAGCTCAAAAGAGTATGTTATAATTTAAACAAGCTAAAGTTTTATCTGAAAAAATTGGATCATTGCATCAAAATATTGACTCTTTGGGTTGGTTTACAGAAATACATGTAAATGATACACTTATTAGAAATATCACCAGGTCCTTCTATGACTAGACAATTAAAAAGGCTGAAAAGAAACTTATGAAACACAAGATATTAATAAACAAATCTTAGTAACTAAACACTGTGATCTATTCTGACCACTAGTAGAGTAGTTCCCTTGTATGTTTTTTAAATTGTTAAGAGATAATTCTATGTTATCAAAAGAAAACTAGTTTGTCACTGACAGCCATTCTCTGCATGTTTTCCAAACAATAAGAATTAATTAGAAATTCAGTTTCCAAACAGTATGGTAATTTGACATTATTACACACATGCATCCGTCAAAGGATGATATTAAACATAGGTGACATTAGGTCTTATAGGGACTGACATGTCCGCACATATCAAATCAATCAGGGTGTTGTCACAACATTCGTGTTTCATACTAAAGCTAGCTGCCGTCAGCACGAACATACACGATTAACTGTGGTCTGTCAACACCTTGACAGTCTAATGCGCTTAGGTTCGGGTAAGGCGCCTGGACCTATGACACATAATTGAGTCAATGTGAAAAGAAATGTTATGTAACAGTAAAACCTACCCGTCTCCCTCCGTTGTCTCATCTTCGGTGCTGTTTACTGTAGACAATTTACTCAGCAATTGGTCTCGTTCCTCTTTCACTTGTGCCAGTTCGGCTTGCAAACTTTCTATCTTTCCACACTGATGACTGATAATATTATCCTTTTCGGCAATTAATTCCTGTAATTCCTCCATTGACCTGAGTCCTACCCAGGTTGTATCTTCCGAATTTTCAGTCATACTGACACTTATTACAGGTAGTTCCTGAAGTCAGCCATCTTCCGATCAGCAGATGTGACAGCCAAACTTAGGTCAGGGGTCACGTTGTCTCACTTCCTCGCTACTTGCGCATCAACCAATGCTATGCCAGCCTGCACATGAAAACGCAGGCTGATAATATCCTGCGAGCGACAAACATGCACCAAGTTGTAACAGTAGACAAATCAATGCTACAAAATTGTAATTATTTATCTGATTATCCCGAGTCCCATACACGCCGTGGTAAACACTCCGGAAGTCCAATACAAACTTTCTCACTACTGTCCTAAAACTACTTCTATATCATCATCAAATAATAATAACATCTGTGCAGGTTTGGACATAACTAATTTTGCAATTCAGTAACTGTACAATATTGTACCTAAATATAAATATTGTACTTAAATATGCTAGCCTTTATAACAGATCAATTAGCATAGAAACATTATGTATGTTGATTAGTTGTGCTGAAAGTAGCATCACAGACAGGTAAGAATAGGGGAACTTGTCAGTCTACCACTCAGGTAGCAAAGGTATGGGGTGAATCATCGTGCTTTCAAATTCGGGTCGTTTTAACACGTCAGTGTAGCACAGAAATAAAGCACTTCCCGTGGTGAGCAGTCATATACAATCAAACACCGCTATGTTGTGTGCCCACTGCCCACTCCTGTTTACTAAAAAATATATAAAGGATTTGGAATTTTGTGAATGGGTTTAATCCAGGTAGGAATTTTAAACATCTTTAATGCTAACGGTATTCACATTTCAAATGCTATAAGCCACTTGTCTGTCCAATATATATTCCCGTGTTTGATTTGATACAGACTGTGAGAAACCATGTTATAATTACTAAGTTTATAAAATCGTTTTTATACAAGATATACCATTTGTGACTGACGTTCATATGTTCAAATTGCTTTACTAGCTTGACAACAAAGTATTGTTGTTTACAGTTCATTGAAGTCATTTTACACGCCCAGAGGTGTATAAATATGTTCGTTTTCCTTAAAAAACAACTTACTTCATTAGAGCATGTTATTTGGGATGGCAATGAAATAAGACAAAGATCTATGCCAACCCATTGACGACGGGAGTCAAGCCACCGCGAGTCAGTGTTCGTGTGTGCAATTTCGAAGCGCTACACCAGATGCTAATTTTTAAATTCAGTTTGGCACTTCCTAATTTGTTTCTGAAAGTTAGTGTTAGTTTTGGCATTAACATTTTAAATTAACACATTTAACGTTCTGGCTGTTATTCAAGTGGAATATCTTGGCTTTTCCGCCCCATTGCATTTCTAGAGCTTTGTGTACATTACTTGAGACATAGTGACGGACTGGATTGTATATTTATGGGTGATTATAGATACGAAATGTATGTACCGCATGTTGATTTAAGAAATATTATTTGAGATATTAACATTTTGTACAGCCTGTTCAAGAATGTCCATAAATTGTATAAGCTTTCCAACATGTACATGTATTCACATTATGATGACTCCCTGAATACAATCCGACCTCAGCAATGTCGGACAACTCCATTTTATGTACAGGGGTATTAAGTTTGGTGTTCTCACAATTTTCACGTCGATTTTCTGCACCTTTTCTCCCAATACTGATTGTCATATGTCACCCACTTTGGGTGCGATCGTTCGGCCATTGCGTTCATATGCTACATCTATGGGGAACAACTCACCAGACACTACTCAATCAAAAATAACGTTGTCCGGTGTTACGACGTCATCAAGTTGCGCATGGTCGAGTCTCCAGAAATGACGTCACGATAGAACAATGTTTTGTCGTGAAATAAATCACGATTGTTCTTCAATGTTCTTTGCGATTTCTCGCGTGGCTATCTTATATAAATGTATAAGCTGCCACCGATGTTTGGTGAAAAAGTTGGAACAAGAGCACTCCGTGTTTCCAGATTGGGGAAAGTACAGGATCATATCATATTATACAGAGGCTCGGTCGGCCCTGTCCTCCAAGGCGCCCCGATTCGCTGTGCAGAGTTGCGTCCCTTGTGGACGCCAAAAACCCATGAATCGAATCCCGGTTCGTCCCGATTGTGATTCTAGGCCTGTTAATTAGCACCATACCCGTGCTCGTGGGTTTCACCGAAGTGGTGAACGTCTAAGGCCTGCATCACTTAGGGCTTTCCTCACACATTATGATGACAAGCCGTGATATAACTGGAATAATGTTAAAAGCGGCGTTCAAACCTAACTCACTCACTCACTCAAATGATTACAATGAAAAGTGCAGTCAAATAACCCCTTCCGTGGAACGGTTAAAAAACAAATATAACCTATTTCGGTTGCTGTATTTCAACATGGGTATATGCAACTTTGTAAACCCCAAAAAGATACACATGCTTGTTCATAAAATAAATACATGATCTGTTACTTCTTTGATAGGCATTTAGAAGTTGGAGTACTAAGTAAGGATAATAATATATGGATGAACAACTTCTTTATTAAAATTAAGAGCGACGTTTCGGTGTAGGTTGCTAAGCAAGTGATAACGGTGTTAGAACCTACATCGAAACGTCGCTCTTAATTGTTAGAAAGACGTAGTTCATCCATAAATTCCTATCTTAAATGATCTGTTGTTTCTGTAAATGACAATTTCATATGGTCCCCAGTGAATTATAAGTGATTTGGTTGATGCATGTCATCGTATCCCAATTGCTTGGATCGATGCTCATGATGTCAATCACTGGATTGTCTGGTCCAGACTTGATTATTTACAGACCGCCGCCATATAGATGTAATATTGTTGAGTGCGGCGTTAAACAACAAACAAACAAAACATTATGTTGTAAGTATGTATATATGCACTTTCGTTTTGCCAACGGTATACAGCGCGGTTCATGTTATAGCACCTGTGCATGAGAGCAGTCATATCCAATACTGGTATAGATTACACGGGCGTGTTCCGCGATAAAGTCGTGCACATGTGGCGTGGTTCAGCTGGCGTAATCTATATCACTTGTCAATCATCTGTCAAACACCTGTCTCGAAGATAAGTTATATCAAGCCCACACTGATTGGCCAGATCGTTCAACACAGGCCGTGAAGGATATACTGGCGCTTCATATAATTTCAAGTGAATGAGTGAGTAACGTTTGTTTTCCCCTGACTGAGTGAGTATGGTTTTACGCCGCTTTCAGCAATATTCCAGCAATATCACGGCGGGGCACACCAGATATGGGCTTCACACATTGTACCCATGTCGGGAATCGAACCCTGGTCTTCAGCCTGACGAGCGAACGCTTTAACCGCAAGGCTACCCGACCGCCCATTTCCCCCTGAAGACAATTCACAATATGGTATGGCGATTATTCTGACATAAGTTTTGTAATCACATAAGGATACACACACGAATGTATTAATTTCTTTATTATCAAGTAAACTCTATGGAAGGACTAGAGTCTACTTTTTGAAAACCATAACACACGCACACACACGAACGAACGCACGCACAGCGTCCCGGCGCTTATATTATATGGTATACGGTATAATTCGTGTGAGGTAAAAAGTGCACGGGCCAATATAACAACTTAAAATCAAATATAGAATAAGAACTCAGCTTGCTTTCTTTTCTTGTTTGTTTGTTTGTTGTTTAACGCCGCACTCTACCCCGGATCTTCACGTGTCTTTCTTTTCTTAAAATAGTCTCTTTGAATCGTTTAACATAGAATGTATACCATATATTGAATACAGTGGCAAATACACAACTGCCCTCACCCAATACATGAATACAATTATTCTGGTGTTGATATGTATAACTTGTATCCTTTGTACATATATTTCGCTATACAAGTCTTCTGGCAGTTGCCTCGTTATCGGCGACTTGCCAACCCAGGGCGATGCAATACCATACCTTACCCAATCAACCGCATGATATATCCATTCAGATGACATGGCGTTGACTGTCAAGTGAATGTGCCATCGGATAAATAGAAACGGTGACATAAATCCGCATACCTGGAATATATCTTGTTGTTCGAGAGCCTACATACATCGTGCGCAAATATATTGACAAGTGCAACCTCCACGACCATAAATGCGCATGCGTGTGTGCGTTCCATATATGGTTTGTTTGTTTGTTGTTTAACGCCGCACTCCGCAATATTCCAGCTTTATGACGGCGGTCTGCAAATAATCGAGTCTGGACCAGACAATCCAGTGATTGACATCATGAGCATCGATCCACCCAATTGGGATCGATGACATGCATCAACCAAGTCAGCGAGCCTGACCACCCTATCCCGATAGTCGCCTCTTACAACAAGCATAGTCCCCTTTTACGGCAAGCATAGGTTACTGAAGACCTATTCTACCCCGAATCATCACGGGTCTCTATATATGCAAAGGACCGGAATGGACATTTTCGAAACATTTTGTTTTATTTGTTGTTTAACAAAGGCCCTGCTATAAAATAAAAGCGGCTTGGAAATAATCGAGTCTGGACCAGACATACTATATGATTGATATCATGATCAACATTCAACTCGGGGTACGATGTCACGCCAAGTCACCCATCCTGACCCCTGATACATTCCGGCGCGTCGTCCGACAGAGGGTGCTGGGGACCTCTTCAAACCCGGAATCCCCCGGGGGTGACAGTTGATCTCGGGGCTGTGTCTGTATTTCACCATGAACTCACACAGACAATGCGTCGTCTTATAGTATGCTGACATGTAACTCGATCACTACATATATTGTGCTGTTAGTTCTCGATGACCCCCTCCAACTGTGTAAATACACATATATTTGGCATGCATGGGGTTAGCAAACATAGCTTGAAGTCAATTGAAAAAGAAAAATCTACCCATGCAAGGAGGTTGTTTGCAAGCCATTTTAAATACGCGCATGCTATTTTAATAGCGACACTGCAATAACTTAACACAAAAGTCCAATATCACCATGGGTAAACGACCCGTGAAGATTCGGGTTAGAATAGGTCTTCAGCAACCCATGCTTGCCGTAAAAGGCGACTATGCTTGTCGAAAAAGACGACTAACGGGATCGGGTGGTCAGGTTTGCTGACTTGGCTGATGCATGTCATCGATCCCAATTGCGTGTATCGATGCTCACGACGTCAATCACTGGATTGTCTGTTCCAGACAAGTTTATTTACAGACCGCCATCATACAACTGGAATATTGCTAAGTGCAGCGTTAAACAACAAATAAACAAACAAGCCAAGGGTAAACACGCTGTTGAGTTATTAATCATAGTATGGACTCCGCGTGCATGATTGCTGACAGATAGTTACAATGTCATGTTACAACTTCCGGAGCCGAATTTCCGGAAATTACAGGACCTCCTAATTTTGACAAAGATTTTTCAGGTATACCCCGGGTCGTTGGCAATGACCAACAGAATAAAACATATTTTTTGCTGCATTTCACGCAGTGGGCAGCACCATTGACTTACAGCAGTCTCTCAGGAAATAATTATTGGTTAAAATCATAATTCATAGATTATATAAACAGTAAGAACAATTTGTCTCTATAACAGACTGTTCCTTGTGCTGTCTGCTCATCTAGACTTGCCTCTTGCAATGATAGAATTACTTTACATCCATGGTCTTATCATTCAGTTTAGCCTTGGAGCAAGGCTAGCAGCACCATATGAGATGCACCGAGGCTACCAACATATGTTTTGTTTGTTTATTTGTTTGTTTGTTGTTTAACGCCGCACTCAGCAATATTCCAGCTATATGACGGCGGTCTGTAAATAATCTAGACGGGAACAGACAATCCAGTGATTGACGTCATTATCATCGATCCACGCAACTGGGATCGATGACATGCATCAACCAAATCAGCGAGCCTGACCATCCGATCCCGTTAGTCGCCTCTTACGACAAGTAAGTGGCCTTTTACGCGCAGCGGATTCTTACAAAAGTTTGCACATCGGTTTTTCCATTCATAACTCAATGAACCGAAAAAAATACGCAGTCAATGCTTATAATTAAATTTGACAACGAAAACATGTTTATGTACAATAGTCTAACCAAAAACAGTTGTATATACCAAAGCAGACAAAAAAGACGCGATTGATAAAAATTCCGGCGTCGCCTTTTACAGCAAGCGTTGGTTGCTGGAGACCTATTCTACCCCGGGTCTTCACGGGAAACATATGTACAGACATCAACAAGTTTCTTCCTCAAAACGTGCTCACGTGATGTGACGTCATTATCACACCACACCATACTGAACGAATGACAATGGGCGATAATGTTTACAAACTGTTCCTCAATGTGTTTCTCACACGCATTGATGTGTATCACGTAACTTCCACTTTGACCTGCGAAGTCAGGTTTCGAATCAGGCGATGTGGGGTTTTATAGCCGCATACCTGGAATATTATTACGGCTGTGAAAAAATAGTGTATTGATCAGTCATTCCCCAAATCAGTGTCAGCCTTTTCTATTTCCCTGTCATTCAACTGGCTTTTGTCAGCGACAAATCGGTATTTCCTGAGTAAAATACAGTTGTGTAGTGTCAAATTCTATTATTTCAAGTTGTCAAAATGTCTCCATATATTACTTAACCAGATTGTCCCTCAGAACAACAGTTAAAAGTCACTGCATATGAGTGAGTGTGGCTTTTCGCCGCTTTTAGCAATATTCCCGCAATATCGCGGCGGGGGACACCAGAAATGGGCTTCACACATTGTACACATGTCGGGAATCGAACCCGGGTCTTCGGCGTGACGAGCGAACGCTTTAACCACTAGGCTACCCGACCGCCCCTCCTCTGTATACCAGCTATTTTTGGGATTTGAGACCCTAAAATAATCCAAAACTCTAAACACCCTTGCAACACTGTTTTCTCAGACTTAAAAAATGTCTACTTTCTGCTATTTTTTTTTTTTTAAATTGGGGCTACATGCTCGGGAAACATTTGTTTCAGTATATTTAGCCTAACAAGAAAGTGACTTTAACGGTTATCATTGTGTTGTAACAGGATACGACTTCATCCCTTAAGTACATATTTATTACTTTGTTTATCTAATCGACATATCTCCTATAGCTTCAGGCTGATTCAGTGCCATAACATATAGTCTAGCCTTGCTCCAAGGCTGTACCAGTCTGATATAGGGAAAACTTGTTCTTATTATTAATATAATTTAGAAAGTATGTTATAAACTCATAATTATAGTTTAAAGATTGTAGTCCTGCGCCACACACACACACACACACACACACACACACACTTATATACACAAACTAAAAGCCTGGGGCATCTAGATAAAGTAAACCAAGTCTAGTTTCCTTGATTCTACAGTCATGTCAACCCCACAATACAACAGTGGAGGAACTTTTAAAAAAACCCAACAACAATACATTACAATTTTTGAAAAGAAATGTTTGCATAGACCAAGTGTTAGTCTATAGAGACTTGTACAAGTCTACATACAGCCTTTATACGCCTTATGCGCAGGTCAAAACTGATAGATACTGACAGGTGCCAGGAAGCATGTCCCTTCAACACTGTCTGTAGGGTATGTACCAGATGCTCAATTGAATCTGTTTCGTACATCGCTCGCATGTTTTATATAGGTATAGGTTTGTTAGTTGTTTAACACCGCACTCAGCAATATTCCAGCTATATGACGGCGGTCTGTAAATAATCGAGTCTGGACCAGACAATCCAGTGATAGACATTATGAGCATCGATCCACGCAATTGGGATCGATGACATGCATCAACAAAGTCAGCGAGCCTAACCACCCGATCCCGTTAGTCGCCTCTTACAACAAGTATATAGTCGCCTTTTATGGCAAGCGTGGGATGCTGAAGACCTATTCTTCCCTGGATCTTCACGGGTCTATATATGGAAAGGACCGGAATGGACATTTTCGAAACATTTTGTTTTATTTATTGTGAAAGCATAGTGAAGATCCGTGGTAGAATAGGTCTTCAGCAACCCATGCTTGCTATAGGTATAGGTTACAGGATTATATCAGGGAAGTGCATATGGCATATTGATGTTACGATACATTTATTACGTCAACAATGGTATCTGCATTAAGTCATCAATGCCGTAGGGATGATTATTACAAGTGTACTTATACATGTTTTTATTATCCATAAGGGTCAAAATTAAGTTGTTGGTTGGTTTGTTTGTTGTTTTACACCGCACTCAGCAATATTGCAGCTATATGACGGCGGTCTGCAAATAATCGAGTCTGGACCAGTGATTAATATCATGAGCATCGGTCCACGTGGCATCGGTCCACGCAATTGGGATACGATGACATGCATCAACCAAGTCAGCGAGCCTGACCACCCGATCCCGTTAGTCGCCTTTTACGACAAGTATATGGTCGCCTTTTATGGCAAGCATGGGATGCTGAAGACCTATATATATATCACGGCGGGGGACACCAGAAATTGGGCTTCACACATTGAACCCATGTCGGAAATCGAACCCGGGTCTTCGGCGAGACGAGCGAACGCTTTAACCACTAGGCTACCCGACCGACCCTGAAATCAGAAACACTTTTTGTATGTGGTGGAATATGATAGTTAGCATCTGTTTTCCCGGAGATTTATGAGATCAAATCACATTACTTTCACGCTCGTTCAACAAAACGGGTTTGCTAATTAGATTGATGTAATATAACCGCTCGTCGCAGTGTTTTATTTAACGTTGAACTTGATAACATTCTTAGCGAGGATTGAACTGGCCGTTACGTATTTGTTATATGACTTTACAGGCTTCACTGACGTTAACTAGGTCGGGTCACCCTGACATTCATTAATTACATTCTGTAAAGTTCACGTGTTTAGTTTCTTATTTCAGGTGAAAGTCTGACTCAACACATACAAATATTCTGAATTCAGATTCTCTGATATACAAATATCATCATGTGTCGGGCATACTTTGTCTGATGTGCAGTGACGTATTTCTAATATTGTCACACAAAAAAACATTTAGATTTATTTTTTAAGTGTTATTAATATTTTATTAGACTTCTTTTTATTTGAAATAATAACTCCAAATAATATGCCTCATCCAATACACAGGTTTGACTTCCCATCACCAGTGCCGCGGGGATTCAGGGGCAGACCATATGTCCTCAATATCCCATGCAGGTTTATCGAGTGAGTGAGTGGGTGAGTGAGTGAGTGAGCGAGAACTAAAATAGTGACCGGATGGTTACAATGTGGGACCTGGCTGTGTCATCGTACATCGACGGTGTGAATCGTTGCGCGTGGCATTAACCAGTGGTTTACCAGGCCTATAGACTCATCAGAACACAGCTGAAAAACTGCCTTCGGTGAAAACACTCTCACTCACACACTAACCATTTATGATGTTAGAAAGGTCTGAAGATATCAATCCAATAAGAGTATAAACATCATTATTTATTTGGCATTATTGTCTATTAATACATTGTTATAATATTATTGTCATGTTTGAACATTTCGTTATAATTTTCGACCCAAATTAGAAAGTTTTCCATGTTTTCGGCAGCTGGAGAACACGTGAGGTTTTAACCTCCAAAACGTGCTTGCCTCGCGACACGACTGTAGCAGGTTCTAGAAAGACACGGGATCATATTCACGAGGCGGACTTTACATAAATGTGTTTACAGAGTGACGTATTCACCTAACAGGTCCTTTGTAGACATTGCCAATAAACAGGAAAAACACACAGGCGAACTGGAGTGAAATAATAGCTTCTGGAAAATAAACAAGTAATTAGCAATGATAAAACGCAGATGAGATTGCGAAACCATGGCATGAAGGCATTGTTGCCAAGTCTGCCAAGGTTCTGCGATCGTTCTTATTGAGTACCAAATACATGTATGTTCAAGATGTCGATATACTAGTTTATCAACTAAAAGGCGTCGAGGTAACCTTGTGGAAGACCCGGGTTCGATTCCCAACATGGATTTATAATATTTGAATCCACGTATTGAAAATCATTTAAGTCGAACCTCACTTATCCGGACACTTGCGTTTCCTTAAATATTGTCCGTATAAACGACTTTCCGGATATCTGAATCAATCTAATGCTGACAAGAAAACCACCCCTACCTAAATTCTACGGTGGTATATGTGAAATGAACGGCAGAGGTTTGATTTTTGAAGGATCGACCGATTGATAAATAAAAAAGCATTGCCCTTTGTTATTAAAACAGTTGAGAGGGTGAGTATGGTTTTACGCCGCTTCTAGCAATATTCCAGCAATACCACGGCGGGGGACACCAGAAATGGGCTTCCCACATTGTACCCATGTCGGGAATCGAACCCGGGTTTTCGGCGTGACGAGCGAACACTTTAACCACTAAGCTACCCGACCGCCCCGTAAAACAGTTGAAGAAATGCATGTTTAGCCTTGTTTAGATGATACACTTGTTTTGTACACGGTTGTGACGGGGAGGTTAGGGCACCCTGCCACACATAAACATTAATAATAGCCATGTTTACCTCCGCGAGATCAAAGCTAAGTTTGAAGTCATCGATGTGTGAAAAATGTAATCAAGAAATACATTATGATCGAATGGAATGGATTGTTCAAAATCCTCTTTATGCAGCGTTTGTGATTGTGAAAATATGAGCGGTTCAGGGTGTAGGTTGGGATGAAATGGGCGTTATAGCGTGTAAACGTGATGGAGAATGAAAAACGCTAGGAGGGGGGTAAATGTTTTCATCAACATCACGAGTGCTTTCGCTTTTAACACTTTATGACAATAAACGTATTTCCTCTATTAGACGCCCGGGCTTCTATTAATTTCAGACAAGCCTTTGACACGGCGTCAAATAGAGGCCCGGCTTCTATCAACACCCCCATTTATACGCCCATTGTATCAATTGATCGACCCGGCGTCTGTACGCTTACCTGTTTGTATGCTTACCTGTTTGAATGCTTTGAGCGGGATTTTAATGCGGATGTGTGTGTGTGGGTGTATCGGTGTGGGTGTGGGTGTGGGTGTGGGTGTGGGTGTAGTAATATATAAAGTTGCAACTAATTTTTCCTTTCTTTTTTTTATATACTTTAAATGTACCATTATGTAATTAGTGTCTCGTAGGCCAACTGGCCGGGTGCTGTTTTTTTAATGAAATGTTTATATGTCCATATATTTAGTACTGCAGCATGTGACACTTTAATAAAATAATTTTCTTCTTCTTTTCTTCTTCTTCTTCTATAAGGGGCCCGGCTTCTATTTTTTGCACTGAACAATTGACCCGGCTTCTATTAGAGGTCCGGTGTCTAATAGCGGAAATACGGTTCGAGTCAGTTCCTCTGTGGGTGAAGCGTTACACTGGCGAGGACGGCGTAGTGACAATGATATGACAATACCACACGCCTACATTGCGATATATCACGTGTATTCTCATACTTCATGTAACTAATTAACACGACGATCCCATGATACCCGCCCCTTGGATGATGGCTGTCGGGTGATGGATTGCAAAACAAACATCGTCAAGAGTGGTTGCTGTCCGGTTTGGTCCGGTGTGCGGACACAAGTGTGTATTTTGCACTGTTGGTATTTGAAATTCACGGTTAGGATCCAGAAACTGAATTTCTGAATAAAAGAAGCATCTTATGTGGTATTTTATAAATTTCACGTTAATATTGTCCGGAAGGCGAGGTTTCCGATTATCTGGGGTTCCGTGGTATATGTTTGTCCTTCTCGAATGCCTTAAAACCTCTGGAAATAACTTTTAACAATGTTTCATTTTTTGCTGTTGGATTTTATTTCTTTGTTTTTAGTCATTATGTACACGTCTCGGTGAGTCGATCATCTCGCGAGATCCCAAGGTTGAACCGAGTTTGAAAGCAGATGTGTTGGCTCCCGTGGTGGTGTCCGTATACTGTATATTACGGTGGCCCAAACGGGACATGGAGTCTGTTTTTCCATATTTTGATATTTGTATAAAAACAACCGAAAACATGGAAAATGTACTTTCAAGTAGCTATTGAGTCGCTGAAATGTGAAGCGAAAATGTCACAAACTAAATTGGAAATGTCAACAAAAAAACCGAAAATGTCAAAAACCAAAACGAAAATGTCAAAAACCAAAACGAAAATGTCAAAAAATAAAATAAAACCACAGAAAACTATTTCCACCGCGGTGTAAATAGTTTCCACCACGGTGATAATATTTACACCGCGGTGGAAATAGTTTTCTGTATTTTCATTTTAGTTTTTGACATTTTCGTTTTGGTTTTTTGACATTTTCATTTTAGTTTTTGACATTTTCGTTTCACTTTTCTGCGATTCAATGTCTTCTTTACACATGATTTGTCACATATTTGTAAGACAAATCGTGTTAATTTGCAAAAGGTAACGACAAAAGAGAGTGAAATATCAAAATATGGAAAAACAGACTCCATGTCCCTTATGGGCCACCGTAGTATATGCTATTATGAACATGATCTTAAACTCGGTATTTTACCGTTTCTTTCAATCAATCTCGGAGAAAGCTGACCACTTTATTGCCATGTTGAACTTTCACAGGCTATGGTCGAATCACCAGCTAAGATAATAAAAAGGAGACTGTTTCTAAGTAATGGTTGACAGCATGAGCAACGATACAGATCCTCGGGTCACGTAGATAATATCAGACGGTCACACATTCTACCCACCCGAAGGTTTAAAGCCGCAGAGGCCTTCAAGCTCAGATATGGAAACTGACACCGCGAGTCTAGTGTCCTCGCTTAATTGTTTTGCAATGTATATCTAAAAACTTGCCCAAACTTGTAACATGCCTTAGCGACGTCACAGTTAGACATTGATTTTCAGTTTCTGAGACTTGTTTTGTAAACACTGAAAATAGTCCCTACTTGACCTTTGATATTTGCATCTCTATCCGCATATAACCCCAACGGATATCGTTTTTATCCGTTTCTTTATCCTGTTGAGAAACCTACCCATTCTATGATAACAAGTGATATCTACTAGTGATGTCATTACCATGATGTCACAATCAAATGACATCACTAATCTCTGCCACTGAAGCTGGTTAAGTGTATCGGGGTGTTTATCTCTGTATCCAGCAGCAAGACCAAGCTCCTGTGTCTTCCTTCCGCCAAATCGCATGGGTAAAGTGGAAGAAACCCCCCTTGATGTCTGACCCTTGAAACTCTGTCCGGAAGGCTCTAATTGCAGCAACTTCAAAGTCCACCTGGAATGTCTCTGGGTTGAATGGTTGGTTCAGTAGTTGTTGGATGTGGACCTTCAACTGAGCAAAGAGGCGTTGTCAAGTTCTAGTCCGACGATCAGGCATCAATGCGTAGACTTAGGGGATAGGTAATGCTTCCTTTCCGTGCATGCAGTATGTAAAGGTGATTCCAAAGATCGGGGCAGGCGGAGAAAGTACCATCCATGTAGACAATGGAAGCTGACTGAAGGATTCTAAGCTGATCATCAGTTGCAAATACCAGCATCTTGTCTTCTTCGCCGTCGGCAAAAAGCAGAAACAGCTCACCATCATGGGTCTCTCTCCAGGGTGCTGCAATGTCGACTTCAGCTCTGGTTTTAGGGAGTTTCGGGATGGTGTGTGCGGTGTCTGTACATGGCGCTGCCGACTGAGGTGAAGGAGGGAAATATAGCTGCAGCCTCCGGATCATGTCTCAAGACCTCGTCGTTGTAGAGGGCTGGCATAGGAGTGGTTGGTTCTTCTCTTGCTCTCTTCCTTAAGCTGCCAAGGAACTGGATTCTGCTGGTGTCTTCTGGTGGTTGTGAACAGTGAAATTTCTAACAAAACTTCCAACTGTTGTACATTTGCCAATGCAGGTCGCCAATGAATATCAGTTTGTCTTACTTTGTACTTGTAGTGGAGATATCCCTGAAAGAGGACCTGGAGAGTACCTCTTTGACTAGTAATGAACTCAACCTGCTGCAAACCTACCATGATTGTGCATGAAATGTTCACTTACTTACTTAGGAGATTTAACGTGCGCTTTCCGACTGATGCGTATTTCGCACACGGGCCCGGCCAGGCCATTTAATGTCTTTCCGAAAGGGGCGAAAGTGGTCTGTGCAACCTAAGAGGGGGCTTTAGGGGTTGCTTATGTAGAATTTGGGAATTTTGAGATTTGGAATAGATGTCGATGGGGTTGGGGAGGAGAACTAAGGGAGCTTGGTATGGTGGATGTTTGTTTGTTTTTGTGATTTTGATTTGGTAGATTATAGTGTTTTTAGATGCGTTTTATTAGTTCCGTTTTGATTAAGAATACGCCTAAGGCCTTGAAGTTTTCTAGTTTATTTTGTGGGTTTAGTATTGCTTGGTTACAGGCCGGCAAAGCCACATTTCGAAAATAGATAGCCCAAATTGATGTGGCTCTCGCGGCAATGGTTATGGTTGCGTGATTGTATAATGTGGCTCTCGCGGCTATGCTGTCAAAACATGCTTTGTGATTCTAACAGGTTACCGTATATAACAAAACAAGTCTTGTTTTCTCATTTTTTATTCAACAAGGATAACATATTCATCAAAACTTTACACTGATGAATATGAATAGCATATGAATATCATAATGGATTTAATGGCATTACTGCAGATGAAGGAGGTCGCCCACGTGGTCAGCATATTCCATCTCACTCAGGCGTTTGTTCAGGAGCTGGATCTTGAGGGACGCAATAGTTCATCGATTGCCTTGTACTTCTTTCTTCGTGAAGGTTCTGACCACTGGTGTGCCACCCTTCCAGGTGATTGTTGGTACGGTGGCCTTGGTTTTCGAAATGGTTCCAAATCTCTGGCATGAAGACCCCTCCATGAACTGGTTGTCACGTAGTCCATGAATGCAGTCACTTTAGGGCCAGCAGGAGAGTCAGCAATGGCATCAAGCCACACATCATCCACTTTGTCACGAGGTACTAGAGGGAGGGCAGCAGCTCTTCTCACCAGATTCTTCACCTCCTCATCTTCCTTATAGTCCATCACCAGACCTTCTTTCATCACCACGCTTTGTAATTTAAATGTGGGACACTCATTTAAAGTTATCTCTAAAGAACACCACGCTTAGTAATTTAAATGTGGGACACTCATATAAAGGTATCGGTAATCGGATTAATTAATTACCTGCTAGAATAGGTGAAATGCACTCAGCTGAAAATGTGGCTCTACCGGCAATAGCCATTTCTGAAATGTGGCTCTCCCGGCTAGACACCTATTGCTTCTAGAGTGAGAGCCTTGTTTAGATAGAGGGTGGTTTGTAATGCGGTTCGATGTGTTAGGTAGTGTGTGCAGTGGATGATTGCGTGTTCTGGGGTTTCTAGTTGTTTGCAGTGTGGGCAGTTACCTGTAGAGTGTTTTTTTAAGTTTTTTTAGGTGGTTATTTAGGTTGGTATGTCCGCAGATATCTGGGAATTGGTCCCAGTGAGCTTTATTGTAATGGAATTTTGGTTCTTGGTTTTCTGTTTGGATTGGTACGTTTGTATTTCCTATGGTTATGTTTATGGGGAAGTGGTCACTACCTAGCGGGACGTCGTGCACTTCCCATTGAGTACTTTGAGCTAGATCTGCGGTGCATATGGTTAGGTCGATAGCCGACATTTTTTGGGTTATCTTATCGTACCTCGTGGGTTGGTTGATATTCAGGAGTACTAGGTCGTTTGTTTCTATCCATTCGGAGATTAATTTGCCATGGTTATCTATTTTATCATCTATGCTCCATGTAGGATGGTGAGCGTTAAAGTCTCCTAGGAATATAGTAGATTTATCGCTTATTTGGAGTAGTTTGTTTACATCCTCAGGTTGGACTTTTTGTTCCGCCAAGTGGTAAATATTTATGATTTTTATGTTTCGGTTATTTAATGTGATTTTAATGCCGTTGGCTTCTAGGTTTGGCGTGTCTATTTTCATTTCTTCGTAAGTTATATCTTCCCTGATAAATATAATTAGTCCTCCTGTGGCTCTTCTTGTTTTGGGTTTAGCTCTGTCAGTTCTAACTGAGTTGTAGTTAGGTAGTGTGAATTTGGATTTTTTTGAGAATTTGGTTTCCTGGATACAAGCAATGTGAGGGCCTTTATTTAGTTTAAATTTAGGTTTCATTTAGGTTTAATTTTTTAGTTCATGGCCGTGGGAGGTGAGTCCGTTGGCGTTCCACTGAAAAATGTTTAGTCCTTCCATTATTTGGTTCGGGTGATTGGTGATTTAGTTTTTAGTTTTTATTTTATTCGGTGAGTTCTTTTAGATGGAGGTTAAAGAGGAAGAAGGAAGATTGGTTAATTTTAGATTGAAAGCTACTTTGTGGAAGGATTATGTTCACAGACTAGGGGGAAATTATATGTGTAATAAGTAAGTTTTATCAAAACATGCATCTCAACGTTTTGAGTAAGCTCCTACTAGCTCCTAACTCATTTATTTCCTGAGAATATTCAAAAAGAATTACTGTCCTACTCTTATTAATAAATCCGCTAATCATGGGCTGTGACCATGGTTAAGTGGGTAGACTTGCTGTGTTTGTTTAATTAATCCCACCTACTCCACTGTCTTACAATGGGTGTCTCACTAATGGGATGTCTTACTAATGGGATGCAACCGACTGAGAATATCACCCTTGTGTCCTTTGATGTATCAAATATATATCGACAAACGGGTTACATCCCATTAGTAAGATACACATCATGTATTAATGAGAATCACATCTCCGATTGTCCATTACATCGATGAGTTCTTTCATGTTATTTACTGAATAAGTCGACCAGATCCGGAATAGAATAGGTCTTCTGCGACCCATGCTTGCCGTAAAAGGTGACTATGCTTGTCGTAAAAGGCGACTAACGGGATCGGGTGGTCAGGCTCGCTGACTTGGTTGATACATGTCAACGTATCCCAATTTCGTGGATCGATACCCATGATGTTAAACACTGGATTGTCTGGTCTAGACGCGATTGTTTAGAGATCGCCGTCATATAGCTGGAATATTGCTGAGTGCGGCGTTAAACAACAAACAAACCAAACTAATTACGACACGAACAACGTTTCACCGTTTGTACATTTTCATGTCATCGAAGGTTCAATGAAGCCTTACTTAAAGTCGGCTTTCTCTCATATGAAATAAATATATCTGATAACGAACAGGGTATGTCATCGTGCTTTGAGAGCCTTTCCACACGTGACATGGTCTTGGCATAATCGTATATAACATTCTCCATGTTATATTCATGCAAACGGAATCGCTGAAATCGACCAGAGTGAATAAGTCATTGCTTAAAAAGACCACCGCAGATACCTGTGCACAGTAACGAAGGAGCACTAGCAGAGCAAACATGCACATTTTGCTTCTTGAAGTGCTGGAACCCGTGCTGTTATAGGGGTCGGTTTATGAAAAGCATGTGCATAATTTGACCCAATCAGTGATATGAAAACAAATAACCCTAACGGCTTACTAACTGTATTTATGGCAACTAAGGTAATGGCAACTATAAAACAGATCACTTAAAGTAATAAATCTCAATTCGTTCACAAATCTACCAATGCTAATTCAAAACTTATCCCTCTTATAGTGTATTAAAGTGCAGAAGAAGTTCAGCCGAGCTTCTAAATGCACCCAAGTTCTATACTTGCCAACAATCTGATGCGCCTTTTTCACGCTTTGCAGTGCTTTCGCATATTCCAAGGAATACTGCGCTCTTTAGTATCATATTTATATAGACGGAACCCCGTGATGGAAATGTTACGACGCACCCCGGAGTAAAGTAAACAACATTAGATATGCGCCCCACAGACAGGGAATGCATTTATTGCTGGCATTGTGTCGCAATAAAAAAAACCACTTGATAAACTTAGCACATGTTGTTTTTTTACTACCAATTTGTTTACGAGCTTCAGACGCGTTTAAGCGTTAACATCAGGGAGAGCGGGAGATGGGTAAAGGGCTGAGAGGCTGAGAGAGAGAGAGAGAGAGAGAGAGAGAGAGAGAGAGAGAGAGGAGGGGAGAGGGGAGGAGGGAGAGAGAGGAGGAGAGAGAGGAGGAAGAGTGAGAGAGAGAGGGTGGGAGAGAGTGAGAGAGAGAGGGGGGAGGAGGAGAGAGAGAGAGAGAGAGGAGGGGAGGAGGGAGAGAGAGGAGGAGAGAGAGAGGAGGAGGAGGGAGAGAGAGAGGGTGGGAGAGAGAGAGGAGGGAGAGAGAGTGAGAGAGAGAGAGGAGGGGAGAGGGGAGGAGGGAGAGAGAGGAGGAGAGAGAGAGGAGGAGGAGGGAGAGAGAGAGGGTGGGAGAGAGAGAGAGGAGGAAGAGTGAGAGAGAGAGGGTGGGAGAGAGAGTGAGAGAGAGATAGAGAGTGAGAGGAGGGGAGAGGGGAGGAGGGAGAGAGAGGAGGAGAGAGAGAGAGGAGGAGGAGGGAGAGAGAGAGGGTGGGAGAGAGAGAGGAGGGAGAGAGAGTGAGAGAGAGAGAGAGAGGGTGGGAGAGAGAGAGAGGAGGAGGAGGGAGAGAGAGAGGGTGGGAGAGAGAGAGGAGGGAGAGAGAGTGAGAGAGAGAGAGGAGGGGAGAGGGGAGGAGGGAGAGAGAGGAGGTGGGAGAGAGAGGAGGAGAGAGAGAGAGGAGGAGGAGGGAGAGAGAGAGGGTGGGAGAGAGAGAGGAGGGAGAGAGAGATAGAGAGAGAGAGGAGGGGAGAGGGGAGGAAGGAGAGAGAGGAGGTGGGAGAGAGAGGAGGAGAGAGAGAGAGGAGGAGGAGGGAGAGAGAGAGGGTGGGAGAGAGGGAGAGGAGGAGGAGAGAGAGAGAGGAGGAGGAGGGAGAGAGAGAGGGTGGGAGAGAGAGAGGAGGGAGAGAGAGTGAGAGAGAGAGAGGAGGGGAGAGGGGAGGAGGGAGAGAGAGGAGGAGAGAGAGAGAGGAGGAGGAGGGAGAGAGAGAGGGTGGGAGAGAGAGAGGAGGGAGAGAGAGTGAGAGAGAGAGAGGAGGGGAGAGGGGAGGAGGGAGAGAGAGGAGGTGGGAGAGAGAGGAGGAGAGAGAGAGAGGAGGAGGAGGAGAGAGAGAGGGTGGGAGAGAGGAGGGAGAGAGAGAGAGGAGGAGGGGAGAGGGGAGGAGGGAGAGAGAGGAGGAGAGAGAGAGAGGAGGAGGAGGGAGAGAGAGAGGGTGGGA
This sequence comes from Haliotis cracherodii, assembly GCF_022045235.1. Taxonomy (NCBI): domain Eukaryota; kingdom Metazoa; phylum Mollusca; class Gastropoda; order Lepetellida; family Haliotidae; genus Haliotis; species Haliotis cracherodii. The sequence continues at coordinate 11,151,430 of NW_027266319.1, forward strand.
GAGAGAGAGGGTGGGAGAGAGAGAGGAGGGAGAGAGAGTGAGAGAGAGAGAGGAGGGGAGAGGGGAGGAGGGAGAGAGAGAGAGGAGGAGGAGGGAGAGAGAGAGGGTGGGAGAGAGAGAGGAGGGAGAGAGAGTGAGAGAGAGAGAGGAGGGGAGAGGGGAGGAGGGAGAGAGAGGAGGAGAGAGAGAGAGGAGGGGAGAGGGGAGGAGGGAGAGAGAGGAGGAGAGAGAGAGAGGAGGAAGAGTGTGAGAGAGAGGGTGGGAGAGAGAGTGAGAGAGTGAGAGAGAGAGGAGGAGGAGAGAGAGAGAGGAGGAGGGAGAGAGAGAGGGTGGGAGAGAGAGAGGAGGAAGAGTGAGAGAGAGAGGGTGGGAGAGAGAGTGAGAGAGAGTGAGAGGAGGGGAGAGGGGAGGAGGGAGAGAGAGGAGGAGAGAGAGAGAGAGGAGGAGGAGGGAGAGAGAGAGGGTGGGAGAGAGAGAGGAGGGAGAGGAGAGGAGGTGGGAGAGAGTGGAGGAGAGAGAGTGAGAGAGAGAGGGAGGCAGAGAGAGAGAAAACTGAACTATTAGGCGAGTCGGAGGAAAACAGGTAATAGTAGAATTGAAGAAAATATCGGGACGCTTCATTTTTACATGCAGCTGTGTAGTGCCCCATCACGGAAACACTTTTTACTACCAACTGATGTTGATTTTATTGGCCCACATGTCAATAAACTGTTCATTACACCAGGATATGACAGGTGATGGATATTGACAAATCCCAGTTTACCGGTATCCGCATGCATTACCTAACCAATGAGCTAAAGGTCCCCCGAGTGCTGTGCAAGATGTGACGAGAATTTACCTCTCTATTTGCGAGTGGAGTGTACGATGTCAATAACTATCAATAGGTAGATACCGTTGTCTGTATTCATGTAGTTATGCCCTAGACTAGAGGAAAGCCCGAAGTGATACAGGTTTCAGACGTTTACCACTTCGGTGAAACCCAGGAGCACGGGTATGGTGCTGACAAACCTAGAAACATAATTGGGGCTGACCGGGATTCGAACCCACGATCATAGGCGCCTTAAAGGTAGGACCGAGGATAAAAGTGGAATAGGGCTGAAAGTTTTGTTTGAAAAAATGTTCGGGGGTCTTTAGCAGAAAGACACCATGGTGAGTTGTTTCCATTTTGTTTTGTATAATGCAATATGGTGTTTTGTAACATATTTGTGTTTTTTCTTGTTCTTTTTTCTTTTATTGTTTTTAAAAAGAAGTAGCTGTTACATAAAATGTGCTCCCGCCCAGGATAGCAGAAAACCAATGACATAAAGTACAACGTATCAGTACATCTTAGTTTGATTTTGTTTACAGAAAATAACCTACTTCTCACTCAAACATTCACTCTAATAATACAAACATACTGCATATATCAAGTATGCATAAACTATTAAAGTTAATAGATCATATTGCAGTGTAGGGAAGTACATGGTCTCAGACGTTAAAGTCTTAAAGGGGAAGTGTACACGCAAAAATCACTTTCTTTCTTTTTCTAAACAAAACGCAATTTTAGAATTAGTTAGTATCTGTGTTTGAAAATATTCACTCATTTTTTTTCACAGTGAAAGTAGGAAGCTCACAATAGTGTGAAAGTGATATGCCGTTATGAGGCCTTCGTTTTACGAGCGAAATAGGCCTGAGTTATCCCCCTTAGATTATGACGTAATTGGTGCCAATTCAACTGGGTCCTTGTCTATTCTCAACGCAAAAGATATCAAGGACCAGTTTGCGGTAAAACAACATGGTCTACGACACACTCCGGCGCAGTGGTGACTCAGCATAACACAATTCTGGCTGGCATCTGAGATGCTAGAATCACAAAACTGTACCTACACCACGTGAAGCGGCTCTAACAAAGCATGATGACGTCATAATGTTTATCAATTGGCACCAATGACGTCATATTGCAAGGGACATAAGCCATGGTGTTTTTGTTATGGAAATAGAACACTTGGTAAATGTGAAAAATATAAATCGTTTTAGTGCAAAAAATATGTTAATTAAATATGATGTTTTTATATTTTTGTCTATGACACTTCTATGTTAACACTTTTAATGTGGAAAAAGTACAAGAAAAAAAGGTTCATTTCCGTGTCAACTTGCCCTTTAAGTACAAAACTAAAATTAAATTGAAACCTGCTCCTCTTTTTCGAAAGGTTGATGATACAGCATCCAAGCAACGTCGAATTCTGTTGATTACCTGTCTTGAAAGCAATATCTGTTTTGCTTGTTTCCATCTTCCCGAGGCAATGGAGTTAGCTGTCTTTAAAAGTCCAGTTAGCTCCTTTGCCTCGGGAAGATGGCTTGTTTCTTGTTTAACACCGCACTCAACAATATTCCAGCTTTATGACAGTGGTCTGCAAATAATCTAGTCTGGACCAGACAATCCAGTGATTGGCATCATGAGCATCAATCCTGGTAATTTAGATACATCAGCCAAGTCAGCGAGCCTGACCACTCGATCCCGTAAATCGCCTCTTACAAACATGGATTGCTCTAACCCCGATCTTTATGGGAGAGAAAAATGAGTCTCATGTGGTACGTTTATTTGCTGGACAGCTCTGTCATCCCATGCGAGGGACGCAGGTTACTTCATCCGTGTAATATCCGTCTAGAGCTAGTCTAGTGGTCAAGCTTAGTCTGATTAGCCACACTCCATCAATTAGTACTGTCAAAGTCTTAGTGGACTGAGCTGTCAGCCACCACACAGTTCATGGTAATCTGGCCATAGTAGGGACACATCAACCCATAACTGCCTGTCGGCGACTGAAAGTACACGGCAATGAGTGAGTGAATATTGTTTTACGCCGCTTTTAGCAATATTCCAGCAATATCACGGCGGGGGACACCAGAAATGGGCTTCATACATTGTACCCATGTTGGGAATCGAACCCTGGTCTTCAGCGTGACGAGCGAACGCTTTAACCACTAGGCTACCCGACCGCCCTACACGGCCATGAGGTGAGGTGAAATGGGGTTTAATGTGGAGTCCAAGATAATTGCACTTATAGACACCTGCTGCATGTGTGTGTGTGTGTGTGTGCACACCGAGATACCAGCCTGCAGTTTAACATGAATACCCCACTTAGACACAGTATACGGACCAGTCCTTGTTTTAGCCACTTAATGCTGATCCAGAGACAGGGTAACAACAAGTACAATCTTTGAACGTCTTTTGGTACGATGCAGCCGGGGATCAAACCCAGGGCCTTCAGACCTCCGGGCGGACACTCTACCACAAGACCACGGAGGCGGTGACAAAACTATGATGAAATGGTGCAACATGTCTCTAGACTATATATAACCAAGTGATTGAGTTGGGTTTATCGCTGCTTTTAACAGTATTCCAGTTATATCACAGCGTGTCAGCTTATTGTAGGAGGAAAGCCCAAAGTGATCTCAGACGTTTACCACATCGGTTAAACCCACGAGCACGGGTATGGTACTGATAAACCTAGAAACATAATCGGGGCGAACCAGGATTCGTACCCACAATCATAGGTTTCTGGCGTGCCCAAAGGGACTCAACTCGCGGCGCCTTAAACGACTGGGCACCCGTGCCTCCATATCTAACCAAGACACACTTGATGAAGATTCACGATCCTCGGATTCAAAGAGGCCATAAATATTGACAAGTCCCAATTTGATGGACTGTACAAGCAGTGGAATGGTTCAAATCCAGGATCATGATCGGGGTGAATCGGGTATCTGAACCCATGGTCAGCAGATCCTGGAATGGCTAAGGTATGAAACTCTTTACAACAAATTGTAGTGCATTAGATCATTGACCCCCCTAACTTAAGAATTAGTATTCATCTTGAAGAATCAGGGTCAACTCCACAACACTCATCTGAGTGAGTATCGGTGAGTGTGGTTTTACGCCGCTTTTAGCAATATTCCAGCAATATCACGGGTACACCAGAAATGGGCTTCTCACATTGTACCCATGTCGGGAATTGAACCGGGTCTTCGGCGTGACGAGCAAACGCTTTAACCACTAGGCTACCCGATCTTTCCAGTGTGAGTATAGGAGTTCCAGTGATGATGTCCTGCACACACTGTTCATGGGTGTTTGTTTATTGTTTGAGGAAGCACTCTACAATCTTCCAGCAATGACCGCAGTTTGTAAATAATCGAACCTGGACCAGCCAGGTGATTTGGTTGGTTGGTTGGTTTGTTGTTTAACGCCGCACTCAGCAATATTCCAGCTATATGACAGCGGTCTGTAAATAATCGAGTCTGGACCAGACAATCCAGTGACTGATATCATGAGCATCGATCATTGCAAATGGGATCAATGACATGCATCAACCAAGTCAGCGAGCCTGACCACCCGATCGCGTTAGTCGCCTTTTACGACAAGCATAGTCGCCTTTTACGGCAAGCATGGGTTGCTGAAGACCTATTCTACCCCGAATCTTCATGGGTACACTGATTGTGTGTAGAATTGTAGAACACAAAAGACACATGATTAGCACCAAGCAACATCTTTATTCCCAGTGTTTGTTATACATTATATCTAAGAATACATTTAAATTTGTTTTTCAGTAAGTCTGAAGAAACACAACAATGAATACTGAACAAGAAGCCCTCAAGCACATTCACAAGCACTGACAGCCATGCAGTGATGATTGTATGAACCAGCAGGTGCTTGATGGTCAGTCTGGGGGCACCACTCTTCTCTTTGGGACAGAGAAACCAGCAGGTGCTTGATGGTCAGTCTGGGGGCACCACTCTTCTCTTCAGAACAGAGAAACCAGCAGGTGCTTGATGGTCAGTCTGGGGGCACCACTCTTCCCTTTGGGACAGAGAAACCAGCAGGTGCTTGATGATCAGTCTGGGAGCACCACTCTTCTCTTCAGAACAGAGAAACCAGCAGGTGCCTGATGGACAGTCTGGGGGCACCACTCTTCCCTTTGGGACAGAGAAACCAGCAGGTGCTTGAAGGTCACTCTGGGGGCGCCACTCTTCCCTTTGGGACAGAGATACCAGCAGGTGCTTGATGGTCAGTCTGGGAGCACCACTCTTCTCTTCAGAACAGAGAAACCAGCAGGTGCTTGATGGTCAGTCTGGGGGCACCACTCTTCTCTTTGGGACAGAGAAACCAGCAGGTGCTTGATGGTCAGTCTGGGGGCACCACTCTTCCCTTTGGGACAGAGAAACCAGCAGGTGCCTGATGGTCAGTCTGGGAGCACCACTCTTCCCTCTGTATATCCAGGGTTAGAACACACTAGAATTTTCATGTAGCAATTGCAATTGTGATAACTATATGCAAATATTTCACAAACCAAGCTGAACAGTCAAGTCTTCAGAACACCTGTAACATTAGGTGGCAACTGTCAAAGGCCAGAGGCCTGAGTTTGGTTCAAACCATGAACATAAAACACCATAGACAATCTCAGAAAATGTATTTGAACAGGGTTTGAAATATGTATACAACTGTTGGCTTCATTCTCTTGTAACAATGTCTAAAGACATTAACAGTATCATTAAGGAAGTCTTAAAAGAGGAAACATCTTTTAAACAACCTCAGACTTATCCATATCCCCACAAACTGTTATGAAAATGGATACGTGACTATCAGAAGCACCTGCCAGTGAAACTTTGACATGAAAGATTAAATGCTCAAAACAAAATACTGAGTTGTAAATGCTTTTGATTAGATGTTGGTGAGCCATGAACATGTATTCTTCACAGTTGTCCTACCTTCACAATAATGACCAAAACAAATACCCCAAGGCATATACCCCAACAGAAAATAACTTTCTGCATGAATAATTTTCTTTAAAAAAGATTAACTTGAAATCGTAAAGCAAATTAATTTAATTTTTTAAAATAAATTTATTCCATAAAGAAACTGACCACCTCCATTTCCACCGGGTAATGAAACATTTTGTTTGAAAATATCACAAATTAGTCCAAGCATACACAAACCTCACACTAGTCAAGATTAGAAAATAACATCAACCCAAGTCAATTAAATCATCCAATCTTGTCATCGAGGTGAGCTTAACATCAAACATTATCACAAAGGCAAAAAAATAACAAAGCTGAAACTTTCATCATCAAACACCGAGATTATTGAGGTCTGTTCTGCTTGAGGAAACATTTACACTATCATTCCAAATACTTGACAGTAATTGACAAGTGACTGGCAAAACCAAACTTGAATACTCATACATTGAATGCAGATAAAGTAAACTTAAGTTTGCTCTGCTAAACTTTGTTCGTGGGAACAGACTGGCTGAGAAGTATTGGGTCACAATGTGATCCCAACATTTCGACTTTTAAGTCTGTTCGAAAACACATTACCGTAGAGGAAACAAACAATTCCAATAATTATATCTTGTATTGTAATTATACATCTGAACTCCCATTTCTCTACTGTTTATATCATATGCTTTTTCCGAGTCAATGAAAGTAACATGACATTGTACAAGTTAACCTCAGCTCGAACAGCTGTTTTGAATAATTTTGAATATTGTTTTAATTATTTTACAATGTCTTATCAAAACATGTCGGTAAGATGAATTCGTTGGTCATGTTCATGTTGACCAAGGAAGTATGAAAATTAAGAGTGAGTGAGTGAGTAGGGTTTAAAGCCGCTTTTAACAGTATTCCAGTTATATCGCGGCATGTCAGCTTAATGTGGGAGGAAAGCCCGAAGTGATGCAGGTATCAGACGTTTACCACTTCGGTGAAACCCACGAGCACGGGTATGGTGCTGACAAACCTAGAAACATAATTGGGACGAACTGGGATTCGAACCCACAATCATAGGTTTCTGGCGTGTCCAAGGGACGCAACTCTGCACAGCGAATCGCTGCGCCTTAGACGACTGGGCCCCCCATGCCCCCTGAAAATTAAGAAGGCAACCTGTCAGGAGTTAAAATGATATGATATAGGATGCAGAAAATAGCTGGCGCCTACAAAAGAATAACCAGTTCTTCACACATGAGTTCTTTTAGTCATACTTGACAAGCTGATGAATCTGACTGTATCGTTTCACTGAAGCATTTAGCTATGACCTCAAGCAGATACATCCTCGGTATTTGAGCATGGCACATCAAGGAAGCAACAATATATAAATGAGCTTCAGGAACACTACAGACAATGGTGACGCACAGTGAAAGCTGAAGCCATGTGGAGTGAACACCAACATCACTCAATACCATTGCATCTACTTCTAACACGGAACTGGAATTCAAAATTGAAGTTTGTGTGAAGTCTATATGAAATGTGTCAGGATACAAAGTAGAACAGTTACAAAATATTCATACTTCCTTTTCATCAATTTTTGTTTTATATATATATATACATCTACTGTCTCAATATCAAGACACTCTCAACAGATTCCATCCAAAACATGGTATCAATTTTGTGAACAAATATTTCTGCTGGAAACCAACATTCAGCTTTGCACTCTGAAGGGAAGGAAGTATTTTTCTTAGCGACCAAAGAAAATACATAAACATCAACTAACATTCTGCTTCCACAATATCTGTGTTGAAGCCATTGATGGAATGACAGTGTGATATTCTGGTGGGGTGGGCATCGGAAAACAAAAGTATAATAACATAATTTGTTGTCTGGAATTACAAAAAATACAAAAACATAACTTCTTTGATAGGCATTTAGAAGTTGGAGTACTAAGTAAGGATAAGAATTTATGGATGGACAACTTCTTTATTACAATTAAGAGCGATGTTTCGGTGTAGGTTCTGACACTTGCTTGATAACAGTGTTAGAACCTACACTGAAACGTCGCTCTTAATTGTAATAAAGAAGTTGTTCATCCATAAATTTTTATCCTTACTTAAAAACATAACTGTTTACAGACCTTGCTTGATGTCTCCAAAAAATGAGTTGTGAGAAAAACCTTGTATCTTTGACTTCTTACACAGAAACAAACTGAGTTTTTAGAAGCAGTTGGTAAAATAATATCCTGTCCATACCTAAAAAAACCCAGGCCCCACCAGAATAAAAAATAGTCACTTCCTAACACAAAGTGCATTACTGAAACAGGAACCAAAGTACTTGATTAAATATCAGAGCTCCAGATAAGATTTTGGTGTTGTGGGTAATTTACCCATGCATTTTAAAATCATTGGGTATCAGTGATTCTATCTGGGTATTCAAATTTCTGTTACCCACTAGTTTTTACACATGTGGGTATTTAAGTTAAATATTTAAAAACACTATTCATCTAGTCCCTGCAAACTGGTGTCGTGTGGGTTCGAGAGCTTTATAGACTCAAAAATACCCCGATACTTCCACAAGAAAGTTTTATGGCAAATGATCATGATGTTAACTGTCATCGTGGAGTTTGGCAAGGTTGACGGAATGTCCGTATATAATTTCAAAATAAGTTGCTGATTTGCTAATCGAATACGCAGGGTTACTGTACAATATTTTTATGATACGCACACATTTTATTTTTGTAGCGTATCTGTAATGTTCGTTGCGTATTTGATACGCTTGGATTTTATTTTACTGCATTTCTGATGCGTATTTTACGCAGATACGCAGCTTATCTGGAGCTCTGAAATATTGAGATGATCTTTTAATTCCTGAGGTGCAGGAAAATTGTCCAAACTGTATTGTATACAAACCAAGAGAATGTTAGTGGAATAAATGCTATATCTACTGGGGCACAGCACCAGTATATGCCCTATAGCAGTAGTAATACTTTCCACAAGACAAATTCCACGTGGTATATAAGAAGTGTGATGATCACAAAAGTTGACCACAATATATAAAATTTCACCATGATAAACTGGTGCACAAGCTGTCTCAATCTAAACAACATTTGTATCAATTGTCTGATAGGCATTTCGAAGCTGACGGATGACAAAGTAGATAAAAACCGTATCAGTAACAACTTCTTTATAATACTGTAACAGCGATGTTTCGATATAGATCCGTATACCGTTATAAGGATCTACATCAAAACATCACTATTGCATTATGATAAAGAAGTTATTAACCGGTCAGCTACTGTAACATTTGTATCATACACATCAAATTATTGAACAGTGATGTGAAAACCAAATCTCTTGAGCCAAAATTATAACTCAATAACACTGGAACCAATAGCAATTTGCACTTATATGAATGTTTTTCTTGGGGAAAACAAATGAAACCAAATATTGCAGGTTACAGTTTAATGAATTATCCCCCTTTGATACTAGTTCAAACATTTGTACCAGTATTTTAGGGATACTGGTTTATATTTGTTCAAACATTTGTACCAGTTGTTAGGGATATATGATATATCAAGTGCACAGACACAAACAGTGTAAATATTATGTTTTTCATGTAGTATGCCACCTCTGGCGATGAAATAACACGACTCTTGAGTTACTCCTTCATGTAAATAAAGGGTGTCAAGAAAAGTAAAATTCTTTTTCACACAACCAGTGGTTTTTCATGCATTAAAATGTAGACACGACCATCAGTACAAAATGATGGTATATCAGTACGCAGCCTAAAACAAATTAAATATGTCTGTTAATCAGAGTGGTTTAAAATATTGCAAAAAAGAAACAAAAAAAGAAAAGAATCAAAGTCGGCATGGTCAATGTTTCTTTTCTGTGGACTCAATCTAAGTTTTATGATTCTGTATCAATTCCACAATATTGATGCCAAATCAGTGCATGATTATTGGTCAACGACTATGTGGAAAAGGTGAATCACAGTGTCCTATGTGGGAAATCCCGTAATTCAACATGATGGAAATGAGAATCACAGTATCCTATGTGGGAAATCCCAAAATTCTTCATGATGAAAATTGGAATCACAGTATCCGATGTGGGAAATCCCGTAATTCAACATGATGGAAATGGGACTCACATTATTCTATGTGGGAAATCCCAAAATTCACCATGATGAAAATTGGAATTACAGTATCCGATGTGGGAAATCCCGTAATTCAACATGATTGAAATGGGAATCACAGTATCCTATGTGGGAAATCCCAAAATTCACCATGATGAAAATTGGAATCACAGTATCCGATGTGGAAAATCCCAAAATTCACATTGATGGAAATGGGAATAACAGTATCCTATGTGGGAAATCCCATTATTCACATTGATGGATATGGAAATAACAGTATCCTATGTGGAAAATCCCATAATGCACATTGATGGAAATGGGAATCACAGTGTCTTATGTGGAAAATCCAACAATTCACATTGATGGAAATGGGAATCACATTATTTACCACACAGACATGGGAAACACATTGTTCACCTTGTAGGAAATGGGAATCAAGTAAAATCATGGAAAAAATGGGGATCACAGTATTCATGGTAATGGAAATGGGAACAAGTTAATCCAAGTTGGAAACGGGAATACTGTAAAACCATGTAGAAAAGGGGAACCATATTATTCACATAACATGAAAAGGCAATGATGTTTAACCAAATAAGATATAAGAGTTACATTTTTCACATTCTAGAAAATGTCAATATTATTGAAACCTACCGGGAAAGACTGACATCAAACTGAACCTTGTATAAAATGGGAATCATATTACACTACCGTATCGACGTAATAAGCGCCCAGGGCGCTCTCAAAATTAGAAATAGGGGGCTCTTATTAGAATGGTATTTTGGTGGAAAAAAACAACAGGTGAAAGATAAATTTCGTGGTTTATGCTGACAGCCTGACATGTTTATATACGACAGATATATTTTTCCAGAATTTAATTGCCCATAATTAAGGATGCATATAACACACGAGTGCGTATGATACACGAATAAATAAGTCTTGTGTACATTGATCAATCGGAAGGGGTGCTAATTGGGATTGTTCACTAGCCAATATATTAACAAATATCGCCTTGGGCGCTTATTAGAGCGGGGCCCTTAATACGTCAAATACGGTATTTACAGTGCAGGAAATCAGGAGTGAGTTGGGTTCAACGCCGCTTTTAACAGTTTTCCAGTTATATCACAGCGCGTCAGCTTAATGTGGGAGGAAAGCCCGAAGTGATGCAGGTCTCAGACGTTAACCACTTTCGGTGAAACCCACATGCACGGGTATGGTGCTGACAAACCTAGAAACATAACCGGGGTGAACCGGGATTCGAATCCACAATCATAGGTTTCTAGCCTGCCCAAGGGACGCTAGTCTGCACAGCGAATCGCGGCGCCTTAGACGACTGGGCCACCCGTACCCCCATGAAATCAGGAATTAGAATTCGGTGACCCGGGTATATGTGTTGGGCACACAATCCACTACACAGACAGAAATCTAATTTACCAGACCCATGTCACAAGTCTTTTGTCAGTTGTCATTCATTCATTGTTATTCCAAACAACTCATTTGTAGACAAAATTAAAAGGCGAATATTGTTGACTTACACAACCAGACCAGTAGGAATTTGGGACTTTTCTTTGCACATTCTTTCAATAAATATTTTCTGGAAAATCAACATACCGTATTCGACGTACCTGGGTAATAAGCGCCCCGCTCTAATAAGCGCCCACAGCGTTATTCGCTAATAAATTGGCCAGTGAATAATCCTAATTAGCACCCCTTCCGATTGATAAATATACACAAGACTTATATATTTGCTTAAAAAACGTACTCATCTGTTATATGCACACTTAATTATGGGCAATTAAATTCTGGAAAAATATATCTGTCGTACATAAACATTTCAGGCTGTCAGCATAAACCACGAAATTTAACCTTTTAACTCTGTTTTTTTCCACACTAAAATAATATTCTAACAAGAGCCCCCTATTTCTAATTTTGAGAGCGCCCTGGGCGAATACGGTTACTCAATTATTATGAGAGCCCATATTAAACCCTAATTCTCTACCGATTCAAGGCATTGGGCGGACATTAAATTTGTTTAATTTGACTTAAAGTAGTCTGTGCCAAAACCTTTTGAGAATACTTGTCAGAACTTCGCTCTTAGCATCATTTTCAGTAGTATTTGGTGTCAAAATGCGTAGTATTATCAGCTGGACGTACAAGACCAAAGGGAATGTTACTAGATTTGGGCTTCGGACATGTGGCTTAAGTTGCAGACTGTCAGAGCACTTCAATGTAATTCATGTATAAAATCCCCAAGGGAATCAGGTTAGGGTACATGGTAGTAACCTGTCCAACCATACAGAAAATAATAATTATCCACACAACTGACAAAGTGAGTGAGTGAGTAAGTTGGGTTTTACGCCGCTTTTAACAGTATTCCAGTTATATCACGGCGTGTCAGCTTAATGTGGGAGGAAAGCCCGAAGTGATGCAGGTCTTAGACGTTTACCACTTCGGTGAAACCCACGAGCATGGGTATGGTGGTGACAAACCTAGAAACATAATCGAGGCGAACCGGGATTCGAACCCACAATCATAGGTTTCTGGCGTGCCCAAGGGATGCAACTCTGCACAGCGAATCACGGCGCCTTAGACGACTGGGCCACCCGTGCCCCCCACAACTGACAAAGACTGGCATAAGAGGGTATTTTCCATGCATAGCATCAGTACAAATAGATGGTGTCCACAGACAGCACAGGTACACAGAAGACAGATCGAGTGTTGTGAGAGACAATCCCACACAAAGTGATACCACATGATCTCATCATGCAAACAGTGTTAAGGACTGACCATGTAATATTCTTAGGGGTCTGGGATTTTTGTTTGAGGCAGAACATTTCTTTAGTGGGTACTCATGAACCTACAATTATTTTCTTTGAAAGGGGCAACCTATTTTGGGGAGACTCACAACACATAATTTTTTTGAACATTGTGAATAATTTGTCGTTGTTGTTGTGAGTGACTGAGTATGATTTTAACCTTCTTTTAGCACTATTCCAGCAAATTCATGGCAGGGGACACTAAAAATGGGCTTCAAAAGTTGTACCCATGTTGGGAAAGAACCCAGACCTTCAGCGTGACAAGCGAACACATTTACCACGACCCCATCGCCCCTCTGTTGTAAAACCTGAGGACATTTTCAGAAACAGATTATTCGGAAAAAAAATAATTGAATAAAAAATAATTTAAAAAAAAATAATTTAAAAAAAAATAATCCCAAGCCACCCCACCAGAACAATACATGGCCGTCCCCTTAGGATACAGAAGTAGAAGACATTATCTTATGTAACCAAACAAATAAACAGATCTACAGCACCGTCACATTGATACCAAGGTCATCCCATTCTCTGGACACACAAGTTTATTACAATGTTGATAAATCAGGGATGGGTTAAACGAAACAAGGCCCTTCCACAAAGTGATTTAAGCAATATGACTGTCATAATGTCAATGTTAAACTTTAACAGCGGTGATCGTCTTAGCGCTAAGATCACTTTGTGGGGAGGGCCCTGGTCACCAGCCAGACAAAGAAACCTCAAAGAGAAACAGGATTATACGTTGGTGCAGATAAGATTACAGACAATAGACCAGCGAATAACATGGCATGCTAAGAACATGCAAGTTATCAATGTTATCCCATTTGCTGATATGTAACAAACCACCATGATTTTTTCAAGCTTGCAGACTGTGAAACCTTTAAATGTTCCCTTGATGTTGACTATTTGAAAAAATTCTCTCTGGTAGGAAATATAGCAACATTGTCAACATTTATCTTATTGCTTGGTCTGTTACTGTAAATATTCCAATTCTGCACCCACTCTAGGTCTACAGTAACTTACAGGATCACAAAGAACATTCTACTCCATCCTCCATCTATCATGTACCGGCACGAATCAACCACTAACAACAGAATACTGACTGTATGATTAGTGTTTCAAATCATTTGAAAAAAAAAAATTAAAAAAATTCAAATATTGAAATGATTCAATGCAACCAATCAAATCATATCACCAAACCTTTCCCCCATCTCCGCAACCAATGAATCGATCAATTTCAACAATAGTTAAAGCAACATCACCAAAACAAACAAAACAAAACAACCAAAAAATAATAAATTAATTAATTAAACAAAATCAACAGCATAATAGCATACATTGACTAAATAGTTGTTGAATATTACTCAAACGTGTCAAACATAAGGTTTAAATGATTGCAAGGGTATGACAATATCATAATGATGACAGAGGATTAATAATCAGACCCCCTTTCTAAATACAAACACAAGATCTGAAATTAACCCCATCACTGACACTTAAGACAGAGTTTAAGGAACTGTACATGAATCAAAATTCGTTCAAACCAGGAACATTTGCTCCAAGCAATCACTTGAAAAACCCCAAAATTGTAAGACGATGGCCGATGGACTCAAGTTGGACGGGCCACATTTCTTCTCTTCCTGACAACCATCATGTGCTGACAACCAACATGTGCTGACAACCAACATGTGCTGACAACCATCAAGAGCTGACAACCATCAAGAGCTGACAACCATCAAGAGCTGACAACCATCATGTGCTGACAACCAACATGTGCTGACAACCCACAAGAGTTGACAACCATGATGAGCTGACAACCATTAAGAGCTGGCAACCATCATGTGCTGACAACCATCATAAGCTGAAAAACATCAAGAGTTGACAACCAACATAAGCTGACAACCATCATGAGCTGACAACCATCAAGAGCTGACACCCATCAAGAGCTGACAACCAACATGTGCTGACAACCACCAAGAGCTGACAACCAACATGTGCTGACAACCATCAAGAGCTGACAACCACCAAGAGCTGACAACCAACATGTGCTGACAACCATCATGAGCTGACAACCAACATGTGCTGATAACCATCAAGAGCTGACAACCAACATGTGCTGACAACCCACAAGAGTTGACAACCATGATGAGCTGACAACCATCAAGAGCTGGCAACCATCATGAGCTGACAACCAACATGTGCTGACAACCATCAAGAGCTGACAACCAACATGTACTGACAACCATCATGTGCTGACAACCATCATGAGCTGACAACCAACATGTGCTGACAACCATCATAAGCTGAGAAACACTAAGAGTTGACAACCAACATAAGCTGACAACCATCAAGAGCTGACAACCAACATGAGCTGACAACCAACATGAGCTGACAACCAACAAGTGCTGACAACCAACATGTGCTGACAACCATGATGAGCTGACAACCATCAAGCGCTGACAACCATCATGAGCTGACAACCAACATGTGCTGACAACCAACATGTGCTGACAACCATCAAGAGCTGACAACCATCAAGAGCTGACAACCAACAAGAGCTGACAACCAAAATGTGCTGACAACCAACATGTGCTGGCAACCAACATGTGCTGACAACCAACATGTGCTGACAACCAACATAAGCTGACAACCAACATAAGCTGACAACCAACAAGAGCTAACAAAATGCCTGAAGCTTATGTCATACGCTGCAAGCAATACATGCATAAATGAATACGTCAAGATGGAAAAAACAACCAGAAATACATTAGGTTGATACTGAACAATGTACAAATGATGTGATCATTCCTGCAGACAGTTTATAAAATACTTCAATATGGATATCAATTCTATTCCCCTGCTATCCTATTCACCAATCAGATACCACCTCTGATATCACTTGCATTTGCTTCAAACAAAATGGCGGTGCCCAGTCAAGACGATCTGATCGACAATATAAAGTGTAACAAAAAGTGTATCAAATCACGTGAGCACCTTGATTAAAAACATGAAAAGATTTGGAAAATATCTGTCGACGCCCAGTTGACAGTACATATCTTTTGCAAAGCCTGCAGTCAACCTAAATGTGCACGTTGACATCTATTTTGTATCCACTGGATGTCGATTTCGTTATTTCGATTTTGATATAAGAAAGAAGTAAACGAAGTACATAGCAACGATTACATAACTATGATTTTGCATCTAAATGAAACCATGTCAAGTTAAGGTCACCATAAAATTAAATCATTTTAAACTAAACAGATCAAGTAGAATGCCTTCAAGCTAGAGGCTGTACATACAATGTTCAACATTCATCATCACAATAATCATCAGTCTCTGTTCACGTCTCCATAAACAGTGCCTGTCCGTAACATAAGTCTAACAAACTCAGATTTCATCATTATCTTGCGACATCATCTATACATGGCTGTCATGAATCATGATAAGCATAGACCCGTGAAGATCCGGGGTAGAATAGGTCTTCAGCAACACATGCTTGACGTAAAAGGCGACTAACGGGATCGGGTGGTCAGGCTCGCTGACTTGGTTGATGCATGTCATCGATCCCAATTGCGTGGATCGATGCTCATGATATCAATCACTGGATTGTCTGGTCCAGACTCGATTATTTACAGACCGCCTTCATATAGCTGGAATATTGCTGAGTGCGGCGTTAAACAACAAACCAACCAACCAACCATGATAAGCATACTCTGTTGTTTGATTCTTTGTTTGAAGATTCAACCCTCCTCAGTCTAACAGTCTAACAGTCTGTTGCCATTTCTCAAGTGTGAGGCTGCACACTGCACTCAATGTTTCACACTAAAAGCCTTTACAGAACAGTCTTGACAACACAGTGCGACAACAGCCTTATTAAACACAATTACATAGGGTTTAGGGAAAATAATTTGTGCATATAGTATTCTACATCTTCATCTTCATCTTTTTTTTACATGCCACCCAAACTGACACCTTTTGTGTGGCAAATATCCGATAATATGCATGTAATAAACATGGATCATATTAATAATAATAATACTCAAATAAACTGTAAATATATACAACACCCAATATACAGGTCAACTTGTTTGGTATATAGTCAAACATAAGATAACGCATCTACAAAGTAGACAGAGACCACGGTCTCGGGTACAGCACTTCACTTTGGCATTGTGTTTATTGATTGTTGAGGATGAAATTGAGAAAGGGAGACAACTCCTGCACTCTTGATGACAAGCTTTCGTATCTTCAGAGACCAGTTGGCTGTGAATAGAACCTGACATTCTTAACATCCTTCAACTAGAATGACAAACATTTAACACATGTATTGCTAACAATGACGTATGTAACCCAGGTTGGGAGTCCTTAAATTTGTCCACTCTGTGATTATACTACTCAAAAGAGGTTAAGGACAATTCAATTATTTCACATTTCTACAGTTAATTGTCATGCCATGATAGTGAGTGAGTGAGTGAGTATGGTTTTACGCCGCTTTTAACAATATTCCAGCATAATCACGGCGGGGGACACCAGAAATGGGCTTCACACAATGTACCCATGTCTGGAATCGAACCCGGGTCTTTCTTTAGCGTGACAAGCGAACGCTTGAACCACTCGGCTACCCGACCGCCCCCATGCCATGATAGATTAAGTATGGTAATATGAATGAATTGAGTGGTTCTTAACTTCTTTTGAGTGGTATATATAAAATCTCATCGAGGAACATGAACCACTTAATGCCACAATGCTGGGCTAACAGGTAAATGGTCACTGGGAGGAAATAGTATATATATCCTCAGGGTCATCAAATTCTCTGCGTTCATAGCCTGAGATATAAGCTATAACATGTCCTGGACCCTGACCACAAAGCGGTCTTAGCACAGGGGTGACTGCAACTCTCGGACTCGCCATGTGGAACGAGGCTCGGGACCCCTTCAGTGAGGCTATCTTTACACAATGACAATAATGATTGTCTGCATCTCGTTTCTTCCATCTGATCTTGATCATGTGATCATAATGTGATCATAATGTGATCATAATGTGACACTGAGCATCAACACATACAGTTAGGTTAATCTCATGATCTACTTCAGCATTTCTATCAGTTGCTTTTGTTTGTGTAAAATTTACAAATCATCACATTTTAGCCACAACAATATCTAATGCGATGCCATCATGAGCGTAAAATTTCTATGCAACAGCAGCTTATTTCTGTTTTAAAAATTAATACACAAAAGTCTCAATATTCATACAAAAGGCTGCTGCATATTTGATTAAAGTCATTGCCCAAGGACTGAGAGTTTCAATCTACTCATCGGAAAGTTTTCATTTTTACATCTTTAAGTTTAATTACATACACTCAGACCCAACACGAACAACAAGGATGTGTGCACTGTTGATGAGGAAGGTGCTGACCACACAGGCTGCTGGGACTCTGAGGAAGGATGAATAACATAAACAGTGGAAGGAGCTATCGGCCTCCTGAAAGAAAGCTGACACTGACAAACTATGAAAGTAGAAAATGCTCAAAATAAATCTGTAACCATAGTGACGATACAAACACACAAAACATTTCAGGAAAGTTATAATGGTTATGCTGCAGTTTCCTGTTTTGTGAAAAATATAAAAGTGTGGATCAAGAGAAATGTAAAAGAATATCAAAAAAAAGTTACTGCATCAACCAAAATCAAGTTGGCCTCATTAAATGGATAAACCCAACAACGTTATCTGATTAACAAGACATGAAGCATACTTGCCAGGGAACTAATTGCATGGCTGATATCTATTTAGAAACAACACTCTCAAGGTCTCGCTTGATTTACATTATCAGAAATATGCAAATTATTTGCAAAGGCTAATGTGGAATAATGACCCATGGCGCCAACCATATGATATTCTGCAAGGGCACTGGGAGCATTTTCAAAACAATCCTTTATACCAGAAAATACCGGAAAAAAATCAATGTTCACTGGACATAATGGACGTCCTGAACCCTCTCCCAACCCCCCAAAAAACAACAGCAAAAAAACAAAACAAACAACCCCCAAAACTGCTGCTCCTCCATTCCAAGAATTTAATTGGTCTGTCCTGAAGCAGAGACAGACAAAAGTATTGTCTCTAACAAAAATCCCAGCCCTCCCACAGGATATTAAATGGTTGGTCTCCAATAAATATCCTGAACTGACAGAGTAGAATATGACAAGTTAACTGTAATAATAAATCATTTCAGTTGACTCATCATAAGGGACATAGCTGCAATACAGGAGGACTGAACTTAGGCTTTTTTCTACTGTTGATGACAGAACATGCGGGGGATGCAATGACGTGACAGGGAAAGGGATGAGGATGGTAGCCGTGATGCAACACTCGGACACACCAGGGTACATACACATGTTATTCCCTACCTCTTGTCTGCTGTTGATGAGGAAGCATGATCCAATAGCAACAGCAGGGGAAAGGATGAGGATGGTAGCCGTGATGCAACACTCGGACACACCAGGGTATTATTCCCTACCTCACTGGAAACATCATGAATAACGAAAAAGGAAGTGTGTTGGGCTAATATCACTTTGATATGCATTAACAGAGGGATGTTCGAGCTCCTAACACCTATGAACTTGCTACATTAATCTTATATTGGGGGAGGAAAGCTACATTAATTCAGTAGTGAGTATCTTTGATTTCATGCTTTGCACAGTATTCCAGTTATATCATGGCGTGTCAGCTTGTGGGAGGAAAGCCTGAAGTGATGCAGGTCTCAGACATTTACCATAGTATTGAACCCCATAACCACTGGTATTGTGCTGACAAACCTAGGAATATAATCAGAGTGAATTTGGTATTCAAACCCATGATCATTGATTGTTGGCATGCCTAAGGGACACAACTCAGCACAGTAAATTACTGTCATCTGCCCCACTAATTGAGGCAGGATGTTGACACATGTCTTCTGTGATGAAGATCAAAGGTGTCAATTGCCATCCATTCTCCCTTCAGCAACAAGGAAGACTGACAACCAAGTACCCTGGGTATCTGAGGGTGCCTGACAACCAAGTACCCTGGGTATCTGAGGGTGCCTGACAACCATGTCCCCTGGGTATCTGAGGGTGCCTGACAACCATGTCCCCTGGGTATCTGAGGATGCCTGACAACCAAGTGCCCTGGGTATCTGAGGGTGCCTGACAACCAAGTGCCCTAGGTATCTGAGGGTGTCTGACAACCAAGTGCCCTGGGTATCTGAGGCTTCCTGACAACCAAGTGCCCTGGGTATCTGAGGGTGCCTGACAACCATGTCCCCTGGGTATCTGAGGATGCATGACAACCAAGTGCCCTGGGTATCTGAGGCTTCCTGACAACCAAGTGCCCTGGGTATCTGAGGGTGCCTGACAACCATGTCCCCTGGGTATCTGAGGATGTATGACAACCAAGTGCCCTGGGTATCTGAGGCTTCCTGACAACCAAGTACCCTTGGTATCTGGGGGTGCCTGGCAATCAAGTACCCTGGGTATCTGAGGGTTTCTGACAACCAAGTACCCTGGGTATCTGAGGGTGCCTGACAACCATGTCCCCTGGGTATCTGAGGGTGCCTGACAACCATGTCCCCTGGGTATCTGAGGGTGTCTGACAACCATGTCCCCTGGGTATCTGAGGATGCCTGACAATCATGTCCCCTGGGTATCTGAGGATGCCTGACAACCAAGTACTCTGGGTATCTGAGGGTGTCTGACAACCAAGTGCCCTGGGTATCTGAGGATGCCTGACAACCAAGTGCCCTGGGTATCTGAGGGTGCCTGACAACCAAGTGCCCTAGGTATCTGAGGGTGTCTGACAACCAAGTGCCCTGGGTATATGAGGCTTCCTGACAACCAAGTGCCCTGGGTATCTGAGGGTGCCTCACAACCATGTCCCCTGGGTATCTGAGGATGCATGACAACCAAGTGCCCTGGGTATCTGAGGCTTCCTGACAACCAAGTGCCCTTGGTATCTGAGGGTGCCTGACAACCATGTCCCCTGGGTATCTGAGGATGCATGACAACCAAGTGCCCTGGGTATCTGAGGCTTCCTGACAACCAAGTACCCTTGGTATCTGGGGGTGCCTGGCAATCAAGTACCCTGGGTATCTGAGGGTTTCTGACAACCAAGTACCCTGGGTATCTGAGGGTGCAAAAATGTATACAATAATGAAATGTACAGAGTGATTGACAGGACGCACATTGACAACTCTGTGACACCATGAAATTAAATCGTAATCCAATTCATTATGTCAGGCCAGACAAATACTTGCAACTAAAACCAAAACTGTGATTCTGTCTCAAGTATGCGTTGACGTCTAAAGCCAATTTGTATGACATCAAAATATAAGATTATCAACCATTTAGGACTTAATACATCATCAGTTCCACTCTGACTGTACACAAAACTGACAGGGGTGTGTGACAATGTGTATATACATGGAAGATGACACATGATGACACATGATGACACATGTTGACACATGATGACACATGGTGACACATGATGACACATGGTGACACACTGGTAGCAAAGATGGAAAGTTCCTGCTCTAAAAATAACTATGGTTAACATGCAATCATCTCGAACATGTCGAAAAAACATCTTACATAGATAGGTTTAACTCTGTCAAAGATCTGTCAAAGATTCACAGTCAACATGATTATAGTGTAAATCTGGCAATATGACACTTGGAAATACATCAATCTCATTCAAATCAGATCTTTTACGTCCCAATGAACCCTCTGTGTCAACATCTGGGTCACATCACGTAAACAATGTTAACTTTAAAAATCAAATCCCCCCAAAAGAAAGGGTTCTTGAGTCAATCAGATGACAGTTTTCTTGAGTGATTCAGCTTTATTTCTTTACTACATTGATTTGGAAATGTAAGCATTTGAAAGAAACCTGCTACAGAACACAAACACACCCTTGATTGTACAAGACTTTGTGCGTTGATGTCATGGTGCTAAGATACCACAATAAAATATGATTGTGGTCTCCTCGGTTTGCATTCGGAACTGCTAAAAATGGTTGTTTTCAAGATACAGAAATCAGATATGCCGATCTGAATGCTTCCCTCACTCACCTTACTGAGAATATCGAAGCCTTGATTGGCTGATTAGAACGCTCTAATGGAGATGTCGCAGATCTTCATGCAGAGAGATTCGTATTGAAGTAAAATATCTGATTTTAATGAGATTGTAAATACATTAACCAGTACCTAGGGCTGTAACAATCCACTGCAGGGTGAGGCAAGACCAACACAAATGTCTTTCCTCTACCCTTAAGATACTTCGTACAACTTTCTGCAACAAGTTATGAAAAACTGAAAATTTCCAAAGGCTTAAATATTTCTTCACATTTAACCAATTGGTATCTTTCAATGCCATACTAGAAACACAAGTATTTCAGGATGGTGTTGTTTGTGGGTGATGGAGTTTGTTGTTTTCTGGTGGGGAGGAACTGTTGTGACATAGCCGAAAGTGTGTTCACAGTCCATCACAATTACATTGTGATAACCTATAGTTCATTTTTTCAATTAACAGGTTCATGATCCTCGTCAACTGTACAAATCAGGAAAGTTTAAAAAATAATTCTGAAATGAGGTTTTTTCTTTCCGCAGAGTCTGAAAACCCCATTTAGGAATAAAATATATCACAAGCTGTTTTCATACCTGTCCTGACACAAGATATTATTCTCACCACGACAGCATGTTTTAAAAATTGTTAATGATTGTAATTGAATCTTGGCAATCATGACAAGGAGAAAAAATTGTCATTTTTTAAATATCTACCAACCACATATTTACACAAAGGACCAACAAATATATGAAAGTAATTTTTTGTTTTAACACCGACTTCAAGTTTTGATGGACAAAATCTGTGAACCAACCAGTAACTAAAGGCCTAATTCACAGAGCTCCAGATAAGCTGCGTATCTGCGTGAAATACGCATCAGAAATGCAGAAATACACAGTAAAATATAATCCAAGCGTATCAAATACGCAACGAACATTACATATACGCTACAAAAATAAAACTTGTGCGTATCATGAAAATATTGTGAAGTAACCCTGTGTATTCGATTAGCAAATCAGCAACTTAATTTGAAATTATAAAGGGGCATTCCGTCAACCTTGCCAAACTCGATGACACTTACATCATGATCATTTGCCATCACACTTTCTTGTGGAGGTATCGTGGTATTTTTGAGTCCTATAAAGCTC
The DNA here is from genome assembly GCF_022045235.1 of Haliotis cracherodii. Classification (NCBI taxonomy): domain Eukaryota; kingdom Metazoa; phylum Mollusca; class Gastropoda; order Lepetellida; family Haliotidae; genus Haliotis; species Haliotis cracherodii. The sequence continues at coordinate 11,174,350 of NW_027266319.1, forward strand.
TCGAACCCACACGACACCAGTTTGCAGGGACTAGATGAATAGTGTTTTTAAATATTTAACTTAAATACCCACATGTGTAAAAACTAGTGGGTAACAGAAATTTGAATACGCACCTAGAATTACTGATACCCAATGATTTTAAAATGCATGGGTAAAATACCCACAACACCAAAAGCTTATCTGGAGCTCTGAATTCATTCTATGTGCATTGTGTATCTTGGTGCCATGAACTCTGTCATGGTGAATCCTACACTGATGAGCAGTCACTGCATCCAAATGGTCCTGCTGATCACCGATAATCAATCTCTAATCTTATCAAGACTGTGACCCTTTACTTGACAGAGGGGACCAAATTGTAACTTTTGTCCATTGTTCATATTTGACAGAGGGGACAATCATGGACCTGAATGTAACTTTTGTCCATATTTGACAGAGGGGACAATCATGGACCTGAATGTAACTTCTGTCCATTGTTCATATTTGACAGAGGGGACAACTGTGGACCTGAATGTAACTTTTGTCCATATTTGACAGAGGGGACAATCATGGACCTATATGCAACTTTTGTCTATTGTTCATATTTGACAGAGGGGACAATCGTGGACCTGAATGTAACTTCTGTCCATTATTCATATTTGACAGAGGGGACAATCGTGGACCTGAATGTAACTTCTGTCCATTATTCATATTTGACAGAGGGGACAATCGTGGACCTGAATGTAACTTCTGTCTATTGTTCATATTTGACAGAGGGGACAATCATGGACCTATATGCTACTTTTGTCCATTGTTCATATTTGACAGAGGGGACAATCATGGACCTGAATGTAACTTTTGTCCATTGTTCATATTTGACAGAGGGGACAATTGTGGACCTGTATGTAACTTCTGTCCATTGTTCATATTGAATGGCCACAATCACGGACCAATAACTTGTATACATTTTGTAAAGTAAAGTATAACAATATCAAATAACAAATCAGGACACAACATCCTATCATATCAGTATCATACTGCAGCCTTAGTCACCTGATACACACATCGTATCGGAACAAAGTGTATGATTACAGCCCTAGAATAACCATGGTAACAGCGATAATTCAACATCCGGTGAACACTTCCTTCTATATTAAGGGCAAGTAGTTATCATATGTACCAGTGATTTTGTCTATTACATATGATGTCTAGTTGACTTTGATTATCCTGTCTACAACCTAGAGGTCAAATCTAACTCTGCCATTCATGCCTAAAAAAACAAGTCCACCACACGTCTGGTGGACCTTTGATTGTGATGGTGCGTATGAATTCACAAAGCATATCAGCTGTTACAGTCAGTGCTCACGATCAAAGGATGAGGGAGGACATCAGTGTTACAAACACAAGTCATGGTACCCAAATCGTTAACATACATCCCATGAATAATTCAATCTTTCAATCTTAAAGATGGACTCTTCTCAAGGTCAAATGCTGGATGTGCATTTAAAATCAGATTACAAAAGAACACACTGCTAATACAAGCCTAATGTTCAATTTTGCAAATTTCTGTGATACAAGATTCACACGGGGCATTTTACAATAATTTGACATGAGCATCTGCTCATAAAACAGAAATCCTTTTGGATTTGTGCTAAAATGAAGGGCTGTTCTGTGTTTTTTTACCTCCTTCATATCAACCAATTATCATTTACAAGATTGACATTCAACTCGATGCATTACGTTTGGTTCAGATCCATCAATATGTGTCAAAGCTATTGTCCAGAAACTAATCACACAGAAATCGTAACCATGTCATGTGACCTTGACCTATTTAATATTTACTGATGTGAATGGTCAAAATTGGTTTCTGGACTAAATAACTCTCACAAATATTTACAGCTGTTCGGAAACCACATTCCTTTCTGTTTTTCCTCATCTAAGAACAAAAAATGTCAACAGGAAAGAGTGTAGGACAGATGCTGAACCATTTGAAAAGCTGTACCAGTCTTTGACCAGTTGAGCTAATCATCATCACTGAGGTGGCAAAATGGCACAAGTAGATTCGACTCCTGCTGGCTGTGGAGCTTCACCCTGTCAAGTTATCAACAGGCAAGAATACAAACACAGGACTAAAATCATTTCCAGAAATACAAGACTAACTCAAGTTGCTTACACTTCCAATGGCGGTGACTTGTCCAATTACACATTCTTTGGCATTTTATATTATAGTGGGACATAGATTGCATTTGACTGTCTCATCAAATTTGATTGGCTGGCATCAATCTGGATAAGGGAATTCCAGTCAACTTTTGTATCAAAAACGTCCCTTTAAATATATGATGGATAAAGGATAAAGAGTTCTTTGTCGCCACACCGTCATTGCAGACAACACATACTTCATATCGTTTTACTTCTCTGTATAATCCCTTAATCCAATCCAACGATGTCTGTATGAAACGTATGATACACTAACATTGGACCAGCTCTACCAAAGACAACCATGGACAGACCTACTTCTTCCCCTTTCCAATCTTGCTCCACTTCTGTAACTTCTGTACGAGTTGTTTACACGGAGGCGGAATCGGTGTTTCATCCCTCAAGTGGAGAATGCCTTTCTGGACAAAGTTATAGGTATTGTTCAGAGTACGTGGGTACTGCATGTTAAATACCCAGTAGGATGAAAACAGTGTTGCAAATGCCATCGTGAACTCTTCGAACTCCTGCAGAACCGTTTCCTCTGCCACCAGGAAAAACTCATCACTCTTGAAGATGCTCCCTCGTGCAATAAGAATCGGAACAACCTTCCCCCGTGGATCAACCTCATCTTCTTCACCGATCTCCCGAACCATTTCCACAATGTTTTCTTTCAGAAGCAGTGGTATTAGACACAGCGCCGTCACCATGTCCCAGTACTGCTTCAAGGCAGCATTGTCTTGCTTGGCTTGGTCTGCTTGTTTCAAAATGGCTGCCGATCCGGAAGTATGTTTTGCCAGTTCTACAATTCCTGGTGCAAACTTCACACAGTATTCCTGAATGGTGTGATCAATGTCTATCTTGGAGATTCGCTGGAACTCCAACAACATATTCTTCCCCGTGAACAGATCCGGGTATGTTTCCAGAATCATGGGGATTCCTGGCATTTCAATTGTGATGAACGAGCGCCGGATGTCAAACGTGTCTTCGAGCTGTTTAGTGATTTCTTCAAGTGATCTTCGGTCTTCTTTAGATGTTGAAGGTTGTTCTTTCTTTGGTTTCTTCTCAGGCTGGGATGACGGTTCGTCATTGTGCCCTCCTTCCGCCACCACCGCCGCCGCTGCTGCCACCACTGACGATGGGACTGGCACCACTTCTGCCGTCATCGCTGCATGTTTCCGCTTGGGTTTCTGGGACATGTCGCTCCAAGTGTCGGCTGGCACTGAAGACAGCACTGCAAAGAAAGGCAAATGATGTGTCAGTATCTCAATTACCAAACACATGGACCTGTTTAAAACCACACTACTTTCACCAAAGGCAAAATAGTGCTGGCACTAAAGTAGCGTCCACAAATAATATGAGAACACAGTGCATCTCATATTATGTGGACAGGGATGAGTAACATTTATCTTACCTTTTCATTACCTAATAAGGATATTTGCACACTGAGGTAGCAGGAAGTATCAATCACTCTTCAATGCAAGTTCAATTTTGCGAGAAGAAATCTACAGGTAATCTAGCTCTCACATTATATTTATCTCCTAAGCATGCCTTTTTTTCTTGAGCGGATTCAGTATTTTGGATTTTTTTCCCCCGAATATTATGCGCAGAGAAAATTACACCGTACCCCTGCAGTAAATTACAGTAAACAAACGGGTGATAAGAGACTTGGCCTGTAGAAATATGAAATTTGAGATACAAAATCACCAGACATGTTGATCTACCATTTAAATTGTATTTTTTGTTCTGCCAGGCATTGTTTTACATCCAGGGATTAAGATTACCTTGTGTATTTTCTCGTAAACTAAGCCGGAAGCAGCAGTCAGCTAGATCATGGTGTCTTTGACAGTCTCAGTATGATTCATAGACAGTTGATAGTCAGGATATGGCTGAAATATTGCCGATGTGACTTAAAAACTTAACTCACTCACTCATAGACAGTTGTGGTTTGCAACATATTCTCATAGGTGGAAAAGTCATTATCTTCTTTGGTTCCAGCTTTGGTTAAATATATGACAACATCTGTAAATCATTGCGTCTCGTCTGGATCACACAATCCAGAGATTAACATCATGAGTATTAACATACGCAATTGGGATACGAAGACATCAACCAAGACAGACTGTCCTACCCGATCCGATTAGCTGCCACTTACAACAAGAATGGGTTGCTGAAGACCAACTCTAACTCAGAATCTTCACTGGTTTCACCACAAACACATCTTTCTTTGCTTGTCCCTCAGGATATTGGTCCCAATACGGGTGCAATAATGCCAACAAGACTTTAGATTTGAGCTCTCTCCTTAGATTTTGTGTCAGCAGTTTTATGAATAGATTTAATTTTCTGACAAGCGAACAAATAAAACAATACAAATATGCTTCTACAGAATTGCTTTTACATATTTTAAATTCAAAACTGTAAACATTTCCAGTATCCAAACTGTACTGTAATAAAAAAAAAAAAAAAATCAAAATCTATTTCATCTTCAGAAGGCTTGGAATTATTTGATCAGTTTTAAAGAGACACCATAGCCGGAATAATACAAAGTGTCAGCTCTTTAGGCCTTGTAGTTTCAGAGGACATGTTGCAAACGCAGCAACACTGGAAAAACAAGAGTATGTGAAGGTCAAGGTCATAGATTGAACCAATCTCATTAAAATCAGATCTAAGTTCTCGCTACCACTAAACAAAGATCTGAGGACATCCCATTAGGGGTCATGTCAGAACGACCTTTCATCCAACCAATCAGAGCATCGCTTACCAGATCATGAAAGTGACAGTCGGAATGTCATTTCTAATCATGCAACCTGGAAAACTTTAACATGGGGTATTCCGAACGATAATTTAAATACGGGCCTAACGACTGAATCCATACAATCTAGACCATCTTTTAGAACGTTCTTTTGTTCAGATCTCAAATTTTTAATCAAGAATTTGTCAAAACATGTTTCGAAGCGTAGTCGCCAATTTGAAATTAGTAAAGCATGAGAATGGTGCCTTCTGATTGGCTAATGTCGACTTCTTGTCAATCATTCCATTGGTCGGTCAAAGTTCGCGAAAGGTCAGTCTGACGTGACCCCCTAATGGGGTGTGCTCAGATCTCTGTTTAGCGGTAGTGAGAACTAAGATCTGATTTTAATGAGATTGAGATTGAACAAAAATATACCCAAAAACATATTACATGTTATACTGTATATCAAATTTTGTAATGATGCATGCAGAAATGTCTGAGTACTTTAACATCAGATCTTAGTACTAACTACATCAGGACATCCCATTACAGGTCACGTCAGAACAACCTTCAGCAAACTATGACCCAATGATCAGCAAGCACAGACATAAGCCAATCAAAAAGCAGCTTTCTCAAGCCTTACAGCACCAGTTTCATTCCCATAACTGTCGTTCGGAATACCCTATGTACAACTTTTCGAGGTTTCGATTAGATTAGAAAACATTCTGACTGTCGCTTTCCCAATCGGGATGAAATGTCGGCCTGACATGACCCGTGATGGGATGTCCTCAGATGTTTGGTTATTGGTAGTGAGAACTAACATCTCGTTATAACGAGAAGAGTATTCAGCAAAAATGACATGTTTAATATTACATGATTTTACATGACGCAGAAATGTGAGTCCAGTATGCACAAATGTATAGAATGGATGCACACAAAAAATATAAAGCATCCCGAGGGACTCAAAATATTATTCATTGTACCAAATTCTTGACAAGAGGGGGAATGGGAGGCCCAGTCGTCTAAGGCGCCGTGATTCGCTGTGCAGAGTTGCGAAGGGCATGCAAGAAACCTATGATTGTGGGTTCGAATCCCAGTTTGCCCCGATGATGTTTCTAGGTTTGTCAGCACCATACCCGTGCCCATGGGAAACGTCTGAGACCTGCATCACTTTGGGCTTTCCTCCCTCATTAAGCTGACACGCCGTGATATAACTGGAATACTGTTAAAAGCAGCGATAAGCCAAACTCACTCACTCACTCACTTGACGAGAAACTTAAAGGTCCTGTAATTAAAGTAATTATCAAACCTTACAGTACAGTACACAACACCATTTCATAACTTTACAGGACCTCATATGTCCTATGTCATATGTAAGGACCCTTGAAATTATTAATTGGGGGGTCCCCTGGACTCCTAGTTTTGTAGCTCCCTTATTTTGGTTAAACCAATTATTTTCCCTATTAAATCGGGTAGGAATTATGTGAACAAAAATTAGTGACATTTAACTGGGATCATTCGTACAAAGCTTCAGTTCCATGGCCCTTGTAGAGGTTACGATATGTCGGTTAACGATGGATGTACGGACAGACATGACATAAGCTCACTCTACTCTCAGTCAGGTGGGCAAAACATCATATGTAAAGAAATACGCTAATAAGCTGTCTATCTTTATCATTCATATACCGTATTTCCTCTATTAGACACCAGGCCTCTAATAGAAGCCGGGTCAATTGTTCAGTGCGAAAAATATAAGCCAGGCCTCTAATAGACGCCGTGTCGATCAATTGATTGAGATATATCTACCATGTCTACAGATATCTACGAACACGAAATATCTCCATTTCCACATTCATGGTCATATTGAAATGGGGGGATTAACAGAAGCCAGGCCTCCAATAGACGCTGGGTCCAAGGCTTGTCCGAAATAAATAGAAGCCTGGGCGTCTAATAGAGAAAATACGGTAATACATATTAACTGTTCAAATTGAGGGGGGTCCTTGAGATTTGCTGCGAAAACAAATGAATCATGAAGATCTGGGCCCACTTGCACAGAGCAATCTTAGTTACAATCGATCTTAGGCACCTACAATCACCTTTACAATCACCATACAATTGTCCTATTCCACTTGCACAAACTGATCTTAGTGCGATTGTAAGATGGCTTGGATTTAAGATTGCAATCTTAGCTCAGATCAAAACCTTAAATGGTGGAGGAATGAATATCTTACACTTTCCTTTCTAAAGTTGTCTGTAAACCCGCATAGCTTTCTGCATAACCAATAGTGGAGTCAGTTACGACACACAACACGTACCTCCCTCCCTAGCACTTGGAACAGTTTTATATTTGCAGGAAACAATTACTCGGATGATTTTTGCTACACTGATACTGTTGCAGAGCTCCAGATAAGCTGCGTATCTGCGTGAAATACGCATCAGAAATGCAGAAATATGCAGTAAAATATAATCCAAGCGTATCAAATACGCAACGAACATTACAGATACGCTACAAAAATAAAACTTGTGCGTATCATCAAAATATTGTGAAGTAACCCTGCGTATTTGATTAGCAAATGAGCAACTTATATTGAAATTATAAATGGGCATTCCGTCAACCTTGCCAAACTCATCATGATCATTTGCCATCACACTTTCTTGTGGAAGTATGGTGGTATTTTTGAGTCCTATAAAGCTCTCGAACCCACACGACACCAGTTTGCAGGGACTAGATGAATAGTGTTTTTAAATATTTAACTTAAATACCCACATGTGTAAAAACTAGTGGGTAACAGAAATTTGAATACGCACCTAGAATTACTGATACCCAATGATTTTAAAATGCATGGGTAAAATACTCACAACACCAAAAGCTTATCTGGAGCTCTGCTGTTGTGATTAAAGATTTGTGAGTTTGATATTGCAACTAGAGAAATACCTACCCAAGTTTTATGAAAATTCTGAAATAAGAATAAGTACATTGATAAATTTGGCTCCACATATAGTGACATAATTATTATGAAAATTAAGATAAACAATAATAATATTTCCTTATAACATGACACGGAAATATATGATCGACCAATGGTTGCTTAATACACATCTATTTGGGGGAGCGTTTCGTAAAATTCTGAATATATCCCACATGTATATGTTTGCTGCTTTGAAGAAAGATGCTATGACGGCCTTTTTAAAACACAGATAGCTTATAAGATGGTGATGAACGCATGGAAGAGAAATAAGAATAATAAATAAGAAAGCAGTTGTTTTTTTTAACAACATTACATTTATGATTATTTTTAAAGAGTGTGAAAATTACATATGCCATTTAAAAGAAATTTTACACAATAATGCCTTGTTTGATGAGTACTTGTATTAATTTAAAATTCATATACTGAAACAGCTCGTACCACGTCCCACTTGATTTTAGATGTGAAAATGAGAAAAAAAAATGTATGATGATTTTGCCCTTCGACTTCAATTTTAATCGTAGATTATTTAAATGATAAACTAGATACACAATTACTGACACGAATGTGACACCTCAAAAATATAGGTAGCGTTTTACAACATTAATACATTGGGCAAGGTAGATTCTACTCTACAGACAAACTTCATATACAAAGGGAAACCACTCCCGCCAAGAGTATAAACTGAGATTAGCTGCCCTTGCTATCCAAAAGGTCACGGACATTAGTAATCGCTTGCAGACACCTTCCGTTTTCATCCTTCCACTGATTGTCGAAAAGGTATGTTTTTAGTCTTCTTTCAGCATTGAATCCATTGAGAATGGTACCCCTAGCGACCGATTTAATAGTTTTGTGGTTTACTATTGAAATAACAGTATTTCTTACATTTGTGGGGTGTTCTTCAAGTTGTTGAAATGCTGATTCTATAAAAAGCCAATGTTTGAAGGTAGGGCAGATTATTTTATTTTTTATGTGAAACAGACCTTGTCTTGCACGCCAAGATTATTCAGGAACTACAATTGTACCAATTGTAGATATTGTTTGTAGCATACAATGATCTTAGCCTACGATGGCTTTGTGCAAGTAGATGGTGAATTTAGCCAAAGCCTAAGATTGCAATCTTAAGGATTTATAATTTGTAGCGCTAAGATAGTTTTGTGCAAGTGGACCCTGCTTGTACTAGACTATACTAATGCCGATGTTACAGTGCTAGCCCACTGAGATACCATGCCACAGTTTAACATGAATACCCCACTCAGACACAGTATACTGACTCACAATCCGACCAGTCCTTGTTTTAGCTCCTTAATGCCAAGCGCCATGCAGGGTAGCAACAAGTACCTTCTCTCAACGTGTTTTGGTATGACGCGGCCGGGAATCGAACCCTGGACCTTCCACTCTCCTGGTGGGCGCTCTACCACTATACCACGGAGGTGGCGAACCCTGAGTAACTTTGACCAACCAATCAAAACATAGGATGTTTGGGTTCTTGGGCCAATGAGATGTCAGCTTTCTAAAAGAATTTGACATAACTTTTCTTTACCATCTATTCCTCTTGGGGACCCCTGAAGATACGGGGTGGGATGGGTCTTCAGCAACCCATGCTTGCCGTGGACTATGGTGTAAGAGATTACTAACAGAATCAGGTGGTCAGGCTCGTTGAACAGATGTCATCATATCCCAATTGCATGGATTGATGCTCATGATGTCAGTCACTGGATTGTCTGGTCCAGGTTCGATTATTTACAAACTGCTGTCATTGCTGGAAGATTGCAGAGTGCTGCCTCAAACAATAAACAAACACCCATGAACAGTGTGAGCAGGGCATCATCACTGGAACTCCTATACTCACACTGGAAAGATCGGGTAGCCTAGTGGTTAAAGCGTTTGCTTGTCACGCCCAGACCCGGTTCGATTCCTGACATGGATACAATGTGAAAAGCCCATTTCTGGTGACTAACGGGATCGAGTGGTGAGGCTTGCTGACTTAGTTGATGCATGTCATTGTATCCCAATTGCATGGATTGATGTCAGTCACTGGGTTGTCTGGTCCAGACTCGGATTATTCACAGACCGAATGCAGAGTTAAACAAACCAACAAACAAACTCCCTTTTGAGGATAGATGCCACAGCACTCAGTGTATAAAATATCCAGAATAATTACATGGTGTGAATAAAATATCTGAATTATAATGAGATTATGAATACAGTGATCTGCTATTTTTTAGACTTTTAACAACAGCTACTGACAAGGACCACAGGACTTTTTTCATGCTTCATTTTGAACAAATAACAAAAGAATACCTGACATATTAGTCAAATACCATCTACTCACAGTTAATCATATCTATTTTGCCATATAACTGCATGAATGAATGAAAAGAATTAATGTAACCTTTATCAACCAGCTGGTAGTAAATTTCATTTCCACATAGTAATATAGTAATACAAAAATGAAAATCAATATCAGCAACAGATGTATTCTGACAGTGGTCTGAACCATGTTCAACAGTTAAATCCTAACAGACCGAGCATCAAGGCTCTGCTGCTTAGCAACACATCAATTAGCGATATCACCTGGTTTCTGTGAGACTTGCAACAGTACCACATCAATGTAAAATCTAATGGACTATTAGGAACAATGTTATGGGATGAAACATACATTGCAAGGCTCATCACATTTGGTATAGCAGTTTTTAATATTTAATAGATTCAATAATTTACTTTCAATACATTGTCAACAATGGCTTAAATTCAGTAGTGATGATGACACATCAAATAGCTTTAAACTTTATACTTTAAGGTTCTCCAGAACTAATTTGAGCCCAGTTGTCTGTAGTCCTTCCTTCAAACTGATTGTAATATTTAACTCGTATGTACTCTTCATGCGATTATCTTCCTGTGTGTTGATTTCAACAGACAGACAGACAGGCAACACACAATATATATAATCTAATAAGCTCATTTAGACCTTTGGTCCTGCTGAGCTAAATGGGAATCACATGTGTTCATGTTGCAAGTTGTATAACAATATGAAGTGGTTATACACCAGCCATGCCATGATATAAACAATATATTTATACCAGACATCAATGTTATAACAGTGCTCCAATCTCTTCAACTTCAACAACAATTGTCCAACAATACTTGATATAATACAATATGATAATATACAATTAATAAGCAAGGTAGCTGATGAAGGGTTGACTTAGCCCCAAAGAATAACAATGTCCCAAATAAAACAATAAGCGAAAAATGACTGCTCCCTGGAATACATCCCAACCAACATATTTGGTACAAAATAACATATTTGACCCAAAATGTATTCACAAGTGCATGATACTGTACATAGATATTGCAGTGGCGGTGTGGAATGGTGGCCTCGGTTCTCCCAAATTGCAGCTGACGCAGACATTATCGGGAATAGCTTGCAGCAAGCGAGGATCACAAGCAGCGCGCCACAAGCAGACGAACTAGAATGATAGGCTTTTTGCATAATGAGATGATGGAGAGCAATATGTCGACGGCCGACCGACCAGTGAGATTAGCGGGGTTGCCATGCACAATGCCTGTGTGTTTCGGCAATAAACATGTTTAAGTATTACCTTCAACACCCACGCTACTATACAGATTAATATCTGTTGTTGACAGACGACAGAAAACGCTGAATTTTATTCACCTGTGCTGTGTGTCACTTCGCCCTGCCAAACTACCTCGGCCATGTTCGATTCTTAGGGACCATTCCGTGACTTGGCACGGTTCTGCTGTGAACGGATGTTACTTCCGGGGTAGCAAATACTACGACGTACGTGATTTATATCTTTAAGAATTAAAGGAGTTTCACCTCAAAAATGTAATTTAAAAAAATAGATTTCATTGTTATAAATATTATTAGAAATAGCGTATGTATGACGCATAGATGGTTACAGAGTTTGGGTAAAGTCAGGAATATTTAACCTTCCAATTGCAAAGGGCTTATGTTTCAATTTAGATATAACGGCTTATCGCAATAGGATCTTATAAATGTTATTAATATGTACAGAATATTAATATGGATATATATGTTTAAGATGTTTGATGAAACCGGACAGTCGCGGTGGTAAACACGTGGTATTTGGTGACGGTATCGGTTTCCCGCCAAAACTAGGATGGCGTTCGTGACTGGTTGATGGTACACCGTCCAGAGATAACTTCCTTCTTCCTAATCGTAATGCAATTGAATACGCATTAGGATGGTCACGAATTTTATCTTACAGCAACTTTTTTTACACAGTTTTGTAGGAAATACTCGTTTTAAATACCTGCATCATATTGCTGGCGTTGATAAAGGCATGACACAGCCGATAATATCGCCCTAAATATGCGTTCAAAAATAAAATATAATCCAAATGGAACACATGACAATACTTAATTCCTAGATCAGAGGCAACCTAGACTTGCCAAATCATTCCAGACTCGAGTTTCATTCTAAATTTATTCCCTCAGATGAGATGGATATATTTACGAAATGTGCATGGTGGATATAATAATCATTCATATGTGACTGAATTGAGATGACGTCCGTGGCATATTGGTTTTACATCCAATGCATGGGTTCATCTTACTGCTATACTTCGGGAAGTATTTTTTTGTAGTTACACCAGGAAGTGAGTAGGCCACCTTAGCCTTCTTGTGGAACATCAAGAAGTTGCTAGGCAGTATAGAAGTATATATCAAAAGCAGATCCATCATTTTAAAAGGGAGGGATCCAAATTATCAATCATCTCTCGGATAACTTTACTGTCTACAACATACTACATTTGGTTTTCAAAAGGTGTGTGTGAGAGAGAGAGTGTGTGTGTGTGTGTGTGTGTGTGTGTGCTCTCAAAAGAGCAAACTAAGTATGAAGGTTAAGAGGTTGTACGTACACGCTTCCATGACTTGAAGATTATTTTGCCCTCGATTATCCAGCGTATTGCGACATCTCCGTTCCATAATGATGTGATTGTCCTTTTTTATCATAATGGAATGCACATGCGATACGCTGGATAATCGAGGTTATATACAATACAATGGAAAAGGTTTATGCTTTTCCATACAAAGTTTCTAGATAATGACATGTAAGTTTTATATAAAGCTATTTCGTTTGACTCTAGGCTTAATGTTTGAACATGTATAACCGATATATCATTTTAAACGGTCTCTATTACAAGGATAGTTCATGCAGTGGTTGTTAAGTAAATGTATATCAAGTGTCCACAGTAAAGCGACTACCATACTTGAAACTGTTATAAAACCAGGAGAGGTTTGAGGAAATCGAAACGCGTTTAACACTTTAATGAATAATTTTTTTCAAAATTGATGTTCACATTATTGTTTTCCTGGTGACTGAGCATATTTCATCCCTGTCCAATGGTTTTACCCCACACATCCTGACATAATAATAACAATAATATTGTCGAAATGGTATCCTCCCCAAACCTCTAATTCCATAACCCCTACAGCTAATAACAAAAGTCGGAGTTGAGTTTAAAGCTAGTTCCCTGCCTGTTACCTGCTTATTTAAATGGATTAACCCAAACCAAGAACCTATTTGTATGGAAATAATAATAATAACAACGACAATAATAATGATAATAATAATAATGACGACAAAATAAATAGCACATTTTAATCATCAATCATCAAGATTCGACTTATTGTTTCGGAATAAGCACAAAAATATCCACAGTATGATCAGTGATATGGATAATAGTTTGTTGTTAGTTTTGAGTGTAATTGGAATGTTGTTTGTAAGAATTTGTCGGTTTATATGGGATGGGGGGTGGGATGGGATGGGGGGGGGGGGGGGGGGGGTGGGCGGTGGGGGGGGGGGGGGGGGGGGGGGGGGGGGTGATGGTGTCACCATGGTATGTATAAGGTAGGAGCGAATGTGGTATTTAGTTATTTAGGCAGTGGGAGTGTAGCAGTTCATGTAGATGGATTATGTTTGCTTTTCTTTCTAAGTGTTGTTTTGCTAGTGTTTTGGTATGTTTTTGTCATTAGTTTGTATTGGGTTATGTTGTGCTCAGTCCTGGGATTGAGGCTAACGTGATCTCACCTAAGAGGGATTAAGGTGGAGATTGAAGGCAGTATTAAGTTGCTGAGGGAGGAACCAGTTCTTGTAACCATACCCTTTTCTAGGGCTTAATATTGTATAGAGTTTAGTTTTTAGTGTTGAGACGGGTGAGATGGCATGACATGACCAAGTAAGAAATGTCGGATGTCCACTTTAAGCATGGATACACAATGCCTTTTAGAAAGTTATCAAATGTGACAAATGTTATATATGGGATTACATTTTCTTTGTAAAGTACAAATTCTAAAACAATTTTGTTATGGAGTCCCATCCGGGATTCGAACCTACACTCTCAGCTTTCGGCCATGTGAGCAGTTGCAATTTACACTTATCAGGGGGATGCACAAAGTACGTGATCTAGACTACGAGTTGTCGGACTTTAATTTGGTAGAAACTTCGGTCGCGGAGTGGTTAGATCGCAAATTGTGTGTGCTGGCGATTAGGTGTTTCACCCTGCGCGTAGGTTCGAATCCCGGGTGGGATTCCCTGATAAGAATTCTTACGTAACATATTTTCAAATATAACATTCTTCTTCAACATGTTCAGTGTTGGTCAAAAATTACTCAACCAATTTTGCTACTTTTTGGAATGTAGTTTCTTTATTTTTTAAGTGTAGTTTGGGGTGTTGAATTTGGCTTGAATGATTTTTAATAGTAAGCCAATTGTATTTTTAGTGTATTTGGAAGACCAGTTTTGAATTGCATTTCCGCTTCTGCTCGATGTATCATTTCCTTAGCACAATGGATGGTTATTGTCATATATTTAGCATAAATATCTTTGAGTGAGTGGGTGAGTTAATATTTAACGTCACATCGGCAATATTTCAGCCTTATCGTGACAAGTATAAATATCTTTGACTACATCCAACGGATAATACGTTTGTTACCCTCGGGTTGTATATCCTGCATGTCAAGTGGACAGTTTCTTTCTTTTAAAAGCAGAAAAAAAAAAATTCATTGGAGGTCGTTTCCCATGTAGCAACTGAAAGTGTGTCCTGAGAGAAACTGGGATTGTAGTTGCGATGCGCACCCGCAACAGTTCACACAGGACATGTATGGGGCAGGCAAAAACACATAGACCACAGTGCCGTTTGGGACTCTATTCTTTATACAGTGGGGATTTCAAGAAAGCGTCGGGTAGTCATTGCATGGCCAACGAATAAATATTTATGATTTGAGTAACGCACGTTTCTGGGTGTTCTTATCACACAATGTCTCTGATACCACGTAAGGTAATATATACACCCAAGCACTGTCGCATTGTGATCTTTGGTGTAATGCCCGCTAATTGGACACCATGCATGTGATTAGAAAAGTCATGGAGCTTTTTCCATGCCTGAGGTATTGTCTTATTTTTCAACCGTCTAAGGGATTCCTACGTCAGCCGTTTACATCATTCGATTGAGTGAATGTTGTTTAACGCTGCAATAAAAAAATCCATCTGTAAAATTCCTGTGAAATGTTGAGTCTGACCAGTCAACCAGTGCCTGAAAGCATGCACAGCGGTCCACGCCTTCGGCTACGACGACACCAACCAGTCGGGTCACATAACCTGACCACTCCATCCCTATTGTATAATCGGCTCTGCAGACAAGCAATGGACCACTTCGGGACATACATACAGATGGGATATTATCAAAACCAGTGCGATTTAAAAATACAGTTAATGATTTTTTTAATGAGTTCATTACAGTTTGTATTGAATTACTTGACACTCTAATTCAGCGTGCGCGTGTAAGAGATCTAATTCTATTAAAGGTAAATTTCTTGGCATTAATGGTGCCAATCAAGTCAATAACAGTGATCTAATATCATGATTCAAATATGTTATATTATACAGTGTTGTACCATTCCCTCAAAACCTATACATGCATGAGGTACTTTTTTAGATACAATACCCATGTATACACATAAATCGCAAAACAGTACCTTGTCAGGTATTAATAACCATGGCATTTCACATTAACCTTATGTTGTAACCACCTGATCCTAATGACATCTGGTGCCAAACATGTTGTACTATTCCGCGGGTACACTCACCATATACCTTTAGCTTTATCTAAAGCTCTCTCTCTATTCCAGACATCTTCTCTGTGTGTATCTGAATGTATGTCGACTGCTGCGCAAATCTACTGACTGGACAGACCTCAGGGACCGATCATTTCATTTTCTCGGGGAGGCGGGGCAGATATGTGTTATAGACAGAAACTTCTTTCGACCGCCGTTCCAAAACGTCCAATTGTCTCTGAAACTAGCCGAAAAACATTATTTGACGAACTCGTGTTTTTCAGGACACGTAGCTGAGAAACTGTTAAATGACCGGTCCCCATAGTTCCCCTCACGATGCTGCAGATGGGACTATGCATTTAGTTCGATATGAATTAATTACGTCATCATCCGTTTCTCTTGAAATTGAGGTACCCAAATTTAACTTCTAACAAAGACAAATACCGAAATTGGTAATTTTGACACAGGTTACTTGAAACACAAATGACACATACGATTTGTTGATGCGGCAGATATAGACAGATGCGAGCGGTATTAATTGTCTATTGATTATATGCTATATATGCTTTTAGAGATAACTGTACATACACACAGTGGGGGTGTTAATATTTACATATTGTTATAGATATAATGATGCACACGTATTTAAACGCATGCCTATGAAATAGTCGTAATCGTTCAATGGACTATGTTTTTAGTAGAGATTTCCTTATAGAATTTTTTTGTTGCTTGTGTCCAAGGACGTAGGTTTCGGCCTTCGGGTGGTAGCTCAGGGTGGAGACGGAAGACAAAAATCAGGGGTGAAGTTTTAGACGACAGCAGCCATGTTTTTTTATGATGGGTGGAATAGGTCGAAAAGGTACATGTTGACCATGTTGACCGGGACCGAGTGGCCAATGTTCCCGGGTGGAGACCCGCTCTGTCACTTACACGAGTCCATCATCTTCTGGCTGTCTCCAGGCTGTCTCCCTGACTGACCATGTCATGTCAGTCAGGTTTTGTAGAGAGAGGTATTACATAACGGGTGGCAAGGTCATTGTCCCACGTGTATGTATATACGTAAGATCCGGCGACGTGAGGAGGTGTAAATTGAAATTTATAGATAGCGCTGGAGATTAAGGGTTAGCTGCATGGTTCCCGCATTTTTCTTCGTAAACATTCCCTAATACTTCCCTGAATTTTCCAGATAACTTAAAACTTTTCCAGACTGTATTATACGGCCTCCATTATAAACCGCTTTAGAATACACAACTCCAATGGAAATGTCTTTTTTAGATTTTAGAAAACTAAGAGTTATTTTCTGTTTAAAGAAAACCAAATAATTGTCCTCCCCTTACAACAGCCATCCATCTGACACCATTTAAAGAGTTCAAACATGAAAAACTACAAAATAACTCAAACAATCATTGCTTCATCAAAACAAGTATTACAATCTTTGAAAAGGAACATCAGGACTAGAATCTCCCTCACAACTTTAGTTGCAGAATATACATGAACTAATTAAAGTAAATACCATCACTTCTTTCAGTGCAACATTCATTCACAGTATTACACAAACTAACCATTCAAATATACACCTATACTTTCTAAATTTTTCATGTGCCTACTGATTTTTCTTCAGGCTCTCTTAAATGCGGTTTATTTCCTATTCTCCTTGAAGGTTCTTCTTCAGATTTTGCCTCAGCATCTCTTGCTTTCTTATCAGCAGAACTGATGAGTGTTTGTCCAGGGGCTTCAAGCATCTTTTTTCTGTTCTTTGCCTGTGTTAGCTCTTCAGAAAGTCCATTCCTTTTTCTAGGCTCTGTCTGTGGTTCTTCACCTTGGGTCCTTTCCAAGAGATGCATCTTGGACTTGTTGCTTGAGTGACAACATGATGTCCAAAGTGCAGGTGTGATCTCAAAGTCTGCCAGTTTCTTCCCAGGGGCTGTCATTGAGTCATGGGTTGGTCTTTGTGCTGTAAGACTCTCTTCAGCAAGGTTAGGTGAAATGACATCTTTCTGCAGAGTTCTGTATATTCCTGCTTCCCTTCAATGTATCTTGAAAAGAAAAGATGATGTTGAACCCTCTGAAATTATCTTGATCGAACATCCGTGAGTATTCAACAAAAAGCTTAAACTGCTTGGGTACTTTCCATTAGGTTTTAGAGAGTTTGGTAAGGACCTTCTCAAACATGTTTGTAACACCAGGTTCAGATATCATGTGTCTGGGATCCAGGTTTGTCAGGTTTCAGATCAAACTATATTTCAGTGGGCACTTAACTTGCAGCTTTGTTACAACAGCTTCCAACTTTGTGCGACTTTCATTTCTGAACTATAAGGCAATAATCCTTCTTCTAGTTCAGTGCCTTGGAAACAGCAGCCTTTGCTGCAAATCAACATCAATTTACACGGCACTCCTCTCATTCTCTTTGGCTGTAACATCTACTTGTGTCAGTTGTAAAGGGGTCTCAGATTTAATGCAGGCATGTTTCAGGAAACGTCCCATCAGACTCTTCAGCAAACAGATGAGACCATCTGCAATAAATGTTAATTGAAATTTATAGATAGCGCCTGGAGATTAAGGGTCCTGCCCGGAGGGGCTTATGGTAAGAGGGGATACGCAGAATGTTTGTTGAATATATTAAACAGACAGAGGACATAGAATTTCGGTGCATTTGGAAACATATTGAACCAATTAGGTATTTCAGATAAATGAAATTTTAAATAAAAGTATTGAAATGTTTTGCATTCTTTTAAATAAAAGTATTGAAATGATTTGCACTATAACATGTACTTGTGTTTGAACAGGAGGGTGAAGAATAAGATATATAACACCGCTAGTACCAGGCTGACAACTGCATGGTTCCCGCATTTTTCTTCGTAAACATTCCCTAATACTTCCCTGAATTTTCCAGATAACTTAGAACTTTTCCAGACTGTATTATACGGCCTCCATTATAAACCGTTTTAGAAAACACAACTCCAATGGAAATGTCTTTTTTAGATTTTAGAATCTAAGTGTTATTTTTTGTTTAAAGAAAACCAAATAATTGTCCTCCCCTTACAACAGCCATCCATCTGACACCATTTAAAGAGTTCAAACATGAAAAACTACAAAATAACTCAAACAATCATTGCTTCATCAAAACAAGTATTACAATCTTTGAAAAGGAACATCAGGACTAGAATCTCCCTCACAACTTTAGTTGCAGAATATACATGAACTAATTAAAGTAAATACCATCACTTCTTTCAGTGCAACATTCATACACAGTATTACACAAACTAACCATTCAAATATACACCTATACTTTTAAAAGGTTACCACAGAATTCAGCTGTTCTCCCAGCACACAAAACAAAACATACCAAATTTGTTTAAAGTCAAGTGGTAACTGAATTTTCATGTTTCTACTGATTTTTCTTCAGGCTCTCTTAAATGCGGTTTATTTCCTATTCTCCTTGAAGGTTCTTCTTCAGATTTTGCCTCAGCATCTCTTGCTTTCTTATCAGCAGAACTGATGAGTGTTTGTCCAGGGGCTTCAAGCATCTTTTTTCTGTTCTTTGCCTGTGTTAGCTCTTCAGAAAGTCCTTTCCTTTTTCTAGGCTCTGTCTGTGGTTCTTCACCTTGGGTCCTTTCCAAGAGATGCATCTTGGACTTGTTGCTTGAGTGACAACATGATGTCCAAAGTGCAGGTGTGATCTCAAAGTCTGCCAGTTTCTTCCCTGTTGCTGTCATTGAGTCATGGGCTGGTCTTTGTGCTGTAAGACTCTCTTCAGCAAGGTTAGGTGAAATGACATCTTTCTGCAGAGTTCTGTATATTCCTGCTTCCCTTCAATGTGTCTTGAAAGGAAAAGATGATGTTGAACCCTCTGAAATTATCTTGATCGAACATCCGTGAGTATTCAACAAAAAGCTTAAACTGCTTGGGTACTTTCCATTAGGTTTTAGAGAGTTTGGTAAGGACCTTCTCAAACATGTTTGTAACACCAGGTTCAGATATCATGTGTCTGGGATCCAGGTTTGTCAGGTTTCAGATTAAACTATATTTCAGTGGTCACTTAACTTGTAGCTTTGTTACAACAGCTTCCAACTTTGTGCGACTTTCATTTCTGAACTATAAGGCAATAATCCTTCTTCTAGTTCAGTGCCTTGGAAACAGCAGCTTTTGCTGCAAATCAACATCAATATACACGGCACTCCTCTCATTCTCTTTGGCTGTAACATCTACTTGTGTCAGTTGTAAAGGGGTCTCAGATTCAATGCAGGCATGTTTCAGGAAACGTCCCATCAGACTCTTCAGTAAACAGATGAGACCATCTGCAATATAAGGCAACATAGGTTCATCGGTCTGGCTCCAGCAGTCCTGCTACAGACACAAAGGCTTCTAGTTTAGAAAAAGTAAGATCATCATGAATTGCATGTTTCACAACTACAAAGGAAGCAGATTTTGGAACTTGACTCTTGTGCTTCTTTAGTGTCTCAGTACATACTTAACCATGCTTGGCCGAATAGAAATTGCCCGTTCTGTAACATTTCTATCTTCCACCCATCTGGTCCCACAGAAGAGCATGGGAAATACCAGAGACTAAGTGATGCTTGCATTATCTTCCCTTTTAGCAAGGGATTCTTCAAATAACCAGAACATTCCCTTCAGTGGTGACCCTGTGGCCCATTTCGTCTTCTTAGCTCGTGTCCGAAATGCACCATGAACTGTGTGCAGACTGCACGATCCAACTTCAAGAAGCTCAGACTATTCTATTCCTTGACTATATGCTCATACATCTTTCAGTTTACATTGGGCCCGTCCATGGAAACTTAAGGCATCTTCTTCAGTGAAATGTCATCTGTTCCTTCTTTGAAGTTTTGTACAAATCCTTGGCGTAGTGTGACCGAAGAACTTTGACCATTAATATCTTGAAGTATCAGTGTCAAATTGAAGACTACAAGATCCATTTGCTCTTTTTGTACCTTCTTGTTGAGTGACTCATCAAAACATATGACGTAACAGGGGGCATATTTCACCTCTTCAATGAGTTTTCCTTTGAAATAAGGTGCAATATCAAACAAACGAGATATGATAGTTTGGTTGACCCACGCTGGGCAATGGCACTATCTGGGAACATGACCCTGAATGTTTCACAGATATCACTACTTAAGTTGTATGAAAATTGTGACATAACTGATTTAAAGGCCCAGATAATTACTGCTTTCTGATGTTCTTTTCTCAGAGCATTCTTGCAGGTACTAGTAGTATGGCTACTTGTTGCTTCAGATGCAGATGGTCGGGGAACAGTTATATCTACCAAACTTACAGCATCACTAGGATGGGTATCTGGATGAGTCTGAGGTTCATTCAGTGTAACTGTTGCTGTTACTTCAGGGGGCTTTGCTTCATCGTTCTGTGACATGGTCTCTGACTTGCAGAACTATGTCATTAAACTAGATCCTTCCTTCCGCATATTTGCATTTGTGTCTTTCTTACCCTGGGCTTGACTCCTGATTAAAACCTCTCCCATGTAAGAGAGGGAAAAATACTTCAAACAAACTTTGCAGTTCGCTTTTGAAGGGTCTTCTGGACTGCTTGATTGATTGGTTTGTTGTTTAACGCATTCAGCACTATTCCAGCCATATGACGGCGGTCTGCAAATAATCGAGTCTGGACTAGAAAATCCAGTGATTGATATCATGAGCATCGATCCACGCAATTGGGATCGATGACATGCATCAACCAAGTCAGCGAGCCTGACCACCCGATCCCGTTAGTCGCCTCTTACGACAAGCTTAGCCGCCTTTTACGGCAAGCATGGGTTGCTGAAGACCTATTCTACCCCGGAATCTTCACGGTTCGGGTCTCCGAGAACTTCGGCTAACCACTGTCTGTATCGATCACGTGTCAACCAGTTCTTATTAAACTTAGTAGTCATTATCTTGAGCTAAACCTACAATCAGTAATTACACAGGTTATCAGAGTTCACAAGGGAATAGATAATTATAACCAGAATTGTCACCTTCAGTTAGTTTCTAAGTCTCAACATACGAGTAGGGGTATATCCAACGACTGATACGCTTTTCATTAAGAAAGAGCTTTGTTGAATTCTAATAGCAATATTTTCTTTGTTCTTGAACAGTAGAAAGTTATGAGATTTGACATCCAACATTCAAATGCTAAACTAATACCAAGGCAATGGAATATTTTACTCAAAATAGTTGAAATTCAGAATCTACTTACCTCTGGAGGCAAGGGGCGCTAAACACTATCAGCCACATAAAGACCTTGATGTAGCACACCAAAAAATTCAACTTTTTTAAATTTGCGTGGCTGCTATAAGCATTAAATTATAGGGAGTTCGAGTTTCAAGAGTCAATATAGCCTGATACATCCCTGATTTTGTAGTTTTTAATGAATTCCAATGTTTCCATGACTAAATTTGTTCAACATATTACTTGTCTTACTCATATTATATTAGGGATACTTTATTTTTAAATTTACGAAGTTTCTTTCCCTAATAATATTGTTATTTTGCGGCAACTGTTGTTTTTGTATTTTCAAAATTGACATTTTATGTACTAGGGCCTAAGGCAACAAATTTCCAGGTTTTCTAGTGGCAGTGGGAACCATGATCTACGGAGACCGTACTTACATCTACGTAGACAAGCATACTTACATCTACGTGGACCACCATGCTTACATCAACGTGGATCAAAACACTTACATCTACGTATACCACCTTACTTACATCTACGTAGACCATACTTAATCTACGTAGAACACCATAGTTACATCTACGTGGACCACCATACTTACATCTACATGGACCACCATACTTACATCTACTTAGACAACCATACTTACATCTACGTGGACCACCATACTTACATCTACGTAGACAACCATACTTACATCTACGTAGACCATACTTACATCTACGTGGACCACCATACTTACATCTACTTAGACCACCATACTAACATCTAACTAGACCACCATAATTACATCTACGTAGACCACCATACTTACATCTTCGTAGACCACCATACTTACATCTACGTGGACCACCATACTAACATCTAAGTAGACCACCATACTTACATCTACGTGGACCACCATACTTACATCTACATAGACCATACTTACATCTACGTAGACCACCATACTTACATCTACGTGGACCACCATACTTACATCTACTTAGACAACCATACTTACATCTACGTAGACAACCATACTTACATTTACGTGGACCATCATACTTACATCTACGTAGACCAACATGCTAACATCTAAGTAGACCACCATACTGACATCTACGTAGACCACCATACTAACATCTAAGTAGACCACCATACTTACATCTACGTAGACCACCATACTTACATCTACGTAGATGGTACTTTCATCTACGTATATGGTATAATCGTGAGTATCGTTACTCAGACAGTGATATTGTCCGACAGTAGATGATACTTTCTTCTGCGTAGATTATAATATTATATACGTAGATGAAAGTAGCATCTACGTAGATTTGAGTAGTACATCTACGTAGATAATAAGTTTGTTTCAAGAACGTGGCACTTATACGCTTCCATAGGTTTTAACCAGCAGTCCGTGGGGATTCTTTGATATTATGATCACGTCTTTGGGGTTCGATGCCAGGCAACCAGCCAATACACCGTGTCTGACCACCCGATCAAATTTTGCCGCCTCTTACTACAAGCAATAAAGCCCCATGGAAGTTTTCTAACCCGGGTTCCCGTTAGGTATTCACGGAGTGAATATTGGGAGGAAAATAGATTTTAGATGTTGACATATTAATTTAAATACTGAAATGATGGGATACTGAAGACTACATGTACATACAGGGTACTGATTTTGGATTGTTCCTCTTGTGTGTTAGGGGAAGGTAAATCAGTTTAAAACACCTATATTTCAAATAATCACCAGCATATTTACAGGTACGACATATAGAATACATAATGCCTTTAAGAAAGTGGTCTAATGTAGCAATGTTTTATTTGGGATTACACTTTCTTAGTAAAGTGCAGACCGCCTCCGTGGTCTAGTGGTAGAGCGTCCGCCCGGAGAGCGGGAGGTTCGGGGTTCGATCCCCGGCCGCGTCATATGGTCAAGATGGTACTCGTTGTTACCCTGTCTGGCGCTCGGCATTAAGGGGCTAAAACAAGGACTGGTCGGCTCGGAGTCAGTATACTGTGTCTGAGTGGGGTGTTCATGTTAAACTGCGGCATGGTATCTCAGTGAGCTAGCACTATAAATTGGCCCGGACTAATACAAGCAGCCGCACACACACGTGCATGCACATGGCTATATAAGTGCAATAAGCTTGGACTCAGATCTCATCGTTCTGACATGGAGGTATGACAGGGGTTTTAGAAGAGTTGAGAAGTAACTATGGTATCTCTGAGCTGGCACTATAAATCGGCATCAGTCCGGACTAGTACAAGCAGCCACACAAACACACACACACACACACACACACACACACACACACGTACATGCACGTCGCTATATATAAGTGCAATAATCTTGGACGCGACGTTAAAACCCATTTCACATCACCTAGTAAAGTGCAAATTCTAGTACTTTTGGGGGTTGAATCCCTTGCGGGATTCGAACCCTAACTCGAAGAGGCGCCTTGTCGCCAATGGGATACACAAAGTTCGTGATCGAGACCAACAATTGTCAGACTTCCATTTTGTGGAAGCATTGGTGGCTGAGTGGGTTAGATCGCTGGCCATGTGCGCTAGCGATTAAGTGCCTCACTCGGAGAGTGCGGGTTCGAATCCCGGATTGAATTCAACCCAAAAAAGTTCTAGAAAGTGTAATCCCATTTATAACACATGTTATATAGATTACCAGTTCCAAAGGGCAAATATATATTTTTTTTCTCGAAAATATCTTTTAAACTATCGAAAGCTGAACGCTTGTTGAAATATTCATGTTCACATTTTCTCCAGCTGTGTGTGAACCTTCGGCCAGATAACAGCTGCTATGTACGTTACATCCTGTACAGGTCGATAGATAGGACAGGCCCGGTGTCATCGATTGTCTGTATGTTCATCCTGTATCAGTGGCTGCCCTATGGATAAATGTATACATGTCTTTCTCCGCCATTGACGTCGCGCGATGTATAGATGCCCTTGCTGATTGTTTGTTTGTTTATTTATTGTTTAACGCCTCACTCAGCAATATTCCACCGTGTATCCCGAAGTCGTTGAACATTGCTCATAATAACAGTCACCGGTTTGTGTGGTCCAGATTAGATTATTTACAGATCGATGGAATATTGGTGGGTGCGGTGGTAAACAACTAACAAAGAAACTGATTGCAAATCAAATAATATCCACTTACACAATATATGTATATAAAATGTTCACACACACACACACACACACACACACACACACACACACACACACACATATTACACAGAGATTATAAGGCTTTTGGACGTGTCGAGAGCAGTTTTATTGAACGTCCCCAATACATCTACACTCAAATCGTTCCTCGTCATATAGAAGCACTTGAGTACCAATATGGGTTTAGCAGGCCGATGCGGGATTTAAGCCGGCCAATATGGCTTTCCTGGGCCAATATACGGCTGATTCCATTCCAAGTTTTGAAAGAGCGAATTTATGGATGTCCCATAACATGTTGACATCCAAAAATTCTCTTTCCATTCAAGTTTTGAGTCATAACTTGTAGTTATTCTTTCAGATATTGAAAGATTCATGTCTTTTGGCTGTTAATTCTGACTACAATGCTATGGCTTCAGCGGATCCGAAACAGTCTTACATGACACGTCGGAAACATGGCGTCCAGCTTTGAGTGTGAGTGAGTTGGGTTTTAACGCTGCTTTTAACATTAATTCAGTTATATCGCAGCGTGTCAGCTTAATGTGGGAGGACAGCTCGAAGTGAAGCAGGTCTCAGACGTTTACCAATTCGGTGAAACCCACGAATACGAGTATGGTGCTGACAAACCTAGAACATAATCGGGGCGAACCGGAATTCGAACCCACAATCATAGGTTTCTGGCGTGCCCAAGGGACGCAACTGCACAGCGACACTGGGCCATCCGTGCACCCCTCCAGCCTGGAAGAGTATGACTGATCATGACTGCATTTTATGGAGAGAGTGGGAGTCGATGATGACGATGATGATGATGAGGATGATGATGATGATGTGAGAGTGGGCACGGGTATTTTCTTCAAATAAAAATAGCCTGTTCCCGAAAAAGCTAGAAAAAATAATTTGTCCACAGGTCTTACTTCCAGGCAGAAAATCGTTCACTGGACAAGCTGGGTGTTCTGAAAAATAATGTGTTTATGAGGAAACAATTGTATGTATTTGAGCGCCAACTGAAAGCGTATTTTATAGTCTCATACATAAGTCCCAGGCTCCACTAGAATAGCAATTAAATAGTCGGTCCCTTGGGGGTAACATTATTGCACAGCTATTCTGAACGTTGGCTAGGTGCGTTCGTAGGTTGGACCAGAAAATGGTCAGCGAATGTTTGACGTGAATACGCTTGCGTGTGAGAGTGAGTGAGTGGGTGGGTGAAATCTTGTAATATTCCATCAATATGGAGGCGGGGATTCGGGCAGCACATATAGGTGTTACGAGCGAACCACTAAGCTCTCCCTGCACCGTGTCTAGTGAGTGAGTATGGTTTTACGCCGCTTTTAGCAATATTCCAGCAATATCACGGCGGGGGACACCACAAATGGGCTTCACACAATGTACCCATGTCGGGAATCGAACCCGGGTCTTCGGCGTGGCGAGCGAACGCTTTAACCGCAAGGCTACGTACCCGACCGCCCTGCACCATGTCTAAAGTCCATATTGTCTTTTTTCCCCGCGCTTAGCAACCACGTATGTTCTCAGTGGTCGACCCCCCTGGCCTGTGCCTCCCCGTGGTGAAACTAGACATATTACGTCTACCAACCCGGTAGCAAGACAAATCGGCACGAATGACCTAGTTTAGTCACGGCAACAGTTTATAGTTTGTGATCAAATACAGACAATGAAATCGAAATTATTTCTAAAATATGAAAAGAAAAAACTCATTTTAATTTAGACAAATAAAATAATTTATGGTAATTATGAATAATGTCGTTATTTGCTCTCAGAGATTATGTGTCTCCATAATCAATATTAAAACTATTTGTCGCTTTGTAAACTATTCTGAGAATAATAATTTGACAACAGACTTTTGAATATGGATGTATCATTTAAGAATGCGTTTACCATAATGTCAAATAGATAGGATTGATTGACCTTTTACCTCTTATTCGTAAGATGTAGGCTAATGGCGAGTTGTCTCTAGGGTAAACATAAAAAATTTGTACATCAACACGCAAACTTGTAATATATACATCCACGTGGTGAATTGTAAATAAGTAAACAAAAAGATACGCCCAGAAGACGATTAAAAAGTGCGTAAATGATGAGATATCTGTACTTATATCGTTGTTCAGGTTTCACTCTATTAATACCCAGGCACCATGAACTTTACGCTTCCGATATGTTATCTCGAAAGTTTGCGGGGCCAAGTCATAATGGATGTGACGTAGGATTCAAGGGAGACCACTCTCTTACCACGCCAACTTCCTGGTTTGGCTAACATCTAAGACTGATCAATGTTATGACATTTGCGTCTGTTTTCTACTGGCAGCGGGGCCATTGGCATGACGTGATTGATATATGAAACCAGCTTGTAAGTACACGTGAACCGTTTTGTTTGAACACTGTGCCTGATGATGTGAGAATCTTTCGTATCGCTATTCATTTCGTGCCGCCCCAAAACATGCCACACAACTTCTCTACTCTCAAGTCAATTGCAACATTAAAAGTTCCTAAATTTCTTTACGAAATATGACAGCCGTCTGATAATAGCAGAAAAAATGATTTTGATAATGATGCTATGTCACCTGGAAATTATTGAATTGATACTGTAATAGGCGCCCTCTAAAGCCTGTAAAAGGCGCCCAGTGACAGTAAAACTATCAAAATAGTTGACAAAAGGTCTGATGTTTTACTGCGGTGCTTTACGTTGTGTTCTCTTGTCCATGTGCAGTATTCTTATGTCTTTATGTTCTAGGAGGCTCCTAGCTGGGTGACCAATTCTAATTATAGATAAAACACAAAGAGTAAAGTTTGATTTAAAGTTTATTTAAAAAACAACAACAAAACAACAGGAGCAAAATCCTTCTCCACTGAACTATAATAACAAGTAATTTTCCATCTTCCCTACGTACGTAACCCAATTCAACCTTATTTCTTAAACTTGTTCTTATTTACCACCCTGCTATCTTAACTCCCGAAAGTAAAACGTCTCCAAAACAAACCTAGTCAATCGCTACTCTATTTTTCCCCAAAATATACCTCCTAATCTAACATCCCAATAAAAGCCCTATAATAAATTATAAATGGTCCTGATTCAGGGCGCGGGAGCCGACTATATCTTACCATATACTGGTGAGCGACGACTGACATTTCCCTACCCAGGGTAGGCTTATAAAGCCAACACGCGGACCATGTGACCAGGAAAACGGACACAACCAATGATCATGCTCCCTACATCCCGGCTCTCCCAATCATGGCTTCCGCCTAGCCGAGCATTCAAGAAGCGTGGCATCATCACATCTTCCCAGCCGCTATACCCACGTGGGCATAAGTTTCTACAACAAGGGCTACAAAGATAGGTACTACGTCAGCCGTTCAACTCCCCCTTAAAGGGGCACTGATCTAAAGCAATTCCCCGGGACTGGTTGTTGCCTTTGTTATTGTTTTTTCCCACTGAGTACCCGGATGATATAGCAGAAGTCTAGACTAGTTCGCGACCTGTGCTGCGCAATTCGTAAGCGCATTTACCACTTTTATTCATAGTATAAGGGCGTATGGTCACATCTATCAACAAGATGAAATACAGTTTTGGAAATAATAAGGAAATGTAGGTATCTTTGTGGGTAGCATCGGTAATGATGACGAAGTTTTGATATGTCACTTGCTTGGTAATTGTGCGATTTTTGTTTACACTATATTGACTTGCAACACAAAGTAAATATTTCACCAGAGCATTGATTATTTTAACGTGTTTATATTTTTGCAGTCAAATGTGCAAAATTTTCACTTAGGAAATTTATGAAACTTCTTAATATTCAGTTCTTTTACAAATTGACTGAAAATGTGTCTATCAGTATTATTATGATAACAAATTCCAATCATTTTTATGTTTAATATCATCACCAAGACTGAAAAGGTTAGGATGAAAAGTTCATTTCTATATTATTTGGCTTCTAATCCTAAATAATAATCTATTGTGATATTTTTAAGCCCTTTGGATCGTCTTAATCATTTTTAGTCAATCTGTTAACGAAATGTACAGATTTTTCAGTCAAAATGATTGAAATATTGAGACATTTTATTAACTGCCTGAGAGAATCACATTTTACAAATTGACTGTAATACATACACGCTTGCAAAGGAAAAGAATTTCCCAACCAAGACGTAGATGAACAAGAATGAATCTGTTCAATGCTACAGCAAATGATAGGAAAACAAAATGCAAATATCATAATTACAACCAACCAAATATATATGTATACTTTTAGGCAGCTTCCTTGTTTGAGAAATGTATCCGTGAATATCCACATAAAGGAACAATATCCCACACGTCTGCAGCTGTACAAATAAACTTATTCGATGTCGCGTGTCTCTGTAACAATCAAATATTTTAAAATATATATATCGTTTCGGGATATTATAACCCGTGTTCGTTTCTCAACCGATCACTTAGATTGTTTCAGGTGTTTCACACAGGTGTCAAGTCTCAAAGGTCGGCTGAAAAAGGCCACCAGACAACTATTTTCATAATGTCCACGGTTCTGTAGCAGGTGTATATATTTGTATTTTAGTCTTTTTGTAAATAAATCTATTTCAAGTTTTGTTTCTGTTGAACTTTATTCAACAGAGGTGTGTGTTTGTTTTTATCCCATCATTCTAAGTCCAGGCCTCAGTGATCAATCACAACCCAAGCTCAACTACATTCTTTGTCCAGCCCTCTGCTGATCAATCACACCCCAAGCGATCCTGTGATTGGCCACATTCAAACTTTACCTTCTTGCTCTGACTAACTCCATATTGCCACTTCACTATGCACTGCACTGGGAGTATTCATAGATCACCACAAAAGGTTAGTTTATAATTTATCTTTATTTCTAAATAGGATTAAATAGTAATCAAAGATTATGCATTATAAATAAGCATCTAAGAAGTAATTATATTTACATTGAATCACATAATTCCATTAATGTAGATATAACTTGGCATGTATACAAGATAATATTAAAATACACTAAAGCTTAGGTTTAAAGTTCAGCCTCTAAACCACATTCATTCAAAACATCAACATTAATAGAAATATGTGATTCAATGTAAATATAATTACTTCTTAGATGCTTATTTATAATGCATAATCTTTGATTACTATTTAATCCTATTTAGAAATAAAGATAAATTATAAACTAACCTTTTGTGGTGATCTATGAATACTCCCAGTGCAGTGCACAGTGAAGTGGCAATATGGAGTTAGTCAGAGAAAGAAGGTAAAGTTTGAATGTGGCCAATCACAGGATCGCTTGGGGTGTGATTGATCAGCAGAGGGCTGGACAAAGAATGTAGTTGAGCTTGGGTTGTGATTGATCACTGAGGCCTGGACTTAGAATGATGGGATAAAAACAAACACACACCTCTGTTGAATAAAGTTCAACAGAAACAAAACTTGAAATAGATTTATTTACAAAAAGACTAAAATACAAATATATACACCTGCTACAGTTCCTAAAAAATCCATTGAGTTAGATAACAATGAGCCATCAATCAACGTGTTATCAGTTAACCCTTTGAACAAAGTATGCTATTTTTACATCGCCACTGTAAGCCATGATATGAGTGTATTCCCTTTATTTTAGTAAACCTGCACATGTAAACACTCACTTTTGACA
Organism: Haliotis cracherodii; assembly: GCF_022045235.1. Taxonomy (NCBI): domain Eukaryota; kingdom Metazoa; phylum Mollusca; class Gastropoda; order Lepetellida; family Haliotidae; genus Haliotis; species Haliotis cracherodii. The sequence goes on from NW_027266319.1 coordinate 11,205,323, forward strand.
TATCCACTGTGCAAGATAACAGTGATTAATCAATCAACGATTTTCTGTTAATCCTTTGATGACAGGGAAAGATCTGTCGATTTACAAAAAAATTAAATCAACTGATCATTCACCTCTTGCTGGGCTGCCACGTGCATATTACATAACACACATTTCACCTCACTTCAAACATGGATTTAGATTGAATAATTACCCCAGACACAATAAATGCCAAATTGGAACCTTTGTCAGGTAATCTGATTGGTGCTACCACTAATTATACCTGTAATAAATTCATTAACTGAGCATCAAGTGAATGACGACAAATACACAAGTGTAGGGTTTTCCAGAAGACGTGGAAGTCAACAAGGGAGTAGTAATCGTATTATCGACGCAATCCGAAATCCGAAAATGCTTTCACTGCATGGATACATTTTGTATTATTAAACTATAACCATCTGGGGTAATTCCAAATGACAGCATCCGATGAGTTCCGCCGTTCTTTTTGTGTGTTTGATTAGGCTGAAAAAATTGATTAACATGCGCCTTTGTAGAAATCTTAAAAGATCACGGTTAACCAATCAGTATTCAAAAATGCCTAAAACAAATATTGCCTCCAAGTTTATCTAGCTGTCCTTGCAGACAGTTGCCCAGTCTCTTGTCACGCTCAGTTGCGTTGCGTATCATCGGGGTACTCACGGGGTTAAACCAATAACAAAGGCAACGACAAGTCCCGGGGAATTGTTTTAGATCAGTGCCCCTTTAAACTAACCCACCCACTACGTTCTTAAATATATATATTTACCCACGATAATTCCCAGTCGACCACAATACCCATCCCCTAATTGTTTCCAGCCAGTAACGGCTAGTGTTTTCAGTACAAGGAATCGGTGAAGTCAAGTGTTGTAGGACATAAACGAATTATTGACGAAACTCACTTAAATCTGCAGTTCAAGGTCAACATTGAGTGTTGCAAAATGGCTTCCAGATCTTTAGAATACTCCATAGTCAGTTGGCTCAGTTTAGACTTTCATTCCCTCATTTTCCTCTTTACTTTTCTATTGCATAAAGAAGGTATCTGCACACAATTTTCATTTGGTAGTAGGTTTGCAAGTGTGTGCGTGAATTTTCACGGGGTCATAATTGCATAAATTGACGGAAAAATGCATAATTTGACAAAATTGGCTGTAAAATTTTTATTAAGTCATTAAAGTATCCAAATTATGACTTTGATTACAGGTAATATGTTCGGTTATCTGAATTTGGCAAACACTTTGTTTCATTTAACTGTTATTCTAATTCTCAGTGAAAACATTGATTAAAATCATGTGTTTTTTCAAATTTACTACCAAATGAAAATTGTGTGCAGATACCTTCTTTGAGCAATAAAAACGGTTTAAGGTATACAGGAAAATGTGGGAACGAAAATCTTGTTTTTCACCCCTGGCCAACGGACTACCAGCATTCAAGCATTGTGTAGGACTGTTTACTGGACTGAGGAAGTCCTCATATTGGAGCATCTGTGTTTGTGTACTTCATTTTGACCACTTCCCAGAGAAAAGCAGCAGGACGTCTCAAAATATCAATTACACTCATGGGTTTGGCAATCTACTTCTGAGGCCCGTCCATCTGTTTACGCATGGCCCTGTTCCACAAAGTGATCTGAATGCTGCAATTGTTGTAAACCCCTGTTAAAGTATGGGAGAGTTACGATCATCTTAGCGCAGACTGCTTCGTGGTCATTACACAAAGCGATTATGGTGCTAAGATGATCGTAACTCCCATACTTTAGCATAGACTTACATCTGTCGTAGTGCTAAGATCGCTTTGTGGAACAGGGACCGAGGCCCACTTACACAAAGCGATCTTAGCGCTAAGATGATCGTAACAACATAGACTTACATCTGTCGTAGCGCTAAGATTGCTTTGTGGAACAGGGCCCAAGGCCCACTTACACAAAGTGGTCTTAGCGCTTAGATGATCATAACTCCCATACTTTAACATAGACTTACATCTGTCGTAGCCTTAAGATCGGTTTGTGGAACGGGGCCCTGGTATTCGTATATTTGAATTTGAGCATTGTTGAGGATGCATGACCATGATGAATATTGATGATGATGTTAACAGGTTTGTGTTTGTTTTGAAAAGTGGTATAAATTCTATGTTGAAAGTAGCAAAATGAAAGAGACAGGATGTTGACTGTCCTTAAGCTTTGTTTGTAAACAGTTGACGATAACTCCTGTGCTTACTTAGGTCTGCTTGCCATTTTCTGTTTCTGATCCAGTGGCCACACTGAGGGTGTACATGGTGTTAAATGTCTAGGCATTACTTGAGTGAAACATTTGATAGAAAAGTTAGAAAAATAATGAGAATTAGTTAATTCATTTGATAGAAAAAGTCTAATTCCTAGATTGGTCTGCAATTTCTTTGTATGTTTTTTTTTCTGCAACTCTTTTCACGATTCCAGAATGATAATGTTATCTCCATATATAATATGGGTACTGTTATAGATTGGACCCTTTGATGACAGAAATAGATCCATGCATTTGTTACTGATTTAAGTTTTGAATTTTCCCTGCTAAACGTTCTCCGTGGGGATTTGGGGTTAGAATAATTAGACCTGTCCCCAACAACCTAGCTACATTGATTGAAAGAGGTGACATAGAGGAGCATTAATTTGGTTCGTAGCGTGACATTGTACAACATTAGGGCTTCAACGGGTCCAAAAATATGGACTCGAGGACCCGAGGGGAAAGCCCGGCTCGTGCTCGAGCACCCGAGGGGTAAGACTCGGCTCGTGCTCGAGTACCCTCAATTATACATCTGTTCAATAAAATTGGCAATTATCCTATCGTATACAAAATGAAAGAGTCACAATGACATCGTAGGTCACTAAGAAAACCAATGTCATCGCGTATCATATATAATACCTTTGAAATTTGTATGCTGATTCGCTGAAGCTTCATTGAAATAAGAATAGTCAACTTGGGAAAAGAAATCGTTTACATCTCAATGTAACACACGCCATGTTCAGGGTGAAAAAAATATTGCTCACGTGATGTATGTTGTGATTGGTAAGTGGCAGGATTTTGGCGGGCTGGCTTCTTATGTGATAAATAAGATCATTTGATGCCAGTGCCAAAGGAAATTGTCAATAAATGACAAAATATAAATAATAAGTTAAAAGTAAAATTTTCAATGTTATCACAAGTTCACAAGTGAGTATTTACCTTTTTCTTAATTGAAAACAAAACATTGAAAGATTACAAGGCTTGTAAATTTATAGTGGACTTCTAGAAGATGTTTTCCTGACATTTGAAGAGATGATTAGAATGAGATGCAGTAACACAATGTTAATATTCATGAAAGTGATGTCCAGTTAAAGTTACATAAAGACACGTTTCTATTACCTTACTGAAAGTCGACCAAATTAGAGTTATCTCCCTTGGTCGAGTACTCAAATCTTTCAAACTGGACTCGAGTCCCACTAAACTCGGCCGTGCCTGAGTACTCGAGTACTCTTTGAAGCCCAGTGGTGTGGATCATTGCCCATGATGTCAATCACTACATTGTCTGGTCCAGACTCGAGTATTTACAGGCTGCTGTCATATAGCTGAAATATTGCTGAGTACAGCATTAAACAACAAACAAACAAACAAACTCTACCAAACTCAGCTACACAAGTCTATATTCCTTTCCAATGCTAATTTGCTGCTAAGAAACACATAAAACATAATTTTAAAAAGTGGCCTAAATATCTAAACAACTGCAAATGATGCCAACCACAATTATATATTATATTATATTGATATACAATTCAAGATAGAGGAACACTTTGTCCTATTTCTCTGTTCTGTAGGATGTATCTTGACATTTCACATTGGCAATGTATCATTTTTCACATGATATTTTTCCATTCCTTTTCATTAGCATATTAGGAAGTTGTAATTCTGTTCAGGGTGAATAAGCCATTGTATCTGGGGAAATATGGCAGTAGAACAGAGTGCAGGTTATTCAAGGTCAGTCATAAACCTGCCTCATCCTGTATAAGCATGTGGGACACTGAGTTACATATTATGTCATAATTCTGTCCCGGGTGACCCAGTTTCCATGTTATCTGTGTCTGTGCATATGTGGCTGCTGTGGGTGCTGACATCTTCTACATGACCAGGAACTGGTTGTCTCACTTCGTGTCTGTCCATGGTAGGTGTTATCTGTGTGCGGGAACAGGGTTTATTACTGGACATAGACAATTAAAGGAGAGACTGGGCTACGCTGTGTTCTGTGGCCATTGGCCCGTTTCCTGTCAAGGTCTAGTCATTGTTATTTGCAAGGATGAGAATTTTCCGTGAATCTGGAATTCCGCAGATTTTGTTGCATAAGGGTCACTTTTGTGAAACATGGCATTACAATAGACGCCGGAATTTTTATCAATCGCGTCTTTTTTGTCTGCTTTGATATATACAACTGTTTTTGGTGAAACTATTGTACATAAACATGTTTTCGTTGTCAAATTTAATTATAAGCATTGACTGTGTATTTTTTTTGGTTCATTGAGGTATGAATGGAAAAACCGATGTGCAAACTTTTGTAAGAATCCGCTACGCGGATTCATCGAGTTGCGCATCGGTTTCTCGATTCATATCTCAATGAACCAAAAAAAATACACAGTCAATCCTTAAATAAAAGACATGTATTAAACTTTAAAACTTAGTAAGGGTAAGAGTTTATGGATGAACAACTTCTTTCTTACAGCTAAGAGCGACGTTTCGGTGTAGGTTCAGCGTTTTGGGTTCTCTTGCTTGATAACTATGTTAGAACCTACACCGAAACATCGCTCTTAATTGTAATAAAGAAGTTGTTCATCCATAAATTCTTATCCTTACTTAGTACTCCAACTTCTAAATGCCTATCAAAGAAGTTTGAAACTTAGGTAATGGTTAACTGCTGGTTTGATGTATCGTCGAATCATGGGTTTTTGGACATCATATGTTTTCGGACGGCCATGTTTATCATGATTACTCCTGCTTTTACGGGGGGTTTAGCATCGCACAGACTTTGTAAATACTCAGATGATGGCTTGTTGACATTTATAAGTGAATAAATAATAGTGAATAATAATAAAAAAATACCTCTTGGATTTTTTTTCTTAACTTTTGTCCTAAAAAAATATTCTGGAGTAACAAAAGTAAAACAACTCTATTTTACAAGAACATTTTATCATATCCCGGGTGCACAGCTTGCGCATAAATGGCAATATAACAATATTCATGTCATGGTGAAATGCATGATAGACGCTGCCATTTTGGCAGCATGGGCAACGATTAAACTGGTCACCACTGCACTTAATGTTGACAAGCTTTGATTGTATTAGAGAAGGATCTCGACCTCGACCTCGATCCGGGGTAGAATAGATCTTCAGCAACCCATGCTTGTCGTAAGAGGCGATTAATGGGATCGGGTGGTCAGGCTCGCTGACTTGGTTGATGCATGTCATCGATCCCAATTGCGTGGATCGATGCTCATGATGTCAATCACTGGATTGTCTGGTCCAGACTCCATTATTTACAGACCACTGTCATATAGCTGGAATATTGCTGAGTGCGATGTTAAACAACAAACAAACAAGACAAGGATCCCAGTGAGAAATATGAGAGTGACTTTGCTTTACACTTGATGAGAAAAAAATCCTTTTTTGTTTGAACTTTTTATGCATTTTTTGAGGTAAAGATTGGCGGTAATAAAAAAAGGAGTAATTTGTATTTTATTTTTTCAACATTTGGACTTTAAAAGAACGGGGCATCTGTAAACCAAGAAATGAAAAAGATGTCGCCTTACAAATAGGATGCGATTGGGGCTGGACCTGATGCATGTTAAGTAGTATAGCTTGACCTATGACATCTCAAGTTAGCAGTGATATACTTCTTGATCAATTGTATCTTTTGCATAAAAGCACTTTATCACATAATAGGTATATTTCTCAGCAGGATAAAGCCAATGGATAAAAAAAGTACCCGTTGTGGTCAATTACGGATAATTTGGCAAATGTAGAAGGTCAGTTAGGTTCTACACTCAGTGTTTACCAACATTGTGTCACCATGTCTTTCAGCCAGTGAGTCCGAATTAACAATGAGGCACCTGGACACATCACTGGGATAACTGTTATCATCATCAAAAGATAGTCTAAGATACCAAACATAATGTGTAGCAGGGACCAAGCTTGGAGGCCCTTTACAGGTGTATGCCATTGTAATAGGGCTTGGAGTCATCCCATAGATGAGATCCTTACCTTGTCAGCTTGTTGACGGGGTTAACCTCTGGTCATGTGGACAAGGTGTCCAACCTCAGTTCAGAAAGTCTGTGGTTTGAATCTCATCACATGACTTGGAAATTTTGTGGCCGCTCCAAAAACATACACCGCAAAGCAATGTGAGCGAGGACACTAGTGAGATCAGTTTCCATCAGCTGTGCTTGTAGACTTCGCTAGTGAGATCAGTTTCCATTAGCTGTGCTTGTAGACTTCGCTAGTGAGATCAGTTTCCATTAGCTGTGCTTGTAGACTTTGCTAGTGAGATCAGTTTCCATTAGCTGTGCTTGTAGACTTCTCCTAGTGAGATCAGTTTCCATCAACTGTGCTTGTAGACTTCGCTAGTGAGATCAGTTTCCATTAGCTGTGCTTGTAGACTTCGCTTGTGAGATCAATTTCCATCAGCTGTGCTTGTAGACTTCTACTAGTGAGATCAGTTTCCATCAGCTGTGCTTGTAGACTTCGCTAGTGAGCTCAGTTTCCATTAGCTGTGCTTGTAGACTTCTCCTAGTGAGATCAGTTTCCATTAGCTGTGCTTGTAGACTTCTCCTAGTGAAATCAGTTTCCATCAGCTGTGCTTGTAGACTTCTACTAGTGAGATCAGTTTCCATCAGCTGTGCTTCTAGACTTCGCTAGTGAGATCAATTTCCATCAGCTGTGCTTGTAGACTTCTCCTGGTGAGATCAGTTTCCATCAGCTGTGCTTGTAGACTTCTCCTGGTGAGATCAGTTTCCATCAGCTGTGCTTGTAGACTTCTCCTAGTGAGATCAGTTTCCATCAACTGTGCTTGTAGACTTCTCCGGCTAGGGGTCACTTCCCTAAATTAAAACAGTTTGATTTGACCAAACCTTTACCTTGTTTCATTTTGGCACTGTGTGTGCATTCCGTAATGTTACGAGAAGCCAGGCAGACTTTAAACAACCGTGACGTGACATCTCATAGACTGGAGTAGCTTTCTTTTGATAAAAGGCAAGTACTCTAGCAGTTGGATTTAGCGGGATGGATTCCCACAAACGGCGATCCCTGACAACGTTAAAACATTGTATGTCGGCAATTGAATGAGTGAGTGAGTGTGGTTTTATGCCGGTTTTAGCAATATTCCAGCAATATCATGGCAGGAGACAGCAGAATTAGGCTTCACTTGTAAGCAATTTTCATTTTGGACCATATAAAAAATAAGGGAATTGATGAAATGATAGTGAAGGTGTGATGACTGCCTATGTCTGTAAAATTAATTTCGGGCATGTAGATCAATATCTGGTGTGTCAACCATATTGGGCGACACATGCATGGCACCTTGATGGCATACTGGTGATGCTGGTGGCCTTTGGTATTGCCTGCCATTCCGCCTGAAGAGTTGCCTAGACCTGGGTCACGATGGTGGGTGCTGGGTCTCTAGCGTACACACCGCCCGAGAACATCCCACAGGTGCTCTGTTGGGGACATGTCAAGGGACTTGGCAGGCCAGTCCAATGTCTGAAGACTCGCGAAGATCAGGGTAGAGAATAGGTCTTCAGCAACCCATGCTTGCCTTAACAGGCGACTTTGCAGGATCTAATGGGACTAACAGGATCGTGTGGTGAGACTCACTGACTTGGTTGATGCATTTCATCGTAACCCGATTGCGTGGATTGATGCTCATGATGTCAGTCACTTGATTGTCTGGTCAAGAGTTGATTATTTGAAGACCGCCGTCATATAGCTGGAATATTGCCGAGTGCGGTGTAACAAACAAAAAAAGCAAAAAAAAAGCAAACAACCCTTAGGGCAATGTCTGTATGCCTTCTTGTTGGAGATAATCAGCATTGACCTGGGCACAATATGGTCTGGCATTGTCATCTTGCATTTCATGACCAATGACAGGATGCAAAATTTCATCAACACATCGCTGGCCTGTCAAATGTCCATTCACAATAACCAAATTAGTTTGCCAGTCATGTTTGATGCCACTGCACATCATGACACTACCTCCCCCAGAGTGAGTGAGTAGGGTTTTACGCCGCTTTTAGCAATATTCCAGCAATATCACGGCGGGGGACACTAGAGATTGGCTTCACACAGTGTATCCATTTCGGGAATCGAACCCAGGTCTTTGGCGTGACGAGCGAACGCTTTAACCACTAGGCTACCTGACCCCCACACGTCCCCATGACTGATCATGGACAAGAATTGTTGCCCTGGCATACTGCTTGGCACATCATCACCAGCAACATTTTCGGCAATCTGTTAATTGGAGGCAAACCTTGATTTGTCTGTAAACATGGTGTAACGCCCGTATCTCGTGTTGCTCGGCCCACCCAAATGTTTGTCACCTATGGTAAGCTGTTTGGGCCACACCCTTCGCAGGACACCTTGTTTTCAAGCAGGCTGTAAAGAACCGTTTTTTAACAGCAGATGCTGATATTTGCATTCCTGTTACTGGACAGAATTTTCTGTCGATAATGGGAGCAGATTTGGATCTATTGCATAGTGTAATTAGTGAGATGATCTTGTCTAGGTGTCGTATTTTACGCCTGACACGCCAAGGTCTCATTTCAACCCTGCCCGTTGCAGTACTTGTCCAACAGTCAAGAAATTACATGTTTTAATTTGCAAAATATTTGGGCAACTTTGCCGTCCCTCGTCTATCATTCCCACAATATGTTATTCTGTTTGTTCATTTAGATCTTGTCTTGGAGGCATTTTCGCCTGTTCTTAGCTCGATTACATTAGTGATTGCAAGTTCCGAAGTACTAACACTTTGGTTTCTGTGTGCACGTGCATCATGTCCTGTTTATGCATGATATGAAATTTCATTGTGCGTGACGTTGCGTTCAGACGCAATGCGGTGGTATTGTTAATATACACCTCAACGATAGCTACTTTCATATCATTAGTGCCCTTATTAATGGTCGGTAATTAATGTGCACAATCCAGAAAAACTTGGTATGTTTAGGTCCTGTTGTCAGAGATGAGAATACAAATTTGGTGATAGAAGAATGACATAATATGATAAAGATCACACTTGCTTATTTTGGGATGGTATATACTTAGAACAGGAACAGGCTTGCTGCATACGTAAGGCTTCTAATACAGGATATTTACCACATGGGATATCCTCCCTGGACATGCTGCGGTCGATGTACATAAGAATTATTCAGCATCCTGCTTGTACTTAGGAAGCCCATAGGTTTCTCAGAAAAATGATAATATTGTAGATATTTATGGATAATATCTGCGTGCTGAAAATTGAATAAATTCTTAGGGAGGGGAAAACATTTCAATCCATAAATCCTGTGTACAAAGACGGATCCAAACGGATCTGGACCCCACCCTTTTGAAAACCGAATGTTGAATGTTGTTGTTGCATTAAGTGTTCTGCCTAAGCAATTTCAGCTGACCTGTCTCTCTTTGGGACTCCTGTGTGTGTGTATGTTGAATGTTGTTGTTGTTGCATTAAGTGTTTAAGAGGTCGCCTTCTGCCTAAGCAATTTCGGTTGACCTGTCCCTCTTTGGGACTCCTGTCTGTGAGTAGGGTACACATATCTATTGTGAGTTTCGTATTCATATTATTTCTGTTTTTGTATTGATATGATTTCTATTTTCTTATATTGATATGATTTCATTTTTATCCTTGGCTGCTCTGTTTATATACGTTCGAGTGGCTGTCCATCTCTCAGAAAAAGAGTTAGTTTGGCCTTCGCTATTGCATCTATTGGCTTTAGGAGATCTATGACAGATATGGGATCTAACTGCAATTCTTGTTTTAACCATGTTAACCTAGCCTGGGCTGGGGCATGGTCTAGTAACACGTGAGCAATGGTTTCAGCCTGATTACAAGATGAACAAACCTTGTCATAGTGCTTTTTGTGACCGAGTCTGAGGCATGAGATGGCTATTTCAATTTTCCTTCCATTTGAGTATGGGTTTGGCTTTTGTTGGACCTTTGGTTTAATTTTGTATAGCCATCTGCCAATCTTACTTGCTTTGTTGAAGGCAGTATACCAACTTTTGTACCCTCATGCAGTAACTCACCAATTTGCTTCAATTTAACATCATATATTGCCGCCGCTATTGCCGCCGAAACAGCTGATCACATGTTTTTGCAAATACCGAATGGAATAACTCATCGTTTCAGTTGTTTATTTTTAATAAAGGTAGATACTTGTTCACTTTCAATTTATGAACTTTGCAAAATGTATGTAATAGCTTTTGGCCATTTCGTCTGTGGATTATATATCATATCTGTTGATTATATTGTTATATGTAAAGATTGTGGAGTTAATGAAGAACGATAAACCTTGAACATTCACTTGAAAACTTATGATTGAAGTAGTAACATGCATGAATCTTTTTAATAATGACAACATTGGTGTATAATAATAACTTTATGGATAATTTATAACAATAATGGCTCTAGTCTTGGCAACTTCCAAATTTTCGGGAAGTTGTAATCTATCAGACCGTCATTCAGGCGATGTTTCTGACGGATCACGATCTCAAAAATACTATCATGAAAGTGTATCCCGTGGATAAGACGACCCCTTTCTACAGAATCTTTTTTTCTGGTCCTCAAAATTTATCTGAGAGGATTTTGATGTTTTGGGCTCCTCCCTTTTAAACGTGCTGGAACAATCCTAGTGTGTATCAGAGACCAGTGCACGGTATCACAGTGGTTTTGGTGGGATATATGTGAGTTATATCCTCTGAGATGCACCAGCATTATCCTCGGGAACTCAGCAAACTGGAATCCAGGTGGTGCCGGGTAGAGTAGGTCTTCAGCAACCCATGCTTGCCGTAAAAGGCGACTTATTTGTCGTAAGAGGCGAAGAACGGGATCGGGTGGTCAGGCTCACTGACTTGGTTGATGCAGGTCATCGTATCCCATTTGCGTAGATAGATGCTCATGATGTCCAACACTGGATTGTCTGGTCCAGACTTGATTATTTACAGACCGTCGTCATATAGCAGGAATATTGCTGAGTGCAACGTTAAACAACAAACAAAACAGACGTACATGAATTGACTGAAGCCCAGGTAATTTATTATGACTTACAATGAGGAAAGGACAAAAGGTCGCTCCACCACCAGCCCTCTTTCTGAAAAGAGAAATTGCACATAATTTCTGAAAGGGATAAAAACGAAATTACAGCAAACTTGCTTGAAACTTCACACAGATCTGGTTACTTGCCTGACTTCCTCGTTATCTTCAGAACGCTGCTCTCCCTTCACTAGAAATGTCTTGTGCAGTACCATCAGACATCGCTACACTACAAGTTGTAGCACGTTCACGAGGGCTACATGTGGTTTTAGGTGTCCCATGTGTTTTAATATTCTTTTTATGTTTTCATTAGAAGTTCACCTTTTACTGAAAATGAGGGTTGTGCTAGTTTTTGGAACAGAACTCCAAAACTGTTGTAGATGAAACTTGGTATAGAGATCAGTCTTGTGGTGAACTTGTGCCTTTTGATGATTTGGGATTTTCATTTTTTTAACATTTCATGACAAGATGACTTTACTGAAAATGAAGGTAGTGCTCGTTTCTGTAGCAGAACTCGAACTCTGTTGAACATTTCTTATTGAAACTTTCAATAAAGATTAGTCTAGTGGTGGACTGTGCCTTTTGAGGATTAGGATTATTTTTGACTGAAGGTATCCAAAGGCAGTGAACTAAAAGTGGGGTTTCAGTAGTCAAACTCCATTTTCGAATTGCACCAGACTAGGGGGATTTGACTCTTGTTTTGAAAATTATTTTGTTTGATTTTTCGTTTCTTAATGAGTGTGCTTGATGTTGTTGAAAACACATACACCTATGGGAAAAATTAAAATACTGTGCCAGCAAACCATCAATCAATCTTTGAAAACTGATCACCGCTATCACGTAACACCGGAAATACCAGTCAACAAATCCGACTGTAGTACGCAATAAGTCCTATTATTATGATATCTGGTAATAAAAAAATTGTTCATTGTTTATCTGGACTAATGTTTGAAATGTACTTGATTAATTATATTCAAAATTTCATTCAATAATTATAAAAATCTTTACAATAGTTTTGGTAAAATTGTATGCGAAGTGATCGCTAGATCGCACAACTCACCGTTATTTACAGCACCAACGGTCAGATTACCGCTATTGACGCCTTGAAACGAACTTTAGTTGCAAGAGAATGAATGCAAATATCATAAATGCTGTACGATGACTCGCTAAAAGTCATATTTGAGGCAGTTTGCCAATTAAATGTCAACATAACGTTTTCGCAATCAAAATACAAGTAGCACGGGAAGTCCCAACGGTGACTGGTCAAAATCGTTCCATACGTCAAAACATATCCTGCATACAATCTGTAGCACAGTGCTACGCTTATATGGTTGAAGCTGCAACTAAAATAACACAATATTGGAATATATTATTCCTGATAAAAATATTTCAGATACAATTTCTTCCGACCATTGCATCAAAATTCTTTGAGGATGTATCACTGGGTACGTTTTATCTGAATCACCGGAAGATTGGGAGGGAACGTGTGCACAGCTGATTGCTATTTCCGGCTTAGTTTACGAGAAAATACACGCGGTAATCTTAATCCCTGCATATGAAACAATGCCTTGGAGAGCAGGAAATACATTTTAAATGGTAAATTATCATGTCTAGTGATGTTTTATATCAAATTTCATTCTTTTATTGACCAAGTTTGTTATTTTCAGACGGACATTTGAGATTCCCAATCGAACATGTCCGGCGCATATGACCGTTTCCGGACCCCTGATTTAATACCAGATTTGGTTTACAATTTGCAAGAGAGACTATATTATTAGTTGGAAGTAAAATTATTGGAAAACCGCAAATACTTGATTTCCAACTAACACGCTTAAGATTTAATTTTGATAAGTTCCCACGCAAGTGATATTTTGAAATGTAAAGTACTTGGAACTTGTGCTGTATTAGCTGATTTTGAACAGCAAATTTCTTCTGTGTACATGATTTTGATATTTTCGTAAAGTTTATTCATCGCAGAAAACAACATATGTGACCTTTTCAGGCGCATGAACGCACATGTGTGCCAACGCATTGAAACATGTCTACTTTCTTAGTTTTAACATGTTTTGTTTCAACTTTATTTGAAAGGGATTGATAAACAGGCCTAACTGGCTTATGTAAATACCACTCCCTGTTACGTAATAACATTTATAGGTTTAATAAACTTTAAGGTCAGGACACAATACAAATTATATGGTAAGAAGACTTATGTTACCCACACTACAGTCATATGAGTATAAGTTAAACATATATTTATACTCAATGTACAAACCTACCTCTATTTTTCTATAAAATCAGGGGGCACGGGTGGCCCAGTCGTCTAAGGCGCCGCGATTCGCTGAGCAGAGTTGCGTCCCTTGGGCACGCCAGAAACCTATGATTGTGGGTTCGAATCCCAGTTCGCCCCGATTATGTTTCTAAGTTTGTCAGCACCATACCCATGCTCCTGGGTTTCACCGAAGTGGTAAACGTCTGCGACCTGCATCACTTCGGGCTTTCCTCCCACATTAAGCTGACACGCTGTGATATAACTGGAATACAGTTAAAGCGGCGTTAAACTCAACTCACTGACTCTATAAACTCATGGGCAGACATAAGTATGTTGTGGTTGACATCTCTTGTTAACTTCCTGGTATCATACAATGCTGTTTTCAGATCAAAACCCTTGTGTCGTAGTACATGGTGCTTCTGATGTTACGATACATAGGACAAGTAATGATGAAGGGAAGTGGAGACTCCAAATATAAAAATTGAAATATGTCTCTGAACTCTATGACTATTGAGATTACTGCATCCAGTTCTTATACAAGCATGGACAATTTGACGATATCAAGTACCGTAATTTAAGTCAAAGTATATACAACTTTCGGAAGTATCCAAGGCCCTTTTAAAACTAGTGTACATGATAGAATGCTTAATATCCTTTGATAAAAGATTCCAAAAATGAAAGAAATGACTTCGCAAAGCAAAGTCTTACAAAATGTTTCTTGTTACAGCATACCATTTCTTAAATTGTAATAGTTATCTATATCTATCTGACATGGAACAAATTTACACATATTTTGGAGCAATACTGAGAGACTGCTCTCATAAGCACGTGACTGGAGTCGGTCAGGGTTGGTTGGTTTGATGTTTAAAGCCGCACTCAGCAATATTCCAGCTATATGACGATGTCTGTAAATAATCGAGTCAGGACTAGACAATCCAGTGATTGACATCATGAGCATCGATTTATACTATTGGGATACGATGACATGCAATAACCAAGTCAGCGAGCCTGAATACCCGATCCCGTTAGTCGCCTCTTACCACAAACATAGTCGCCTTTTACAACAAGCATGGGTTGTTGAGGACCTTTTCTGTCCGTCCGTCCGCTTTTCAATGTTGACACATTTTTCTCAAAAACTATGGAGAAAGGAATTTTTACACACTGATGTTACTTGACATGATCTGAAACAAATTCGAAAATTGGTGTGGTTCATTTATTTTGACAGAGTTATGGCCCTTGCGCCATGCTTTCCAACTGTGTTAGGGTGGTCGGGTAGCCTAGTGGTTAAAGCGTTAGCTTGTCACGCCGAAGACCCGGGTTCGATTCCCGACATGGGTACAATGTGTGAAGCCCATTTCTGGTGTCCCCCGCCGTGATATTGCTGGAATATTGCTAAAAGCGGCGTAAAACCACACTCACTCACTCCAACTGTGTGAAATGGTGATGAGTTTTCTCAGAAACTACTGAAGTTACATGATAGGAAGTTTGCATGCTATTCTAAGAGATACTTGTGAAGAGTGAATTAAAAAATTTGACCTGTCAATTATTTTTTACCGAGTTACGACCTTTGCTCCGTGCTTTTCAACTTAGTGCATACTGTGTGCAATGGGGACGAGTTTTCTCAGAAACTATTGAAATTAGCTTATTTAAGAGAAAATTAATTTTTCCAGTGAAGGAACCTTTCGTGTTTATTAGTTTTACTTTTATTCTTTATTTTTTTCTGATGACATAAAGCGGCCCAAGTGCCTATCCCTTTTTAAGGCTTTAAGGACTCTTTTTATAGATTTTATTCACTACTATATGAACAAATAAAAATCTGTTGTGCCCAATGGCGGGGGATAGTGATATTGCTGTTTTCTTGCTACCATTTAGCCCTGGTGGGTAGCCTAAAAACAATAGACAAACGCAATTTCCTGATTGTGGTATTGTATCTCACCAAATTCTTGACTACATTCTTTTCAAAATTTATGATTTATTCGGCAGTGTAAAGGTCACCATTATGATGGAAATTATTTACAATGATTTTGATCAGTTAACAAAATTGAATGTTGAACTAAACTTCATAGGCTCATGATTGTGTACCTCTCATGATACCCGTGACGATCCGGGGTAGAATAGAAAAGTTAACCCATGCTTGTCGTAAGAGGTGACAAACAGGATTGGGTGGTCAGGCTCTCTGACTTGGTTGATGCATGTCATCGTATTCCAATTGTGTAGACCGATGTTCATGATATCAATCACTGGATTGTCTGGTCCAGAGTCGATTATTTACAGACCGCCGTCATATAGCTGGAATATCACTGAGTGCGGCATTAAACAACAGACAAAACCTCTCATGATAAGAAGGAATTTATTAATGTTATTTCTAATGACATAGAAGTGATATTTTGTAATTTTAAGTAGGCAATAATCTCCGGTAATGGCTGGCTTTTTTCTTTGCATTTCAATAAATTCTTGCAGTTTCCTTTTTTCCAGTGATTGATGTTGGTGTGGAGACTTTTGGTTTGTTGTCAGCAAATATTGTAGACAGGATGATCATTATAGTGTTACTTTTGTACATTAATCCAAGCCTTGTAAACATTTGAGCATGGTCATGGTCATCTAATGAAGGGACTCTGAAGAGTCGATGCAAAGAATAAAATGGTTGTTGTTCATAAACAAGTGTCAGGTATTCATCATCATTCATGTTTCGTTTCGACTATACGTGCCGGAAGTGGAGAGTTGTCTGGAGAAATAATTTGCTCAGGTTCTGCTCGATTTTTGCTCAGGGGTTTCTAATAGTCCCTGTTGATAACAATGTCATTAGGCGAGTAGGCTGACAGCTTTCAAACACAACTCCCTAGATGCAGGCCTTTAAGCTGAAGCTTCTAGCGAACCCTTTTTAAAAAAGAATAAAGTGAGAGAAGAAATTGTTTTTACTTGCTTGAGCATAAGTCATATTGATTCAGATTGTAGAAGTCACTGTCAGTTTGCACTTAATGACCAGCGTTGGTGCCCTTGTGACGTGGATATAGCATGCATGGACTGTCAAATGTTTGCATATCATTTCTTAAAAGTTTATGTTGCGATGCAGGTTACCCGGTACACTTTTGTGGAAGATTTATTGAAATAATGCTTCCTGTAAATGTACAGACTGGTTTCTTTTCAACCACAAACAGCTAGCAGGAAGGAAGAGCATTATGTTGTCATATTCCCCTGACTAGTTGTCAGTGGTAGGATATTCTGCAGACCTGTTCGCAGCTATGAAAGCTATATTTGGCAGACCGATAGTGTTACACACAGACTGATAGAGATACACACAGACTGATAATGTTACATACAGACCGATAGTGTTACACACAGACCGATAGTGTTACATACAGACCGATAGTCTTACACACAGACTGATAGTGTTACACACAGACTGATAGTGTTACATACAGACCGATAGTGTTACACACAGACTGATAGTGTTACACACAGACTGATAGTGTTACATACAGACCGATAGTGTTACACACAGACTGATAGTGTTACATACAGACTGATAGTGTTACACACAGACTGATGGTGTTACACACAGACAGACAGTGTTACACACAGACTGATGGAGATACACACAGACTGATAGTGTTACACACAGACTGATAGAGATACACACAGACTGATAGTGTTACACACAGACTGATAGTGTTACACACAGACTGATAATGTTACACACAGACTGATAGTGTTACACACAGATTGATAGTGTTACACACAGACTGATAGTGTTACACACAGACTGATAGTGTTACACACAGACCGATAGTGTTACACACAGACTGATAATGTTACACACAGACTGATAGTGTTACATACAGACTGATAGTGTTACACACAGACTGATAATGTTACGCACAGACCGATAGTGTTACACACAGACCGATAGTTCCACACAGACTGATAGAGATACATACAGACCGATAGTGTTACAAACAGACTGATAGTGTTACACACAGACTGATAGTGTTACACACAGACTGATAGTATTACACACAGACTGATAGAGATACACACAGACTGATCGAGATACACACAGACTGATAGTGTTACACATGGACAGATAGTGTTACACACAGACCGATAGTGTTACACACAGACTGATAATGTTACGCACAGACCGATAGTGTTACACACAGACTGATAGTATTCAAAAGACCGATAGTGTTACACACAGACTGATAGAGATGCACACAGACTGATAATGTTACACACATACTGATAGAGATACACACAGACCGATAGAGTTACACTCAGACTGAAAGTGTTACACACAGACCGATAGTGTTACACACAGACTGCTAGTATTACACACAGACCGATAGTGTTACACACAGACTGATAGTGTTACACACAGACTGATAGTGTTACACACAGACCGATAGTGTTACACACAGACTGATAGGGATACACACAGACTGATAGTGTTACACACAGACTGATAGTGTTACACACAGACCGATAGTTCCACACAGACTGATAGAGATACATACAGACCGATAGTGTTACAAACAGACTGATAGTGTTACACACAGACTGATAGTGTTACACACAGACTGATAGAGATACATACAGACCGATAGTGTTACAAACAGACTGATAGTGTTACACACAGACTGATAGAGATACACACAGACTGATAGATTTACACACAGACTGATGGAGATACACACAGACTGATAGTGTTACACACATACTGATAGAGATACACACAGACCGATAGTGTAACACACAGACTGATAGTGTTACACACAGACTGATAGTATTCAAAAGACCGATAGTGTTACACACAGACTGATAGAGATGCACACAGACTGATAATGTTACACACATACTGATAGAGATACACACAGACCGATAGAGTTACACTCAGACTGATAGTGTTACATACAGACCGATAGTGTTACACACAGACTGATAGTATTACACACAGACCGATAGTGTTACACACAGACTGATAGTGTTACACACAGACTGATAGTTACACACAGACTGATAGAGATACATACAGACCGATAGTGTTACACACAGACTGATAGTGTTACACACAGACTGATAGAGATACACACAGACCGATAGTGTTACACACAGACTGATAGTGTTACACACAGACTGATAGTGTTACACACATACTGATAGAGATACATACAGACCGATAGTGTTACAAACAGACTGATAGTGTTACACACAGACTGATAGTGTTACACACAGACTGATAGTGTTACACACAGACCGATAGTGTTACACACAGACTGATAGTGTTACACACAGACTGATAGAGATACACACAGACCGATAGTGTTACACACAGACTGATAGTGTTACACACAGACTGATAGTGTTACACACATACTGATAGAGATACATACAGACCGATAGTGTTACAAACAGACTGATAGTGTTACACACAGACTGATAGTGTTACACACAGACTGATAGAGATACACACAGACTGATAGATTTACACACAGACTGATGGAGATACACACAGACTGATAGTGTTACACACATACTGATAGAGATACACACAGACCGATAGTGTTACACACAGACTGATAGTGTTACACACAGACTGATAGTGTTACACACAGACCGATAGTGTTACACACAGACTGATAGAGATACACACAGACCGATAGTGTTACACACAGACTGATAGTGTTACATACAGACTGATAGTGTTACACACAGACCGATAGTGTTACACACAGATCGATAGTGTTACACACAGACAGATAGTGTTATACACAGACTGATAGTGTTACACACAGACCGATAGAGGTACATACAGACCGATAGAGTTACACACAGACTGATAGAGATACATACAGACTGATAGTGTTACACACAGACTGATAGAGATACACACAGACCGATAGTGTTACACACAGACAGATAGTGTTATACACAGACTGATAGTGTTACACACAGACTGATAGAGATACATACAGACCGATAGAGTTACACACAGACTGATAGAGATACATACAGACCGATAGTGTTACACACAGACTGATAGTGTTACACACAGACTGATAGTGTTACACACAGACCGATAGTGTTACACACAGACTGATAGTGTTACACACAGACTGATAGTATTACACACAGACCAATAGTGTTACACACAGACTGATAGAGATACACACAGACCGATAGAGTTACACACAGACTGAAAGAGATTATTTACAGACTGCCATCATATAGCTGGAATATTGCTAAGTGTGGTGTTAAACAACAAATAAACAAACAAACAAACCATCACTCACTTACTAATGCCACAAAACAGACCCCGACCAAGTCCAACCTTCTGTTGCTCCTGTACTCAGTGATCCGACAGATCCCTGAAGATCCGGGGTAGAAAAGGTCTTCAGCAACCCATACTTGCCCTAAAAGGCGACTATGCTTGTCGTAAAAGGCTACTAACGGGATCGGGTGGTCAGGCTCACTGACTTGGTTGATGCATGTCATTGATCCCAAATGCGTGGATCGATGCTCATGCTGTCAATCACTGGATTGTCTGGTCTGGTTATTTACAGACCGTCGTCATATAGCTGGAATATTGCTGAGTGCGGCGTTAAACAACAAACAAACAGTCATCCGACATATTCACATCAAGAACAGTATCAGCAGATTTGACAATATTCAAGAACAGTTTACGATGGATAAGGGTTAACATTTACACTGAACAGTTGCCATTATCATTTACAAGAAAAATAGACTTCGGCAAAAGAAATCTTGAAATATGCTACTACTACATTCCTAGGAAATTAATACCCTATTTAGATATTCTCATAAAAGTGATTAAACAAAAATGACAAGGAAGTCATTGTTATATTATGTGACTGACCGAACGTTTCACATTGATGCTTTCATTTTCCTGTTATGAATCACAGTTTCTGTTGTGACAAGATCTGGTTGACCTGTAAAACGATAGGCTTTGTTTGGACGAGGTGGGTGATCTGCTACAGTTATTGGCCTTGTGGCTCCGAATTGATGCTGTCACTGTGGACTGTGAGCAGTCAACATTGGATGAGCCTTGGAGAAGAAAGGATGTAATTGTCATGGACATGTTAATCTCTCTGATTGGAATATTGCTGTAGCTGGCGACTGAGTTCTTTTTAATCTGACGATATTGGCTGTTTAAGATGGTTGGGAATACGCCAAGAAGAAGGTGAGGTGTCTTTTGTTTATGAATGTTTATTGTTATGACTTTCTTGATGGCTACTATATTACTTCTCTGAGTGGCATTTAAAAGTTGGAATGGTAACTAAGACAAAATTGTTATGGATGAGCAACTTCTTTATAACAATTGGGCGACGTTTCGGTGTAGATTCTAACTCTGTTATCAAGCAAATGATCATTTGATTGATGACGGTGTTAGAATCTACACCGAAACGTCGCCACAATTTTGTCTTGGCTACTATATTTATCTGAAAATATGAAGTCGAGGGAAACAATATGTTTTAACACCTTACACTGGAACTACTTTCAGTCTGCCTTAATGAGACTATGGTTTTACATGAACGAACGTGAAGATCAGTATGAAAATACATAACAATAGAAAGTTTGTTTTTGGTCAAACAGCAACTTTATGTCATCTTTTGACCTGTCAAAGTTGACATTTTCACTCGTGGCTGTGCCACTCATCATTGCTCATGATAACATCCCCTTTGACCAAAACATCCATATGCCATCCAGAAAATGCGAGTGACACACGTTTTATGCCAGCCAAATTTGTTTGCCAAGAGTATGTAAACATTACATTGAAAACTGTGTATACATCCTGTTGTAGAGCTGTTAAGCGATAACATTGATTGTCACTACAATAGGAATTCAATTTTTATAATGTAATTGAACTGACATTTGCTGCACACTTTGGGCCAATGTCGACCTCTGTGTAGGTCCATATCACACTATACCTGTGAAGATCCGGGGTAGAACAGGTCTTCAGCAACCCATGCTTGCCGTAAAAGGTGACAATGCTTGTCATAAGAGGTGACTAACATGATCCGGTGGTCAGACTCATTCACTTGGTTGATGCATGTCATTGAATCCCAATTGCGTGGATCGATGCTCATGATATCAATTACTGGATTGTCTGGTCCAGACTCGATTATTTACAGACTGCCGTCACAAAGCTGGAATATTGCCGAGTGTGGCGTAAAACAACAAACAAAATAAACCATATCACACTAATATTGAAGTTTGATCTGTTGATAAGAAGAAAATCTGGTTACTTCATTTGCTCAACAGTCCCTAGATTTGGTCCTCACCGATAATATTTCAGTAATGAACAAACAATGCCATTTAGAAAGTGGTCATATGTAACTAATGTTATAGATGGGATAACACTTTCCGAGTAAAGTACAGATTCTCGTACTTTTTTGGGTTGAGTCCCATCCGTGAGTTTAAAGTTTAAATCAAACGCATCACACATATTGGTACCAAATAAGCTTATGTTTGATAGCCGAGGTACCACATAAGTTGTAGCAGTATCACGAGGGGTACATGTGGCTTCATTTGTCCTGCACTAGGTTGCATACCACCAGCCTTATCTTCATCATGACCGACTCCGTGGTCTCGTGGTAGAGCGTCTGCCCGGAGACAGAAGGTCTGGGGTTCGATCCCCGGCCGCTTCATACCAAAAGACGTTAAAAGCTGGTACTTGTTGTTACCCTGTCTGGTGTTCGGTATAAAGGGGCTCAAACAAGGACTGGTCGGCTCGGAGTCAGTATACTGTGTCTGAGTGGGGTATTCATGTTAAACTGCGGCATGGTATCTCAGTGAGCTAGCACTATAAATTGGCCCGGACTAATACAAGCAGCCGCACACACACCTGCATGCACATGCTATGTAAGTGCAATAAGCTTGGACGGGACGTTAAACCCATTTTCACCTCACCTATCTTTATTTATTCTTCTGCTCAGGAATCTATGTGCAGCCTGTCTTCTTTGTGGTGGGGTATAAGGGATTTGTTTTCAAGTTTGTCTTCTTTGTGGTGGGGTATAAGGGATTTGTTTTCAAGTTGTCTTCTTTGTGGTGGGGTATAAGGGATTTGTTTTCAAGTTTGTCTTCTTCGTGGCGGTATAAGGGATTTATTTTTCTGCTCAGAAATTTATTTCCCTCACAGGCGGGATAGATAGTATTATTCAAGATCCTGTGAACCAATCAGATCTCATTGTCCTGACATGGAGGTATGACAGGTGTTTAAGAAGAGTTGAGAAGTAACTACAACATGTTCAAGTACACCTAATACCTTTTTCTTGTTTCCTGAACACGGAAGAAGTGCCTTTTTTCTGTAATCATTGTTGTGTGACTGGCTGTTGTCTATTTTCAGTCACACTAGTGTATAGGATCCCCATGTCATGAACACAAATAAAAGTATAATTCCATCCGCTTACATACGAGCATGATAAACACGTTTTTCCTGGATCACAACATAATAAGTGTTATATTGCATATGTAAAGTTTAGAATTTAGGATATAGAAAATTGCAGTGTGAACCTCCCCTTTCAACATGTTTAAAGCACACTAAACATTTGTATGAACACTTACTCAGTTTATAGATGAAAATAAACCCATAAAAACACTATAAAACATATATATTTTTTCTGCTCTATTACATGACCACTGCATTTGTAAATGTGTATATTATACAAATCTCTGAGTGTGTCAAATAGAGTCTGTTCCTGTAGTGGAATTGTTGATTTGTACTATTTTCCTTGAGGGGAATTATTCATATGGATCAGGTTGATACATTTACACTAACAATTGTTGTTCTGGATGGAACTGTTTTTGTTTGTTTTGTTTGTTGCTTGATGCCACACTCAGCAATATTCCAGCTATATGACAGCAGTCTGTAAATAATCTTGTCTGGACCTGACAATCCAGTGATTGACATCATGAGCATCAGTCCTCGCAATTGGTTGGTTGGTTGGTTTGTTGTTTAACGCCACACTCAGCAATATTCCAGCTATATGATGATGGTCTGTAAATAATCAAGTCTGGACCAGACAATCCAGTGATTAATATCATGAGCATCGATCCACGCAATTGGGATCGATGACATGTATCAACAAGTCAGCGGGCCTGACCACCCGATCCCGTGCGAAGTTAGCCCAGCATTTTCCGGACATGCTCTATTAGTTTGTGTTCTTTCTTGGTCAAGGTGGGTACATACGTGACCCAGTTGTCTAAAGTGCCACAGTTTGCTTAACAGAGTTGCGTCCCTCTGTCACCTATGATTGTGGGTTCGAATCCCAGTTTACCCTGAATACGTTTTTGGGTTTGTCGGCACCATACTGTCTAGAGTACTTTGGCAAGTCAAGATTTCTGCAATTCTCTTGGCTCCCTTCTGTTAAATATTAAAAGATAATTAAACCAAAAAAATAATCTTAAGATATTCTAAATCTTATCAATAAATGTTAGTCTCATATTTTTTCACCATGTATTTAAGAACACCTCTGACATGTGTATGCTTATTTTTTAGCGCCAACCGCCAGTCTGGAGCACTCTATCAAGGCATCAGCATGGCTCGGGAACTCGGCTTACCAGAGAACCATCTTAGGGCTGCTCGAGTTCAGAATATTCCCGATGAGATCAAAGCTCTGCCGTACTTCTATGCAAAATTTGGTGACAGCAAAATTGTAAGTAAATTGTACAAATTTATTTTATAATATCAAGATATTATTTGAACATGCTATATGACTTAGTGTGTATCATAAAATGCTTGAATGTTTACAGGCAACGAAGGTACAAACAGAATTCAGTAAAATATCTAGTGTCACTGTGAGGACCAACAAAGTCTCTCATTTAGCAGAGACTGAATGAAGTCAGTACTTCATCATTTGGTGCATCCTTGTAAAGTGAAATAGGCTCTTTGGTTACTGGGCGGTCGGGTAGCCTAGTGGTTAAAGCGTTCGCTGTCACGCCGAAGACCCGGCTTCAATTCCCGACATGGGTACAATGTGTGAAGCCCATTTAAGGTGTCCCCCGCCAAGATATTGCTGGAATATTGCTAAAAGCGGTGTGAAATCTCACTCACTCACTCACTCTTTGGATTACTCTCCTTAGCATGTCCAGTCAATAATTTTCAAGACATTTGACAATGAGGAAATACAGGCAGGTGGACAAGTTAGAGTCCAGTTGAGCAACTCAAAGAAGATTTACTCTTGCCTAAAGTTCAGGAAACATTTTGATTTTGTTTCCTCCTTCCACAAGTGACTGGTGTTTCCCCTTTGGTGATAGAAATGAGCATGACTTTGGTGCTAACAGACCATCAAAATATGGGATTAGAACCCGTGATCATTTGATCCTTTTGTAGCTGAGGGACACAAGTTGTGGCCACCTAAACTACTGAGCCACCAATGCTTAAATGAAATTAATTACAGTCAAAGTGTTGTTCCTTACTTCATCTGTATAAGAGAAGGTTACACATGTCTGTTATTATCCCCTGTCACGAAGTAGGAATGGGTGCTGCCTGTCCTTCTGTCCGTCTGTCACATTTCGTTTCTGGAGCAGAACTATAAAACCATGAGAGATATCTCAACCAAACTTGGCACAAAGATAGTTCTAGTGGTGAACTGGTGCCTTTTGATAGATTAGGATTTTAAAAAAATTCCTTTTTTGAGTTTTAATGGCAACAACTTTGACTGAAAATGGCAGTGGTGCTCTTTTCTGGAGCAGATCTTGAAATCCATACAATATTTCTTCACCAAACTTGGCACATAGATAGGTCTAGCGGTAAACTGGTGCCTTTTGATAGTTTGGGATTTTTTGATTATATATTTTTCGAGTTCACATGGTAGCGATTTTGACTCAGACTGAAAATAGCAGTAGTGCTCGTTTCCGCAGGGCTTATGCCTTGCACACAACCGAAGGGATAGGAGTATTTCCTGCTTGTTTTGTATGTACTATGGAACTCAAGATTTTTAAATTTTCAGGCTACAAGATATGTTGAGCAACATGCCCAGGGCCCTGGCTATTACTTGCTGCGTCTTAGCTCAAAGGGAGATAACTATTTGTCTCTCTCTGTCAGGTAAGTTAATTCTTCTGATGTCTCAAATATCTATCAGTTTCAATAAGAAAAGTGGACTTAAGTTTGCAATGTCTTCCATTGTTGCTGCAGCGATGTGTCTCCCAGTTGATGTGTCCATTTGGGCGATTACTCAACCATATATGTGGAAATAGTGTGTAATTTGGTATGCATGCATATACCAACATGAGTTGATAAAAGTGGAAAAACTTTTATCAACAAGTTTATTTATTATGCCTTATACATGGGTTTACCTTGGTGTATATATTTGCGAGGCCTCAGGATTCTAATTGTAAATTTTTGGGGTCCCATGAATTAAAATTGGGATCCACTGTTCCAATAGAATATATAGTATGTGTGATGCCTTATGCTTATTGGGGATTTTCTTGCTTAAATCAAACCTACTGAGTGAAGGAAATGTGACATGGGCTGTTCCAACATTGATTGTTTTTCTTAAACCTTAGGGGGCATAGGTGTCCCTGTTGTCTAAGGTGCAGTAAATCATGGTGCAGAGTTGCTTCCCTCTAGTGTGACAAACCTGTGATCGTGTGTTTGACCAGTTTGCCTCGATTATGTGCTTAGGTTTGTCAGCACTTTTCCTGTCTTCATGGGTTTCACCAAAGGGGTAAACCTCAGGCTTTCCTCCCACATTCAACAGACATGCTGTGATGTAACTGGAAAACTGTTCAATGTGGCGTTAAACCTAACTCACTTGATCATAGATCTTATGTTGTCTTCAGTTCAATCATTCCAGTGACACTTGTGGTGGATATAATTTGTATTCATTCATATAGGATGCAGTATTTTGCATCCAGTATATACAGTGATCTCCAGCTACAACGCTACCTTAGGGGTCCAAATAATTGATGAGCGTGATAGAAGACGGTTATATTTTTGCAATGTGGAAAAAACATTGTGTTTGTGTAAAACTTGAGTTTATTAAAAATGTATGTAAATTTTAGGAGCTATGCATTACTGCACGCTGTTACCAAGTTAGCATTATACTGAAGGGCACATTAGCGAGGAAACACTGTTTTTTGTTTTTAAAATCATTTTTCCATTGCTGTAACCTTTGAAACGTCTTTTCATTTCAGCATAGCAAATGCTTCTGTACGGCATGTGAATGTTGTGATCGAGAGAAGGCCATCTTTGAAGTACTACATCGTGGAACAGGTCAAGTTCAACAGCTTCCATGAACTCAGCAGCTACTACAGCAGCCACCGAATCTGTAATCTGGAACAGATTGAAAATGTCAAACTCTTACACCCAATCAACCAGGGGGCAGACTCAAAGGAAGACTATGCTTCCCCTCAGTCACCTGTTAATGGAGCAGGTAGTATTCCCATTCTAGGCAGAAAGAATTCTGACATTGGCCTGCCCAAAACACCCAAATCAGGTCAGTTGACAGCTAGTTTTGACTATGAAGGAGGTGAGAGGTATGAAGGAGTTGAAGACAAATTCCCTCCAATTCCTGTCGCAGGAACACGCAGGAAAGAGAGCAATCCTACGCGACCTCTGCCGAAGACGCCAAAGTCCAGTAACGAGACCCGACCACCGTGCCCCACTCCGCCTGGGTTTGAGGGCAACTCGGACCTCTACTACTCCCGCCCAAGGGATGTAAGCAAAAATAGAATCGATGAACTTCGACAAATTTTAAGGGACTCCGAAGTGTGTGATTGTGGTGTGCACTTAAGTGACTCAGAACTCCCTCAAGGCTGGACGTTACATAAGAGCCACGACGCTGCATCGTATGGATGCCTCTTCTACCAAAGTAACCACGGAGACACAACATGGAACCTGCCTCTACACATAGTGCCGGAAATCACTCCCAGGATGAAGAAAATTATCATTGATTTGAGTCACCAGAGCGGGAAGGCGCCCCCGCCGGTGTTGTTTCCGCCGTATCAAGATCCAGCGAGGGGGAGAACAGATGCCGGACAGTGGAATGGGATGAACTCTATGAATGGTTCGGGGAGGGGAGCAAGGAAGTGGAGTGATGAAGGTTAGACTCTGATGACTTTTTCTTGAATCTTTCTTTTATGAAGTCCATTCATAACATGGATGTTGTTTATCTTGAGTGAGTGGTCTTCCATGGTGTTTATTATCGGCTGAGAAGATAGAGGGAACAATGGTTGTGCCCAGTGTTGACTATACAGCATCAAAGCAGTCTTGAAAACTGTCAGCGGATTGATTTAAAAGGGGACTATACTTGACGTTCTGGTGCCAATTTCCAGTACAGATCTGGACCTGTAAAGCTGAGACAATGTCTGTGTAATACGGGCAATCATTTACTGCTAGTTTGGCACACACCATTAACATGGAGTTGTCAGACTTGAATCAAATAGCCAGGACTTCTAATTGGACAGAGCCAAATTCCTCCTCAAGAGCAACATTTGGGGCGATGGGGGTAGCCTGAGGGTTTAGGTGCTCGCTCGTCACCCCGAAGACCAAGTTTTATTGCCCTTGTGGGTACAGTGTGTAAAGATCATTACTGGTGTCCCCTGCTGTGATATTGCTGGGATATTGCTAAAGGTGGTGTAAAACCATACTCACTCACTCACTCACAAAGAGCAGCATGTCCTTGGTGAGTCAACAAAACTGTCATCTTCAGAGGCTTCAATAAAAGTACTAATACTCTGATTGAATGAGTTTCACAGAAAACTAAGGACTGTACAAGATGATCAACATCGGCCCAGATGAGGCAGAAGTGGAGCTAAAAATGAGACTTGAATGATTGTTTCTGCAATGGATAGTATTTGTTATGTTTTATGTACATTGAACTGAGATAGAAGTCATGAACCAAAGAGAATTTTTTGTAGGGATTTCTTCAGGAATGTACAGAGCTTAGGCCATGCTTGTGGTGAAAAATTAACACTGCTCAACGCCTTTTCATTTTTTACCTCATACAAAGATGATGTGTTTTACAGTTGTATTCATCATGTTAGCATCAATAGCGACTGATCATTTAACATGGTATGTATGCTGGGGGATAGTGGCCTGAATGTTTCATATTCTTGGGGGTTGGGGCCTGAATGTTGTATATTCTCTAGGTGGGGGTCTGAATGTTTTATACTCTGGGGGTGATTATCCTGAATATTTTATATTCTGGGGTGTGGGGATCCTGAATGTTGTATATTCTGAGGGGTGGGGATCCTGAATGTTTTATATTCTGAGGGGTGGGGATCCTGAATGTTGTATATTCTGAGGGGTGGGGATCCTGAATGTTGTATATTTTGGGAGTTTGGGGCCTGAATGTTGTGTATTCTGGGGGGTGGGGATCCTGAATGTTGTGTATTCTGGGGGGTGGGGATCCTGAATGATGTATATTTTGGGAGTTTGGGGCCTGAATGTTTTATATTCTGGGAGGATAGAGACCTGAATGTTGTATATTTTGGGAGTTTAGGGCCTGAATGTTTTATATTTGGGGGTGGGGATCCTGAATGTTGTGTATTCTGGGGGATGGGGATCCTGAATGTTGTGTATTCTGGGGGGTGCGGATCCTGAATGTTGTGTATTCTGTGGGGTGGGGATCCTGAATGTTGTGTATTCTGGGGGGTGGGGATCCTGAATGTTGTGTATTCTGAGGGGTGGGGATCCTGAATTTTGTGTATTTTGGGGGGTGGGGATCCTGAATGATGTATATTTTGGGAGTTTGGGGCCTGAATGTTTTATATTCTGGGAGGATAGAGGCCTGAATGTGGTATATTTTGGGGTTTTGAGGCCTGAATGTTTTATATTTGGGGGTGGGGGCCTGAATGTTATAAATGCTAGGACCATTTTCTTTTCTAGTTTCTCAACCATGAGATAGTATTGTTTCCTTATAGATATGTTTTTTGTTTGTTTGTTGTTTAACGCTGTACTGAAATTTTCGAAGAAAGAGCATGCTCAGTTGTACCTTGAAAGTTTGGACTCACCAATATTCCAGCTAATTGAAGCCTTAAACAGCAAACAAATTTTGTACTGGTGTCATTTTGCTAGGTTAAGTGATGGTCATGTTTCAAAGAGAATTATATGGTATACCATATTCGACGTAATAAGCGCCCAGGGCACTCTCAAAATTAGAAATAGGGGGCTCTATTGGAATATTATTTTGGTGAAAAAAAAACAGTTGAAAGTTTGTAAATTTCGTGGTTTATGCTGACAACCTGAAATGTTTATATACAACATATATATTTTTCCAGGATTTAATTGCCCTTAATTAAGAGTGCGTATAACACACGTGTGCGCATTATACACAAATAAATAAGTCTTGTGTTCATTGATCGGAAGGGGTGCTCATTGAGATTGTTCACTAGCCAATATATTAGCAAATATCGCCGTGGGCGCATATTAGAGCGGGGCGTTTATTATGTCGAATACGGTATATTCCGTGTTCAGGGATATAGAGCGTAGTGTGGTGAGGTGCAGTACTGACTGTATGTGTAAGCAGTACCTGTGCTCCAGTGCCTTAAATGAACAGATGGTGTTATTTGCATTATATATTTCAGATTTTATCATAAAATTGTGACTTGTAGAACATGCAGCAAATGAAGCAATTCCATTTTGGGGATAACATTTTGAAACAAACTGTATTTTCTTGGTAATTGTTATTGAATATTTTGTGTGTTACATTGTTTTTTCTCCCGACAGAGGGAAATACCTTTGCTACTAAATACTTCACTACTCTTTGTATTTGGATATTATTATTTTCCTGTGATATACCAAACTAATTACGTTTTTTATATATATGTATATATATATGTGTGTCTAAAGTAGGTCAAATCAACATCCATATCAAAGGTTGGGAAGAGTGTTGTACAATAAAGTTTTGTTGTTTTTTGCATATATAGCTGTATTTTAAATGTTGGAATTGCAAAGTTTATTTAAGGATTGAATGTATTTTTTTCGGTTCATTGAGTTATGAATCGAAAAACCGATGTGCAAACTGTATGAATCCACGTATGATGATACACGTAAGCAGAAAGGGAATCCCCTCGGCTGTAATATTGGGATTCCCCAACATTCTACAGTAACAAAAGTAGTGTGCCTTGGTGGCCATGGCTTAATTTTTTACATTCATTGAGAAATGAATGCAATAACACGTGACCAATTCAGCTAATCAGAATGCTGGAATTTCAATGAACACAACAAAAATTTAATTGTATAGTGTTGTTTCTTATAATGTAAGCTGTAAATTGAAGCTTTAACATATTTTACATTATTTTCTAAAGTACAGTAAACAGAATTTAATTTGTGTAAATAGAGATTTTTATATTCTGTCTCATTTGTGATTATGCAGATTAACTTAAAACAATCAAAGATTGATTGGAAAGTCTATATGACCAAGCTGTTGAAAGCAATTTTCCATAATCAAACCTGAATGATTTTGCCCCTCACTCAACCCTGAGATAGTTTTGTTTCCTGAGGTTTATTTACTACTTTTAACATTTAACTGAACTTAACATTTAAAACAAAATGTTGTTGATCAATTGTCGATCGTTTCCAAGGATGAGCCAATCATCAATCATGATTTTACAACCAATTTCCAACAATATACGCCGTATATACTTTATGCAGGTTATGACAAGGATATATGACTGTGATATCACTTAAGGGGCCGTCACACCATGACGTTCTGGTCAACGTTCTCTGAACATTTCAATCGTTCAATTTTTGAGCGTTCTAGAATGAGGATGACACATCTGGCGTGTGATTAACGTGTGCCTAACGCATGACTAGCGTGTCTAACGCACGAGAAGCATGTAACAGCGACCAAGTAAGACACCCCTGAAAACCATTAGCGTGTGCTAACGTGCCACTGGCGCGCGACAAAAGATTTGTCAACGTTAGACGAGTGTGTTGAGCATGTGACTAACGTGTGAATAACGACAGAATAGCGTCTTGCTGGCGTGTTATTTTTACGGTGCGCTAGGGGACCGTTCAGCAGTCGTTGACAGGTTGCCAGTGAGTCGTTCAATGCAAAGCAAACGATTAGTAACAACCAAGTAATGCTAGAGTAACGACTGACTATCGATAGCCGAACTCGTGCAACGCTCGGCGAACGTTCTTAAACGTTCTTCAGCGTTTAAAATTAAACGTTGAAGAACGCTGGTCTCAGTGAGAACTTTTGTGCATGTTCAAAACTTTTTTTCCGGACCAGCGTTCTCCGCCGATTCGCGGCGATCACCGACGTTCACTAGCGTTCACACAACGCTCTTCTGTCGCTATCCCAGCGACCATGGGCGACTACCAACGTTTCCTCAAACGTCATAGAACGCTGAACGTCATGGTGTGACGGCCCCATAAGGTGCAGCAAAAGCTCACATTCCAACTTTTGATACCATATTTATTTATTACAGCTTTTATTCAATAGTAGGTAAGCCTTTATACTGTTATCTACACCCAGGGTTTATGATGTTTCATGTGCAGTGTTATACCATGTTAACATGTGGAATAATGTGTGAGAGTATGTGTACCAGAAGCTGCCCAAGTAAATATTCTGAACAGTTTCCTATTCATATTTTGATTTGTTTATACTGTCACTTTAGATTGAAAGAGGTTTTTAAAGATCAATTTGGCACAGTACTTTTTTAAACTAATGGTTCCAACATTTCAAAGGCAAAATTTGTGTCAGCAGAATTGTCTGCAGAATAAGTGAATGTAGGAGAAAAACAAATTCTACATCATGCATGTCTTGACTTTCGTCTCATTTTGTGCTGACATTCCTAAATGCAGGGGGGCACGGGTGGCCCAGTCATCTAAGGTGCCATAATTCGCTGTGCAGAGTTGCGTCCCTTGGGCATGCCAGAAACCTATGATTGTGAGTTCGAATCCCAGTTCGCCCCGATTATGTTTCTAGGTTTGTCAGCACCATGTCAGCGGTGGGTTTCACCGAAGTGGTAAACGTCTAAGACCTGCATCACTTCAAGCTTTCCTCCCACATTAAGCTGACACGCCACGATATAACTGCAATACTGTTAAAAGCGGCGTTAAACCCAACTCACCCACCTAAATGCAGGATATTCTCTAGGAACAAGTTATGTTTTTAGAAAGTGTTTCTCAAAATATCCAATTGTTTTCTGAATATTCCCAGCCAGTTTGTTTTGTATTTGTATAAATTGTTTCCTCAACAATGAAGTAATCGTGTGCTTATCATGAGGATGTTGGGTGCTTTTTTAGTTAAAAAAACTTCCTTCAAAATGTTCAGTTTAACTTATTTAAAGCAGTTTACGAGTTTGAGTAAACAGAAGGGAAGTTTCATTAGTTGATATTTTCCATATTTTGAATGTCCTTGTATTATATATGAGATTTGGAAGTTTATGTGTCAAAGGTCCTTTACAACTGGAATAAATATTTCCTGTTTCGTCAAGGTCAGCCTGGTGAAGTAATGATTCCTGGGGAATCCTCGTGCTCGGAAATAATCTTTGATTGTTACACTAATCATGTGTTAAACGATGCAATGTGTATTCATAGGAGTTTCAATTGTTAATACAAAGAGTTTGAGAAACTCCTTAAATCAGCAGATTCATGGGTTGTGACAAGGCCACATACACAACTTGTTTGATCAATTAAATTTAGAAGTTATTTTTTTGTTTAGCTTTTGTAGTTGTATTTTTTAAATATTTCTCTAATCAATCAAGATAGAGGCTTAATTTTTTAAATTTTTTATCATATTTAATGTAATTTCTGGATGTGGTATTTGGCTTTGCACAGTTTAATTTTGTAAACTGAAATGTAACAGTTTCTCCCAAAAATGCATAGGAACGGAAAAGGAATTAATTATTTCTCAATGGGGTAAATTCCCCTGTGGGGATTCTTGGTCAGATTAGGTCCCCCCGCTGCTTATAATGGACTGACCGTTTGATATTCTGACGTGGGATTGGTGGGGGTGCAGGCTGGAATTTTGTATGGAGACAAGATATTTTTTCAGCAACGGGTGCAAAACCAGATATTTTTTTAATTAAAAATATGAGTCTAAATATTTACAAAAACAAACAAACCACCTTACAACGATGTATTTGGGTGGTTTCATGTTTCTCATGGATCAATTTTATAGATCATGGCTAATGCTTTCAGTCTTTGGGTTTCAGGACCAAAACCTGATTGTTTACCAGGTCTACAGGCTGCTGTAATTTCACTGTAATATTGTTGACGTCAGAGTAGACCTACATTCACTCACTCACTCAATCACTCAGTAAATTAAAATTCTGATCACAATTTCAATTGGGTGAAAGTTGTAAAAACTGATGTTTGTGTACAGACCTTGGTTTGTTCTGTAATGGAGAAAACATGACACCGAAGGAATGGTATGATTGTATAACCGGGTAGGCACAGAAAAGCCAAGGACGCGTAGAAGCCTATCAGAATCAGTGTTTATGAAACTACATGTAGAAACGTAGTTTATTGTTCCACTTTGTGTAATCTGAGAGAGATTACTTCTGATTCATTCCCTTGATATGGCTGCTGATTGAAATCAATGGGTTCACTGTGAATGACAATTGTGTTTGTCTGTGTATCTGTGTATGCGAGAGTACTGTTAGGAATGGTTGCTGTTACACTTGCATGAGAACTGGACCTAAGGTGGGGAAGATAACTCTAATTCTACCATGAATTGTTGTTAATTTGCTTTAAATTCTGTCTTAAACTGTCTATGAATCATGAATTCTACCATGACTTTGGAACAATTCTTGATTCTAAGTCGTCAATCAGGTTTCAGATAACAGTAAAAATTTGCATCGCTGCAGAAGCTGACATTTATAGGAAAAAAAAAGGCAGTGTTTTAAAAAAATATTTTGATTTAGTGATTTGTGGTTCCCAGAATATTCAAAGTATTGTGTGGCAGTACTTCAAAATCAACTTATAAAGTATTTTACGAGTAATTAGATACCAGAGTGCTGAAAACTTAACTATGTCGGACTGTGTACACATTTCTTGTGAGACGATAATGTCTAAAGAACTTTCTGACGTAATAATTGTCATGTGCACAGTAGAACCCAGGGCCATAATCCACAAAGTGATTGTTGCACCACGACTGTCGTAAGTCTGTGTTAAAGTACGGGAGTAAAGTACGATCACCTTGGCGCTGCAGTCAGGCTTGATATGCATTGATTCTTCTTAGGAGGTAGTCATGGTGCACACGTCAATCCCTATGCATGTGAATAGAGTGCATGTTTGAAAAAAATGTGCCTGTGTGAGAATTTAGAAGTGATCCCTGTTTGAAATTTTCCCTGCTTCATATTCTGTCTAGGGGTGGTCAGGTAGCCAAGTGGTTAAGGCGTTCGCTCGTCATGCTGAAGACCTGGGTTCGATTCAGGACATGGGTACAATGTGTGTCCCCTGTCATGATATTGTGGGATTATATTGCTAAAAGCGGCTTAAAACCATACTCACTCACTCATATTCTGTCTAAACTGTCAAAAGTCAATGTGTATGTACATTTATGTATATTGTAAATGAAAACCCGAATTAAAGTTGTTTTTTATTGACTCTCACCGCAAGATTTCATGTGTACAACAATATACACATGATAAATCCAAACAAATCTGGTTTGTATGAAATGTAAATACCGGAGATTTTTTTAAACCAAAGTTTTTCCAGAAAGCTATTCCACTGTTGATGTAAATCTGAATATGTTAGTTTATTCCACCACCTATGTAAATTGGAATATCAAAGTTTATTTCGCTGTTGATGTAAATCTGATTATTACATTGCATTCTATTGACCAGTTGCCATGACTATATTCAGTCTTGTTGTATAAGCTACAAGCTAGTGGGTATTACATGTGTAGGTTTCCTTGTTTGTAAACCCTGCACAGAGAGGTGGAGCATTGATTTGTTGTATTTATATATGGATGGTCATAATTCAGCTTTATATATATCTGCTATTGTCATAATTTACTTCCCTAGGGCGTTAATACTTGGTATTACCCAGGTTACTGTAGTGGCGACAGCTGATATGTGACGGGATAATATTCCTGGTCTTGTTTATGACTTGCATTAGAACAGGCAGTATAGAGTCAAGGTTGTTATCCATGTTCTCATTACTCTAGGGTCACTAACCGTATGCGTATTACGGTAGTTGAAATCGTAATTCCTAGATTATATATATAATAAGAACAAGTTGTCTGCTAAAGACTGGCGTCCTTTTATGTATTAACTGCTTATCTAGACTTGCCTATTGTGTGGATAGAATTACTATACATCCATGGACTTATTTAGTTGTTTCTTTCTTTCTTTGTTGTTTAACGCCGCACTCGGCATTATTTCAGGTACACCAGACAATCCAGTGATTGACATCATGAGCACGCAATCTAGGCAATTGGGATATGATAACATGAATCAACCGAGTCAGCGAGCCTGACCACCCTATCCCATTAGTTGCCTCTTACCACAAGCATAGTTGCTTTTTACTGCAAGCATGGGTTGCTGAAGACATATTCTGACCCGGATCTTCACGGGTCGTAAACACATAAGAGCAAGTATATTGCGACTCAAATCAAGGATCATTATTGAGGAAATGCTTGGGGTTCTGTTGTCTTCAGAGCCTGCACCGAGAGCATGGAACAATGCTGTGTATTATTTCACTACCATTGTTTCAGTTTCCTTCCTAACCATAGACGGAAGCATTAAGCAGGTTATGGGACTTGATAGCTGGTTATCTGTTAATCAGAATATGTGTTTCACAATATGCCAACCCTGATCTTAATAAATCATCAACTTTTTGTGATAGGAAAACACTAAGTGTAGAAATGACAATCTCAACTGCTTCGTGTCAGGGAATAACATATTCATTTTACCACTTTTGTCTTTAGATGTTTTTCTAAACTCAATCAACATTTTGGGAAATATGTGTGATGCCTGATTTGAATCCAAACTAGGACAATAAATAAAGTATGTCAATTTCTATCTGTTCTTGCACAATAGACATTAACAGGAGATAATGCCTTATGGTGGAGGTCTGGTGGCCAGTGCAGGTCACAGGAGACTATGCTCTGTGGTCAGGTGGCGGCCACTGCAGGTCTGGATAGTGTTATGAGGGTCACAAGTCAGAAATCCATTTAATTTGTCAGTAGTCATTAGTTTTTCTGCTTAGTAATATGGTCAAGCTGTTAGGTTGAATCGAACATGCCTAGTTTTGTTGTGTTGTTAGATCTCATTATATACGACTTTAATGAGATTTTTGCACAATTATGATAAAGATAAGGTTTTTAAGGACATTTTATGTTAATCTTTTAAGATATAACGTTGACTCATCTTCTGTTTATGATAGTTTTTTTTAGTTGTTTTCCCTTTAAGCGTATAGCACATCGGGGCCCTTAAAAAATGTTACCTCTGTCATATGTGAACTGAGACACTGTCTCCATGGAAATAGGGTCATCATTAACTGCTAAAAGGATGTAAATCATACACTTTAAGTTAGCAGAGAAACAAGTTGGTTATTGGTGACATGAATGAGTCTCACTAAATGTTCATGAGTCATTTACCTATTTTCTTACACTCCCCATTTCCCCCTTTTAATGAAAGAAATAATTTAGTTTCCAAATGTTTTGTATTAAATATCTTAACATTATAGTGCCTGTCCAGAGGAGAAGGAATCATTATCATAACCTTGCAGGGATGTTTGCCTTATAAAAGTTTACTCAGAGTAATTTAATGTTATCTAGATGTTTCATAAAAGTTTGACTTATAAAACATTATGAAATATTCCTAATTTATCTCTTATTACTAACAAAATTTAATCGTTATTGTATGTGTCATGTACTGACACTATGCAGGTTAGTATAAGAATTATTTGTACTTCTGAGTTAAGCATTTATAGGCTACAAGACATTTATCATTAGCTTTTCAAAATTTCTTCTTTTTCTCCCAATTTGTTTTGTTTTGAGTTTTCAAATAATTTCAACTCATCAATTTTGTAATATAAACCCAAACATAGGTAATGTTTATATGAAATGGATTTGAGCCCAATACTTGGTAGGTTACAATATACACGACTTTTGATACTTTTATATAATATCCATACTTCCAAGAAAAGGGGGACGGCTGGGTAGCCTAGATGTTAAAGCGTTTGCTTGTCACGGTGAAGACCCGGGTTCAATTCCAACATGGGTACAATGTGTGAAGCCCATTTCTGGTGTCCCCTGCTCTGATATTGCTGGAATATTGCTAAAAGTGGCATAAAACCAAATGCACTCACTCACTCACTTCAAGAGAGGTATTATTTTTTATAACAATGAAGAGCAGAAAACATTTTTCATTTTTCACGTGGTGTTCTTGGTATTCCAGAGTAGTTTTCTTGTTATCCAAGGGTAGTCTGTGTTTCTTGTGACTGAATTTTTACCACCTATGATTTTGAGCCATGCCAGTAGTTCCTTGCTTTAATTGTACATATGTACATTATGTATAGCTTTTACATGTGTTGTCGAATAAATTTGTGCATATATCGGATTTTGTTTTATATCTTGATTGTTAAAATTTTCAACCGTCCTCTCTTATTTGAAGCTCACATGATGCAGTGGCCTACGTGGTCAAGGTGCTGATATTTACAGTGCAGAGTTGCCTACCTTAGTCATGTCAGGATCCATTGGTCATGAGTTCAAATACTGGTTTTGTCTTTATGAGTAGAAAAACAACCCATGATGCTAAAGGTATTCTGGGCTCATTCCACAAGGGGCGGTCGGGTAGCCTAGTGGTTAAAGCGTTTGCTCGTCACGCTGAAGACCCGGGTTCAATTTCCGACATGGGTACAATGTGTGAAGCCCATTTCTGGTGTACCCCGCCGTGATATTGCTGGAAAATTGCTAAAAGCGGCGTAAAACCATAGTCACTCACTCATTCCACAAAGTGAATGTAAAGCTACGACTGTTGTAAGTCATGTTAAAGTATAGGAGTTAAGAATGTTTTAGCAATACGTTTGCTTTGTGGTCATTATAATGTAAGCCTTATTTGGGGATTAGGAAGCCCTGAGCAAAGGAAGGCTGCTTGTGAGTTCCCTGGTTTGTCAGCACCATATGCTTCTGTTTGGCCAAGTGTTGATATATTTGATACACGAGGGTGAGATTCCATATATCATCCAGCATCATTATTCCATCTTGTCACTTTGTAAACAATACTGGTAATAAGCAGTGTCATTGTAATAAGTAAAGCAAACCAGTTTCAGTGGCAGAGCGCTAAGTGATGTCATTCGATTGTGAGGTCATGTTAACCGTTGTGACAATGGTCTGCAGAGCATTGTGATGCAATTTCATTGTAACGATATCTCCTAAGAGAGATTGCTTGATCTCACACAAGCAATATCTGTGATGAGGGCAGTTTTGGATGATAATTACCCTGGTTACATACCCATCCACCACTTAAGCTTTGTTTTGAGGCCCGTTTCAATGACAGGATGCTAAACATGGAGGATGTATGGTCGTTCATGATTTTAACAAGCAACAGTGTCACAGCTACTTGCTTAGACTTTTGCATGTGGTTGAAAATACAGCAGGAATGTTTTGTAGCATAACAACGTCTCTCCCACCATCTTAGTACTCAGGAAAACATTGTTTTCCAGCTTATTTCTTTCAATAATAGACTTGTGATTTATCTAAATACAAAAAGGATTTTGAATGTGGATCTATGCCAAGAGAGCACTCAGAAGCAGCATTTTGATTGGTTCTTGATGACATGCTCATCAGCCAGTGATAAGAGAGATGCATCTTCCCGAGGCAAGAGAGTTAGCTGACAATATAAGTCCAGTTTCCACCCTTGCCGAACTAGGCTGGACGTCCTGGGCTCGATCGTAGCGCCACCAGTGGCCATTTCCAGTTATGTCCCTTCCAAGCCTCTCCTATGGACCAATTAGATTCCACCTCTCGTATCACTTGCGTTTGCTTCACACAAAATGGTGGCGCCCTGTCAAAACGATTTGATCGATAATCAAGATCTATATTGTAATAAAACGGGTCTTACATCGCTAAAAAAATCAATTTTTGAGCACCTTGATAAAAAACATGAAAAGATTTGGAAAATCTCGCTGACAATGAGTTGGCGCTGCACATGCTTTGCAAATCCTGCAATCGACCGAAATCTGCATGGCAGTTTACGAACCGGAATTTGATTTCGGTGCGCGAATTTGATTGGACTATGCAAAGACACGTTAGTCCAGCCAAAATGTAACTCCATAATACCAGCCTAGTTCGGCAAGGGTGGAAACTGGACTTTTATAGTCAGTTAACTCCCTTGCCTCAGGAAGATGGAGAGATGGAGCTGGTGACCTGACTTCCAAACTGAAGCTATGGTGGCGAATGGGTCCAGGGTACTAATAATAACAGAACAGATGCAATACACTAGAAAACTGAAGCTGGATAAGTATGAGGCTTCATGCCTGTGAGGCTACCATGTCAACTTGACCTCAGACTGGAAAATATGTTGTCAAAACAGGGCCCAAGCAAAGAGAATGTGAATGCTAAGTTTTTTATTTGTTTGTTTGTTGTTTAACGCCGCACTCAGCAATATTCCATCTACATGACGGCAGTCTTTAAATAATCAAGACTGGACCAGACAATCCAGTGATTGACATCATGAGCATCGATCTACGCAATTGGGATATGATGACATGCATCAACCTAGTCAGTGAGCCTGACCACGCGATCCCATTAGTTGCCTCTTACGAGCATAAGTTGCTGAAAACTAATTCTAACCTGTTTTTTTTTATGGCTACTTAAATATCATTAAAACAGAGATCTTGTTTTTATAAGGTTGACCGGTACGTTAGAAATTTACAACTCACCTTAGTAATGACCTTCGACAAGCATGCTTCTTTCATGGCTTCAGAAGTAGTAGTAGGTAAAAGTGACTAATGTAACAATGTTTAACAAATAACCTGAATGGTGACTTTAATACTTTTGTGTAAGAGCCGAACAACGCTCTTGGAAATCTTCAAAGAAAGAACATGCTGGTTGTACCTCGAAAGCCATGACTTGTTTTTTGTTTGTTTGTTTGTTGCTGAACGCTGCACTCAGCAATATTCCAGCTCTATGACAACGGTCTGAAAATAATCCAGTCTGGACCAGACACTCCTGTGATTAACATCATGAGCATCAATCCACGCAATTGGGATACGATGACATCGACCACATATTTACAAACGAAGACAAACAAAAAGACCACTACATAAGACATTAGATTTAAATTTGCTCTTGTTAATTATATATATAATGCACCTGTTGAAAGAATGACCAAAACAAAATAATTTGCCTTGAAGAAATCCCAGGCCATAATATATTGTATTTACGAATGTTTTTTTATTATTCAGGAATACAAATCTACTTTAAATGAAGAAGGTGTAATCTAAAATGTTTGCGAAACGTTAGCCTTTCCAGTTGATAACATGGTATCGTTTTAAGCTTGCGTACGTTTCACCTGTGAACATGTTAAACAAAACAGAAAGTCGTGGCTTCTGTCTACCTGCGTTCGTAGCTACGAGTGAGTGAGTGGGTTTTGGTTTTACACTGCTTATCACGGCGGCGGACACCATTAATGGGCTTCACACACTGTACCCATGTCGGGAATCGAACTGGGCCCTCGGCGTTACGAGCAAACGCTTTAACCATTAGGCTACCCGACCGCCCCAGGAGCGCAGCGAACTTGGTAAAGCTTATCATAATCTTTAAGAAAGTACACTTCAGTTACCATGAAAGCTGTACTAATGAAATTATAATGTAATATTGATGCATTTTGATGAGGATTATCCCAGTAAGGATTGTTGTGTATGAAGAGGATAATCACAATAACAATTGTTGTAAATGGGAAGGATTACGGAAGTATAGAGGTATGATGAGTAAGCTTATTGAAGCAGGGATTTACGCAAAGTTTGCACATCGGTTTTTTACGTTTATAACTCAAAATATGCAAGAAATATATTGGCATTAATTCTTGTAAAACGTCAATAGTCTTTATTGAGTATGGATGTAGGCCACAGGCCGAAAACACAAATAATGTAGTCAGCAACAACAATTGTTATTTATTTGTAACCACCTGCAGGTATATTTAAACACTGTGTAGAACAATTATTATAATTCTTATAAATAAATACATCAACAATAAAAAGTTTACAATACACACTTAAACACAATAAACTGTAGACAACTGTACGAAATCAGTGACCGCAATGCAATATAGACCCCTCCCATTCTGATGACAGCCAATCAGGAAACTGTAGTCTGTTAGTGGGCACGGTCTAATTTTATGGAATGTTTGTGGTTAGCCAATCCAATTCCGCATGCAATGTATTTATAGCAAGATAGAGAGAGATAGAGACTATGCTTATCGTAAAAGGTGACAAACGGGATCGCCCATCATCGGGTGGTCAGGCTCGCTGATTTGGTTGATGCATGCCATTGATCCTAATTGAGTGGATCGATGCTCATGATAATAATCACTGGATTGTCTGGTCCAGACTCGATTATTTACAGACCGCCGTCATATAGCTGGAATATTGCTGAGTGCGGCGTTAAACAACAAACAAACAAACAAAAACCAGGAATCCCGACAGAGGGCAGACAGAGAGGCAGGGTCGACGGCTTCTTATTTAGAACCATATTTTTAATCAATGAGTAGATTCCCGAAACTAATTGCTACCATGCAGCGTCCCTTGTGTGTGAGATCCTGGTAGATCAACCAAAACTCTACATGGAACTATGCTCTCTAAGCCTCGTTTTCAATACAAGATAGCGAAAGTATGAAAAAGGTCAATAGTTTAAGAGATTGTTGTGTTTGACGAAGAAGATTTCAGCAGTAAAGATTTCCGCAGTTGGCGACGATTACATCAAAGGATATTGCGGTCTATGATAAGAAGGATTAGTTTAAAAGATTACTGTCTAAGATGAGCAAGATTACAGCAATAAAGATCGCTGTGGAGAGAATGGTACATTAAAGGACAAAGAGTCCTGTGAAAGGCCAAGGAGCGCTGACACCGACGACCACAGCTGTCACTACAACTGCCTTTCTACGGTAACTGGGGTATCATTAGGTGTGGGCATCGCCCGCAACTCATTCTTACACTTTACCACATATGCGGAAGGTTATACTTCCCTTGCTACTCGGAACATTCTGACCAGCAAAATAAACCCACTATATCTACTGATCAAATTCTTCACATGGAAGTCCTACATCGTGTGGCTTTCTGGGAATGGAGCCCACGTGACCACGGACAGCTGCAGCTTATAACCCATGCCCGGGCACCTTGGTCGTCGGTTTGAACATTATGTGGGAGACATATGCTTTCTTTCGTCACCATGTGTTTTATTAACAGTTCTTCTCGATGCATCATTCAACGAGAGTGATTACAGCATTGGCAATGATTGTCTTCATTAGCAATGTATAGATTGTGTCTATGGTAATTTTGATTGCAGAAATGTATGTTGTTCTGTGAGATGTCGGTGAGCAACATTAAAGAAAGAAAGAAAGACTGCCATTTGTGATAATGAATATTTTAGCAATAAACAGCAATGTATGATCAGGAGGATAACAAGCGTAAGAAAAGCTGTGAATTGTGAAGGAAGAATATTTCCATAATACAGCCTACTGTGTGTGATGGGTGGAGTTACAGCAATATAGACTTGTGATACAGTAATACAGATTGGTGTGTAGGATAAGGAAGATTAAAGTTATACAGCTTACTGTGTAGGATAAGGAAGATTACAGCAATACAGATTGGTGTGTAGGATAAGGAAGATTACAGCAATACAGATTGGTGTGTAGGATAAGGAGAATTACAGCAATACAGATTGGTGTGTAGGATAAGGAAGATTACAGCAATACAGATTGGTGTGTATGATAAGGAAGATTACAGCAATACAGATTGATGTGTAGGATAAGGAAGATTACAGTAATACAGATTGGTGTGTAGGATAAGGAGGATAACAGCAATACAGATTGGT
The DNA here is from genome assembly GCF_022045235.1 of Haliotis cracherodii. Lineage (NCBI taxonomy): Eukaryota > Metazoa > Mollusca > Gastropoda > Lepetellida > Haliotidae > Haliotis > Haliotis cracherodii. The sequence goes on from NW_027266319.1 coordinate 11,248,855, forward strand.
GTGTATGATAAGGAAGATTACAGCAATACAGATTGGTGTGTAGGATAAGGAAGATTACAGCAATACAGATTGGTGTGTAGGATAAGGAAGATTACAGCAATACAGATTGATGTGTAGGATAAGGAAGATTACAGCAATACAGATTGGTGTGTAGGATAAGGAAGATTACAGCAATACAGATTGGTGTGTAGGATAAGGAAGATTACAGCAATACAGATTGGTGTGTAGGATAAGGAAGATTACAGCAATACAGATTGGTGTGAATGATGAGGAAGAAAACATATCAATCCTCGATTAAAAAATCCCAGTGCCGAGCCAGCCCTTCCCCGTTCGAAGAATACGGCCAAAAGACGACTGCATGAGGACGACGACTGCATGAATACATAAATACATATATCTGTGTATGACGGGAAGCACCGCAGCAAGGAAGATTGTCGAGCATTGTGATTTTTATTCGTTTTTATTGAAAAAAACGTGTATCAGAAAATACTGGAGAAACACGTGTTCACGGGAAATGCTGTTTTGAAATAGTGATCGAAAACTTCTTACGTCTTCATCTCCGAACCTTTTAACTGCATATCTTTTCAGTTCTAACACGTTTACAATTGTTTTCAATGACTTATGAGTGAGTGAGTGAGTTGGGTTTAACGCCGCTTTAAACAATATTCCAGTTATATCATGGCGTGTCAGCTTCATGTGGGAGGAAAGCCCGAAGTAATGCAGGTCTCGGACGTTTACCACTTCGGTGAAACCCACGAGCACGTGTATGGTGCTGACAAACCTAGAAACATAATTGGGGAGAACCGGGATTCGCCTTAGACGACTGGGCCACCCGTGCCCCCCAATGACTTATGAAAGTTATGTTACATCTTCAAAAGAAAAACATGTTTTTTACATGTTACAGCAGGATAACGCGAGGCTTGAAATGTTGTACAAATACTATAAGCATTACACACTCCACAACGCATCCCGCATCAGTTGTATGTGAGTTTGGAAAGTTATATTAAAACACCTTCTGGTGAATCCAACCAACGTACATATATAAGATTATGTTTTACTATTTCGCTTCATAATATGTAACTCCATAATATACTCCTAAAATACTCGGTCTCGGTTATCTGCCGAAACAGATTCCATTGGACGTAAAAGGAACAATGGTGGTGCACATATTATGAATGGATAACTGAAAATCAGCTTTGGTAATCTCCCCTGAACCGAGGGGCAGTCGGGTAGCCTAGTGGTTAAAGCGTTCGCTCGTCACGTCGAGGACCTGGGTTCGATTCCCGACATGGGTACAATGTGTGAAGCCCCTTTTTGGTGTCCCCCGCCGTGATATTGCTGGAATATTGCTAAAAACGGCTTAAAACCAAAATAACTCCCCTGAACCGTGTCTCGCTGACAGCATGATTTGTCGAAGGGAGTCAGACCGCGGGATGGACAAACCGATTTTGACAGTTCAAAATGATAGTCAAACACGTACATGCGTCAAATGGCGGGTTTTAGACAATTGTAGACACTGAGGTTAATATGTAATAACTTTCTCAGCTATAATGCGGAGAACCCCATTGACTTACAGTCGGACATTTGTTATCCAGATATTTATTTGTTTCTTAACACAAATATGATGTATTGAATAAAACCACTAAGTAGTTTAATTGTGTATGCCTTAAGGTATGAAAAGTTCCCTGATTTATACTAATTATTGGTGTGATTTGGGGACGCTGCTGGTACGTGCAACACCTAAACTTTGTCATATTTCTTTTCAAACTGCATGTTACATTTAATTCTAACATACTTCTTGTATTCAATAACTCATGAGGATATGCCAGACAAGACCTTATAAATGTTTTTTAAACATCATTTCGTAAATACAATTTCTTTCAGGACATTCAGCATGATTTTTTTTTCTAAGAAATACCAGTAAGTAAATTCTATTTTTTCCTTTTTCCCTGGAACAGTGGCATACCCAGGGAACCAGACTGTGGCATCCCCTAAAGTTGACCCCATGTCTGTATGGATGAATTTTAGAGATACTTGATGATAGCGCAGTAGCAAGTTTGTCCATTTTCATCCAGAGGAATACCTGGTCACTTTCATGAAATATACTGCCTCGTTCTGTATGGGGGCTTCCCCCCCCACCCTTTTTATTTCGAAAAAAATCTTTATTTCTGTATAAATTACCATCAAAGACAATAAATAGATCTTAATTGTGCAACCCCCTTTTCACAAAATCCATCACAGCAATGTGTTGTTAGCGTTCGAATGTCAATCGATGCTTTTCGAGATGGCTTTAAGGACAAAAACACACCTTTAATGCTTGAAAACATGTCTATATCGTTTTCATTCTGTGTCTGTTTAACAAATAAACAACTTCTCTCCCTCAAATAAAACTACGTATTGATGTATTGAGTGAGTGAGTTTGGTCTTACGCCACATTTAGCAATATTCCAGCAATATCACGGCGGGGGACACCACAAATGGGCTTCACACATTGTACCCATGTCGGGATTCGAAACCGGGTCTCCGGCGTGACGAGCGAACGCTTTAACCACTAGGCTACCCGACCGCCCCTATTGATGTATTGGCTAGAACATGTTATACAAAATGGCAGCATTTGCCTGTCTCTCATATAAATGATATTTTGTCTTTACATGGAAATTTCTTCCGAGGGCTACTTATCACGACAAAGGCATATGAATAATGAAACCGCCGTAATATAGCTGGAATATTGCTGACTGGCGTTACACGAAAACATCAACAACAACAATAAGAATAATAGAATAACATTGTGCACTCACCTTTCTCTGAAAAACGCCTCAGCTGATGCTACAATGCTAACAAAGATTTAAAAAGTATTTCTTTGAAAAATTGTCGTCTGAAGCAAGCGCTGTTAAAATCCCATGCAACGGAGATGAGCTTTGATTGGTTGAAACAGCAAATACGGAATCACGTGGTATTACCATTGAACACCTGCAGTGAAATATACCACTCCACTCCATGAGTGTTTTGACAAGTGTTTGTGAAAACACTTGGTTCTCATGGCAACCAAGGTCAGGCTCAGTGACTTGGTCGATAGCCTACACTCATACCCGGATGTTGCCCATACTATCAATCACTGGTAGCTTGTCTGGTCCAAGCCGGTCTGGCCTGCAAGTGGCGGGTGCTATCTATAGGGTTGTACAAGCTTACCATTTTCGCGAAAATCCGGTGTCACCTTATTTTGCCTTTTGCACCCAACGTATTCTGTTTAGGGAGATAATTAATCGAGACTGGTTCATCTGTGGTGTTTACGCGTTTATTTATATTGTCTGGTCCAGGTTCAATCGTTTACTACAGGCCGCCGTCATTGTTGGAATATTGTTGAGTGCGGCGTTAAACAACAAACAAACAAACCAATAATTTTTGCTCATATAGGATTATCGAATCTTTACTAGTTATACCGTCACAGAGTAGATTCATTCTGATTAGAGAACATTGTACTATATATCGAATCTTTACTAGTTATACCATCACAGAGTAGATTCATTCTGATTAGAGAACATTGTACTATATAACGAATCTTTATAAGTTATACCATCACAGAGTAGATTCATTCTCATTAAAGAACATTGTACTATATATCGAATCTTTATAAGTTATACCATCACAGAGTAGATTCATTCTGATTAGAGAACATTGTACTATATATCGAATCTATACTAGTTATACAATCACAGAGTAGATTCATTCTCATTAAAGAACATTGTACTATATATCGAATCTTTATAAGTTATACCATCACAGAGTAGATTCATTCTCATTAAAGAACATTGTACTATATATCGAATCTTTATAAGTTATACCATCACAGAGTAGATTCATTCTGATTAGAGAACATTGTACTATATATCGAATCTATACTAGTTATACAATCACAGAGTAGATTCATTCTCATTAAAGAACATTGTACTATATATCGAATCTTTATAAGTTATACCATCACAGAGTAGATTCATTCTGATTAGAGAACATTGTACTATATATCGAATCTATACTAGTTATACAATCACAGAGTAGATTCATTCTCATTAAAGAACATTGTACTATATATCGAATCTTTATAAGTTATACCATCACAGAGTAGATTCATTCTGATTAGAGAACATTGTACTATATATCGAATCTTTAGTAGTTATACCATCACAGAGTAGATTCATTCTGATTAGAGAACATTGTACTATATATTGAATCTATACTAGTTATACAATCACAGAGTAGATTCATTCTCATTAAAGAACAGTGTACTATATATCGAATCTTTATAAGTTCTACCATCACAGAGTAGATTCATTCTGATTAGAGAACATTGTACTATATATCGAATCTATACCAGTTATACAATCACAGAGTAGATTCATTCTCATTAAAGAACATTGTACTATATATCGAATCTTTAGTAGTTATACCATCACAGAGTAGATTCATTCTGATTAGAGAACATTGTACTATCTATCGAATCTTTAGTAGTTATACCATCACAGAGTAGATTCATTCTGATTAGAGAACATTGTACTATATATCGAATCTATACTAGTTATACAATCACAGAGTAGATTCATTCTCATTAAAGAACATTGTACTATATATCGAATCTTTATAAGTTCTACCATCACAGAGTAGATTCATTCTGATTAGAGAACATTGTACTATATATCGAATCTTTAGTAGTTATACCATCACAGAGTAGATTCATTCTGATTAGAGAACATTGTACTATATATCGAATCTATACTAGTTATACAATCACAGAGTAGATTCATTCTCATTAAAGAACATTGTACTATATATCGAATCTTTACTAGTTATACCATCACAGAGTAGATTCATTCTGATTAGAGAACATTGTACTATATATCGAATCTTTAGTAGTTATACCATCACAGAGTAGATTCATTCTGATTAGAGAACATTGTACTATATATCGAATCTTTACTAGTTATACCATCACATAGTAGATTCATTCTCATTAAAGAACATTGTACTATATATCGAATTTTTACTAGTAATACCATCACAGAGTAGATTCATTCTGATTAGAGAACATTGTACTATACGGCGCGGAACCGGATATGTTTCAACCTGTTCAATACTTTTTTTGGCGTCACATAGATGGAATAGATGGAACAACCCAAAAAACTTGTTTAGTTATCGCCATTTCACACTGTTTCTCTCAAGTAAAGTGATCGAACAAATGGACCTCGGTTCTTATTTACTGATCATACCAAGGATGGCAGGGCAGGAATTTTTTACTATTGTGTTGCTTGATTTATTCAATACTTATTGGAACATTCAAAAAGTTTGCCCTCTTTACTTTTTATAATCTGCATTCAAATTCACTTTCTACTCCAACCAGTACTCTTTACTGACGTGACAAGACGTAGAGATAATGCACCTTACACTTACGAGGGGCGTTCAATAAGTTTTGCAACTTCAGTATAAGACCAAGTCGCAGAATATCTTTTGTACTTTTATTTTTAAATATAATCTCCATTCACCTCAACACACTTATTCCATTTGTCCTTCATGCTTTTAATACCACTTTTATAGAAATCCTCAGATTGGCCCTCTAACCACGCCTATGTGGCAGCCTTTATGTCCTCGTCATCCTGGAAGCGTCTTCCACGTAGGGCAGATTTCATTTGCCAGAACAGGAAATAGTCACTTGGTGCTAAGTCTGGGCTGTAGGGTGGGTGATTTAACTGTGTTTAACTCTGCGGCTTGGCCTCCTACTGAAGTTGCAAAACTTATTGAACGCCCCTCGTACTTAAATTAATTTGAAAGTCCGTGATTAGAAATATCACATATCACTCTCCATCACATCGCTATTCATTAAAGTATTTCGATTGAGGTGTGTCTGTTTATCCGAGGTGCTATTGGTCATGTTTGAAGTAAGTTTTTTCATTTAAGAAACTTATGTTCATCTGGGTACTTGTGGTCATCTGTGAGATGTGTATGTTCATCCGAGGTGCTGTATTCATCGGATGTGCTTATGTTAATCTGTGTGTACTTATGTTAATCTGTTGTACTTATGTTTATCCGAGGTGCCCATGTTCCTCCGAGGTGATTTTGTTTATACCAAGTGTTTATGGTCACGTGATGTGTATGTTCATCTGAGTTGCTCATTTCATCCCATGTGGGAGGCACGGGTGGCCCAGTCGTCTAAGGCGCCGCGATTGTGCAGAGTTGCGTCCCTTGGGCACGCCAGAAACCTTTGATTGTAGGTTCGAATCCCGATTAGCCCCGATTATGTTTCTAGGTTTCACCGAAGTGGTAAACGTCTGAGACCTGCATCACTTCGGTCTTTCCTCCCACATTAAGCTGACACGCCGCGATATAACTAGAAAATTGTTAAAAGCGGCGTTAAACCCAACTCACTCACTCACTCATCCCGTGTGCTTATGCTAATCTGTGGTGCTTATGTTCATCAGACCAGCATTACACCCCTTACCGGGTTGTATGGCTTATCAATGCATTTTGAAAAGGCGACTATGCTTGTCGTAAGAGGCCATTAACTGGATCGAGTGGTCAGGCTCCCTGACCACCGTCATATAGCTGTAATATTGCTGAGTGCGGCATTAAACAACAAACAAACAATGCATTTTGAATGGGCCATCGGTAACAGCCCGGATGGTAAGATATTGGAGTTACGTCCCTTAGTGCGTGGTCTGCTCTGCTTTCCCTTGACATTGTCAAAATGTAAAAGAACTGCATTCATTTTACAATTTGATGTTATAGAATATGATAAAAATGGTTATTGTATAGCAGTTTTCATATAAGACCCCATATCAGCCCGAGGGTGATATGGGGGTCTCGGGTTGATAAGGGGTGTGCTATGACATCTGCTATATAATAACCTCAAAGTATTATAGTTACTGGTGTATGTTTCATATGTTTGAACCAATAATTGCTTGTCCTAAGTTATCTTCAGCGTGGTGCTGACATGAATCAACTGAGATTACAGAAGAAGTTTAAGTTGTGTTATACATTTGATGCAAAATACTATTTTTTGTGTAAAGCTTATATGCTTTTCTTATTCATAAATTAGTTTAGTCGCTTCAGATAAATTGCCAATGCGACGTTAAATAATAACTCACACATTCACCAGCTGCATGACATTAACCAATGGCACATTTACAAGAGATGGATAACTATGACTTAAGTATTGTCACTTATAGAACTATATGTATCATAAATCAAAATGAATGGCTTACATAAACCGTTAGGGATCGACAATTTGGTATTTGTGCTATTTGGCTGGGATTTTGTATGGAAACTAAATACCTTTTTTCAACTCTAGCTGAAAAAAACGATATTGTTTAATTGAAACCATGAGCCTAAATATTTGTTTTCAGAAAAGAAAACATCTCGCAGCAATATATTTATTTGTGGATGATCTTATTATTTTTATATGTTTTATATGTTATTTTTTTTCAAGCATTATCTGAGACAATTAGTTCTTTTTCGATACAATCCTAGTCCCCTCCACGCCGAATATCGTGAATTTACCCTGTGTCTGTAATGTTCGTTGAAATACTTCAGTGACTTAATGAATGACTACAGTATGACCTCACTCATTCACTCACTCATCCCCCCACCCCCACCCTGTCCAAAGTCTCCACATCAATGTCTAGACACACCAGGCTTGATATTATTCATCCATGACACCAATTCCGTTTTGACTATGACTTTACCGGTAATACGTACATCGACTGAAAAAGCTTACTAGTTTGTCACGTACTGCTATTCAATTTGAGCTCACCCTAACCAACAGTAAACGTGAGTAGATGTCACGATGCTTTGTCTGTCATGTTTTTTTGCAAACTTATATGTACTACACAAAAAAAGTAAAAGAACACCCGATGTTTTCATGTAACTATAGATAATTTGTCGTGGCTAGTGGGTATTGCAACACACAGCCTTCTCATTGTGGATGTTCTTCATATTGTATTGAGTTTCACGTTTGTGACATCCCCGAAGCCATAAGGTCGACCGTAAACTGGAAGGTTAGGTTAGTTTCTGAATATATAATTTTGATAGAAAGAAACAACTCCATTTAAATTTAAAAGGAGGCCAGTGAGATGGGACGTTCAGATTCCTGAACCTGTGGAAGATCTAGACTTGCTTCAATTTAAGCTACAGTTTATAGACAGGGCTTGGCTGAAGGGAACCTAAAATCAGGGACTGTAAGACAGACTGCCGTATTTCCTCTATTAGACGCCCGGGCTTCTATTTATTTCGGACAAGCCTTTGACCCGGCGTCAATTAGAGGCCCGGCGTCTACTGGAGGCCCGGCATCTATTAATACCCCCATTTCACTATGACCACGAATGTCCCGAATCGTCACGAAATGGAAATATTTTGTATTCGTCGATATCCGTAGATATATTTCCATCAATTCTCGACCCGGCGTCTATAAGAGGACCGGCTTCTATTTTTTGCACTGAACAATTGACTCGGCTTCTGTTAGAGGAGGTGCAGTCGGGTAGCCTAGTGGTTAAAGCGTTTGCTCGTCACGCCGAAGACCAGGGTTCGATTCCCGACATGGGTACAATCTGTGAAGCCCATTTTTGGTGTCCCCCGCCGTGATATTGCTGGAATATTGCTAAAAGCGGCGTAATACCATACTCACTCACTCACTCTATTAGAGGAAATACGTTTGTTTGTGCTACCACTAACTAGAGTCAGAGTTTGAGACAAGGCGACTAATGACACCAACAAGGAGTGAGTGAGTGAGTTGGGTTTAATGTCGCGTTGAACAGTATTCACGTTTTATCACGGCATTTCTCGGCGTTTCTCCGGTACGTTTACCACTTGTTGAAACCCGCGAACACAGGTATGGTGCTGACAACCCTAGAAACCTAATCAGAACGAACCGGGAACCTTCGACTCTAGGTTTCAGGCGTGCCTAAGGGACACAGGTCTTCACAGCCCTGCACGATCTCCACCCCACCCTCTACCAGGATCTCACACACAAGGGACGCTGCATGGTAGCAATTGGTTTCGGGAATCTACTCATTGATAAAAATCTGGTTCTGAATAAGAAGCCGTCGACCCTGCCTCTCTCTCTGCCCTCTGTCGGGATTCCTGGTTTTTGTTTGTTTGTTTGTTGTTTAACGCCGCAATCAGCAATATTCCAGCTATATGACGGTGGTCTGTAAATAATCGAGTCTGGACCAGACAATCCAGTGATTGATATCATGAGTACGATCCACGCAATTGGGATACGATGACATGCGTCAACCAAGTCAGCGAGCCTGACCACCCGATCCCGTTAGTCGCCTCTTACGACAAGCATACACACCTTTTACGGCAGGGATTCCTAGTAAGATATCACTCTCACTAACACAATGATGATCCGGTGTCAAGTAACAAACAAACACTTACACGTTTATGCAAGTTGTGTGATTGACCTGCATCACTTTTCCTCCCACATTAAGCTGACACGCCGTGATATAACTGTAATACTGTTAAAAGCGGCGTTAAACACAACTCACTCACTCACTCACTCACTCACTCATAAGTTTTTCACCTTTTTTGTTGTTGCCTGGAATTAGTTTAGGCGGATAATCGAGACTGGTTATTCTCAGTCGTTGACGTTCCATATTAACATGGGTGTGCCTGATTGGGTGTCATCGTACCCCGACGGCGTGGCTTGATGCTCATGCATTCAACCACTGGTTTTCCTGTCCCAGTCCCGACACGGACCACCGCGATACAACTAGAAAATATTTCTGATTGTGCATAAAAATACATTCACTCACTCATTAGCTGTCTTCGGACTTTTGTCCACATTGAGAACATTGCACTTTCGTGACAAGTTTGTTTAGTAAAATGCAACTTTGAAAACCAACACTCGATGACGTCACCATATAAAGGCGCGAATCTGGGCACACGTGATCCCGTGATCTAAGGCACCACAATTCGCTCTGCAAATTTGCGCCCCTTTGTCGTGCCAGGATCGGCTGAACGTGTTTTCGAATATCAGATTATGATCCCTTGCTTTGTCAGCAAAAAAAGATGGTCGTTGGTTTCACGGAGGGGTAAATGTTTAAGAGATATATTCTCCGTAAAATAAATATGATAAGCAGCTGATTGGTTGAGTGAGTGAGTGAGTTGGGTTTAACGACGCTTTTTACAGTGTTCCAGTTATATCGCGGCGTGTCAGCTTAATGTGGGAGGAAAGCCCGAAGTGATGCAGGTCCAAGACGTTTATCACTTCGGTGAAACCCACGAGCATGGGTATGGTGCTGACAAACCTAAAACATAATCGGGGCGAACCGGGATTCGATCCCACAATCATAGGTTTCTGGCGTGCCCAAGGGACGCAACTCGCGAATCGCGGCGCCTTAGACGACTGGGCCGTGAAGGTCCTGAGTAGACCCATGCTTGCTGTAAGAGACGACTATGCTTGTCGTAAGAGGCGACTAACGGCATCGACTGGTCAGGCTCGCTGACTTGGTTAATGCATATTATCGAATCCAATTGCGTGGATCGATGCTCATGAAGTCAGTCACTGGATTGTCTGGTCCAGGCTCGATTATTTACAGACAACCGTCATATAGCTGTAATAGTGCTGAGCGTGGCGTTAAACACCAAACAAACAAACAAAATAGTTTTTGAGGAACTTCAAACTTACCATAAATGACATGCCCGGGTCTAGTCTTTCTGTATATTTGGGGCGGTGGGGTAGCCTAGTTCGCTCGTCACGCCGAAGACCCGGGTTCGATTCCCGACATGGGTACAATGTGTGAAGCTCATTTCTGGTGTACCCCGCCGTGATATTGCTGGAATGTTGCTGAAAGCGGCGTAAAACAACACTGAGTCACTTCTTTATACTCAGACACCAGCAACTTCAGTGGGTTTTTTTACAAGTATGTTGCAAAGAACCTCGAATTAAGATAAACTAAGTGCTCTATTAAATGAGGAAATTGCCTTTTCTGCCGCCAAGCTGACGAGGAAGTTTGTTTTTCATGTAAAGGGACGGTTTCATATCTGTGCTTTCATACCCGTGTCATAACACAGATGGGACATATTAATAATCGCTACAGCAGTGCAGTGCACATTAGCCAGTCGAGAAGCCGCGTGGACTTTCGAGACCTGGGGATCGCTGAGGCGTAGGATAGACTACGGTCCGTTGTCGAATACTTGGTTCTAAATCTTTTAAGAATATATCTATAGTGTAAGAAGTACGCTCTACCCGAGGAACAGAGGAAGACATATCGTTAGAGTTGTGACTTGAATTTCTTCCACCAGGACCGGAAAAATGACGATGGTTGGGAACGCGGCGAGACGAAGGTATTTGCTTTTTAACTTAATTGTTAACTTTTTTGAAGTTGCTAAATCCCGATAACATAAATAATTAGTGTAGAGAAGTATCCCGTGATACTCCATACTAATTTTTCCGTTCAGTAATATTTACGTCCATCGTCACTTTTGGCTTTTCTCCGACATAACGCTGAAAGCAGCGTTATAACGAATATCATGTTCTGCTCATTCTATACCGGTACTTAGAAGATAAACATACCCTTTTTAACTCGTTATCTTACATAAATTGAATTTAGAACCGAACGAACCGACATGTAGACTGGAATGTACATATGGTTGGCAATCATATGAATATGTTTGATAAATGTCAACTTTTCAAAAGCTATGTTCTACTTTCTGTTCTTACATTGTAAGTGTTGGACTCTGGCACCAAGTATGGCTTAATTGAAGGGAAAAGGCCGGACAGTCGGACACTTGCTGTGACCACCGTTATATACTTGTCTTTGGAAGGCATTTAGAAGTGATACACATAAGGAAGAGAATTCATGGATGACATCCATAAATTCTCCGTTATGTATTTGATTGTGTTCCTTGCCCGTGTGGGTCATGCTGTGTTCACCCCAGGCTAGAGTACGAAAGCCTAATGGTGACACTTTAATGGCATAATTACATTTTTTAATTGAAATTTGATTATTTTCTCGTTATTTCAATTTTTTAAAAACAATTTCGAATTTCTTCTCGTTACTGCGCTTATTTTCTCGTAATTTCGATTATTTTCTCGTATTTTCAACTATGTTTCTGTTTCTAATTATATTTCTGAAAATAGATTTTTCGATAAAATAATAGAAATTAGGAGAAAGTTATCGGAAAAATATTTTAATAATTGAAATAACGAGATAAATACTCGAAATTTCGATATAAAAAGTATAATTATGCTCCCAAAGTTGCAGCATTAGGCTTTCTTGAGGCTACGGTCGGGTCTTTTTAATGATGAGCTGGGATTATTGTTTCATCATACATTATTTCTGTTTTTTAATTAATGTTTTATGTCTAATGAGAGGGAACAAGGTAAATAACATACCAATTCATGACGGTTACGTTGTACATGTAAATGTTTAACGTAAGCATATTTAATTAATAGGTCTTCAGCAACCCATGCTTGCCGTAAAAGGCGACTATGCTTCTCGTAAGAGGCGACTAACGGGATCGGGTTGTCAGACTCGCTGACTTGCTAGATGCATGTCATCGTATCCCAATTGCGTGGATCGATGCTCATGATGTCCATCACTGGATTGTCTGGTCCAGACTATTATTTACAGACCACCTTCATATAGCTGGAATATTGCTGAGTGCGGCGTTAACAACAAAGAAACAAAGAAACAAACAAACGTTTATTAAGATTTCCTTATTTGCTTATTTCTAGCGCCAACCGCCAGTCTGGAGCACTCTATCAAGGCCTCAGCATGGCTCGGGAACTTGGCTTACCGGAGAACCAGCTGCGAGCTGCTCGCGTTCAGAATGTTCCCGATGAGATCAAAGCCCTGCCGTACTTCTATGCTAAATTCGGTGACAGCAAAGTCGTAAGTTCATAACATAGAAGTTTTTTTGTTTTTAGTTTAACGCCCCCCTCCGCACTCACTTATATTCCAGTTATCTGAGACGGCCTGTAATATAAGCGAGTCGGGACCTGACAAACCAGTGATTGGTATTATGAACAACGTACCGCGACGTCGGAAACGATGGCTCCAAATGAACCATGTCATCGAGCCTTATCCAGTAAGTCGCACCCGTGATGATCCGAGTGAGAACTGATCTTCAGACGATAATCAGGTATCGGTGAATGCATGTCATCGTATCTCAATTGCGTAGATCGATGCTCATGATGTCAATCACTGGATTGTCTGGTCCAGACTCGATAATTCACAGACCGCCGTCATTTTGCTGGAATATTGCTGAGTGCGGCGTCAATCAACAAACAAACAGGTATCGGTGGTCAGGCTCGTTGACTTGGTTGATGCATGTCTTCGTGTCCCTGTTGCGTAGATCGATGCTCATGATGTCAATCACTGGATTTTCTGATCCAGACTAGATTATTGACAGACTACCGTCACATAGATGGAATATTGCGGACAAACAAACAAACAAACAAAATCATTTTGTCTCCTCTTACGTCGAACATGTTACTGACGAACACTCTTAACCTGGAATACCCACGGGGGTTGTAACACAGACATAGTGAGTGAGTATGGTTTTACGCCGCTTTTAGCAATATTCCTGCAATATCACGGCGGGGGACACCATAAATGGGCTTAACAAATTCTACCCATGTGGGGAATCGAACCTGGGTCTTCGGCGTGACGAGCGAACGCTTTAACCGCTAGGCTACCCAACCGCCCCTTAACACAAAAATATGAGGTTAAACGTGTGCATTTTTTTCAAATGAACCAGAACAATGTCATGAAAACATGGATGTTATGTTGTTTTTATTTACAAAATACTAAAATTCAATATTTATATATTTTCTTTCAGGCACAGAGATACGTTGAGGAACACGCACAGGGGCCAGGCTATTACCTTTTACGGCTAAGCTCGAAGGGAGATAACTACTTGTCGCTCTCAGTCAGGTCGGTTAAGGTTAAAGCGTGTTTCTATGTGCAAATAGTTGTGTCAAATAGTTATTGTTGCAGTTTCTGTTGCAATGCGTCTCAGATTTTCCATGGGCCTCGTCTTCTACTTCCACGCGCATTGTCTGTTACAAAGTTGGTTGTGCCTGTTAAGACCACAAACTGTTTCTAGTGGTTGGTTGGTTTGTTGTTTAACGCCGCACTCAGCAATATTCCAGCTATATGACGGCGGTCTGTAAATAATCGAGTCTGGACCAGACGATCCAGGGATATATATCATGAGCATCGATCCACACAATTGGGATACAATGACATGCATCAACCAAGTCAGCGAGCCTGACCACCCGATCCCGTTAGTCACCTCCTACGACAAGCATAGTCGCCTCATACGGCAAGCATAGGGTTGTTGAAGAACTATTCTATCCCGGATCATCACGGGTCTGTTTCTAGTGGCAATTTATAGTTTCTCTTTAAAAGCTGATTTAAATACATGTATGTTGCTTTAGCAAATATATGCTGTGGCATTTGTCACAAAGTTTCCTTAACATCGCTAATTTTGTACAATTGAAGGTTAAATTTTATCTTCAGCCACCCATACTTGTCGTTAAAGGCAACTAACGGGATCAGGTGGTCAGGCTCGCTGACTTTGTTCATGCATGTCATCGTATCTCAATTGCGTAGATCGATGCTCATGAATTTATAGCCATTTGAAGGTATAATAAAAATCCCAATTTTCGATGATTTTTACTGCCTATCAGTAACCATTTACACTTCAAGACCAATGTCGACAACCCCTAATCTGCGTAAGAGCAGACCCATGGCAGCAATCTCAATACAGACAAAGAAAAGTCTACGCGAATACATTTAAGCTGGCCTAAGTGTGCGCAGAATATTTCCTCATGTTCCATTTACAAATTTGAGATCGTTAAGGTATTACCTTTGTGACTTCATACTAGAAACTGGCAGTTTCATCTATTTCAAGGGATTCATCTAGGGGCTTTCGATACGACCCTATTTCCCAAAAAATATTTGCTGTAACCCGCGGCTGTCCTACGGATATATCGCTGTCCTATGGATATATACCTGTCCTATGAATATAATGGCTGTCCTATGGATATATCGCTGTCCTATGGATATATCGCTGTCCTATGGATATATCCCTGTCCTATGGATATATCGCTGTCATATGGATATATCGCTGTCCTATGGATATATCGCTGTCCTATGGATATATCCATGTGCTATGAATATATCGCTGTCCTATGGATATATCGCTGCTGTTTAATGTTTGGTATACGTTTTCAGTTTTGTGTGTGTTCATGTGGTTCACACTTTGCCATAATACATTCGACTAAAGCATTTAGGTAACTAGACTGACAGACAGGGTTGGGGATCATACAATATTTTATTCACAACAACAATACGTACCCACAAGTATTCATGATTCCTCAACCTTTGTGTTACAAATGTAGTATATGTATTAGAGAGCTTACAGATTTATCTTCTAAATGTTTTACTTCTTATTCTCATAATCCTTTGTTTCTCGCCACCAGCATCGATGCAAGCTCTGTCCGGCATGTCAACGTGGTGATTGAACGAAATCCAACCTTGAAATACTACATCGTGGAACAGGTCAAATTCAACTCCTTCAACGATCTGTGCAAAAACTACAGCAGTCAGAGGATCAGGAACCTGGAGCAGATAGATAACGTCAGACTCATCCACCCAATCATCCACGGAGCTGAATCCAAGGAGGCCTATGTACCCCTGAAAGGCGGAATGCCTAACACATTGAGACGGTACTCTGACAACAGCCCTCCTAAAACACCCGATGCTGGAAAGCTGACCCCCCAGTTCGATTTCGTGGATGGTCCTAAGCAATCTCGAACTCTGGGAGGAAGGAGACGGTCGGCAAGCAATGCAACACGCCCCCTGCCCAAACCACCAAAGTCCAACAGTGAGAACCGACCCCCCTGCCCCCCTCCTCCAGGGTCAGGAAGCAACCCAGGCCTGTACTACTCGTCCCCGAGGGATGTGGACAAAAACAGGTTCGACGAACTCCGGGATGGATTGATGGATACAGAACTCTGTGAATGTGGTGTGCCCATTAGTGATTCACAACTCCCCCAAGGATGGACTCTGCACAAGAGCAACGACTCCGCCTCGTACGGCTGTCTCTTCTACCAGAATACTGAAGGAGAAACAACATGGGTTCTGCCTCTCCATATAGTTCCTGGCATCACTGCCAAGATGAAGAACGTGATCATCAAGCTGAGCAACCAGAGCGGGAACCCTCCCCCAGCAGTGCTGTTCCCGCCGTATCAAGATAAGAAGAGGGGACGAGGCGACGGTCCATGGAATGGAGTGAATTCCATGTACAGTTCCTGCAGAGATGCGAGGGAATTAGATGAGGATGACTAGGTCCATAGACGCTCCATCTTCTATAGACTAGTGCTTGAAGGCATGCGCTTGCTGTCGCATCTCAGTTGAATGCATTTATGAGAACGTATGATCAGAACATGGCATTGGACTGGGCGTGATAGAGGGTAACATTTGTATGATACATCGTTACCCTACAGTAAGTGATACTTTTATCAGAATCGCTTTCCTTGGAAACCAATGACGATACAGAATGTGGGACGTCAGCTTGACCATGTTCCGAGTTCTGGTGAGACACTAGAGAAACTATGCCCAAGACAGAATGATGGATTGGCTGTTTTGGTGGACATTTATCACTGCTGAACCAACAGAATTGAGGAATATTTCCAGAAGATTCAGATATTTTCATTCGTATGGAAACTTCACAGGACAATAACTGCTCAATTGTGTACATTTCTGACCCGTATATTATACGTTACTCTACGTCTATAGGTCCATTAGAGCCTCACAATGTATCTAACTGAATGTCCAGATTATGTTTATATAGCTCAACGGATTGATACATTTAATTTATACTTCAATCAACTATTTTTAACATGTTTTCGATCGTTTTTTTGTAAAAGATGGTTTGGTGTGTGGAGAAGATAGCCATGGATGCAGCATAATACGTATTACAGTAAACTACGGTTATAACGAACTCAAAGGGACTACTAATTTTAGTTCGTTATAACCGTAATTCGTTATAAGCATATATACAGTATAACTACAGCATATTGTCGGGACTAAAAATTTAGTTCGTTATATCCGTTAGTTCGTTATAAGCGTGTTCGTTATAACCGTAGTTTACTGTACTACCTTAGATGCCCATCGACCGTCGGGGAACCTCAGATGGAGGCCTGAGATGTTCTAATAATTCAATACTGTTGGCAGACATTTTCAGGATTATTAATTTAAGTTCATGAATTATGGGTATTTTATGTCTCGATTGAAAATATTTTTGCAGGGATATTCTTAGAAGAACGATTACGGTTACAATAGGCGGTTTGTATAACACTAATGTTTGCAATTTGGTTTTCTAAAACTGATTCATTATTGACATTCACTCATCCCGGAAAACGTGTGATCAGTTGATGACGTAGGATACTATTGGGACTGGATTTAATACGCAGTTCATGTATGATCCATATATTTGTTTTAATTTTAATTTAGTTTCAATTGAAAGTCAAGTGATATTTCTCAGGAAAATGTGTAATAATAGCACATGTAAATATTTCCTTGTTTCATAGAGAGCTATATCACGAGATGGCTATACGACATGGACATACACTTGACATGTCCCTCAAACTATATGCCGTTTCCTGTGACATATATCACACACGGCCGGCGGTAGTAAACTCAGCATGGTTAGATGTTACGCTGTGGCAGCCATGCCACATCTTGAAGGACCTTCCTTCAGTTTCGACAACGGAAACGGTAACTGCGAGGCTGCAATCTGTAAACAAAAAAGATCCTTAGAATGAAAATAAAATAATCTGAATATAATATTGGAATACGATACCAAAGACTCCTATTTCATTACATTGTTTTATTTGAAACGTCTCGGGATTTTTTATCGAAGTAAAACCTATATCTTTGTAGATGAACAAGACCCTGCTACTATATGCTGTTTTGATATTTAAAGCATTTTACTTTTTATTTGTTATATAATGTACATAGTTGCATATTTAGTTTTAACAATTTTTATATTTGAACGTTGAATTAATGTATACATAATGAATTGAAACATCAATTTTTTAATGACACATATATGCTTTAATATATTTTAAATTTCCTGCTTGTTGACATAACCCCAAAATAAGATTGAATTAAGAAGAAATGTATATACTTTGAGATGGTTTTTCCCCAATCACATTAAAATCAGTTTTTAGTTTTCGCCTCTGTAAAACAAAGATCTGAGGACACCCCATTACAGGCCTCGTCAAAACGCGAACTTTGTCCGACCAATGAAATGAGAGTCGAGATTAGCCAGTCAGAGAGCAGCTTACTCGAGCTATACGGCACTGATTTAAAACTGACGACTACGCTTTGAAAAATATTTTGACAATTTTTCTGTACTTACAGTGTGAAAACTGAACAAAAGAACACTCTGGAATGTTTATTAGATGATCTAGATTGTATGCCAGTACATCCCACGTGCCATGCAAAGTCTGTTTCGTTCAATGTTTAACCCATTGATGATAGACGATTATTTTGACGGATTCAGTCGTACTGCCCAAAACCATCGTTCGGAATACCCCGTGTTAATTTTTACGAGGCTGCATGATCAGAAAACGCATTCCGATTGTCACTTAACTGATCTGGTAAGTGACGCTCTGATTGGTCGGATGACGTGACTCGAAGTGGGCTGTCCTCAGATCTTTGTTTAGCGGCGACGAGAACTAAGATCCGGTTTTTATAAGATTGGTTTTTCCTATACATATGTACTTAACACAGTATCATTCTCAAGCATAGATTTTTAACTTGTATAGAACAACGGTTTGACACTGCCCTGACCTTCTCATACTCTCCAAAATGTTTATTTTGTTTTTTGTTTTTCTACTGACCGCCTCCGTGGTCTTGTGGTAGAGCGTCCGCCCGGAGAGCATAAGGTCCGGGGTTCGATCGGTCCCGGCCGCGTCATACCAAAAGACGTTAAAAGATGGTACTTGTTGTTACCCTGTCTGGCGCTCAGGATTAAAGGGCTTAAAACAAGGACTGGTCGGCTCGGAGACAGTATACTCTGTCTGAGTTGGGTATTCATGTTAAACATGGTATCTCAGTGAGCTAGCACTATAAATCGGCATTAGTCCGGACTAGTACAAGCAGCCACACACACACACACGCACACACGTGCATGCACGTCGCTATATAAGTGCAATCATGGACGCGACGTTAAACCCAATTTCACCTCATCTTTTTTTCTACTGCTCAGATTGTTTACAAAGGGCAAAACTAAGTTGCATTGCTTTTGCTTCGTTTGTTCTACTAGGCGCCCAGTTTCAAAGGGTCTGAACGATGCTTTCATATTTGTGTATTTTCCCTGTAAATATGTTCGTCCTTGTATTATAATCGAAACTCTGGTCAGAGCCAAAGGTCTTCATATAACTGTAATAAATATTTCCTGGACATCAAAGTCTTGATTAGCCGTGAATCAGTCGTGTACAGATAGACTCTGATTGTGAATTAACCTTTGATGTTGTGTACAAAGTGAAAATAAACTGTTATATACACGTATATCCCCCTCGTTATTCAAGCCGTTGTGGTAGAATGTGTGTGCAGCATGAGGCGCCGTGGCATCCTAGATTTGCTCTTTTAATGATTCTGGCACCATACCCATGCTCGTAGGTTTCACTAAAGTGGTAATCGTCTAAGATCTGCATCACAAAACCCTTCCCATATCAATAGAAATCTCTGCCGAAAGCAGAGTCGGTTGTATGGTTCCGACTACATCTAGATCATTGGTTCAAGAATCACTATCAAATAGTAATAGTACTAGGTGTTGGCGAAAAGGTGTGCTTATCCTGCCCCACCAGGGGCACCCATCACAAACACATGCAAAGGCAAGTCAACTGTTCTGGAAAAAAACCACACCCGGGAACATATGGTACAAGTCCAAATATGGAATTGCATGAGACAATAGTCCTCGACATTTCTAACATAAACGTTTTGAAATCTTTTCTGATGCCTTGGATGTTGTGATCTTGACAAACTCAAGCAATCAATGAAACTAGTGTTTTAAGACGTACCAGAAAAAGAGAGTGAGAGTAAATATTGCTTAAACGGCATAAGCGATATTGCAGCACTTTGTGGTTGCCAGTAACAGACTCGCGGTATGTATGATCTTAATAAGGGAATAAATATTACAAATCAGGCCATGATTTACACGGGGCGGTCGGGTAGCCGAGTGGTTAAAGCGTTCGCTCGTCACACCGATGACCGGGGTTCGATTCACGACAAGGGTACATTTCTGGTGTCCCCCGCCGTGATATTGCTGGAATATATTGCTCAAAGCGGCGTAAAATCAAACTCACTCACTCATGATTTACACAAGTCAATTGAAATTAGGGAAGAGAAACAGAATGTACCATGGTGAAATCATTTGGTAATATACACCATTTGGTAATATGCACCATCTGGTAATATACACAATTTGGTAATATACACCATTTGGTAATATACACCATCTGGTAATATACACCATTTAGTATTCTACCATGAATTTGGAATTCACTCGATTTTGATTGGTCAATCAGAGGCTATTAAATCACAATAAACCCCCTCTGATTGAAACAGCTGGTTTGACGGCCGCATCACCGCTATTAGTACTATTTTCTGTCATTGTCGGTAGGCATATTTAAATAACTATATCTACAATTACAGGTTACAAAATGCACAGATGTGGTTACTACAATATTCAAAGGATGTGTGGCAATACATTTCGTGCAGAAAAACACGACAGAAATCAACAAAGGGAATGTATTTACGTGTTGGAGACAACAGAGAGCTTGAAATTTTGGCGCTTTTCTATATACGACTGTGACGTCATATCTTTTGCGTCACAATGAGCGATATGACGTCATAATGGTGACGTGCGATGTAGAGGGAAAGCCTTGCAAAGCTTGCTTTGTTTTCTTTAGGGATGCCCACCTCATGTTAGCTTACCAAGTTGCCGTGCTTATATGCTTTCAATGCCTGTCATATGTTCGAGTGAAGTATTACCGTGTAAACAAACTACTTGAGTATATACAGTTCCATATTTTGTTCGGTGATTCCGTCATTCAGATCGATAACCCACTCAAAACACTGAACTCAACCCATGCCGCTTCGCTCAGTATATTTGCTAACACCAAAGAGTTCGCGTTTTATTTTGTCATGGTAGAATGGAGATAAACATACTGTGTTTTCAATGTAGAGCTAGGTTACCTGTAGATTACCGTGCTAAATTTAACATTTGAAACCTCACGCTGCGCGTTCGGTTCCAAATTCAATTTAGCGGGGTTAAATCTACAGGTAACCTAGCTCTACATTGAAAACACAGTATGTTTATCTCCTAAATATACACCATTTGGTAATATACATCATTTGGTAATATACACCATTTGGTAAAACCAAACCCTATTATTCACAGATACCTTTAGAACATTGTTCTTGGCGCTGTCAGGTTGTTTTGCTCAGCTGATACGCACCCCCTGGTTGTGCGACCATATCTGTGCAACATCCAGGTATCATTCGCGTCAATCCTGAGCTGTGGTGGAGAATGAAATGTCTTGTGTAAAAATGATTCTTGACAATAAAAAAACAGAGAATAATGTAAATGTTAAAATTTTAATTGCATGGATAACAGTGTCGATGGTACTGTAATTGAGCAAAATTGATAACCACGAATACTGTGGATCTGGGAAGTTCCATGATCAGGTATGGCCGACTATTACTGTTCAAAAACGTTCATTGTTATCTTACAAAGATAATCACAATCCTGAAAATTGGGAGCGAGTGTAACCGCCCTGTGCCTGGATGACAGATTCTACCCCCCCCCTTCTTATTCCTCCAGTGTGTCTTTTGATACGACCAAGAGGTAACTGCTGCCACTCCCAATGCAATGCAGCCTCTGAAGCTGCCACATTCTATCCTGGTGGATCCATTGCCTGCAGCTGACGTCCAAGACTGTCACAAACATGTTCCAATGGATTCAAATCTGGACTGATAGCGGACCAAGGCAAAGTGTCAATAGCGTTAATTAGAAAGGATTCTGAGGTTATGCAAGAAAATCATAGGCGTTCATTCTAGAGCCATTAATACCGCTGCGTATGTTGAATTGAGTAGATATCCTTTATATATAGATTTGTTAGATTTATCATGTACTGCTTCAAACTATTCAATGTCAGTAACAATGTAATGAAATTAGCACTTATGAATTTGCACTATTGTAATAGTACTGTGAAAAACTGGTCTTTTTTCATTAAGAAATCTGTTATGTTACCTTGACAATGGCCGTGTAGGGTTAAATCCTACAAGTTTTAATCCACAATCCCTTTGCCCGGTATCCACAAATTCAAAAATGAAAACTTCGGTTTCGTGATGTATGTAAATCAAATGTCTGTAATTGAAGATGAGCGTCATTTTGTGTGCATTTGTCCACAGCATTAGCATAACAGAGTTTTCGTTAATATTGGGAATAATCTGAATATCTGAATGTCTGAAAACAGGCTTGCCCTCTATTACAGTTTAAATCAGTTCTGTTCTGTTATAACATGCATTAGTGAGTGAGTGAGCTGAGTTTTAACGGCGCTTTTAACAGTATTCCAGTTATATCACGACGTGTCAGCTTAATGTGGGAGGAAAGCCTGAAGCGATGCAGGTCTCGGACGTTTACCACTTCGGTGAAACCCACGAGCACGGGTATGGTGCTGACAAACCTAGAAACATAATCGGGGCGAACCGGGATTCGAACTAACAATCAAAGTTTTCTGGCGAGCCCAAGGGACGCAACTCTGCAAAGCGAATCGCGGCGCCTTAGACGACTGGGCCACCCGTGCCCCCAAAACATGCATTAGAACAGGAAATGTGTCGTGTGATATCAAGATTGTTGTCCTTTGTTATTCCGTTTAAGTACACCGAATGTCTGCGTACGTGTGTACCTGTCTGCGTACATGAGTACCTGTCTGCGTACGTGTGTACCTGTCTGCGTACCCGTCTGTATACCTGTCTGTTTTCGGGAGTGCTTGAATGAGTAAATGCGTCAGGGGCGGATCCCGGCTTTAAAAAAAAGGGAGGGAGGGGTGGGGTGGGGTGGGGTGGGGTTGGGTGGAGGGAAGGGAGTCTCCCAACAGCCTAACCCCAAAAACACAAACACAATATGTAAAACATGATTAATTTTGCTTTTACGACCAATTCAAGATGTTATTATGGTAGGTAATGTGCATACAAAATGCCATTACCACTTTATAAAACCTACTACAAAAACCAAGGATTTATTTTCCGAGATGAAAAATGTTCAATAAATATTTGGACAATAGCGTCATGCGTAATTTCATGCCCTTTCATGCGTCATTGGATTAGAATGGTAATCGGGACATAGAGAGTGTGTGTATATGTGCGTGTGCGATGTGCGTGCGTGCGCGCACGCAGGTGTGTTCCACCTTTGACAAGTTATACATAAAACCGTGAGCTACAGTCTGGACCCACTCCACCCCCGTACAGGCCAACCCCAGTAACTACTAACAGGAGAGAGGGGCGGTCGGGTAGCCTAGTGGTTAAAGCGTTCGCTCGTCACGCCGAATACCCGGGTTCGATTCCCGACATGGGTACAATGTGTAAAGCCCATTTCTGGTGTCCCCCGCCGTGATATTGCTGGAATATTGCTAAAAGCGGCGTTAACCTATACTCAATAACTCACTCACTAACAGGAGATAGAAGCGCGCCGGTGGACAAGAGACTGATTCACGTGAATGCTGTAATAGCATAACTCAGAACTCAAATCACATAAGCTTTCAAAATACATTACAACTACAGAAAGACAATAAAGGCCAGAAGTGTATTAGACTAAATGACTCCTATAAACAACAAACATATTAGGACAAATGTGGAAAAGACATAGATCTAAATACATTAGATCATTGTATTGTTGTTACAGATACAAATATGTCATTAACATGTAAAGTCCAGTTTGACGTCACGAGCAATGAGAGTCATTCCGATAACTCTACTAAAGGTGTATTGCATGATCATGTAAGCAGCAAACTAACAAACCAGGTCAACCCTGAAAACTCTTTGAATATCGATTACGT
Organism: Haliotis cracherodii; assembly: GCF_022045235.1. NCBI lineage: Eukaryota > Metazoa > Mollusca > Gastropoda > Lepetellida > Haliotidae > Haliotis > Haliotis cracherodii. The sequence goes on from NW_027266319.1 coordinate 11,272,988, forward strand.
TTCTGATAAAGGTAGTATTATTGTAAATGAAGACTCTTTTGCGAACGACATGACTAGTGTAGCCAATTGTGATGTAAAAGCTGCTGTAGATGACGATGACGATGACGATGATAATGATATCATTGTTGATGGTGATGATAGTGATGATGATGATGACGACGATGATGATGATAGTAGAGATGATGATGATAAGGATATTATTGTTGATAATGGTGCTGGTAATGATGATGATGATGATAATGATGATGATGATGATAACCATAAATCCCATTTATCCAAAATACATGTCCTTAATCTAAATGTTTGTGGTTTGAGGAAAAGAGTTGAATATGACGAATTTAGAAGCATGATTAATGATAACGATATTATTTGTTTCCAAGAAACTAAAACAGATTGTTTGGATGACATAACAATAGATGGTTATAAACTTTTTCTAAGAAATAGACAAGGTGCTTCACGGAAATCAGGTGGGATTGGAATTGCAATAAGTGAAAATTTAATTGGTTCTGTATCAGTTCTTGATGAAGTAACGAATCATATTGTATGGCTGAAGCTTTCAAAATGTTTGTTTGGTATTGATCAAGATATGTATGTAGGGTTTGTTTACCTCCCGCCGGAAGGTTCGAAGTACGTTAATTCTGATTCTTTTATTGAAATTGAACAATCAACACTTAGATTTCTATCATTAAGCGACTATTTTTGCTTAACCGGTGATTTTAACGCACGAACAGATAACTTGTGTGACTATTTACCTATGGATAATTTTCACGTTAAAGAGTTTGATTTGGATAATGAGGAATTAAGTAACGAGATACAACCCCAATTTATTTTAGATGCACTTAACTTACCACATGAGAGATACCCACAAGATAAAACTAATGTTAATAATTTTGGCTGTAGACTTATTGAAAATGTGGAAAAACCTCAATATGTTTGTGCGTAAAGGCAGGTTTGGAAAAGATAAATATGTTGGTCAAACTACCTGTAAACAAAAACTGTGATTGATTATGTTATATCCTGACCTTTATGCCTTCCATTATTTTGTGAATTTGAAGTCATTTATTTCTCGCCGTTTTACTCAGATGTCCACAGCCCTCTTCACTTCTCACTAAGTTCCACCATGCGTCCGCAAGAAAAAGCACATCGCGGTAAATCCATCCAAGAACGAAAATTGCCCAAGTAAACCAAAAAGGTATGATCCTCAAAAATCAGAATTATTCCGTAAAAATATCGACAATGAAGAAATTACTAAATTATTTGATAGCACAAAAATCGCACATGTCAGTGTAGTTGACCCCATTACAGTAGATAACATTGCCAGTGGTATCTCGCACGTGCTGGTGAATGTTGCACGCAATACGTTTGGTGTAAGGCGTGTTTGCTCGAATGTTTCACGTGTGAAAAAGAAGAAAAATAGACCCTGGTTTAATAAAGAATGTAGAGATATAAGGAAAAGGTTTAATAAAGCTAAAAGTAGATATAATAAATCCCAAAACCCTTTGAATAAATCCCTATATCAACAAATGTCTAAATCATACAAAAAATGTCTTGATAAACATATTAAACAATATCAAAATAATACTGCTAATAAAATCATAAATGATAAGAAATACTATCCTAAAGAATACTGGAAGTTGTTAAATGATAAAGAACCCGAGAATGAAGGATTTATGCCATAATTGAATGTTTCTTTAACTTTTATAAAAAATTTAAATGATTCTGGAAATGCTTATGTTGAGGATTTGGATGATACTATAACTGATGATACAGTAGAGGGAGATATGTATGATACAGAAGTTCTTAATAAAGATATAACTGAGGATGAAGTAAAAAATGCTATTAAAAATTTAAAAAGAAATAAGGCTTCGGGAATAGACCTTATCGAAAACGATTATTTCAAAGATGCAGCGAATATACTGACGCCTATTCTAACCTCGCTTTTTAATCTAGTGCTAACCTCAGGATAAATCCAAGAATCCTGGCTCAGTGGTATTATTCGACCTATCTATAGGAAAAATGGCGATAGAACCAATCCAAATTTGTATAGACCAATAACGATCCTGAGTTGCTTGGGTAAATTGTTCACAAGTATTCTGAATGAAAGACTAACGTTTTTTACAGAAATCAACACTATCATTACACCAGCACATGCAGGATTTAGAAAGGGTTTTTCAACAACCGATAATATGTTCATTATGAATATAATTTTAGAGATACTAAAATTATCAAAACGGAAACTTTATTGCGTGTTTTTCGACTTTACTAAAGCATTTGACATGGTATGGCATACAGGGCTGTGGTACAAAATGATACGATGTGGAATTAAGGGCAAATTCTTAACACTTGTTCAAATCATGTATCATAATATCAAATCATCTGTTATTACTGGATATGAAATGTCGCCATTCTTTCAGTGTAGAAAAGGTGTTAGACAAGGTGAAAACCTATCACCATTATTGTTCTCTATTTTCATAAATGATCTTGAATCTTCCCTTTTCGAAAATGGATGTACGCGTGTGAAAATTGAATATGCAAATGATGATGACATTAATCTCTGGTTACATTTGATTGTGCTGTTATATGCCGATGACGCGGTTATCTTCAGTGAATCACCTGAAGAATTACAGAACTCATTAGATATCTTTTATAAATACTGCTCCAAATGGAAACTCAATATTAATCTATCAAAAACTAAGATTATAATCGTTGGAGGTGGGCCTTCGAAAACAGCAAATCCAAAGTTCTCCTTTTCGATTGGGGGTAGTAAAATTGAAGTAGTAGACACATATACTTATCTGGGCCTACAGTTCCATAGGAATGGTAGATTCTTGACAGGTATCAAAGTGCTAGCTGATAATGCAACTAAAACTATGTTTGCGCTTTTAAAAAAAGCCAGAAATCTAAATCTACCAATTGATTCTAAAAGATCAGTTTTTACAACATTGGCGTAGCTCAATAGTAAGCAGTTTAAAAGGTCAATTCTATAAATGTTTTAAATATAATCTATGTTTTGAAAATAACCTATATTTACCAAAAGACATATATTTTCCTATATTAAAACTAAGAACCAGTAACCATAATCTACCTATTGAAACCGGCCGATGGCATTCTATACCAAAAGAGACAAAATGATGTAAACTATGTAATGCTAATGCTGTTGGAGATGAGTTTTACTATCTCTTCTGGTGTGAAGCCCTTCTCCAACACCGAAATACCTACCTCTCGATACAAATATGTCATTTCCAAAATTTTCCAATGATTAGAAAGCTCTTATGTAATAAAACCACGAAGGATTTAAAGAATCTTAAGTCATATCTGAATATATTATATAATTTGTTAAGGTAATATTCATATTATCCTGTCCTGTCACTTGCCATGTATATAGTTGTTAAATGATATAAATATTTCAAATTCTCATGTACCACCGTTGGTTGGTTGAGTAATAAAATGTTCTGTCTGTTTGTCTGTCTAGCTGTCTGCGTACATGCGTGCGTGTGTATGTTTAAAATCTCGAGCGGTGCTCACAATCTAAGGCTCGTAATTCATCAATTTATATATTTTTTAAATTTCAATCCTAAGACAAAACTATTTTTGATAATAATATGGACAATAATATCATTTTGATTAACATGACAACATGTTTTGTATGGATCAGTATTCAGCTTGTTCACTGATCAGCGTTTGTAAGTGAGTTATAGAGTAATTGAGTTAGGTTTAACCCTCTTGGTGCCACGCGTACGGGACCATATATGGTCCCTCACTTTTCACACCCTCATAGTGCCACGGGACCATATATGGCGCCTGAGTTGCGAGTGAACGATTTTGATTGAATCTACGTGTACTTACGCTAGGGTGGTAGTACCTTAGTATTATCTTGTTAATTATCAAGAAATAATAATGATGTCCGATATTGAGCGATGCCAATTTGAGTATTTTAGGGCTGTTTAGCGATCTTTCACATTTTGTCCTGTGAAAATGTCCGATGTCAATTACCCCGAAGTTGTTTTTATCACTAATGAAAGAGCACGGACACTCAAACCTACATGGACGTAATCGGGATTTCTTCAAGATATACATTCCAAACTTTCATTCGTTTTGTAGTATAACATTTGAATCAGTCTGCATATGAACCAATCACGACCACTTCCGTCAATTTTGTTTTGACGTCAAAATCACTGACAATTTCATCGGGATTTTAAACCGGCAAATATTAATTACGAAAAATTCTCAGTGAATGTGTACTTCGACATAAATGTCATATGTCTATCACCGTTAGGATATGTACTTTCCAATGATATGAATTATTGGGACATTTAGATTTCAAACAAGGGCGCTTACTTGACTTTACTTGCCATGGTCGGGTGCGTCCATATTACGATTATGTAGAAACTTACAATACCAGCACTTTTATCAATGGCTAGGCAGTGTAAAGATCTTTTGAATTTATTGACTTTAGATACTGTTAGAAAGACAATCAACTCGAGTTGCTTGTTATACAATTTGGTTACACTGTGTGAAGAAATAAGAATGTTGTAACACTTTTGATACAATTTATACGTTTTTGAAACCGCGACGTCATCACAGTGCGGCAGTGAGCGGTGTACAAAGCCAGCTGACGGCCAGGCACCATGAGGGTTAAATGTTTACCACGTTTGTGAATCCCCCGAGTACGGCTAAGGCAATGACCGCAACAACACATTGCGGCGTCGTTTACGACTCTGTCTCAGGTTACTACTCCTACATGTATTGACAGTCAGCATGCAGCATTTCCAGACATGGCCTGATGTGTTTAATTCTAGTCGTATTATTTTAACTTTGTCGGGAAGTGGTTGAGTAATTTAAATGAGTGGATGAGTGATTATTGCTAACACCGTGGGGTGTTAACGTTGCATAAGACGTTGCATATACTATGGTATAAAGTAGAAATAATTTATGGATAACACCTTTTTTATTAAGGCGACGTTTCGGTTAAGATCCTTAAACCTTTGTCAAGACAAGACAATAAGTTTATTGTATGAAAGGCCTCCGGCCTATATACAAATACACACAATGTATACATACTTTCAACATATATGTGCGTTCTAGGAGACATTTGTATTTACAAGTTCTTGCTGAATATTGAGTGCTTGATGGAGAAATTGAGCTAGACTGTAGATTACACCAGAAGATTGATTAGACATAAGTGATATAAGGGATGTGGTACATTGCTGTTTAAGGTATTTAGCGGGTACAAAACGTTTTCGGATATCTTGGTAAAACTCTCAGATAAAAAGTACATGAAATTCGTCCTCAACACCCATATCACATAATGGACACAAACGCATAGATTTTAACGTATTTTGTCTTCTTCCGGTATTTACTCTAATATCACTCAGTCCCATACGAAAACGCGTGAATGTTGAACGAAGATTTAAATTACAAAGAACACTTAAATATTTTTCAGGCTCCCGTAAGGATTTGAATGATCTATACACATCATATCTGCTACTTGCATTTAAATTAGACATCCATGTTTGATAAAAGGTATTTACAATTCTTTCTTTGAACATATTTACAAACATAGAGGTGTTACCAACTCCTTGATAAATCCAAGCAAAGCCAAAGCCATTTGAGAACAAAAATACCCGAATAATTGATGCCCAAGTTGTGTAACCCAGATTATCATAGTTGTATAACATATTGTAAGCTTTCCTTGGCAGTCGCTGTTTGTGCATAGTAAGTATTTTTAGCCAATATCTGATACAACGAATATATGAATTAACGTACAGAGGATATCTACCGCACTCTCCGTAAACAATATTATCAGGGGAGTTGACTCCAGTCATTAACATTTTTTTTACAAGCAAGAAGATGCACTTTTTCGATTGTGTTAAAATGTTTAAAACCCCATAATTCAGAGCCATACAAAAGTATTGGCTGTATCTGTGTGTCAAACAATTTAAAGAATATACTTGGGGATAAAGGCTGGAGTTTAGATAAAGTTGACAATAACATGACCATGGCTTTTTTACCCCTTACAGATAAATCCTTTACAAGATTACCCATACCTAAAGTGTTGGTAAACAGAACACCTAGGTATTTATACTTGCTAACGACTTTAACTCTCGAACCCTTATATAACCATTTTTCGACTGAAGCTAATGGGCCACCTCTTCTAAAAACGACTATGTTTGTCTTTTCTAAGTTTACAGTTAACTTCTAATCATCAGTGTAATCAGTCAAAATGTTTAATTGGTTCTGAAGACCCGAGACTGAGTGTGATATAAGAATAACATCATCAGCAAACAATAATAAGAACAATTCTAAAATATCCGGACATAATTGGACCCCGTGTTTGCCACTATTTAATATTTCTATGCACAATTCGTTAATAAAGAATGAAAATAGAATGGGACTTAATACGCATCCTTGTTTCAAGCCAAGCGGACAATAAAAAAAGTCAGTGAAATCACCTTTACAGCGCACACACGCCCTGACATTAGAGTACATACTTTTAAGAATCAGGTACATTTTGCCCCGTAATCCAGCTCTCCTAAGGCACACCCACAGTTTATGACGATTCACAGAATCAAAAGCCTTCCGGAAATCAACAAAAGCTACATACAGTTTTCTCCCACGTTTCATCAAATATTTTTCTATAATTGCATTTAATGTAAAAATATGATCTGTAGTCGAATAGTGTTTTCTAAACCCGGCCTGATATTCTGGAATTCTATCCCTCATACTGGCCCATAACGTTAGTCTGTTGTTTAATATACTCGAAAATACTTTCCCCAAAATACAGTTTAATGTTATACCTCTATAATTATCATTGCTAACATCTCCTTTCTTATGAATAGGTATAACAATGCCCTTCGACCACGAACTTGGAAATACGCCTGAACGAAAAATCATATTAAACAATTCTGTAAGATAGGGCAAAACCTGACAAGGCTGACAAGGCCTTTAGAGTAAATAAACAAGTTGTTATCCATAAATTGTGGCTACTTTGTCATCCGTCAACTTCTAAGTAATGCCTATCAAACAAAACATACAGTATAAGTGAAAATTGGGAATTGCATCGGACATCATTGACGCGTAAAATATGGAAATGTCCCCAACATGTCTTCATAAAACTTTTTTAAAGGTTTAACTAATCTAAGGCCTTGAATGGTGTAACCCTCATTAAACAAATTCTCCAATGACGCGCCTTGAAATCTTCGTAGAAACAAACTTATTGTTTTCTATGTCGTGGTTAGCCCTAATGGTAAATCAGCATTAAAGTTAGCCATTAAATGATGTTCACTGCATGTTTTTTTAAAAATGGCTAGTTTTGTAACCCTTTACGCTGTTTGTAGTGAACATACTTATCTATGTTTTTCAGTATCAAACCTGTGATTAAGTATACTTGCAGTTTCATGTTGTGGGGTGGTGAGAGGGTTGGGTTTAATGTAAAGTAGTATTTCAGCTCTATCACGCCGTGGGTGCTAAACTGGGGAGAAAAACCGGATGCGTCTCTCAGACGTGTACCGCTTAATGATCGTGATAAACCCACGAGCACCAAGATTCTTTATCAGGGCGATCCGATGTACAGTATTCTGGCATTTCCGAAAAAAACAGGATTCGTTTTCTGCAAATACGACATACAATACTAATAAAGAACGGATCATGAAAATATTTTAGAGAGGTTCGATCCGTTCATGACTGCATGTAAGTTGTCATATTTAGTTTTTTTGTCAGCGACAGAAATATACCCCCAGAGCAAAATGTGGGTCGTAAAATACAGCTACAAAAAGAATCTTGTGTGACCGGGTTTATGCTATCAGCCACTGGTTTGCTTGATCCAAACTTGATTACACATATCAGAGGCCTCTAAGTTACCATGCAGCGTAAATATTTCAGACTGTGACGTAAAACAACAATAACTCATTCATGCTTCCAATAGTTGAGGCCTTGAGAAGTTTCGATTGGGTTTTGGTTTGGTTAGTTGTTAAACGCCGCACTAAGCAATATTCCAGCTATATGACGGCGGTCTGTAAATAATCGAGTCTGGACCAGACAATCCAGTGATTGACATCATGAGCATCGATCCACGCAATTGGTATCGATGACATGCATCAACCAAGTCAGCAAGCCTGACCACCTGATCCCGTTAGTCGCTTCTTACGACAAGCATGGGTATTACGAAGAATTTATGGCTCGATTTGAATTTGAAAAAACCCCGTATTTTTAATGTTTAAGGACTGAAATTCAGTGTCAATTATATTTCATCTGACATCATGGTAGGGGTAGAAAGTAGTGCGGGGTTAGTGTTCAGACAGATACACCCTGACATTCCGCTCAAGGGGCTGTTTATACTGACTGTGTGGAAAATATGTAACTGACATTTTCAAACATTAGCACATATTTCAGGAAATTAAATTTAATTGTATGCTGTTTTCAGAATAAAGTGGCTGAAAATGTTTCCGGGGGCAACTTGTTTTTGGTTTTTTCTTTGATCGAAAAAGATAAATGAAAACATTCAACTACGGACATGTTATATGGTTATAATTGAAGTAACGTTCAAAGTGGGGCTTTCAGTCCCGTGCACAAATGCTGTCAAGACCTTTAAGCTTCACTGTCCAGCAAAAACACGTTAAGATCCTGGTTAGAATTGGTATTGAACACCCATGCTTGTTGTAAGAGGCGACTAACGGGATCAGATGGGAAGATGCGTTAAACCCAACTCACTCACTCATTCACTCATTCAGCAATATTCCAGCCGTAGGACGGCAGTCCGTAAATAATTGAGTCTGGACCAGACAATCCAGTGATTGATATCACGAGCATCGATCCACGTTATTGGGCAACGATGACATGCATCAACCAAGTCAGCGAGCCTGACCACCCGATCCAGTTCTGGCCGAACTCATGCACCACGACATGCGAGCCACGAAACCTCACGGATATGCGGTAGCCTTGGGGTTAAAGTGTTGGCTAGTCACATGAGACCCGGGGTCGATTCCATTAATTAAACAATGCCGCGGCGGATCTAGGATTTGGGTGCAGGGGAGGAAAGAGCACATAATAACCCAATTCACGTGGAGACACGGTCGAGGGAGCACCTTGATTGTAACAGTAAACTCACAGTCAGTCAAAACTGAACTGAAGCCATGTACTTTCTTCTACGTAAATCACTTATAAACCTACTGGCTGTTTGTGTAACTCGATATGGATTTTTGAAATTGCGGTAACACCTCGCAGAAGGTATTACAACGATTGTAACACCTCGCAGGAGGGCTTACCATCATTATAAACCCTTGATAGAACAAAAACTACGAACAGCCTACGAGACGCAGGTCACGTGCAGATTTCGTGCCATTGCGAAACGCACGTGCAGATTTCGCACCGTTGCGAAACCCACGTGCTGAGGTAACCGGTTTCATTGAACCGAGTTCACGACTGCAGGCGATATTTCATCTCCGATTCAGGTTATACATTTGAGAGTTTTTATTACAGTTATTTATTTAAAAACGTCGTCTATGCGATGAGTCGGTTTATAAGTTGGAGAAACCATGTCTCCTCGAGATTACTAGAGATTGTAAACCCTCACATGAGTGACGTTCCCGAATGTGAGGGTTTAAAAATCTTTAGTAATCCCTCGGAGACATGGTTTCTCCTACACTTATATAATCTTAAATGTCAACTTTATTTATCTGATGCCATGGTAAAACCTTTTCTCTTACATGGATGTCATGTTTGGGGTTTTGAAAATCAAAATTTAATGGAAAATGTCTACATACAATTTCTAAGAAAACATAAAATAACTGTAAAAATTACACGACTATCGTAAACTACGGTTATAACGAACCCAAAGGGATCACTAATTTCAGTTCGTTATAACCGTAGTTCGTTATAAGCATATATACAGCATATATACAACAAATGGCCGGGACCAAAAATAAATTCGTTATATCCGCCTGTTCGTTTTTAGCGTGTTCGTTATAAACGTAGTTTACTGTATTTATGTTTGATGGTCAGCTGAGTAGAAGTCCTCTTGTCATAGATATTAAGATGATAATGATTACATAGCTGTCGAAAATTTTATCTGGAGATTCAATTAGGTAAAATGTACAAAGGGTCGCTTTTATTCAAACTATCTTTGATCCAACTGGCCTGAGCTATGGCTGTCAAACAGTTTCATATCACTTCCAAGTTAAAAGTACTGCTTTCACGCAAGCTACATCATATAACTTGAAAACTTGGAACGCTGGTGTTGCAAAATCGCCTAAATAGACCACATATTGAATCAAAGTTTGACAATAACCTATAGAAACATATAATTTTGAATTAAATATTCCCTTCCGTCTTGCACTTAAATTACTCACTCGTCCTGACTTCCGCTTCAATAAGCGATTACATTTGTAAATTATGCATTGAAAAATGTTGGAGATGAATTCATTATATGTTTAAAGGTACATAGTTTAATGACGCGCGTAAATTGTATATCCGGTGTGAATATAGGTATCAACCAAATATGCTAAAATTCATAGAATTTATTTAACTTCTGAAAACTCTCTGTCCAGAAGAAACTTTATAAATATGCTGATGTCGCCATGAAAGCTTTTGCAGTTGCACTTGTTGTTATTGTTTGAACCTATCAGGTGAGGTTAAGCAAGGTCGGTCGCGGAGATGGATTTGGGGGGGGGGGGGGGGGGGAGAGAGAGAGCGATCGGCAGCTTGGCTCCTGTCCCACACCGAAGCACATGTAACACGTGTGGCGTCTCTTTGAGCAAGTGACTTAGTTCACCCAGCAGTGAATGGGTACCCGGCAGGATTATGACAATGTGATTGTTGACCTTCTAGCGCCTAACATGCAGCTGGGGTTGTATACTCCCCAGGGAGCTGAGAATGATTGTAGAGTGCACACTTATTCACTGACTGGGGTAATATATGTCTAAGCGCTTAGAGCATGCTTATACGTGGGGTACAGCGCCAGATAAATGTTAAAATATTATTAGAATTTCAGATTTATTGACCATATACCTACCTACACGTATAAAAGATCGCACCCACTTTCTCAAGATATAAAGTTTGTTGCCGTATGGAATTAGACGAAGCGCCTGTAAAAGGATGCATTTTAGTACTTTTTTAAATGGTACAAGAAAATTGTTTCCGATCGATCGTTTTCACTTGGATTCATATAGACTAATATAGATTAAAACACATCTGTGACGTCATTTTATTGTTTGAACGCTCCATCATTTTTCAGAAATGGAGAGTTGTTTGTCAACTATACATTAGCTTGAACCAAAATTTGAATTAATTTCCACTTGGAATGGAACTATTTTTTACATTCATTGACAAGTGAATAATTTCATTTTTCCGAAAACATGTGTCGCCAGAAGGGTTCGGACCCGCATCGTTTGATTTGAGGACCTGTAATTGGCAACCTCAACTACGGCGGCACGTGAAGATATGCTGTGAAATTAACTATTAATATTTTCATAATTTTGCATAATGCTTAAAAGCTCAAAATGGTATGTACATATTTTGTGTTAGAGCAGGTTACCTACAACAATGTTCATATTTATAGCAATTAGATAAACCTTTCACGAGAAAAAACAAATCACCCATTATAATTACAGTCTGCAAAGGATTCTGGTTTAATTTTCAAATATTTTCCATAACAGAATATTTTGTCAAAGTGTAAAAAGACGGATTGATTTTAAGTAGGGGAATATCCTTGTAACTCTCCATTCCTTAAAAAAAGCGGCTTCGGACTCATTTTTAAGGAATGGAGACTTACTCGGACATTGCCCTCTACAGAGATTACCAGCTTATACACGTTCTTAAGTAACAAGGGGGCACGGGTGGCCCAGTCGTCTAAGGTGCAGGGATTCGCTGTGCAGAGTTGCGTCTCTTGGGCACGCCAGAAACCTATGATTGTGGGTTCGAATCCCGGTTCGCCCCGATTATGTTTCTAGGTTTGTCAGCACCATACCCGTGCTCGTGGGTTTCACCGAAGTGGTAAACGTCCGAGACCTGCATCACTTCAGGCTTTCCTCCCACATTAAGCTGACACGCCGCGATATAACTGGAATACTGTTAAAAGCGGCGTTAAACATAACTCACTCACTCACTCTTAAGTAACACGGGTCGCAGACGTTACCGTTTAACTGATATCCATAAAGGCGCATACGGGATTCAGACCACGAGGAACGGATCCTTGCATGGCGAAGAGACACCTCTGTACGTACAGTACCCTTATGCGCTTCTACTCGTCTCTACCAGGGGCGGTCGGGTAGCCTGGTGGTTAAAGCCGAAGAGCCGGGATCGATTCCCGACATGGGTACAATGTGGACCCATTTCCGGTGTCCCCCGCCGTGATATTGCTGGAATGTTGTTAAAAGCGGCGTAAAACCATACTCACTCACACTACTCGTCTCTGCGCAGACGATACTTCCATTGACACGCCATCTTTTCACATACAAATGATAGAACACAGATTAAACAGTGATCTAGAGCTTCTCAACAATTGAGCTAATAGATGGTTAGTTAAGTTTAACCCGGACAATACAACATTTTATATTTTTCACTCATTGTAAAAACGTTCTGCAGATATCATTTATATCAATACCGCTCTTAGCGCATCTGGGGCGGTGGGGTAGCCAAGTGGTTAAAGCGGTCGCTCGTCACACTGAAGACCCGGGTTCGATTCCCGACATGGGTACAATGTGTGAAGCCCATTTCTGGTGTCCCCCGCCGTGATATTGCTGGAATATTGCTAAAAGCGGTGTAAAACAATACTCACTCACTCTTTGCGCATATATATTCGCACAGACATCTGGGTGTTTATACTATCTCTCTGAATATGATATGGACAGCCGAAAGGGTCGGGTCCGACAATAAATAAACAAGTGGAGTAAAATTGAACTCAGCTTTAATTGGCTAGCGCTTTCATCACTGATTAATGGTCAAAGTTCTCCTAAATGTTATGACGTCACGTAACTATACGTTAATCGGTTATGACCTGATGAGACTCATTCGTTGTACGAGAAGAAAGCTTTAGCCAATTAAAGAGGTGTACCCTATACCAAGACGCACATGACTAAGGGGTGACAATGTTTATGAGCAAGGGTTTTGTTTGTTTGTTTAACGCCGCACTCAGCATCAGCCTGACCACCCGATCCCGTGAGTCGCCTGTTACGACAAGCATGGTCGCCTGTTACGACAAGCAAAGTCGCCTGTTACGACAAGCATAGTCTCTTGTTACGACAAGCATAGTCGCCCTTTTACGGCAAGCATGGCCGGCATGGGTTGCTGAAGACCTCATCTAACCCGGATCTTCACGGGTACATGACCATTTATATATATATTTCCACGCAATTGGGATCTATGACATGCATCAACCAAGTCAGCGAGTCTGAACACCCGATCCCGTTAGTCGCCTCTTACAGCAAGCATGGGTTGCTGAAGAAATATTCTACCCCGGATCTTCACGGGTCACAGGTAATGTGCTGGACACTGGTTCAGACAAGTTAATCGCCTGGGACAGGCACGCTGGCAAATATCAGCGTGGGTCGTGTTTCCATCCAACAGAACGAGCTCCACGAGTACTCTGCGCGGAAGTGTTTGTTTGGAGCCACTCATTATTTCATTAAACTGTTAACACCATATTTAGTGTCAAATATTTCAAAACATACTTAAAATTCATGCCATGGCTTAATCTTGAATAAAATATTACTACCCGTAATAAAAGACAGGACATTCCAGGTACACATTCACGCCAAATGCAAGGCCACATTGCTGTATTAATTTTGGAAGCGCCATGTAAATGACTTCTTATACGCTACCGGAGTGTTCTGTTCTGTACATGGTAGTTAGTTATGTTTAACTGCGTTTGACCAATCAGTAATGAGCTAGAGTAACGTATGTAATTAATGTTTTATTCTACTTTCAGTTAATCTGACCAATGATTTTTTTTACAATTTTCTTAATCTTCAATGGCAGCATAAGCTACAGTGATGACAAACGCTCTCAAACCAGCTCCACCAGACTTGTTTCTGTCCAAAGGTCTTAGAGTTTCGGTAACTGCGATTGCTCTATCTGCATCAATAGTCCAGAGAGCATCATGTCCACCAACAGCTCAGAGAGTGTCTTCTTCATCTACATAATGGTTGTATTTTATAAAAAAAAACTTCGCGGGACTTTCTTTTGCGGACATGTCGCTTTACCTTGAATCAAAGCTTTACGAGCAGAACCTTGGATCAATGAATGAGTGAGTGAGTTGAGTTTACTTTCAACAGTGTTTGAGTTATTTCACCGCGTGTCGTCCTAAATGACGCAGGCCATGTTCATTTTCAACTTTGGTAAGCTAAAGAACGGCTAGCCCGTGAAGCTCCGGGTTAGAATTGGTCTTCAGCAACCCGTGCTTGTCGTAAAAGACGACTATGCTTGTCGTAAGAGGCCTAGGCGACGAACGGGATTGGGTGGTCAGGCTCGCTGACTTGGTGTCAAGATTGCGTGGATCGATGCTCGTGATATCAATCACTAAGTTGTCTTGTCAAGACTCGATTATTTACATACCGCCGTCATACAGCTGGATTATTGCTGAGTGCGGCGTTAAACAACAAAACAAACAACTCACCAACCATTCTCCGGTTATTGTCGCTATTTTCCGAATGCAATCGATCTGTCCGGTAAGACAAATTCATTGTCAACCGGTCCCCCTGGTGTCATGGGTTGACCTACCATTCCGGCTCAGGGAACATGAACTAACATAGACGGTACATCAACCCATGTCCCCCTAGTATCCATGAAGATCCGGGGTAGAATAGGTCTTCAGCAACCCATGCTTGCCGTAAAAGACTATGCCTGTCGTAGGAGGCGAGTAACGGGATCGGGTGGTTAGGCTCGCTGACTTGGTTGATGCATATCATTGTATCCCAATTGCGTGGATCGATGCTCATGATGTCAATCGCTGGATTGTCTGGTCCAGACTCGATTATTTACAGACCGCTGTCATATAGCTGGAATATTGCTGAGTGCGGCTTTAAACAACAAACAAATAAACGTGTCCCACATGAGACCGGTGGACTTATATTTAAACAGCTTGTTCGAACATTATATAAGCAATAATAGCGAAAACAGAAAGAATAAAAAGTATTAGTAAGCTGAAAGGACAAGAGTGTTAAATCCTAAAAAGCTGCCCGAAAATGTTCGACATCGTCATAAAGTTAACAAAGTTTATTTAACTAGTTGTAAATAATTATGTTTGTTATACAAATGCATGATCTGCAGTAGGTCCGCTGATCTCGTGGGATCAGCTCCTGCAATTTCTGAAGCATTTAAAAAAATTAAACACAGAGCCTTTTCCGTGTTTCCAATACAGCCATGTGGACACATTAATTCGAGGCGTAGATGGTTTTGCTATGAACGAGATATATATTTTATCAATGTGTTAATTGTTTGTGTACGTGTCCTTTGTCTCACGATCCCAGGTAGGAATAGGTCTCCAGACAATGTTCGTCAATACCTCTGATCACATCACGAATAATTCCAACAAAGTTGATAGCTGCCAATTTGCGTGTTCGCCTCATCTTTACAACCCCCGTTTGCCTATACAGTACATGGATAACCCCATGCCTTATTAAGGAACGGGGGCACAGTGGCCAAATCGTTTAAGGCGCCGCGATTCGATGTGCAGAGTTGCGTCCCTTGTGCACGCCAGAAACCTATGATTGTGGGTTCGAATCCCGATTCGCCCCGATTATGTTTCTAGGTTTGTCAGCACCATACCCGTGCTCGTTGGTTTCAGCGAAACGTCTTAGACCTGAATCATTTCGGGCTTTCCTCCAACATTAAGCTGACATGCCGTGATATAACTGGAATAATGTTAAAAGCGGCGTTAAACCCAACTCGCTATTAAGGAACGGACACCCTCTATCTAATTACCGTACTCTTCAAACAAACATCCACACGACCGCAACCGCAGGGACACAGTGTGGGCGTTTGTTTTTGCAAGTCTTGTCAAAACAAGCATCCATTTGGTCTCAACTGCAGCGTCCTCGTGTGGGACGTTTGCTTTTGCAAGTTTTGTTAAGACAAACGTCAACACGATTGGGACTGTGCGCGCATTTGGTGCAAAGGTTTCGCGCCTTGATCGCAATCGAGGTGACGTTTGTTTTGTACCGTAGTGTAAGAAAGCAATCTTAGAAGTTCAATAAAGAATGTTCACAGAACCTTTTAAATGTCCTGATAGTAATCACTGCATTTAGATTGCTTTGTTTAGGAAACAGCTGCCGTGGTATGTCTGAACAGGATGTTTTTGTGGACAAAAGATCCTGTTCAGATATGTGTTATTTGGTTCTTTGAAGAAAATAGGATCAATTGCTAGCTTTAAGCTTCTATTATTTATTAACAGAACAATTTCTAACACCAACAAAAGACTTTGTGAGAAAACGCAATAAGCCGTTTATTAGAGTTCAAGACATAATATCATTGGAACATAGATAACTTAATTGTTATGTAAATGAAGTGATACATTTTCCCCCGGAATAATGCACGTTTGATGACTTCTCACTACTGTGTGTTAACTTAAAGAAAAAAAATCCACCAATTCTGAAACCCAGAAACATTATTTAAAAAAAAATTGTAACATTTTTTTCACAGTGTCAGAAGTAATTTTAACATTGTGACGTTTCTAAGACTGACATTTAAATAGAACCTAATGGAAGTCTGGCTTGCTCTCACACATTCGAACTGACGTTTCCAATTTAAAACGTCATTATTTCGCTTACGATGAGGGAGTTAATTTCATGTCGGTTTTGTTGTTAAATTTCGTCCCATCGTCATAATTATGGAGCCTTCGTGGAGAGCTGATTGTCTACATAATGAGCTGATTAAGAAAACACAGAGAACGAGATTAGATTCTTCAAGTCTACGCTGATTGGCTGAATGGTCAATGGCGGTCCACGCCTTTCCGGTACGCCAATTCTCATCAATAAATGTTGATGAACCTACAATTAGCAATGTTGTCTTTTCTTCTCACAGCCTGGCTAATATTTGCATTTGCAATTTGTGTCATTCTTAAGGACGCGGTGAAGAGATTTGTCCCCTCTCCAATGGTTTCCCTCGAGTGTTTTCCTAGACGAACAAAAACAAATTTGGAACCCACGTTTTTGTTTCCGATTTTCAGTGGCGAAGGTATTATTGAAGAAGGGAAATCTTGCTTCCGGCTATGACATGAGGGCTAATTAATCCTCTAATACTCCATCACAACATCTGACATGTAGGAAGAAACACCAACGAGATATCCTGGGATTTTCTTTAGAAGAAGAATGTCCAGAATTGGACACTTCAGTTAGAATTGGATTTGTCATCTATCTTAAGTTCTCTTAGGTAAAAATAGTCAACAAATGACACAAATCCAGTGTTATTTTGGTTTCACGTAATTAAATCCCGGGGGTTGCCGTTGCACTATACAGCTTTGGCGAGAGTGTCCGTGACTTAGAGTTAGAACAGGAACAATAGCAGCATCAGATCAAGAGGCACCATAGATAGGTCAGTTTGCAAACATTAGTGCTACGAGGCTTAAGCTACCCCATTTCTTTAACGGGTCTGAAGGAGACAATAAGTATGTATAGTTTAGTGAGTGAGTGAGTGAGTTTTTGTTTAACGCCGCACTCAGCAATACTCCAGCTATATGACGTCGATCTGTAAATAATTGAGTCTGGACCAGACAGTCCAGTGATTGACGACATCATGAGCATCGATCCACGCAATTGGGATCGTTGACATGCATCAACCAAGTCAGCGAGCCTGACCACCCCATCCCGTTTGTCGCCGACAAGTATAGTCGTTTTTTACGGCAAGCATGGGTTGCCGAAGACCTATTCTACCCCGGATCTTCACGGGTAAACAAAATATGGAATGCACAGATTCCATTTCGAACTATTCATATTAAAACTTCTCTCAAATATCACTTTAAACAACATGGTATTAATAGAATATAAAAAAGTTATATTTTAAACAATTCAAACATGTTAAAAGCTTTTAGAAAGCCTTCTACAAAAATTTCAAAGAGCGTCATACAATTTTTGCTAACTTGAATGTTGGAATCAATCAAGGCCTTAGTAAAATTTTCAAACGGTTTTACTGTACACATGTGGATGACGTTTCCAAATTTGACGCCTCGGTGACCCAATAATGTCATGTACAATTCCAGTGGAACACTTGACTTGCCTTTGCATGCGTTTGTGACGGGTGTTAACGGCGAGGCTGGATGCGCTCACCTGGTATCATCACTATTTGATATTAATTCATAGACCGCCTCCGTGGTCTAGTGGTAGAGCGTCAGTTCGGAGAGTGGAAGGTTCGGGGTTCGATCCCCGGCCGCTTCATACCAAAAGACATTAAAAGATGGTACTTATTGTTACCCTGTCTGGGGCTCGGCATTAAGGGGCTAAAACAAGGACTGGTCGGCTCGGAGTCAGTATACTGTGTCTGAGTAGGGTATTCATGTTAAACTGCGGCATGGTATCTCAGTGGGCTAGCACTATAAATCGGCATCAGTCCAGTCTAGTACAAGCAGCCACACACACACTCACACACACGTGCATGCACGTCGCTATATAAGTGCAATAATCTTGGACGCGACGTTAAACCCAATTTCACCTCACCGTTGATTCATAAACCCATACTTATGATATAGTCGGGATGGAAACAAAGGCCTACTGTAAGCAGATAATTCTAATGATTATAAAGGAAATGTTTTTTCTCTCGCTTTTGTTTAAGTCAAGTTTGTAAGCTGACACAATTAGACGATGTACATGTGTCCCTCCCCATTGTAGAAGTTTAGTGGTAATATTTCGAAGAAAGTTTCAGTTTTTGTTCTTGAAAGTATCAGTTAAGTATAAGACCACCCAGTTTCAAATAATATTTGTTTAAAGTTTCAAAAATAATTCAAAACAAGAAACTACCAAGATACATTTTTGTCAAGAAATATCGACAGATTATTTGAGCTATGATTATCGAACGACGGACGGACCTTCTGACAGACAAAGCGGTTTAAGATTATTATATGAAATGATGAAGAAGCGGAAGAGAACGAGTGAGATGCTAAAGACAGATCGAAGCAAACTCTAAGGAACATCTACATGCGTCCAAAATTGCGGAAGGAATTAAGACACCTTTGTCGACTCGTCGTGTAATGACGTACATTCCAGCAGGGCCCGGTTGCACAAAGCAAGTCCAAGTTTAATACTCTGGCCCAATAGGCAATCGTCTTTTGGGTCACATGTCGTACAATTACATCCCTATAATGTACTCCAACCTCAATAACAATGCCACACGAGCTGCACGCTCCTCGAGATTTACACCTGGGGGGTTGTGGGGGAAGTTTTGTTTGTTTGTTTGTTGTTTAATGCCGCACTCAGCAATATTCCAGCTATGTGACAGCGGCCGATAAATAATCGAGTCTGGACCAGACTTTTCAGTGATTGATATCATGAACATCGATCCATGCAATTGGTATACGATGACATGCATCAACCAAGTCAGTGAGCCTGACTACCCGAACCCGGTAGTCGCCTCTTACGACAAGTAGAGTCGCCTTTAGCGGCAGACCGCCTCCGTGGTCTTATGGTAGAGCGTCCGCCCGGAGAGCGGAAGGTCCGGGATTCGATCCCCGGCCGCGTCATACCAAAAGACGTTAAAAGATGGTACTTGTTGTTACCCAGTCTGGTGCTCGGCATTAAGGGGCTAAAACAAGGACTGGTCGGCTCGGAGTCAGTATACTGTGTCTAAGTGGGGTATTCATGTTAAACTGCGGCATGGTATCTCAGTGGGCTAGCACTATAAAGTCCGGACTAGTAAAAGCAGCCACACACACAATAATCTTGGACGCGAAGTTAAACCCAATTTCACCTCACCTTTAGCGGCAAGCATTGGTTGCTGAAGACCTATTCTAACCCGGATATTCACGGATCTAATGTATGCAAATATTGTATCATTACAATAGCTTTGTACAAATGGACCCATGATTTATCATTGGCGAAGTTACTTCTCGAAGTGGCTCTCAACGTACTATACAGTATTTAGAAACGAAGCACTACAATCGAGTGTAGATGACACTGACTTTACGACAAGCTTCCGGTAACTCTAGTTTCGAGTAGGTTAGATATACATTAAACATTATCTTTCAGAACAATGCATGAACTGTCGCGCAAATGAAACGGGACTCAACCCACAAAGTACTAAATTTGCAGTTTACTAAGAAAGTGTAATTCCAAATATAAGATTTGTTACATTTGACCACTTATTAAATGACATTGTGTATCCATAGCTTTCGGCCATGGGAGCCGTGACAATTTACACTTATCAGCGGGGTACACAAAGTGTGTGATCTGGACTACCAGTTGTCAGACTTTTATTTTTGTGGAAGCCTCGGTGGCTGAGTGGGTTAGATCGCTGACTTTGTGAGCTGGCGATTAAGTGCCTCACTCAGAGAGTGGGGTTTCGAATCCCGGGCGGAATTTAACCCCCCAAAGTACTAGAATTTGTACTTTACTAAGAAAGTGTAATCTCAAATGTAACATTTTTCTAAAAGACTTTTATAGTCAGTAAGCTCCCTTGCCTCGGGGAGATGTCAAATGTATAATTGAGCAAATAGATAATTGCTACAAGCCTACATGTATTTGGTATATCTTTGTTTCCACGGAGACTGATGTACGACAACGATAATACCTTCATGGACATTTTAAGGTTTCTTTGAGACGGAGAATGTCATGTTATAATTAGACTATTCTTCGAATGACCGCGACGTTGAAGCCCACTCGTCCTCACGTCACCGCTTCGGTTGAGACACATACGCCACCAAACATATCAAAACACTGATTTATCTTTTTCTAACAGACAAACTGAGATGACGTCACTTGCGATCAAATCTAACATTATCGTCTCCAGTTTCCACACATGCTTCATAACATAAAGTGAAATATTCCAGCAATATCACGGCGGGGGACACCAGAAATGGGCTTCACACATTGTACCCATGTCGGGAATCGAACCCGGGTCTTCGGCGTGACGAGCGAACGATTTAACCACTAGGCTACCCGACCGCACCTGAAATAGAAGGGAAAATGGAAACAGTTGGTATTGATTATACACATACATTGTTCATAGTTATGAATTAAGATTATATGACATCAAGGATAACTTCTTGTTCTAAAAGCAAACATACGTGATCAAATATATTGCAGAGTTTTAAAATATGAACTTTCGCTTCTTTTCTAAAATAGTTATTATCGGAAATGTTAGATCTTATTTAAAGATATATATCTACAAAATAAAAAAATTATAATCCAAATGGAGCCCATAACAATGCTCAAGGTTGAGGCGATCTAGACTTTCCAAATTATTCCTGAATTGATTTGGAATACTTTTTTAAATATATTCTCTGGGAGACTAAACGCTGTGTCTATTAAGTACTTTTCTAAACCGTTGCTTACGAAATTAGTTCCTGTGCTATCACAATTTGTTTTATTTAGTTGTTTGTTTAACGTCGCAATATTACCGCTGTATGAAGGGGGACTGTAAATAATCGACTCTGGTCCACATAATCCTCGATCAAAGGTTTTTAACCCGACTAAGGGACACAGACGTGCACAGCGACAAATACTGCGACACGATAGCGCATTCACCGACCCCGTCGCAACTAAAATCGACTTGCTAATCCCGAATCACGTCCGCATGAACGGTCAGTTTTAATTACTGAGTGGATGTAGATAAATACACATGTCTCTATTGTCCAATCATATCCGCTATTAACTTCACTGCAGGCTCTGTCTGGCCGTACGACTGGTACAGGTTTAATGTAATGGCATCTCTAGTTACCCTCCGGAAACTAAGCTTGATTTACTGGGTAAACCCGTTGGTGTTTCTCACTGTCAACTTCCTTCTGCCGGGTCTTATAACGATCGTGTCATGAACGGAAGACATCAATAGCGTCAATATGTTTTATAGTGTGTCTGACAAAGATCTAGAGTTTATTAATGTGTTCACGACACTAACCTAGCTTTAAGGTAATGCCAGGCGTGCCTGACGAGACATAGGAGAAATATATGGAATACTGTAAGGGACATTCTCGCGATCTCG
The DNA here is from genome assembly GCF_022045235.1 of Haliotis cracherodii. Classification (NCBI taxonomy): domain Eukaryota; kingdom Metazoa; phylum Mollusca; class Gastropoda; order Lepetellida; family Haliotidae; genus Haliotis; species Haliotis cracherodii. The sequence continues at coordinate 11,295,104 of NW_027266319.1, forward strand.
CATTCTCGCGATCTCGACCTTTGGAAACGAGGTAAATATGAAGTAAGACGAGTTCTATGGATGAACAACTTCTTTATTACAATTAGTGCGACGTTTCGGTGTAGACCCTAACACCTTTATCAAGCAATAGAACTCGTCTTACTTCATCACTCCAACTTCTAAATGCCACTGAAAGAAGAGGTAAATATGCCCAAAACACGAGAATGCGAGATCGCAAGAAAACGAGAAAATGAAATGTCGCATTCTCGCGATTCCGTGTTTTTTTGTGGCCTAATTTGACAAGTCGAGATTGCGAGATTTTGCATCATGTCCAAATGTGGCATTCTCGCGTTGTCGACTTTTGACAAAACGTTCTATGTACCAAAAACGCGAGAATGCGAGATCGCGAGAACGCGAGATTTTTGGCCAAATCTTGCGTTCTCGCGATCTCGCATTCTTGTGTTTTGGGCCACACTCCATATCGCAGTGGTGACTCAGCATTACACCACTGCCACAGGCTAATTTAGATATCACGTGACCGGACTTTTCTCTTGTTTGTAAACAAACGCGCTTTTTCAGAATTCAGTATAGAACGGACTAATGCAAGTATTTGGGGGCGCTTTACATATTGTTTTGCATAACTATATAGATATGCTACTACAACTGCGACAGTGAGTTGCATGAAAATATATATTTATGCATCGAAGGGACCGTGTCGCTAGCTCTCCGTTGGGTTTCGATGACAGCACGTGGAGCCGTACATCCAATGTAAACATAGGATAACTACGCAAAAACAACTTGAAGTAGATTTTTACGTATTTGCATACTTTCTCAATGAAAGTTAACCATTCTTTGCTATTTGTTTATGAAAATGTGTAGACTTGTCAAACATGAAACGGATGAAAAGCATATGCAATATCTTGAATGGACTGTGAAAGATGTGACGAATCGTCACATGGCGCTGGCCTGTGGCAGAGGTACTATGCTACCTGGCTGCCGGCCGCATGGAACTCTGGGTAGGAGAGTGGTTTGGGGCATATATATCTCGAGATATAGGTCGAGATCGATCGCGAGAATGCGAGAATGTCCCTTTCAGTATTCCATAGAAATACGCCAATCTTAGTCATTTTCTCAACGTCAGGTATATGAGTCCGTCTGATCGAATCCTCTGCGTCTAATGATTGGTCACACACGCATACTGACCACCTTGTCGTCTGCTCAACACCAATACCGCGTCTGTTTCTCTCCAACACTCAACATGGCCAAATGAGTGATTCATAGATTGTCAAATTCAATCCCAATTTTTTTCTTTAATTCTTGATCACTCCTGTCGTCTGCTTGAAAACGGAATTAGAAAACCGTAATTAAGTGACAAACGCGTGGAGCCCCAATCAATTCCGCCATTGCCAATGAAAACGAGGCGCACGTGCTGCAGTCGCCTTGACTCCTGGCTTGAGGGAAGCTATAATTCTGTTAACATGTTTTTTTACCAATATCTGCACTAATAGCAGCGAAACACGGAAATGAGACGAGATCAAATGCGGTGTTAATGGACATTTTTTTAGATTCTGAGTCCTTGCTCATTAAGTGACTTTTCCTTGCACTCTTGTGTTCAGTCGCGGGCAGGATGACACACCTTGATTGACCCAGAACACAGTACTGAGTGTGACGAAATCTGTTTATCTGTTGCGGCGAATAAAGACATGCGACATTTTGACATTCTGGACGTCAAGTCTTGACATGACTTTAAGATAACTAAATATTCTGTTCTGAAAATTACCTAAAGTGACTTTCGGTAGCACACTTTGAGTGAACAAGAATTTTTTAAAAACGGTTTCAGAAACCAAATGATATGTTTTAACGAATAAGTTTTGACAAATGTGACAAACCAAATCTCATTAAGTGGGTGAGTATTTTTACGCCGCTTTTAGCGACACTACCTCATTATAAAGTCGGGGGACACCAGAAATGGGCTTTACACATTGTACCCATGTCGGGAATCGAACCCGGGTCTTCGGGGTAACGACCGAACGCTTTAACCACTAGGCTACCTGACCGCCCCAAATCTCTTTAAGATGAGATGAGATACACGAAGATATGTTTTGATTCGGTGGATGTTAAAGATCTGATTTTAATGTGCTTGGGAAAAACCGTGACAAAACTTTACGATCAGTTATGGTATGTGATGAAATATTGTTCTAAAAGAATTCATGAAACGTAGTTTGAATAGGATCTAGTTCTTTCCATATAATGCCCTTAAAATTGTGACATTGTTACAGTGAATGACTGAGTGAATGAGTGAGTGAGTGAATGAGTGAGTGAATGTATGAATGAGTGATTGAGTTGGGTTAGAGCAACATTTCAGGTATCTACCGGCGCGTCAGCTTGATTTTGGAAGAGCGAGTTAGTATTCCAGCAAATTCATATCGGCGGACACCAGAATTAAGCTTCACGTGATGTGTGAATAAAACACAAAGTGATGCAGGTTTTAGGCGCCAACCACGTTAATGAAACCGGTATGCACGGGTATGGTGAAGACAAAGTTAAACCTAATAAGACCCGTGAAGATCCGGGGTAGAATAGGTCTTCAGCAACCCATGCCTGCCGTAAAAAGGTGACTATGCTTGTCGTAAGAAGCGGCTAACGGGATCGGGTGTCAGGCTCGCTGACTTGGTTGATGCATGTCATCGATCCCAATTGCGTGCATCGATGCTCATGATGTCAGTCACTGGATTGTCCAGACTCGATTATTTACAGACCGCCGTCATATAGCTGGAAAATTGCTTAGTGCGGCGTTAAACAATAAACAAACAAACAAATAAACCAGTCCTAATAAGGACAAACCTGGGATTCGAACCCACTACAGAATTAACTATACTCTCTAGTCGATAGCTCTTATTGTTTGTAGACCCACCGGACAGTTTGTGTGACAAACTATGTGACATAATAGTGAGTGAGTATGGTTTTACGCCGCTTTTAGCAATATTCCAAAAATATCACGGCGGGGGACACCAGAAATGGGCTTCACACTGTGACATAATATGAGCGACATCCAGTGAAGATGTTTAAAGTTGATGCTATTACCGCAGATATCCGAGAAACATTTAAATTCTTTGCACAATTCGCTAGGTAGAGTATGGAGCATGTCGGCTGAATGACCCGCAAATTGAAGCTGTGTTAATGTGTCTCTTCTCTTCCTCTCGATGGAATGGACCATTTAATAGATGGGTGTATATGATCCATTAATCCATCAATACCGCCAACGTTGAACATAGTTGAGTTTGCTGGTTAAGTTGATTTTTAGAGAGGAGTGCGTTTCGGTGTGGCTGTAACGAAGATGAATGGACGAGCTCCGCACAGGGACATGACGTTCACAGCGAAATTTACAAGCCGAGATGCTATTATGTCACGTGACTAAAATAATCCCAGGGAAATAATATTTTTGATATATGATTATATGACTCATGTGTGTAAAACTGTCGGATTATTTGTCGCGTAATTTCATGGCGTTCGTAACAAGACTTCAAAACCGATGGCTCAGGATGTAATTAACTGCGTTAAATGTCGGCTCCAGTTTGTCCTCCACTTCATTGAACGGTATATATCTGACGCCAAGACGGAGAAAAAAACGTCAAAACACCAGTTAACTTTTTTGGGTTGGGATGGATTCTCTCGGTATTGATTAAGACCCTCTTTCTGATTTGGGGTTGTCAAACTTTTCTTTTAGCAAGGCTGGAGGTAGGATTGATCAAGCCAAAAAGACACTGAAACGTTGTCAGTAAATTAACGAAAAGAATGAACACGACATGAATTTTCATTGAGTTACCATCTGGATATGACGTGAATGTGACGCGCGATATTCGGAGCTCGATTGCAGAAGACAAAAAGTTAAATGGAAGCTTAGAATCGATGTGAAGTGTCAGCTGAATGCCAAACAACGATGCGAAATGTCATAAATTGTTGTTCGAAAAACGCCATACTTCTCCGTTACGTAGCTCTCTTGGGCATTCTGGAGATGCTTTAATGACGTTTTGATTTTACAAAGAAACCCGTGTTCTTTGTCCATGGGAACACGATTAACATTTTAAAGGTTTGTTATATACAATGTGTTCTGTTTCAGCTGGTTCCTGTCAGTGCCATTTTCCAGATTTGTTTTCTCTTGATTTTAAAGAAGGGAGATAACTCTTCACATGTCAGTTATAAATTTGGAGGGCTGCAGGGTACGTGAATAACCATATGGAAATTAGATTTTCAGCTACGATACGAAACCTCTCTGTATGCAAAATCTGACTCACCATCCATACTGGATGACACTTCACATCGATTCTAAGTCAGTCGAACTTTCTAATCTGCCAATCACCACCGAAGCTTCTAAATTCTAGGTATCTCGAAAACGAACATAAACGGGCAGTCCCAAATGCAATATAAAAAGCCCGCTTGATCATATAGTGTAATATTTCATACACCCAGTTGTTTTGGAGCCTACGTTGTTGTGCCCTTAAACCTACAATGGTCTTAAGTCTACAATATTCATGAGTAGGCGTGGCTTGTGTATGCACGTGACACTATCTTCCTCAAAGCTGTTGATGTCTAACGAACGCACCGCTGTCTCGGCTGTCATTGCGCGATACGATGTTTCCCTCACAATCTGTACATCAGGTATATAACATGTAGTTTATGTGTCTTTGAATATTGTGCTGGACTATATTTGCGAGCCTCGACTTCGGACAGATCGAAAGTTCCGAGAATTACAGAGTCAACCCAATTCGCCTCACTCCGAAACATTCGGTGGTGTACATTAGCCCTGATCGAAACATTGACATGTCTTTGCTATTACTTGCAGATCCAACACATTAAAAACCTCTTGTCATCATGCTCCATACTTATACAATATACCTTTCTCTACTTGTTATATTCAAGAGCAAAGCAATCTCTGCGTGTGGCAAAAGTTAGTCAACTACAAGATGCAACTATATATTTTTTATTTCCGAAACCCTGTAAAGATTCCAGGGAGTATATTCACACGGTGTCCCAGAAAAAGAGTTATCATGCTTGTGATATAAATATATAAAATAAAATCCAAATAGTGCCTAGAACAATGTTTATTAATCAGGCCCATGGCTCAGGCAATTAGGACTTGCCAAATCAGTCTAGACTTGAGTTGGCTCCCTTTCTCCATTTATTCTAATGTGTCTGAGAGACAGGTTCATGAATGTGCAATCTTCTTTCTGGATAGAAATAACCATATGAACAGATTCTGAACAGAAAATAAAGTAAAAAGTATGAAATTCAATTCCATGTATTAAAGTGACACAACTTTAATCTCCAAACAAAAAATATATGATATGTTGCCCTATTTGTATAAAATCTGTTTGGAATTTATTTTTCAAATTCAATATACATCTATGAATAACCATTTGGCAAATAATAAAATTAGATAAAATACATGATCAGTGATGATATTTTCCATTATTCCAGATAATAATAGATGAGCATCTAATTGGATCTAATTAGATATGAGCACATGCAGTTTAATGTTACTCAAGATGGAAGATCTGTCGAAAAGTATGAACAACATGAAATTAAAAAACCCCAGGTAAAATAGACATAACCGCATTGATCATGATCTGACATTTTCATCAGAAATAAAAACAGATTTGTTGGTATCAATCATTGCAGAAGTCTTTACTGGAACTTTCTAAGTCTCAAGTAACTTGAAATGCTTTGACATAAGTTTAGTCTCAGTCAAGACTACTATTTTTGTAAAGGTGCAATTTTTTCATCTAAATTGTTATTATGACATTCACTCTCTCTCCCATTTCAGCAAAAAATGGTGGCTTCCTTGGCGTATCAACGGAAACCCTTGAAGCTACAGAAGGTCTAAAGTCTACAATGATGGGGTGGCCCCTTAGTGGACCCCCCAGGCAGTCATGGGCTGTTGCATAGGCCCCTCCTGATCCCTTTGACCATGCAAAACCCCATCTTGGCTGAAAAATTTCATTCACTCTCTCTCCCATTTCAGAAAAAATGGGCGGCTTCCTCGACGCGTCAAGGCAACAGCCAGTGTACACCTCAGAGGTTCTTCCAGCTTGCCAGGTGAGCTTCAAACAGCCCAAGGCAACCTAGGAAACTGGTCAAAAATCAAATCCACCTTCTTTTTCTCTCTGTCTTTTTTTAAAGAGCTTGTGTAGACTTAAGACTTTCAGCAGGTTTAAGGGCAGCTATAGGAGCCCTTAAAGCTGCTGAAAGTCTTAAGTCTACAATGATGGGGTGGCCCCTTCCTGGACCCCCCTGGCAGTCATGGGCTGTTGCATAGGCCCCTCCTGATCCCTTTGACCATGCAAAACCCCATCTTGGCTGAAAAATTTCATTCACTCTCTCTCCCATTTCAGAAAAAATGGGCGGCTTCCTCGACGCGTCAAGGCAACAGCCAGTGTGCACCTCAGAGGTTCTTCCAGCTTGCCAGGTGAGCTTCAAACAGCCCAAGGCAACCTAGGAAACTGGTCAAAAATCAAATCCACCTTCTTTTGCTCTCTGTCTTTTTTTAAAGAGCTTGTGTAGACTTAAGACTTTCAGCAGGTTTAAGGGCAGCTATAGGAGCCCTTAAAGCTGCTGAAAGTCTTAAGTCTACAATGATGGGGTGGTCCCTTCCTGGACCCCCCAGGCAGTCATGGGCTGTTGTATAGGCCCCTCCTGATCCCTTTGACCATGCAAAACCCCATCTTGGCTGAAAAATTTCATTCACTCTCTCTCCCATTTCAGAAAAAATGGGCGGCTTCCTCGACGCGTCAAGGCAACAGCCAGTGTGCACCTCAGAGGTTCTTCCAGCTTGCCAGGTGAGCTTCAAACAGCCCAAGGCAACCTAGGAAACTGGTCAAAAATCAAATCCATCTTCTTTTGCTCTCTGTCTTTTTTTAAAGAGCTTGTGTAGACTTAAGACTTTCAGCAGGTTTAAGGGCAGCTATAGGAGCCCTTAAAGCTGCTGAAAGTCTTAAGTCTACAATGATGGGGTGGTCCCTTCCTGGACCCCCCAGGCAGTCATGGGCTGTTGCATAGGCCCCTCCTGATCCCTTTGACCATGCAAAACCCCATCTTGGCTGAAAAATTTCATTCACTCTCTCTCCCATTTCAGAAAGAATGGGCGGCTTCCTCGACGCGTCAAGGCAACAGCCAGTGTACACCTCAGAGGTTCTTCCAGCTTGCCAGGTGAGCTTCAAACAGCCCAAGGCAACCTAGGAAACTGGTCAAAAATCAAATCCACCTTCTTTTTCTCTCTGTCTTTTTTTAAAGAGCTTGTGTAGACTTAAGACTTTCAGCAGGTTTAAGGGCAGCTATAGGAGCCCTTAAAGCTGCTGAAAGTCTTAAGTCTACAATGATGGGGTGGTCCCTTCCTGGACCCCCCAGGCAGTCATGGGCTGTTGTATAGGCCCCTCCTGATCCCTTTGACCATGCAAAACCCCATCTTGGCTGAAAAATTTCATTCACTCTCTCTCCCATTTCAGAAAAAATGGGCGGCTTCCTCGACGCGTCAAGGCAACAGCCAGTGTGCACCTCAGAGGTTCTTCCAGCTTGCCAGGTGAGCTTCAAACAGCCCAAGGCAACCTAGGAAACTGGTCAAAAATCAAATCCATCTTCTTTTGCTCTCTGTCTTTTTTTAAAGAGCTTGTGTAGACTTAAGACTTTCAGCAGGTTTAAGGGCAGCTATAGGAGCCCTTAAAGCTGCTGAAAGTCTTAAGTCTACAATGATGGGGTGGTCCCTTCCTGGACCCCCCAGGCAGTCATGGGCTGTTGCATAGGCCCCTCCTGATCCCTTTGACCATGCAAAACCCCATCTTGGCTGAAAAATTTCATTCACTCTCTCTCCCATTTCAGAAAGAATGGGCGGCTTCCTCGACGCGTCAAGGCAACAGCCAGTGTACACCTCAGAGGTTCTTCCAGCTTGCCAGGTGAGCTTCAAACAGCCCAAGGCAACCTAGGAAACTGGTCAAAAATCAAATCCACCTTCTTTTTCTCTCTGTCTTTTTTTAAAGAGCTTGTGTAGACTTAAGACTTTCAGCAGGTTTAAGGGCAGCTATAGGAGCCCTTAAAGCTGCTGAAAGTCTTAAGTCTACAATGATGGGGTGGTCCCTTCCTGGACCCCCCTGGCAGTCATGGGCTGTTGTATAGGCCCCTCCTGATCCCTTTGACCATGCAAAACCCCATCTTGGCTGAAAAATTTCATTCACTCTCTCTCCCATTTCAGAAAAAATGGGCGGCTTCCTCGACGCGTCAAGGCAACAGCCAGTGTACACCTCAGAGGTTCTTATAGCTTGCCAGGTGAGCTTCAAACAGCCCAAGGCACCCTAGGAAACTGGTCAAAAATCAAATCCACCTTCTTTTTCTCTCTGTCTTTTTTTAAAGAGCTTGTGTAGACTTAAGACTTTCAGCAGGTTTAAGGGCAGCTATAGGAGCCCTTAAAGCTGCTGAAAGTCTTAAGTCTACAATGATGGGGTGGCCCCTTCCTGGACCCCCCTGGCAGTCATGGGCTGTTGCATAGGCATCTCCTGATCCCTTTGACCATGCAAAACCCCATCTTGGCTGAAAAATTTCATTCACTCTCTCTCCCATTTCAGAAAAAATGGGCGGCTTCCTCGACGCGTCAAGGCAACAGCCAGTGTGCACCTCAGAGGTTCTTCCAGCTTGCCAGGTGAGCTTCAAACAGCCCAAGGCACCCTAGGAAACTGGTCAAAAATCAAATCCACCTTCTTTTGCTCTCTGTCTGTTTTAAAGAGCTTGTGTAGACTTAAGACTTTCAGCAGGTTTAAGGGCAGCTATAGGAGCCCTTAAAGCTGCTGAAAGTCTTAAGTCTACAATGATGGGGTGGTCCCTTCCTGGACCCCCCTGGCAGTCATGGGCTGTTGCATAGGCCCCTCCTGATCCCTTTGACCATGCAAAACCCCATCTTGGCTGAAAAATTTCATTCACTCTCTCTCCCATTTCAGAAAAAATGGGCGGCTTCCTCGACGCGTCAAGGCAACAGCCAGTGTGCACCTCAGAGGTTCTTCCAGCTTGCCAGGTGAGCTTCAAACAGCCCAAGGCAACCTAGGAAACTGGTCAAAAATCAAATCCACCTTCTTTTGCTCTCTGTCTTTTTTTAAAGAGCTTGTGTAGACTTAAGACTTTCAGCAGGTTTAAGGGCAGCTATAGGAGCCCTTAAAGCTGCTGAAAGTCTTAAGTCTACAATGATGGGGTGGTCCCTTCCTGGACCCCCCAGGCAGTCATGGGCTGTTGCATAGGCCCCTCCTGATCCCTTTGACCATGCAAAACCCCATCTTGGCTGAAAAATTTCATTCACTCTCTCTCCCATTTCAGAAAAAATGGGCGGCTTCCTCGACGCGTCAAGGCAACAGCCAGTGTGCACCTCAGAGGTTCTTCCAGCTTGCCAGGTGAGCTTCAAACAGCCCAAGGCAACCTAGGAAACTGGTCAAAAATCAAATCCACCTTCTTTTGCTCTCTGTCTTTTTTTAAAGAGCTTGTGTAGACTTAAGACTTTCAGCAGGTTTAAGGGCAGCTATAGGAGCCCTTAAAGCTGCTGAAAGTCTTAAGTCTACAATGATGGGGTGGTCCCTTCCTGGACCCCCCAGGCAGTCATGGGCTGTTGCATAGGCCCCTCCTGATCCCTTTGACCATGCAAAACCCCATCTAGACTGAAAAATTTCATTCACTCTCTCTCCCATTTCAGAAAAAATGGGCGGCTTCCTCGACGCGTCAAGGCAACAGTCAGTGTGCACCTCAGAGGTTCTTCCAGCTTGCCAGGTGAGCTTCAAACAGCCCAAGGCACCCTAGGAAACTGGTCAAAAATCAAATCCACCTTCTTTTGCTCTCTGTCTTTTTTTAAAGAGCTTGTGTAGACTTAAGACTTTCAGCAGGTTTAAGGGCAGCTATAGGAGCCCTTAAAGCTGCTGAAAGTCTTAAGTCTACAATGATGGGGTGGCCCCTTCCTGGACCCCCCTGGCAGTCATGGGCTGTTGCATAGGCATCTCCTGATCCCTTTGACCATGCAAAACCCCATCTTGGCTGAAAAATTTCATTCACTCTCTCTCCCATTTCAGAAAAAATGGGCGGCTTCCTCGACGCGTCAAGGCAACATCCAGTGTGCACCTCAGAGGTTCTTCCAGCTTGCCAGGTGAGCTTCAAACAGCCCAAGGCACCCTAGGAAACTGGTCAAAAATCAAATCCACCTTCTTTTGCTCTCTGTCTTTTTTTAAAGAGCTTGTGTAGACTTAAGACTTTCAGCAGGTTTAAGGGCAGCTATAGGAGCCCTTAAAGCTGCTGAAAGTCTTAAGTCTACAATGATGGGGTGGCCCCTTCCTGGACCCCCCTGGCAGTCATGGGCTGTTGCATAGGCCCCTCCTGATCCCTTTGACCATGCAAAACCCCATCTTGGCTGAAAAATTTCATTCACTCTCTCTCCCATTTCAGAAAAAATGGGCGGCTTCCTCGACGCGTCAAGGCAACATCCAGTGTGCACCTCAGAGGTTCTTCCAGCTTGCCAGGTGAGCTTCAAACAGCCCAAGGCAACCTAGGAAACTGGTCAAAAATCAAATCCACCTTCTTTTGCTCTCTGTCTTTTTTTAAAGAGCTTGTGTAGACTTAAGACTTTCAGCAGGTTTAAGGGCAGCTATAGGAGCCCTTAAAGCTGCTGAAAGTCTTAAGTCTACAATGATGGGGTGGTCCCTTCCTGGACCCCCCAGGCAGTCATGGGCTGTTGCATAGGCCCCTCCTGATCCCTTTGACCATGCAAAACCCCATCTAGACTGAAAAATTTCATTCACTCTCTCTCCCATTTCAGAAAAAATGGGCGGCTTCCTCGACGCGTCAAGGCAACAGTCAGTGTGCACCTCAGAGGTTCTTCCAGCTTGCCAGGTGAGCTTCAAACAGCCCAAGGCACCCTAGGAAACTGGTCAAAAATCAAATCCACCTTCTTTTGCTCTCTGTCTTTTTTTAAAGAGCTTGTGTAGACTTAAGACTTTCAGCAGGTTTAAGGGCAGCTATAGGAGCCCTTAAAGCTGCTGAAAGTCTTAAGTCTACAATGATGGGGTGGTCCCTTCCTGGACCCCCCTGGCAGTCATGGGCTGTTGCATAGGCCCCTCCTGATCCCTTTGACCATGCAAAACCCCATCTTGGCTGAAAAATTTCATTCACTCTCTCTCCCATTTCAGAAAAAATGGGCGGCTTCCTCGACGCGTCAAGGCAACAGCCAGTGTACACCTCAGAGGTTCTTCCAGCTTGCCAGGTGAGCTTCAAACAGCCCAAGGCACCCTAGGAAACTGGTCAAAAATCAAATCCACCTTCTTTTGCTCTCTGTCTTTTTTTAAAGAGCTTGTGTAGACTTAAGACTTTCAGCAGGTTTAAGGGCAGCTATAGGAGCCCTTAAAGCTGCTGAAAGTCTTAAGTCTACAATGATGGGGTGGTCCCTTCCTGGACCCCCCAGGCAGTCATGGGCTGTTGCATAGGCCCCTCCTGATCCCTTTGACCATGCAAAACCCCATCTTGGCTGAAAAATTTCATTCACTCTCTCTCCCATTTCAGAAAAAATGGGCGGCTTCCTCGACGCGTCAAGGCAACAGCCAGTGTGCACCTCAGAGGTTCTTCCAGCTTGCCAGGTGAGCTTCAAACAGCCCAAGGCAACCTAGGAAACTGGTCAAAAATCAAATCCACCTTCTTTTGCTCTCTGTCTTTTTTTAAAGAGCTTGTGTAGACTTAAGACTTTCAGCAGGTTTAAGGGCAGCTATAGGAGCCCTTAAAGCTGCTGAAAGTCTTAAGTCTACAATGATGGGGTGGTCCCTTCCTGGACCCCCCAGGCAGTCATGGGCTGTTGCATAGGCCCCTCCTGATCCCTTTGACCATGCAAAACCCCATCTAGACTGAAAAATTTCATTCACTCTCTCTCCCATTTCAGAAAAAATGGGCGGCTTCCTCGACGCGTCAAGGCAACAGTCAGTGTGCACCTCAGAGGTTCTTCCAGCTTGCCAGGTGAGCTTCAAACAGCCCAAGGCACCCTAGGAAACTGGTCAAAAATCAAATCCACCTTCTTTTGCTCTCTGTCTTTTTTTAAAGAGCTTGTGTAGACTTAAGACTTTCAGCAGGTTTAAGGGCAGCTATAGGAGCCCTTAAAGCTGCTGAAAGTCTTAAGTCTACAATGATGGGGTGGCCCCTTCCTGGACCCCCCTGGCAGTCATGGGCTGTTGCATAGGCATCTCCTGATCCCTTTGACCATGCAAAACCCCATCTTGGCTGAAAAATTTCATTCACTCTCTCTCCCATTTCAGAAAAAATGGGCGGCTTCCTCGACGCGTCAAGGCAACAGCCAGTGTGCACCTCAGAGGTTCTTCCAGCTTGCCAGGTGAGCTTCAAACAGCCCAAGGCACCCTAGGAAACTGGTCAAAAATCAAATCCACCTTCTTTTGCTCTCTGTCTTTTTTTAAAGAGCTTGTGTAGACTTAAGACTTTCAGCAGGTTTAAGGGCAGCTATAGGAGCCCTTAAAGCTGCTGAAAGTCTTAAGTCTACAATGATGGGGTGGCCCCTTCCTGGACCCCCCTGGCAGTCATGGGCTGTTGCATAGGCCCCTCCTGATCCCTTTGACCATGCAAAACCCCATCTTGGCTGAAAAATTTCATTCACTCTCTCTCCCATTTCAGAAAAAATGGGCGGCTTCCTCGACGCGTCAAGGCAACATCCAGTGTGCACCTCAGAGGTTCTTCCAGCTTGCCAGGTGAGCTTCAAACAGCCCAAGGCAACCTAGGAAACTGGTCAAAAATCAAATCCACCTTCTTTTGCTCTCTGTCTTTTTTTAAAGAGCTTGTGTAGACTTAAGACTTTCAGCAGGTTTAAGGGCAGCTATAGGAGCCCTTAAAGCTGCTGAAAGTCTTAAGTCTACAATGTCGGGGTGGTCCCTTCCTGGACCCCCCAGGCAGTCATGGGCTGTTGCATAGGCCCCTCCTGATCCCTTTGACCATGCAAAACCCCATCTAGACTGAAAAATTTCATTCACTCTCTCTCCCATTTCAGAAAAAATGGGCGGCTTCCTCGACGCGTCAAGGCAACAGTCAGTGTGCACCTCAGAGGTTCTTCCAGCTTGCCAGGTGAGCTTCAAACAGCCCAAGGCACCCTAGGAAACTGGTCAAAAATCAAATCCACCTTCTTTTGCTCTCTGTCTTTTTTTAAAGAGCTTGTGTAGACTTAAGACTTTCAGCAGGTTTAAGGGCAGCTATAGGAGCCCTTAAAGCTGCTGAAAGTCTTAAGTCTACAATGATGGGGTGGTCCCTTCCTGGACCCCCCTGGCAGTCATGGGCTGTTGCATAGGCCCCTCCTGATCCCTTTGACCATGCAAAACCCCATCTTGGCTGAAAAATTTCATTCACTCTCTCTCCCATTTCAGAAAAAATGGGCGGCTTCCTCGACGCGTCAAGGCAACAGCCAGTGTACACCTCAGAGGTTCTTCCAGCTTGCCAGGTGAGCTTCAAACAGCCCAAGGCACCCTAGGAAACTGGTCAAAAATCAAATCCACCTTCTTTTGCTCTCTGTCTTTTTTTAAAGAGCTTGTGTAGACTTAAGACTTTCAGCAGGTTTAAGGGCAGCTATAGGAGCCCTTAAAGCTGCTGAAAGTCTTAAGTCTACAATGATGGGGTGGTCCCTTCCTGGACCCCCCTGGCAGTCATGGGCTGTTGCATAGGCCCCTCCTGATCCCTTTGACCATGCAAAACCCCATCTTGGCTGAAAAATTTCATTCACTCTCTCTCCCATTTCAGAAAAAATGGGCGGCTTCCTCGACGCGTCAAGGCAACAGCCAGTGTACACCTCAGAGGTTCTTCCAGCTTGCCAGGTGAGCTTCAAACAGCCCAAGGCACCCTAGGAAACTGGTCAAAAATCAAATCCACCTTCTTTTTCTCTCTGTCTTTTTTTAAAGAGCTTGTGTAGACTTAAGACTTTCAGCAGGTTTAAGGGCAGCTATAGGAGCCCTTAAAGCTGCTGAAAGTCTTAAGTCTACAATGATGGGGTGGCCCCTTCCTGGACCCCCCTGGCAGTCATGGGCTGTTGCATAGGCATCTCCTGATCCCTTTGACCATGCAAAACCCCATCTTGGCTGAAAAATTTCATTCACTCTCTCTCCCATTTCAGAAAAAATGGGCGGCTTCCTCGACGCGTCAAGGCAACAGCCAGTGTGCACCTCAGAGGTTCTTCCAGCTTGCCAGGTGAGCTTCAAACAGCCCAAGGCACCCTAGGAAACTGGTCAAAAATCAAATCCACCTTCTTTTGCTCTCTGTCTTTTTTTAAAGAGCTTGTGTAGACTTAAGACTTTCAGCAGGTTTAAGGGCAGCTATAGGAGCCCTTAAAGCTGCTGAAAGTCTTAAGTCTACAATGATGGGGTGGTCCCTTCCTGGACCCCCCTGGCAGTCATGGGCTGTTGCATAGGCCCCTCCTGATCCCTTTGACCATGCAAAACCCCATCTTGGCTGAAAAATTTCATTCACTCTCTCTCCCATTTCAGAAAAAATGGGCGGCTTCCTCGACGCGTCAAGGCAACAGCCAGTGTGCACCTCAGAGGTTCTTCCAGCTTGCCAGGTGAGCTTCAAACAGCCCAAGGCAACCTAGGAAACTGGTCAAAAATCAAATCCATCTTCTTTTGCTCTCTGTCTTTTTTTAAAGAGCTTGTGTAGACTTAAGACTTTCAGCAGGTTTAAGGGCAGCTATAGGAGCCCTTAAAGCTGCTGAAAGTCTTAAGTCTACAATGATGGGGTGGTCCCTTCCTGGACCCCCCAGGCAGTCATGGGCTGTTGCATAGGCCCCTCCTGATCCCTTTGACCATGCAAAACCCCATCTTGGCTGAAAAATTTCATTCACTCTCTCTCCCATTTCAGAAAGAATGGGCGGCTTCCTCGACGCGTCAAGGCAACAGCCAGTGTACACCTCAGAGGTTCTTCCAGCTTGCCAGGTGAGCTTCAAACAGCCCAAGGCAACCTAGGAAACTGGTCAAAAATCAAATCCACCTTCTTTTTCTCTCTGTCTTTTTTTAAAGAGCTTGTGTAGACTTAAGACTTTCAGCAGGTTTAAGGGCAGCTATAGGAGCCCTTAAAGCTGCTGAAAGTCTTAAGTCTACAATGATGGGGTGGTCCCTTCCTGGACCCCCCTGGCAGTCATGGGCTGTTGTATAGGCCCCTCCTGATCCCTTTGACCATGCAAAACCCCATCTTGGCTGAAAAATTTCATTCACTCTCTCTCCCATTTCAGAAAAAATGGGCGGCTTCCTCGACGCGTCAAGGCAACAGCCAGTGTACACCTCAGAGGTTCTTATAGCTTGCCAGGTGAGCTTCAAACAGCCCAAGGCACCCTAGGAAACTGGTCAAAAATCAAATCCACCTTCTTTTTCTCTCTGTCTTTTTTTAAAGAGCTTGTGTAGACTTAAGACTTTCAGCAGGTTTAAGGGCAGCTATAGGAGCCCTTAAAGCTGCTGAAAGTCTTAAGTCTACAATGATGGGGTGGCCCCTTCCTGGACCCCCCTGGCAGTCATGGGCTGTTGCATAGGCATCTCCTGATCCCTTTGACCATGCAAAACCCCATCTTGGCTGAAAAATTTCATTCACTCTCTCTCCCATTTCAGAAAAAATGGGCGGCTTCCTCGACGCGTCAAGGCAACAGCCAGTGTGCACCTCAGAGGTTCTTCCAGCTTGCCAGGTGAGCTTCAAACAGCCCAAGGCACCCTAGGAAACTGGTCAAAAATCAAATCCACCTTCTTTTGCTCTCTGTCTGTTTTAAAGAGCTTGTGTAGACTTAAGACTTTCAGCAGGTTTAAGGGCAGCTATAGGAGCCCTTAAAGCTGCTGAAAGTCTTAAGTCTACAATGATGGGGTGGTCCCTTCCTGGACCCCCCTGGCAGTCATGGGCTGTTGCATAGGCCCCTCCTGATCCCTTTGACCATGCAAAACCCCATCTTGGCTGAAAAATTTCATTCACTCTCTCTCCCATTTCAGAAAAAATGGGCGGCTTCCTCGACGCGTCAAGGCAACAGCCAGTGTGCACCTCAGAGGTTCTTCCAGCTTGCCAGGTGAGCTTCAAACAGCCCAAGGCAACCTAGGAAACTGGTCAAAAATCAAATCCACCTTCTTTTGCTCTCTGTCTTTTTTTAAAGAGCTTGTGTAGACTTAAGACTTTCAGCAGGTTTAAGGGCAGCTATAGGAGCCCTTAAAGCTGCTGAAAGTCTTAAGTCTACAATGATGGGGTGGTCCCTTCCTGGACCCCCCAGGCAGTCATGGGCTGTTGCATAGGCCCCTCCTGATCCCTTTGACCATGCAAAACCCCATCTAGACTGAAAAATTTCATTCACTCTCTCTCCCATTTCAGAAAAAATGGGCGGCTTCCTCGACGCGTCAAGGCAACAGTCAGTGTGCACCTCAGAGGTTCTTCCAGCTTGCCAGGTGAGCTTCAAACAGCCCAAGGCACCCTAGGAAACTGGTCAAAAATCAAATCCACCTTCTTTTGCTCTCTGTCTTTTTTTAAAGAGCTTGTGTAGACTTAAGACTTTCAGCAGGTTTAAGGGCAGCTATAGGAGCCCTTAAAGCTGCTGAAAGTCTTAAGTCTACAATGATGGGGTGGCCCCTTCCTGGACCCCCCTGGCAGTCATGGGCTGTTGCATAGGCATCTCCTGATCCCTTTGACCATGCAAAACCCCATCTTGGCTGAAAAATTTCATTCACTCTCTCTCCCATTTCAGAAAAAATGGGCGGCTTCCTCGACGCGTCAAGGCAACAGCCAGTGTGCACCTCAGAGGTTCTTCCAGCTTGCCAGGTGAGCTTCAAACAGCCCAAGGCACCCTAGGAAACTGGTCAAAAATCAAATCCACCTTCTTTTGCTCTCTGTCTTTTTTTAAAGAGCTTGTGTAGACTTAAGACTTTCAGCAGGTTTAAGGGCAGCTATAGGAGCCCTTAAAGCTGCTGAAAGTCTTAAGTCTACAATGATGGGGTGGCCCCTTCCTGGACCCCCCAGGCAGTCATGGGCTGTTGCATAGGCCCCTCCTGATCCCTTTGACCATGCAAAACCCCATCTTGGCTGAAAAATTTCATTCACTCTCTCTCCCATTTCAGAAAAAATGGGCGGCTTCCTCGACGCGTCAAGGCAACAGCCAGTGTGCACCTCAGAGGTTCTTCCAGCTTGCCAGGTGAGCTTCAAACAGCCCAAGGCAACCTAGGAAACTGGTCAAAAATCAAATCCACCTTCTTTTGCTCTCTGTCTTTTTTTAAAGAGCTTGTGTAGACTTAAGACTTTCAGCAGGTTTAAGGGCAGCTATAGGAGCCCTTAAAGCTGCTGAAAGTCTTAAGTCTACAATGATGGGGTGGTCCCTTCCTGGACCCCCCAGGCAGTCATGGGCTGTTGCATAGGCCCCTCCTGATCCCTTTGACCATGCAAAACCCCATCTTGGCTGAAAAATTTCATTCACTCTCTCTCCCATTTCAGAAAGAATGGGCGGCTTCCTCGACGCGTCAAGGCAACAGCCAGTGAACACCTCAGAGGTTCTTCCAGCTTGCCAGGTGAGCTTCAAACAGCCCAAGGCACCCTAGGAAACTGGTCAAAAATCAAATCCACCTTCTTTTTCTCTCTGTCTTTTTTTAAAGAGCTTGTGTAGACTTAAGACTTTCAGCAGGTTTAAGGGCAGCTATAGGAGCCCTTAAAGCTGCAGAAAGTCTTAAGTCTACAATGATGGGGTGGCCCCTTCCTGGACCCCCCTGGCAGTCATGGGCTGTTGCATAGGCCCCTCCTGATCCCTTTGACCATGCAAAACCCCATCTTGGCTGAAAAATTTCATTCACTCTCTCTCCCATTTCAGAAAAAATGGGCGGCTTCCTCGACGCGTCAAGGCAACAGCCAGTGTGCACCTCAGAGGTTCTTCCAGCTTGCCAGGTGAGCTTCAAACAGCCCAAGGCAACCTAGGAAACTGGTCAAAAATCAAATCCATCTTCTTTTGCTCTCTGTCTTTTTTTAAAGAGCTTGTGTAGACTTAAGACTTTCAGCAGGTTTAAGGGCAGCTATAGGAGCCCTTAAAGCTGCTGAAAGTCTTAAGTCTACAATGATGGGGTGGTCCCTTCCTGGACCCCCCAGGCAGTCATGGGCTGTTGCATAGGCCCCTCCTGATCCCTTTGACCATGCAAAACCCCATCTAGACTGAAAAATTTCATTCACTCTCTCTCCCATTTCAGAAAAAATGGGCGGCTTCCTCGACGCGTCAAGGCGACAGCCAGTGTGCACCTCAGAGGTTCTTCCAGCTTGCCAGGTGAGCTTCAAACAGCCCAAGGCACCCTAGGAAACTGGTCAAAAATCAAATCCACCTTCTTTTTCTCTCTGTCTTTTTTTAAAGAGCTTGTGTAGACTTAAGACTTTCAGCAGGTTTAAGGGCAGCTATAGGAGCCCTTAAAGCTGCTGAAAGTCTTAAGTCTACAATGATGGGGTGGTCCCTTCCTGGACCCCCCTGGCAGTCATGGGCTGTTGCATAGGCCCCTCCTGATCCCTTTGACCATGCAAAACCCCATCTTGGCTGAAAAATTTCATTCACTCTCTCTCCCATTTCAGAAAAAATGGGCGGCTTCCTCGACGCGTCAAGGCAACAGCCAGTGTGCACCTCAGAGGTTCTTCCAGCTTGCCAGGTGAGCTTCAAACAGCCCAAGGCACCCTAGGAAACTGGTCAAAAATCAAATCCACCTTCTTTTGCTCTCTGTCTTTTTTTAAAGAGCTTGTGTAGACTTAAGACTTTCAGCAGGTTTAAGGGCAGCTATAGGAGCCCTTAAAGCTGCTGAAAGTCTTAAGTCTACAATGATGGGGTGGTCCCTTCCTGGACCCCCCTGGCAGTCATGGGCTGTTGCATAGGCCCCTCCTGATCCCTTTGACCATGCAAAACCCCATCTTGGCTGAAAAATTTCATTCACTCTCTCTCCCATTTCAGAAAGAATGGGCGGCTTCCTCGACGCGTCAAGGCAACAGCCAGTGTACACCTCAGAGGTTCTTCCAGCTTGCCAGGTGAGCTTCAAACAGCCCAAGGCACCCTAGGAAACTGGTCAAAAATCAAATCCACCTTCTTTTGCTCTCTGTCTTTTTTTAAAGAGCTTGTGTAGACTTAAGACTTTCAGCAGGTTTAAGGGCAGCTATAGGAGCCCTTAAAGCTGCTGAAAGTCTTAAGTCTACAATGATGGGGTGGTCCCTCCCTGGACCCCCCAGGCAGTCATGGGCTGTTGCATAGGCCCCTCCTGATCCCTTTGACCATGCAAAACCCCATCTAGGCTGAAAAATTTTATTCACTCTCTCTCCCATGTCAGAAAAAATGGGCGAGAGAAAAAAAATGGGCAGCATCAAGCTGGACAGTTATTGTACATGTCTATGTTTAGTTCTCCATGTGATGTGATTAATATTAAAACTAAAAGTTTTAATGTTAGTTATTTCTGTGTTTGATTATGGATTTACTGCAGACTGAATGGATATTAAACACAATTGTCCTTGTGCCTTATAATGGTTCAGGTTAAACTATACTTTATTAAACTGTATATGAGGATAGAGCAACCTTTATATCTGAAAGACATGCTCCATTTGCTTTATCTGTGTGGTTGAACCTTGGCTCTATTAATATCAAAGTTGGCAGTGTAGCAGAGGCTGACATCAACCACATATTAGAATGGATCCCCTACTCTTTTACAATCCATCCACTGGTTTAGACAGAGGGGGGGTCAATTCTCTTGTGTATGATGTTTCTTTGTCCCAATTTCTCCGACAGATTGATTTTTTATTAATTGTGCATGTACATCTTTTATGCATGTATTCTGGTGAAAAATTTTGCAGAGTATTACACCCAGAGTGAGCCACCTTATCGCAAGCACAGAGTCAGCGATGTAACCCACTGAGTCTTCCACAAAATGAAAGTCCAACAACTGGTAGTCTGATTTCGTCCTTCATGTACACCCCCCACCCTATCACTACCTGTATTTGTCAGTTGAGGTATTATTAGATCTTACCCTGATTGTAGGAAAAAATGTTACAGGAAAGACAGTTACAGAAATAAAGTTACATGACCAGCATAGCCTGCTTGATACCCAACATGGAATACCTGTTTCCTGTGCTATTATGTTCTGTCAGTATTGGATGAAACACATTGTGTAGTAGTATGCTAAGTGTGTGCACCAAGAATGACTTCCTAGAAGAGAACTTAATTGTTAGGCAGTTAACATTAAGTATAACATTACATGCTAATTACTCACTCAGAACTAGAAATTATGAAATAACTTTTTCATGTTAATTATTGTGGAAAGTATCTTTTTATCTTTATATGAATATATTATGCCTTATTTCGTGTGGTTTCTCTAAATTCTTATATTCAAAACTACAGGGTAAATGTAGAAATAGAAATAAACTTTAAATTTGAAAAATAAATAAATGCCATTATAAATGCATTTGTGAATATGACACATGAAAAAGTTACATCCTTTTCACTATTTACCAATTTTGTCAAATCCTGACAGACTTGGTTCAAATATATTTAGATTTAAAAATGTAATTAAAAACACGACTTTATATCTTGCATGCCATTGCAGAAATATTGTAGAATATCATAAGGACTGGTAATTTATATATTTATTGGGGGGTGATCATAAAGAAATTACACAGCAAATAATGGAACGGGTTGGGGAGGGCCGTTTTAATGACAACATGTAGGGGGTCACCAAACTTTATCACAAGTATATTTGGGGGAGTGTCTACGTACAACATAAATGACATTGTTCTGTATTATTTTCAATAAAAAGGTTAAATATTTCATTTGTTATATGTTATAAATGTCAATGAAAATGCAATCTGTATATATTGGGGACATAATTAATGCACATAAAATGTGTGTGTGTGGTTGGGGGTGGGTGGGGGTGGGGGGGTGGGGTGGGGGGGAGGGTCTCATCTAAATATGGTCCTAACCAGGTTGATAATTAAGGTCCTCTACCTCCTTCTCACACAGATACCTGTATATTTCCACCCCTTTATGTTTGTATGGTGCTCTCACATGGGGGCAATGTGTTCTTTCATTCAATACACAACATGCTTTTGATCTAATTAATACAGAGAGCTGGCATGTTGGTGTATGTAGGATGCAATATTATGCAATCCTCAGTACCATGGTTTATGGTCACTGATCTGGTACTGTTCATTCCTCGTTTCTGTCAATCATGATGAATTAGCCAATGAAAACACTTGTTTCATTGAAAAGGCCAATGACCATCGCTTCCTGAAGTTAGTAGCTAAGAATATAAGATTGTTGTATGTGGTTGTTTATGGAATGTGAATGACTTTTCAACTGTGCCAAGTACTAGTCTGTATCAACAATCCATGTGTGTAACATTGAATCATATCTCCTTGTTATATTTCTCTGTTGGATTGGCGCTACAATTATCTGTCCTCATGACAGTTAAATATTGCAGGTTAGTAATATCATTGCTTTAGGCACATACGTTTCAGCATATCTTTAATGATTGACATATCTCAGGTAATTAGCAGTGTTAATTGCCATGTATGATACTAACTTCCTCATATCAAATAATTCTTGTTTTGGTAATAATAGATATTTTAAAAGTCTTAAAGAGAAGACCTCCAAACCTGAGTATTTGCAGCACCATGTTCATGGGATAGAAATAAAATGCGGTTTTGCAATTTGGACCTGTATTCTTCATTTGTTAAAAAAATATGAAAGTATCATATTTTCCAATGTTTCAAATTGTTTCTATTTGAAAGATTTGTAGAACAATTTAGGGGGTCACATTATGTAGAGAAATAATTGTAAAAAATTAGTAATGAAAATGAAACTGTTCAAATACTAGTCCAAATTTCTTTTCGATATGATCTGTGGATTAAGGGGTTCTTTACTTTTTATTGTTGTATCCAGCAAGTGATATCATTTGATTGATAACGGTGTTAGAACCTACACTGAAAGGTCGCTCTTAATTGTAATAAAGAAGTTGTTCATCCAAAAATTCTTAACCTTGCGACTGAAAATGCAATCTGTATATATTGGGATTATAATAAATGCACATAAAGTGTGTGTGTGTGTGTGTGTGTGGGGGGGGGGGGGGGGGGGGGGGGGTGAGGGGGGTGAGGGTCTCATCTAAATATGGTCCTAACCTCAATCCCATTTTAAATTACCCATACCTAAGGTTGATAATTAATGTCCTCTACCTCATTAATACAGAGAGCTGGCAGATTGTAAAAACCAATATTCATAAGACTTGTATACTTCATACTGATATTTCCACACTGAAGAGAGGTACTGCCAGAGACAATGGCAGGATGGGGACCCCAGAAACTGATAAATGGCGAAAACACAAAGCACACATATTCAACAATTGTCAACAATTTAGGAAAACTAGTTTCATGTAGTATCATTTGTTTGCAGATGAGATTCCTGAATATCTGTCAGAATGTCAGATGATTTGAGGAAACAGACACAGTCCAGTACATCCCAACCAATGGCAAGAGTAAGTACCAACACTATGATATGTATATGTTACTTTTTTTAACTCTATGTTTAGATCAAAGTTAATTTGATTAGGTACTTATGTTTACAAGTTCTACTTACATTAGATATCTAATGTTTTGGTCATTATTGTAAGATAGGATTTGTAGGTCCAGAATAAAATATATTCCTTTCCATTTTGTAAGGCCTTGTAAAGATTACTGTCAGTACATTATTTACTTCAGTTCCCACCAGTTTGTAAGTTCAATATTATTAGAACTGACATGCAATGTAACTAAAACAAGTCATGCAAAGTGCATGGTGGAACCGGGCCTTTATTTCTTAGTCTGAAGAAAAGTGATAACTTAATTGTTTCATGTAACTACTTCGCACACAGCAATATTTAAAATTCGGCAATAGCTGAACTATTGTGTCATGATGACATCTTGATATGTTTGTTAAGAATGGTATAATTTGTATGTTCAATAATCATTAGAACAGAACAGGTACTCATACATCTCATGTTCATCTATTTTTCTGAAGTAATATTGCTTAGCCTTTGTATGATGTGGTGATAACTTTCATGGTGTGACAATCTGTCCATTATACCATACTGTGAGTATGTACACCCAAAACAAGACACAAACTAAAGAGGAATCTTATAAGATAATCATTAGCTCACCCTGGGGTTAGGCTGTGTGTCTGCTACTGATCTATATAACGCATTCTGCATGTAATTAGCTACAAACCACATGGACATTTCCCCACACAGACAGTTCCCAACACTGACATTTCCCTACTCAGACATTTCCCTACTCAGACATTTCCCTGCATGACAATCTGTTCTTGTATATTGAGGGTCCTTCTACTTCTACAACATATGCTAAATAACTTGTTAATTTTTATGATTTTCCCATTACCATGAGCCTATGATGTGTACTTTTTATAGTGAGCATGACATTCCATTACAGTTCTGTATATCATAATCTAGTGTTTTAAGTATGAATACTTGACACTAAAATAGGGGCCATTTCTGCAAGTAGTAAACATTTTGAAAAGTTCTTTTCCAAGATGTGATTATGGGAAGGTTTTCCTTTCTTTCTTTACAATCATTAGGATAACCTGGTATTCTGAAAAACTGAAATACTGCATAGAATTAAGGGTTACGTGTTTACATTGCCTGATTGTCTTTGGCTTTATTTACCATATATATTACAATATGAACACATTTCAGTGAATCTTGTGATTTGAAAGGCTGATATGGCAGTCATTATGAAAACAGTTACTCTATGTGCAGTTTATTTTAAGACTAGCACCAAGTACCACATTCACAATCAATAAGAAAGAAATAGTTCTGAGTGTCTGTTTATTTAAATTTTCCTTAAATCCTAGAAATATGATTGTGGAAAATAGATTGTTAGTCATCATTCTTTTGTCAGCATCAGCAACCAAATATGAGGACATGTAGAAGAATGTTATCACAAAATTTCAATGAACACTCGAGTACTTATTGGGAATTACAGTATGTGTTTTGAACAAATCATGTACTATTTCTCTTCTCTGGCTCAGCCTAACATGTGACATGTACATTGCCCAATGAGGGTGAGTTTCTGTATCTTTGGTAATGTGTTTTTGTAGGATGACTAATGCACATAGTCAATAAATTTAGTAATATGAAAGAAAAGCCTGGTAAATATGATTATGGACATCATGTATGTCATACAGTTGAACATGATGTAATAGGTTTGCTTTTAATGCATTTCAGGTAAAATGTTCAAGAAAAAGAAGTATTGGTGTGATTTCAAAGGAGAATTACGACTGCCTTAGATTAAAACTTGAAGGAGGTGACATTCCCAAGGATAGCAAGACTGTCAAGTTTTACCATGTCTGCCAGAAAATACGGAAGTTCAATTTATCTTTGACAGAAATTCACAACCCTGTCCAAGGAGAATATAGACTGGAGATTATTGATGGGGACAGAAAAATAGTGATATCAAAGTCAGAACTTGATAATGTCATCTGCAAATTTTACAATGAGTTGCGGGGTTCTGGAGCAAAGAAAATAAGAACATTGATAAACCAGTATTATGCTGGCATTTCTCAGGAAGCCATACAAGACTTTATAGACAGGCAAGATGACAGGCAACTGTTACATCCTAAATTTGTTAATGCTGCCAAACTAAAACCGGTGATCTCAAGAACACCAATGGGGCGACATCAGGTTGACCTTGTGGAACTAACTGGAATGCCTGCAGAAAATGATGGTGAAACATTCATTTACATCTTGTCTGTTATTGATGTTTTCACAAGATTCTTGTGGCTTCGGCCTCTTTCCAACAAAAGAGCCAGTTCAGTGGCATTGGAACTCCACAAAATCTACTTTGAGTATGGATGGGGAAATCCAAGAATCTTACAGTGCGATCAAGGCTCTGAGTTTAAGGGAGCAGTCAACCAACTCTGCATTGAAATGGGAACGAAGATTGTCCGAAGTCGGGCTCACCATCCCCAATCTCAGGGAAAGGTGGGTGACAAATTTCAATCAAAACATGCACACTATAAACGTTGAGGTAATAGATGTAGATACTTAATAGTAAGAACATTAATGTTGATGTTATTTGGAACATGTCATCTTTAGGGCAGAGCCACACTTGCATGTGTGTGACAGATGACACCGGTGGGGCAGGATACACTAACCTTCGTGAACACCTTCTACTATCACTATTTTATGTTGATTCATAACACATGCTTATGATATTGATGGAATCATTCAGTGGACCCAGCTTTTAGAAGAGACTTCTTATGATTATGGAAACTGTTTTTGTTATATATTTCATATATTTCATATACATGGTATTACACTTGTGCACACTTTTTGTGCCTGCCTAATCTGTTTACTATTTAGATGTTAATTTATTTCAGAGTGAACGATCACACCGGGATTGGAAAAGCCATCTGGAATTTGATCACAGCAAACATGGTGATGGAGAAAGCTTCAACTGGGTGGAAAAGTTGCCAGCATATGCTAGAATACACAATGAAAGCATTCATTCTGCACTTGGTAAAGTTTGAATATATAGCTTTAATTTAATGCGGGCATATGTCACAAAGTGTGAAGCACATAATGTAAGCTATACTTTTCAGACTGTAAGCATGGTAAATGTGGATGTGTGACATTGAATTTATTTTACGCACTGACCAACAAATAACCATTTTGACACAGTTAAATGATGATGGCTCATTACAGAAGGTACAACAGTTTCATAGTTGACCAGGTATTGACCAAAATATAGTTGCCTGCACCCTTCAGGCTACTGCAAATTTATAGAACTCTGGAAATATCAATATTGCCACAGTGCAGTTGTGACATTTATTGTTGAAGAAGACATGAGAAACACAGGCTTGTATTTAAACGTAATTCCTATGTTAACAGGTTGTTCACCATACAAGGCCATGTTGGGCTGCCCTCCAGTACACTTCAAGAATTTGTTGAGAGCTGGGAGTACAGTTGATGCATACTCTTGCTCTGAAGAAGATGAGCTGTGCGAACTATCTGCAGAGAGTGATGAGGTATGGAGGATTTATGTCATTACGCATAACAAGAGACAAACTCATCTATATACCCCGCCCATTGTCTAGTTTTAAATACAATGATATGTGCAATCAAATGTGACATTGTAAATTATCAGTTTGTCTCACCTCCTTGTAGAAGAGGTTGAATACAAGAGCTAATATAACATCTCCATAAACTTTGTACATCTAAACAAAGGTTATAATCATCTTCAAGTTTGTGTAAGCTAAGAATATTTAGATATCATGCATGGTATTGTAGAGCATTGTTTTCAGGCAGGTATTGTTGCAGCCCTTTATAGGTACAAGTAGTTACCAGAGTAAGGTACATGGTACAGATAAGGTACAAAAGTTGTAAGCATGCTGACACCTCAAAACCTGGTGAATTTCTAATACATCTACAATGAATGCTTTTATGGATTTTGTTGCAGTGTCTACTGGTGTGTCATTTAATTAGAATAAGAAAATAAATCATATTTTGAAGTTTTTTAAAGAAAAAAGACTCTATAATAGCCATAGACTTATATTGTACAAAGTTTCATGAAGATATCTTGAACAGTTTTCGGGTTCTGCTCTGGTAAACCCCACTGCTTCCATTCAGTTCAGAGACTAAGTCAAAATTTCAAAACTTTATACAAAATAAAAAGAAAAATTTGTAGGTGCAGGGGATAATAACTGTCATCGGGTCCTGTAAACCTGTGCAATAATGACAGTAGATGTGACAAGTAGAGACATGTACATAGAACTATTTCAATTGCAAGATATTAGAAGTAATGATATGTTTAGGTAAAACTACATGTGAAGTGGAAGTGATATTATTTGACGTTTATGTTAGATATGTGGATATAAAAACATGGTAAATGTAATACTTTATTATTCTTTAGGATACTGGAGACGAACATGGCATTAATGAGAGAATAGAAGCAATCACAAACCTCAGGAAAACTGTGCTGCAGGCGTCACTGACCAAATCATCAGAAATGATAAAAAAACACCACAAAAACAAGGACACATCAGTGTACAAGATAGGGGATGAAGTTCTGGTGAGGGTTCATGGAAAAGATACCAGAGTCAAACGAGGTGGGCCCAAAAAAGGGATGAAAAAATGCAAGGAAGGAACTATTGTCGAAATAGATTCCCAGAACTCCCAATTCAAGGTTGTCTATCCGAACAAGCATGTACAGTGGGAGCAGGTGTGTGACATTACTTCTCAGACAAGAAAAGAAGAGAAGAGGAGAAGAATGAGGATATATGAAGGTACATATTTCCAGTAGTAGTTTATGAATAGTATGTAATTAGCAAGTATGTTTAATAATGTATTTTAAATGAAATAGTTCTTACAGAATAGATGACATCATCTATCTTGATGGACTGCAAAGACATGATGTTTGTAATGTATTTGCTGTTTTGATCATTTCCTCCACCCAAAGTAAGTGCAGTTCGAGATACAGAAACGAGATCAGTGTGTCCATCTGTCACATTTTGTATCAAGAGCATTCAATATTTCTTCATGGACCCTCACAATTGGTGCCTTTTCCCATGCTGGAATGTTTATAATATTTCATTTGCATTTTCATGGCAACAAGTTGGTTCAAATGAGGGTGGGGTTTGTTTCCAGAGCACAATTCATAAACCATTGCGTATTTCTTCATGAAACTTTATATACACATCAGGCAGGTTCTGTTATTCTGCTATTCAGTTTCTTTGGTAGACTTTTATATTTTGCATTTCTAAGAAAATACCAAGTTGGACAGCTAAGCAGAACAGTTATCAAAGATGATACAACTCATGTTGCTACTTCAGGTTGAAAAAGGTCTCCAGCAATACATGCTTGAGGTGACTAATTTGACCAGGTGATTGGGTAGCTTGGTTTATTCTATGACATGGTACCCAGACAGTGTGGATGTTGCTAATACTGCAGTGTTAATTAAAAGAGAAGGAACAGTATCATAATTAAAATCAGGAACATATGTCAATTAATGTTTTTGCTGTTGTGGAATTATGGTTCAGAATTTTGAAAGTATTATATGGATCATAGCAAATGTAATTACATGCCATTACTAATTCACGACTTTGCAAGGTATTGAAATAATTTGGTGTAGTCATTAATTGTTTTGTCATTTGTACTCAAATCTTAGGATTAATGTGGTATATGATACTTCCTGTGATATTATACATTACTTACAAGGGACATTCATTGGTTTGTCTTCTTGGAACGAAAGCTAACATTGACACAGGAGGTTAGGTGGTATACAAAACACAACTGATCAAGGGTCTGGAATCAAACTGCAGTCAATGGTTGAAGCATTTGTTGATTTTCAGTTCAGTTCAGTTCCTTAACCAGTTAAATTGGTCGCTCTGTGATATGTTGGTATGTGCAGAAGAAGGGATAAATGTGATAATTTTCATATATTTTTCTAACAGATGCTCTGCCAGATGCAAGAGAAGAGGGTAGAAAGCCACTCAAAAAGGGAAAAACACAGGATGAAAAAGGTATTACAATTTGAGACACCTCATAGGAATCTTCTCGAAAACATTAGGCATATGCATGAATACTTGCATGCATGCATGCACAATAAGAAGGGTAATCAATACTTGTACAAATTTTCCACCTTTCAGAGTACATTTACACATATTGAACACTTCAACGGAATAAATGTTTTCAAAATAAAATTAATGTAAAGCATTACTTTATCCTGAAGGTATATGCTTGCACTTGGTGATGTATGTTTATACTCTTAAGGAGAGGGAGAACAACAGGCTCAAACCAAGAGGAGAGACAATGCAGTAACAAAAGGTAATATCTGAATACAGATGGGTACGATCAACAAGACTGATCAATCCTAGATGCATAATTATATCTGTTGGAAGGAGTACACAAATTCTCCATATGATGTTGTGTCAGTTGCTCATATGTCTTCTTGTATATCATGCACATCTTAAATGGCTCATTGTCTCAGCTGAAAAATACTACATCAGTACATGTATTGCAGAACATTACAGTTGTTTCCATAAAAACAATATACTAAGAGATATATTACAGGTCAATTTGTGTGACTTATATAATGTGTCTATGCAGGACACAAGAAGACTCCAACTATGAAAGAACTGGAGATGGAGGCCTCATTCTATGACCTTGACATTGTGGACAATGAAGGGGCTGGTAACTGCATGTTTATTGCATTGGCTCAACAGCTTCAAATACATGACATTGACATAATCAGCCATAAACATCTGCGAGAAAAGGTTGTGCAATATGTACAGGTAAGTAAACAATAATGCATACTTTCAATTTTCTTAGGGTAGGAATTTGAT
Organism: Haliotis cracherodii; assembly: GCF_022045235.1. Lineage (NCBI taxonomy): Eukaryota > Metazoa > Mollusca > Gastropoda > Lepetellida > Haliotidae > Haliotis > Haliotis cracherodii. Next base: position 11,324,472 of record NW_027266319.1, read on the forward strand.
ATAGTGAATAAAATGTGAAAGCCTAATTGGGCTGAAGCCATGTCCTATTTGTTTGGAATCATGTTATTCTTAGAAATCAGTGGACCAGCTGAAAATCTGGCATACAAGTTTGTTCAGATTTTTACACCTCAATGGATTAAAAAAGTTTATATTTGTTATTATGAACATTGATATGCAGTAAGAATGTTTTTTACAATAACGGCAGTACATTTGATTTGGTGAATTTCAATTTTTATCCAGTAATGAATTCCACATATCTTTTTTTGTGTTACTGAAATTTTGGCTTACAGGACGAAACCTCAAAGCTTATGCAGCAAAGGTTTGCCTGAATGGTATTAGTTATTATTGTCTCTGAAAAGTACTCACATATTTTGGATCTTATGTTAAATATGTCAATGACAATTTGCTCTCAACCTTTCCATCAAATATATTTTCATTAATTCTTCTTACGTTATGTGAGCTAGAGAGTCATGGGGCTCTGTTGGTGATGCCCTTGACATTGATTAAACTTCTTTATTTAAAACAAGATAAACGAATGGTTGTCCCAATGAAGGAAACATCCCTCAGGTCAGCCTGTTTAGGAGGGTATATTACTTTCAAATGTTTTGGATATATTATGAGACACCTCTTAATATTGAGAATTTAAGTTTCAAAATTGCATGACAGTTGTCAGATAAGGTGTGTAAAATAAGCTGAATATTCACTTTTATCTGCCACATATGTACATGTTAGCTACAGTTATAATAGGTTTCATACTTCTGCAGCTGATTTATATTACATTATAAAATTTGTTTTACTTTTGACCTCATAAAGTGTTATCAGGACCTTAAAAGGCATTTAAAAAATGTGATGGCTGAAATTTTGTACTGAAAGGCTGTATACACATTTCTGAATGAGCAAGTCTAAAATCATTATGCAAATTGGCTCTTTTAGGTTACAGTATAAACCACTGACTTTATATTCAGTTCGGCTGTATGAATAATTTCTGATACTTTATGTTTACCCCAATGAATAGGTTCAAGTAAATTTTGAAAGGCATATAGATTGGGATGAGGTGAAATGGGACTAAACTTTGCATTTAAGGTAAATGCACTTATACAGCAAGCCAGTGAAATCTGTTTTTTCATTAGCTCATCTTGAATTTTCACTTTTTCCAGTTTTGGGCAAACATAAAAACACTTGACCAAATTCATGGAACCTGATGAATTGCACAATTTCAATTCATTATCTATGCATGTTGCATTTAACATAAAGATGCAAGTACCAATACGTCCCCATGGGGGTCATGCAAAATGGTATCTTCTGACAATGTGAGGTTTGTCACTTGTAGAGATTTTGTACCATTTTAGCTTTGAACTTAGATGACTATACAACACAACATTGAGTCATGTTTTTTTTTGTTTTTGTTTTTTTTCATTTTATGTGTATTACATGTAGTATAAGAAGAAAGAAGAACAGTAACATTTCTCAGTCTCACACTAACTGAACATGTTTTAGGGCAAGCGGCGTCTGTTTAAGGACTTCGTGGATAAAAACCATTATCCAACATTCAGAGACTATATCATCAAGATGAAGATGTTGGGGGAATGGGGAGACAACATCATTCTGCAGGCAACAGCTGACCTCTATAAGGTGACCATCAGGATCATTACAACAATTGCAAATGAGCCTACATTCATTCGTCCAGCTGAATACCGAGGAGACATGCCAGTACTAAGCATAGGCCACTTGTGGGAGCTGCATTATGTGACGCTCATACCAATGTCCACAGAAGGAGGTTTGTGCTTTATTGATGGTACAGTTCAAATAATTATGGCAGGTCACCATGTCAAAGCATTCAGAACTTGTGTAGGTTTTTGCAATATATACCTATAACATTACATATTACTCAAAACAGTTGACTCTGTCTTCACGCTGAAACAAAGCCCAATAATGCTTAGCATTGTGCAAGTGCCAGCATGTGCATGTTCTTTAAGTTAAGAACTAAATTACTCTTGGATCATCACATTGAGACCGTGGCATGTACCTATTATCAGATATAAATTTATGACATCTCTGACCACAGAGATATCAGTATATTACTATATTGGTACTGAACATTTCATATATTCACAGACTCATTGGAAATTAAGGATAGAGAGCTAATATAATTATACTTCTGACATTAACCATTTCATACTTATCATACACAGAAAAAACATTCTTGTGTTCATTCATATGCTTGTTACTTGTACAAGGATTACGCATACTGGTTCCACATCTCACATACAATCATGTTTCATTTTAAGAGAAAGAGACGGAAGCAGCTAATGACACCAAAATGGACACAGAAGATGAATCAGATTCAGATTCAAAGTATCCAATCAACACTGCTGTATGGGAACACAAGGCATGTCTAAACCCATTGCAACACCAACAACAAGACATTTCCTTATTATTGTGTCAGTTGCTTAATGATAGATCCATTAATGTTTTCAGTATGAAATATTAACCAAAGATGATTTCAGATGTACTTTTGTTTTAATAAAAAAAATTCTAAAAATTCTATCTGAGTAAACAGTACTCTTGTATTACCTTCATAAATGTTTTTGCCATGGTGCCTTCATATTTCACAATACATTATTTGAAAGTTTAGCTTAACAATTGTAAGAGGCACATGTCAGTTGCTGCGATTAGATACCTGATAAGAAGGTATTATTCACTCTCAGTAAGATGTTTTCTTAAACTTGTGTTAATGATGTTTCTCTTTACTAAAATTTATACAGAAAGAAAATGTAGTGGCACACCTGCAGAGAATTGCTGCAAGAGATGCACCGTGAGTTTTGTTGGCAGATAACTTGGAATGACTTTCAATCCAGATATAGTAATAACTGGGTTTTTATTCCAGTTGCTTTCTCATAGTGTTTGATTTACTCCTAACCTGTGTTTGTGGGTTTTACCAAAACGAAACAAGCTAAAACAATGAATTATTGAAGTACCATTAAAACACGAAGCACTAATTGAAGTCCTGAATGGATACTGTGTTAGAACTAGTCCCTAGCAACCTATGCTTATCAAACCAGGAGACTCAATGGATGCTGTGTTAGAACTAGTCCCTAGCAACCTATGCTTGTCACACTTGGAGACTCAATGGATGCTGTGTTAGAACTAGTCCCTAGCAACCTATGCTTGTCACACCAGGAGACTTAATGGATACTGTGTTAGAACTAGTCCCTAGCAACCTATGCTTGTCACACCAGGAGACTTAATGGATACTGTGTTAGAACTAGTCCCTAGCAACCTATGCTTGTCACACCAGGAGACTTAATGGATACTGTGTTAGAACTAGTCCCTAGCAACCTATGCTTGTCACACCAGGAGACTTAATGGATACTGTGTTAGAACTAGTCCCTAGCAACCTATGCTTGTCACACCAGGAGACTTAATGGATACTGTGTTAGAACTAGTCCCTAGCAACCTATGCTTGTCACACCAGGATACTTAATGGATCGTGTGTTAGAACTAGTCCCTAGCAACCTATGCTTGTCACACCAGGATACTTAATGGATGCTGGGTTAGAACTAGTCCCTAGCAACCTATGCTTGTCACACCAGGATACTTAATGGATGCTGGGTTAGAACTAGTCCCTAGCAACCTATGCTTGTCACACCAGGATACATAATGGATGCTGGGTTAGAACTAGTCCCTAGCAACCTATGCTTGTCACACCAGGATACTTAATGGATGCTGGGTTAGAACTAGTCCCTAGCAACCTATGCTTGTCACACCAGGAGACTTAATGGATACTGTGTTAGAACTAGTCCCTAGCAACCTATGCTTGTCACACCAGGATACTTAATGGATATTGTGTTAGAACTAGTCCCTAGCAACCTATGCTTGTCACACCAGGAGACTTAATGGATACTGTGTTAGAACTAGTCCCTAGCAACCTATGCTTGTCACACCAGGATACTTAATGGATATTGTGTTAGAAATAGTCCCTAGCAACCTATGCTTGTCACACCAGAGACTTAATGGATCAGGTGGTAAATCTCTGTGACCCTGGATGAATTTATGACATCATACATTATGACTGTGAGAACTTTGCTCATAATATCAAAACACTATTTTGTCTTGTTGAGACACAATATAGTATTGATATTTCTGAGTGGGGCACTGAACAACAAACACTCATTTTAGATATGTTTTTCAGTGAGGAACAACTTCAAAGGCATGATGAGTTTGTCAGCGGCTTCCCAACACCAGACCGAAGAGTCAATTTTGCAGAGGGATATCTGTCTCAATATGTATGTACCTTCTCAAATGTGACAGTTGCCTCATATATTTTTAACAAACATCCTTCCAATCATTGCTCATGAAAACGTTACATGAAAATTTGTGAGCTATTTCAATGCAAGACCATGCTTTAAGGATTGTGTACATGATACATCAGTCAAGCTGTCCATTCTTTTGATGTATAAAAATGGGTTCAATCTGTCATTGTATTCTGTTGAGAACAGTGCACAGATTATTGAACAAATACCCACCTGAAGGTTTTTGGTTACACCTACTGAGAAAGCATTACTACTTCCATCACCAAATGAGACTTGGTAACCTACAATAACATGACATTTCATGTAGGTAAGAAGATACTATGACAATGCATTGAGATAACCTGTCAGATAGTTTTAAGAGTGAATAATTCATTATAGGTACTTTAGTACATTCAGGTTTGGAAACTGTGGCATAATAAGAATTGTTTTCCTATAAATAACACTGTAGACATAGAAGGAAGTAATCAACCAGTGTGAGAGCATGGAAGTCATACTGCATACTGCATTAAGTATATGTTTTGTCTGACTTCTAGTAACGTCTGTACCATTTTATTTAGATAGTTTAGTTCATGCAATTACTAGGTTAATTGGAATAATTGGACCTTCTTGTTGGATCTGTTCCTGTAGTAGCCATGTGCTCAGGTCCTTGCCCATCTGTTTCTTTATGCATATGAATCAGAACTCCTGCTCGGATTGGCAAAATAAAAAACACAGGAATTCAGTCAAGAATTTTGACTTTAGATTCTTGTATATCAATGATCTGAAATTGTTCAATAATGTAAGTAGCCGTACCCTTCCACTGAACTGGAAATAAAAGTGACTAGTACATCTGTTTTATATTTTGGTCTATGCATAAGGATTCAGAGTGACAGTAAAGTATACACAAGACTAGAACAAATAGGATGATGTCAACTTTCTAGTACTCGACTATGCTTTTATGTCTGACAATTTTCAAACAGCTACAGCCTTTTAAGGTACAATTGAGCGTGCTCTTTCTACAAAGTTTTTCAAAGAGTGCCATACAACTCTTGCTTCAAACTTGTTTGATCAAGGCTACAATATTCAAAGCCTCAGCAAGCTTTCAAAACATTTCATGGTAGACATGTGGAAGCCATTTCCAACTTTAATGCATTAATGACCAAAATGATGTCCCATGCAATTCTTTTTTTTTGACTTGTACCATATGTTCCCATATTTATTTAGGTGTCACGAGTCTTGCATGTGTTTGTGATTGGTGTCATAAGTGGGAAACGACACCATCACCTTTCTTTGAACACCCTGTATTGACAGTTGTTCATAAAAACATGCTTGTGATATGGTGAAACTCGTAAAAAGACTTCCCTTTAAGCAGAAATTTCACATGATAATAGAAAGGGATTTGTTGCTTTTATTTTTTTATGTTTATGAAAATGTTTTTTCCACTTTTATTCCCACACACAGTATTTTTATCTGAAAGTGCATGGTGGTAAGTCATGAGGACATTGCGGTGCCCCTGTTGTCACAAGTACAATTTAAACACGTTCCAAATTAACTTGTGCTTTTAACTAAAACAAAATGTTATTAAAGTTGCTATATCTGCTTATATTTGCTTAACTACTTACTTCATTACATAACAAGACGTGTATTCCCTATATATTTTGCATACTTTTATTATTGTTTCAGATGCAGCAAAAAATGCTTCAGTACTTGATATCAGCTTTGACATTTACAAGACTGAAAGATACACGGTATTAAATATTAATATTTTGTGACACTTTGTGAAACAGGTTGTTTCAAATAATTCCTGATAACATACATTATATTTAAGTTTTGAGGTTATACCAGAGGAATGAGATAGATACCATGATTGGCTTAATGTTACATTTATTTGCATTTACTAAAAATGTATTGTAGGATTGGCTTTCGTTTTCATTAATGGAATGTCATGTAATTCCTGATGAAGTACTCTACACATGACACATATTGCCATCAAATAAGCAACAATGCAGGTAGTTAACTGCCAGACACACTGACATATAGACACTTCCACTTGACATGTAATAAACCAAGTCATCGAACCTGACCATCAGATAAATTAGGTTAGCATATGTTGTTATGGACCTATGTTCTGTCCCATTGGGTACTTACCCAACAGTTGACTATGATGAAATGATGGATTTCTTTGTTGATACAGGAGGATATACTCGGGGAGTATGCGACTGTTCAAGTGCAAGGTTGAAAAGAAGCTGGAACTTTTAACGCAAAAGCACATGATGTAAGAATACCTTTATGTTGAAAAAACACATGATTTACGCCACCGTGGTCTAGTGGATAGAGCATCCACCTGGAGAGAAGAGGGTCGTGGGTTCGACCCTCAGCCACGTCATACCAAAAGACGATAAAAGGTTGTACTTGTTCCTACCCTGTCTGGTGCTCGACAATAAGGGGCTAAAACAAGTACTAGTTGGGTCAGAGTCAGCAAACTGTATTAAAGGTTACACAATTTGCGTTAGCAATCTTTTAACGTCTTTTGGTATGACGCAGCCGGAGATCAAACCCTAATGTTCCTGCTCTCAGGGCAGACAATCTTCCTATAGTTAATGGAGGTGATCAGCTTTTTTTCTTTTACTCTCCAAAAACCTTATTAAGGTATTGATAAGGAACATAAACTGTCATAATATGTAATGTTATAATGTCTTTCAACAATACACATGAGGAAGAGAATTTATGTATGTATGTATGTATCTACCTGTTAGAACAACAAAAGTAATAAGATAACAAAAGTGGTAACGTAACAAGGGTAGCCAACTGATAATTGGTGCTGATAGGGGAAGCCAACTGATAATTGGTGCTGATAGGGGAAGCCAACTGATAATTGGTGCTGATAGGGGAAGCCAACTGATAATTGGTGCTGATAGGTGATTAGCAAAGAAAAAATGGAAGCCAACACTTAACAATAAATTGGCACTGACAGGTAAAAGAATAGAATGTTGCTCATGGGGTACACAGTTCCAGTGACTGTCATGTTCAAATAACAAAAGTCAGTATGAAATGGTCAAATATTTTTGCCTGTCATTGTACCCAGTTAATGTCATGGACTGGTTATCTGTCATCTGAGTAAACATCTTCTCCTAGGGCAGCCTACTGGTTAAGCATTCACCCATCAAGCTGAAGACCCGGATTCGATTCCCCACATGGGTACAATGTGCGAAGCCCCTTTCTGATGTCTCTCTTCTCCTTAGAAACCACATAAACAATGACACTGAAACATCACATACTTGTTCCAATGATGTAACGTGTTAACCAAATATTTCAGTAAGGCTGCAATTTCTGGATATATTCATTGCGTTTTCTTTAAATAGTTCTATGAAAATGAATGAATGACAATGCTTACAACAAATCCTGTTAGATGACTGGCTTTGTTGATATTTCAAACTGTTGCCTACATGTGTTGATGTCTTTGTGAGCTGCAGTGCTTAGTCAATTGTTTTTACATAAACATATGTTTTTTCACACTTCAGAGCTGCCACAGATTACCTGATGTATGTTGGGGTACAGGAAGCTATAATTCATATTCTGATGGATGTGCTGAATAAACCCTATGAAGAAGTCAACTATGAATGTAAATCAACAGAATTTGATGCCAGTCAAGTTCCAGGGAGGGGTGTCCACATCACTGTGGATGACGAATAATGATGGCTTGGTTCACAGAGGGAGGATTAAAATGCCACTGTTATACAGGATGACTGACTTGCTGGATGTGTTGTGATGATTGTGCTTGCACACTGATATCAACACCAACATATATTATCTTTACAAGAAAAGTAATTTGATGTACATGAACCACAGTGACATGTCATTTTGTAACATTAGTATTTCTTTGTATGACAATGTGTGAATTTATTAGGGCTGCAACGGGTAACTCGGGTACCTGGGTCGGGTGGGTACTGAGTACCCACATGACTGCCTGGATTCATGGTTAGTCATGTGATATATTGTTTAATGACAAAAATTATCGCGAACTCTATGCTTACACTAAAAGTTCACATTTCTTTCTGACTATGCACCCATTCCTTCTGACTTAGGCTCTTCTTTTGGCAACTGACAGTAAATCCCATTTCTAAGTTGAGAGCAGAATATGAATGCTATGGGTCAATATTTCTAATTTTAAGAGATTTTTGACTATGTTATCACTCATGTCCCCTCGACCATAAATGGGATAACACCTATAAACTCGACAAATAATGGAATCTGAAGATTTTGTTTTGACTACTGATAGTAAGTCCCATTTCTAAGTTGAGAGCAGAATATGAATGCTATGGGTCAATATTTCTAATTTTAAAAGATTTTTGACTATGTTATCACTCATGTCCCATCGACCATAAATGGGATAACACCTATAAACTCGACAAATAATGGAATCTGAAGATTTTGTTTTGACTACTGATAGTAAGTCCCATTTCTAAGTTGAGAGCAGAATATGAATGCTATGGGTCAATATTTCTAATTTTAAGAGATTTTTGACTATATTATTACTCATGTCCCCTCGACCAGAAATGGAATAACGCCTATAAACTTGACATATAATGGAATCTGGAGATTTTGTTTTGACTACTTATAGCATATACCATTTGTTACTTGAGAGCAGAATATGAATGCTATGGGACAATATTTCTAATTTTAAGAGATTTTTGACTATGTTATCATTCATGTCCCATCGACCAGAAATGGGATAATGCCTATAAACTTGACATATAATGGAATCTTAAGATTTTGTTTTGACTACTTATAGTATATACCATTTGTTACTTGAGAGCAGAATATGAATGCTATGGGACAATATTTCTAATTTTAAGAGATTTTTGACTATGTTATCACTCATGTCCCCTCGACCAGAAATGGGATAATGCCTATAAACTCGACAAATAATGGAATCTTAAGATTTTGTTTTGACTACTGATAGTAAGTCCCATTTCTAAGTTGAGAGCAGAATATGAATGCTATGGGTCAATATTTCTAATTTTAAGAGATTTTTGACTATGTTATCACTCATGTCCCCTCGACCAGAAATGGGATAACGGCTATAAACTTGACATATAATGGAATCTGGAGATTTTGTTTTGACTACTGATAGTAAGTCCCATTTCTAAGTTGAGAGCAGAATATGAATGCTATGGGTCAATATTTCTAATTTTAAGAGATTTTTGACTATATTATTACTCATGTCCCCTCGACCAGAAATGGGATAACGCCTATAAACTTGACATATAATGGAATCTGGAGATTTTGTTTTGACTACTGATAGTAAGTCCCATTTCTAAGTTGAGAGCAGAATATGAATGCTATGGGTCAATATTTCTAATTTTAAGAGATTTTTGACTATGTTATCACTCAAGTCCCCTCGACCAGAAATGGGATAACGCCTATAAACTCGACAAACAATGGAATCTGAAGATTTTGTTTTGACTACTGATAGTAAGTCCCATTTCTAAGTTGAGAACAGAATATGAATGCTATGGGTCAATATTTCTAATTTTAAGAGATTTTTGACTATGTTATCACTCATGTCCCCTCGACCAGAAATGGGATAACGTCTATAAACTTGACATATAATGGAATCTGGAGATTTTGTTTTGACTACTGATAGTAAGTCCCATTTCTAAGTTGAGAGCAGAATATGAATGCTATGGGTCAATATTTCTAATTTTAAGAGATTTCTGACCATATTATAACTCATGTCCCCTCGACCAGAAATGGGATAACGTCTATAAACTTGACATATAATGGAATCTTAAGATTTTGTTTTGACTACTTATAGTATATACCATTTGTTACTTGAGAGCAGAATATGAATGCTATGGGTCAATATTTCTAATTTTAAGAGATTTTTGACTATGTTATCACTCAAGTCCCCTCGACCAGAAATGGGATAACGGCTATAAACTTGACATATAATGGAATCTGGAGATTTTGTTTTGACTACTGATAGTAAGTCCCATTTCTAAGTTGAGAGCAGAATATGAATGCTATGGGTCAATATTTCTAATTTTAAGAGATTTTTTACTATATTATTACTCATGTCCCCTCGACCAGAAATGGGATAACGCCTATAAACTTGACATATAATGGAATCTGGAGATTTTGTTTTGACTACTGATAGTAAGTCCCATTTCTAAGTTGAGAGCAGAATATGAATGCTATGGGTCAATATTTCTAATTTTAAGAGATTTTTGACTATGTTATCACTCAAGTCCCCTCGACCAGAAATGGGATAACGGCTATAAACTTGACATATAATGGAATCTGGAGATTTTGTTTTGACTACTGATAGTAAGTCCCATTTCTAAGTTGAGAGCAGAATATGAATGCTATGGGTCAATATTTCTAATTTTAAGAGATTTTTGACTATATTATTACTCATGTCCCCTCGACCAGAAATGGGATAACGCCTATAAACTTGACATATAATGGAATCTGGAGATTTTGTTTTGACTACTTATAGTATATACCATTTGTTACTTGAGAGCAGAATATGAATGCTATGGGTCAATATTTCTAATTTTAAGAGATTTTTGACTATGTTATCACTCAAGTCCCCTCGACCATAAATGGGATAACACCTATAAACTCGACAAATAATGGAATCTGAAGATTTTGTTTTGGCTACTTATAGTAAATAACATTTCAAACCTGTCAGCAAAGCCTGAATGCCAAGGGTCAATATTTATAATGTTTAAGAGAGTTTTGACCATATCATTACTCATGTCCCCTCGACCAGAAATGGGATAACACCTATAAACTCGACAAATAATGGAATCTGAAGATTTTGTTTTGACTACTGATAGTAAGTCCCATTTCTAAGTTGAGAGCATAATATGAATGCTATGGGTCAATATTTCTAATTGTAAGAGATTTTTGACTATGTTATCACTCATGTCCCCTCGACCAGAAATGGGATAACGTCTATAAACTTGACATATAATGGAATCTGAAGATTTTGTTTTGACTACTTATAGTATATACCATTTGTTACTTGAGAGCAGAATATGAATGCTATGGGGCAATATTTCTAATTTTAAGAGATTTCTGACCATATCATTACTCATGTCCCCTCGACCAGAAATGGGATAACACCTATAAACTCGACAAATAATGGAATCTTAAGATTTTGTTTTGACTACTGATAGTAAGTCCCATTTCTAAGTTGAGAGCAGAATATGAATGCTATGGGTCAGTATATCTAATTTTAAGAGATTTTTGACTATATTATTACTCATGTCCCCTCGACCAGAAATGGGATAATGCCTATAAACTTGACATATAATGGAATCTGGAGATTTTGTTTTGACTACTTATAATAAATAACATTTTAAACCTGTCAGCAAAGCCTGAATGCTATGGGACAATATTTCTAATTTTAAGAGATTTCTGACCATATTATTACTCATGTCCCCTCGACCAGAAATGGGATAACGCCTATAAACTTGACATATAATGGAATCTTAAGATTTTGTTTTGACTACTGATAGTAAATACCATTTGTTACTTGTGAGCTGAATATGAATGCTATGGGTCAATATTTCTAATTTTAAGAGATTTTTGACTATATTATAACTCATGTCCCCTCGACCAGAAATGGGATAACGCCTATAAACTCGACAAATAATGGAATCTGAAGATTTTGTTTTGACTACTGATAGTAAGTCCCATTTCTAAGTTGAGAGCAGAATATGAATGCTATGGGTCAATATTTCTAATTTTAAGAGATTTTTGACTATGTTATCACTCATGTCCCCTCGACCAGAAATGGGATAACGTCTATAAACTTGACATATAATGGAATCTTAAGATTTTGTTTTGACTACTTATAGTATATACCATTTATTACTTGAGAGCAGAATATGAATGCTATGGGTCAATATTTCTAATTTTAAGAGATTTTTGACTATGTTATCACTCAAGTCCCCTCGACCAGAAATGGGATAATGCCTATAAACTCGACAAACAATGGAATCTGAAGATTTTGTTTTGACTACTGATAGTAAGTCCCATTTCTAAGTTGAGAACAGAATATGAATGCTATGGGTCAATATTTCTAATTTTAAGAGATTTTTGACTATGTTATCACTCATGTCCCCTCGACCAGAAATGGGATAACGTCTATAAACTTGACAAATAATGGAATCTGGAGATTTTGTTTTGACTACTTATAGTATATACCATTTATTACTTGAGAGCAGAATATGAATGCTATGGGGCAATATTTCTAATTTTAAGAGATTTTTGACTATGTTATCACTCAAGTCCCCTCGACCAGAAATGGGATAACGGCTATAAACTTGACATATAATGGAATCTTAAGATTTTGTTTTGACTACTGATAGTAAATACCATTTGTTACTTGTGAGCTGAATATGAATGCTATGGGTCAATATTTCTAATTTTAAGAGATTTTTGACTATATTATAACTCATGTCCCCTCGACCAGAAATGGGATAACGCCTATAAACTCGACAAATAATGGAATCTGAAGATTTTGTTTTGACTACTGATAGTAAGTCCCATTTCTAAGTTGAGAGCAGAATATGAATGCTATGGGTCAATATTTCTAATTTTAAGAGATTTCTGACCATATTATCACTCATGTCCCCTCGACCAGAAATGGGATAACGTCTATAAACTTGACATATAATGGAATCTTAAGATTTTGTTTTGACTACTTATAGTATATACCATTTGTTACTTGAGAGCAGAATATGAATGCTATGGGTCAATATTTCTAATTTTAAGAGATTTTTGACTATGTTATCACTCAAGTCCCCTCGACCAGAAATGGGATAACGGCTATAAACTTGACATATAATGGAATCTGGAGATTTTGTTTTGACTACTGATAGTAAGTCCCATTTCTAAGTTGAGAGCAGAATATGAATGCTATGGGTCAATATTTCTAATTTTAAGAGATTTTTTACTATATTATCACTCATGTCCCCTCGACCAGAAATGGGATAACGTCTATAAACTTGACATATAATGGAATCTTAAGATTTTGTTTTGACTACTTATAGTATATACCATTTGTTACTTGAGAGCAGAATATGAATGCTATGGGTCAATATTTCTAATTTTAAGAGATTTTTGACTATGTTATCACTCAAGTCCCCTCGACCAGAAATGGGATAACGCCTATAAACTCGACAAACAATGGAATCTGAAGATTTTGTTTTGACTACTGATAGTAAGTCCCATTTCTAAGTTGAGAACAGAATATGAATGCTATGGGTCAATATTTCTAATTTTAAGAGATTTTTGACTATATTATTACTCATGTCCCCTCGACCAGAAATGGGATAACGTCTATAAACTTGACATATAATGGAATCTTAAGATTTTTTTTTGACTACTTATAGTATATACCATTTGTTACTTGAGAGCAGAATATGAATGCTATGGGGCAATATTTCTAATTTTAAGAGATTTTTGACTATGTTATCACTCATGTCCCATCGACCAGAAATGGGATGATGCCTATAAACTTGACATATAATGGAATCTTAAGATTTTGTTTTGACTACTTATAATATATACCATTTGTTACTTGAGAGCAGAATATGAATGCTATGGGACAATATTTCTAATTTTAAGAGATTTTTGACTATGTTATCACTCATGTCCCATCGATCAGAAATGGGATAACGCCTATAAACTTGACATATAATGGAATCTGAAGATTTTCTTTTGGCTACTTATAGTATATACCATTTGTTACTTGAGAGCAGAAAATGAATGCTATGGGACAATATTTATAATTTTAAGAGATTTTTGACCATATTATTACTCATGTCCCATCGACCAGAAATGGGATAACGCCTATAAACTCGACATATAATGGAATCTGAAGATTTTGTTCTGACTACTGATAGTAAATGCCATTTCTAACTTGAGAGCAGAATATGAATGCTATGGGTCAATATTTCTAATTTTAAGAGATTTTTGACTATATTATTACTCATGTCCTCTCGACCAGAAATGGGATAACGCCTATAAACTCGACAAATAATGGAATCTGAAGATTTTGTTTTGAAGATTTTGTTTTGGCTACTTATAGTAAATAACATTTCAAACCTGTCAGCAAAGCCTGAATGCCAAGGGTCAATATTTATAATGTTTAAGAGAGTTTTGACCATATCATTACTCATGTCCCCTCGACCAGAAATGGGATAACGTCTATAAACTTGACATATAATGGAATCTGAAGATTTTGTTTTGACTACTTATAGTATATACCATTTGTTACTTGAGAGCAGAATATGAATGCTATGGGGCAATATTTCTAATTTTAAGAGATTTCTGACCATATCATTACTCATGTCCCCTCGACCAGAAATGGGATAACACCTATAAACTCGACAAATAATGGAATCTTAAGATTTTGTTTTGACTACTGATAGTAAGTCCCATTTCTAAGTTGAGAGCAGAATATGAATGCTATGGGTCAGTATTTCTAATTTTAAGGGATTTTTGACTATATTATTACTCATGTCCCCTCGACCAGAAATGGGATAACGCCTATAAACTTGACATATAATGGAATCTGGAGATTTTGTTTTGACTACTTATAATAAATAACATTTTAAACCTGTCAGCAAAGCCTGAATGGTATGGGTCAATATTTCTAATTTTAAGAGATTTTTGACCATATTATTACTCATGTCCCCTCGACCAGAAATGGGATAACGCCTATAAACTTGACACATTATGGAATCTTAAGATTTTGTTTTGACTACTGATAGTAAATCCCATTTGTTACTTGAGAGCAGAATATGAATGCTATGGGACAATATTTCTAATTTTAAGAGATTTTTGACTATATTATTACTCATGTCCCCTCGACCAGAAATGGGATAACGCCTATAAACTTGACATATAATGGAATCTGGAGATTTTGTTTTGACTACTTATAGTATATGCCATTTGTTACTTGAGAGCAGAATATGAATGCTATGGGGCAATATTTCTAATTTTAAGAGATTTTTGACTATGTTATCACTCAAGTCCCCTCGACCATAAATGGGATAACACCTATAAACTCGACAAATAATGGAATCTTAAGATTTTGTTTTGACTACTGATAATAAGTCCCATTTCTAAGTAGAGAGCAGAATATGAATGCTATGGGTCAATATTTCTAATTTTAAGAGATTTTTGACCATATTATTACTCATGTCCCCTCGACCAGAAATGGGATAACGCCTATAAACTTGACATATAATGGAATCTGGAGATTTTGTTTTGACTACTGATAGTATATACCATTTGTTACTTGAGAGCAGAATATGAATGCTATGGGACAATATTTCTAATTTTAAGAGATTTTTGACTATGTTATCACTCATGTCCCATCGACCAGAAATGGGATAACGCCTATAAACTTGACATATAATGGAATCTGAAGATTTTGTTTTGGCTACTTATAGTAAATAACATTTCAAACCTGTCAGCAAAGCCTGAATGCTATGGGTCAATATTTATAATGTTTAAGAGATTTTTGACCATATCATTACTCATGTCCCCTCGACGATAAATGGGATAACACCTATAAACTCGACAAATAATGGAATCTGAAGATTTTGTTTTGACTACTGATAGTAAATGCCATTTCTAAGTTGAGAGCAGAATATGAATGCTATGGGTCAATATTTCTAATTTTAAGAGATTTTTGACTATATTATTACTCATGTCCCCTCGACCAGAAATGGGATAACGCCTATAAACTCGACAAATAAAGGAATCTTAAGATTTTGTTTTGACTACTGATAGTAAGCCATATTTCTAAGTTGAGAGCAGAATGTGAATGCTATGGGTATTCATGCATTTATCAAAATTGTATATGCCTTCTTTATTATGTGTACTTGCTTTGTTTAGGCTTTGGTTAAAATTATTAAAGGTTAAGGTCTGTGTTCTGATATTTGCAAAACACATTTTAATTATTGTATGAGGCATGGTTTTCTCTGTAGACATGAAACTATATATGTACATCTTTACAAATACTGCCACATTAAATGTTAGTGCTATATATGTCAATGTTCAAGGTGACATTTGAGGTTATTGGGACACATGGTTGTATTAACTGTATTACTTGTGTAATGCAGAGACTGGGTTATATTTGGACGAAGAAATTGTGTGATGGTTTGGACTTGAAATACATGGTAGTTTTTTTAAGACATTTTGAGTAAATGGAAATGTTTCTGATTTTGCAAGTATTTTTAAACATTTGCTAGTTACATTGGTTTGCATTCTGAAAACATTTAATTCCCATGAAAATGATGTGTATAATGGTCTTTGTCATATTTATGTAACCTCCAGGTTTATGTTCATTTGATGTTAAGGAGCCAATGGCTATCATTATTCATCTGGCATTTCTTGTGTGTTAGAATATTTGGCTGACTTATTTCAACAGCCATAAAAATATATTTGTGTCTACCAAATTAAGCGCTTGAATACCACATATGATTATATTTAACATAATAATCATTTAGTCTACCTTGTTGCAATATGGTTTAGACCAGGACCCCAGCAATCTATTCTTGTCATAACAGGCGACTAAATAGATCTGGTTGTTAGATTTGGTGACTTTATTGATTGTGTGTCATCGTACCCCGATGGTGTGGATCGTTGCTCATAATAGGAATGACTGATTTGTCTGGTCTGAATTTGCATACAGGTGGCTGGAACATGGCTGAATATAGCAATAAACAAGAGTGAAAAAAATATCAAAAATATATGATCATGTAGTTTGCATATGTTGTTGTTAGCTAACAATTTGTTATATGTTTGTTTGTTTGTTTCTTATGTGCCTCAGATTTGTCATCAATAATATACATAGGGTGTTTTGTATTTTTGTAATAAAACACCTTCAATGAACTTCATTTCTTTTGTCATGTGAAGTGAATACACCAACAACTAACCCCAGGAGGTGATGGATGTCTACAATCTGACTTCTCACACAATGTCAACCTTGACAAATGTACCTTGAACAGCTCATCTATGTTCAGCTACATACACTTTTTTCTGGT
Organism: Haliotis cracherodii; assembly: GCF_022045235.1. Taxonomy (NCBI): domain Eukaryota; kingdom Metazoa; phylum Mollusca; class Gastropoda; order Lepetellida; family Haliotidae; genus Haliotis; species Haliotis cracherodii. Next base: position 11,341,840 of record NW_027266319.1, read on the forward strand.
ATTAAGTTATCATTGCATGAATGTCCAATCGTGTGTAACAAACTAAAAGCCAATGTGAAGCTTACACCATCTCTAATTACACAAACATTATTTAGTTCCTACATAGGAGTATCCTCTTCTTTCTTCAGATTTGAACACACAATTTAACAGCAGACAAAATGCATGTATAAGTTGATGTAAAGAAGGTGTTCTATTCATGGTAACACACGTGCTTCACATCCTATGTATAGATGTGAGTGTAAAACTAATAATATACACAGATGTAGGGCACAGGTCCTGCTGACTGGTATGTGACTTCACCCCACCCACATGCAAATGTGTACACTTGGTGCCCTCTACAGTGATGTGACTGGCATTATGCTTATAGCAGCATTAAAACAAACTACCTCACTGCTGCCACACTTTACTTTATGTTTTCACGGGACGTCCCAAACACTTACATTAACTAATGATGTCTTATAAACCAACTGAGACATTTGTACTGTTTAATTTGCCTAACCTGTACAATGGGTAGCCTGTTACATTTGCACAAGTCTCGAAGGCAAAACGTATTAGTTTTAAATAATAATTTCTAGATTATGTAAAGAGAAAGAACATTTTGACGTTGGATTCATCTAGACTTGCCCACAATGAGTATAGAATTACAAGGAGCCATACTAGTAGCCTGTATACAATACTTCTAATGCATACCAAAAATGCAAAACTAAATTCCAGTTTATTGATTAAAAAAAATATGCTTTATCTGACCCTAACATGAACACCAATATAAACACCAGTTCCAACTGGTAAAACCTGCAAACAAAACAAAAACGAATTCAATATAATTTTTATGAATATACAATACTGATATTGATCAATCATCTTGTGTGGGGGTGACACATCACTTTCTGGTCCTCTTCAAACTATCTGATGGGGAATGAAAACCACTGACATTTAACCATATATATGTAATGAATATGAACACTACCAGCCTGGATTAGAATTTGAATTTTGAATTTAATGTTATACTGGATATTTAGAAAGTTATCGTGTCCATATTTAGCCCATCCAAATACACCACATCTGAAAACGCTGAAGGAAACAGGGAGTGCACGAGAAGTAGTTGGTATGGAACTTGATATATACGTTGCTATACGGGAGTTATGACACACTGCTAACGAGAAGGAATATTTCCTATTTTAATGCCCATTTCCCAGTGTTTATTTTCCATGAGACAATGGCAAAGTGGAAGGTGATACTGGGAAGAAAATTCCTTAAAATTCCCCACTTGCTTACAAAATACACGAACGTTTTTTACAAACATTTTGATTTATTTCCTCTTAGTTTTGCATAAAATAATGATAGTTTACAGATTGATAAAAAGGAAAGTTTCTTCAGGTTCTGCTGTACCGCAAACAATGCAGTCTCACTGCACGCTGTGTGTTGTCACAACACGGCAGAAGTTCGATGCACTTCCGGGTTCAGTTGAGAAGCAGTGCGTACGAAATAAGTGTCGTGTGCATACACAAGCCACGCCCACTCATGAATATTGTAGACTTAAGACCATTGTAGGTTTAAGGGCACAACATACGTCTATTGCCCAAAGTGTGTACAGCCAAGGTGCATTTGTGTTCGGTGTTTACACGTCCGCCTCCGTGGTCTAGTGGTAGAGCGTCCGCCCGGAAGGCGGAAGGTCCTGGGTTCTATCCCCGGCCGCGTCATACCAAAAGACGTTAAAAGATGGTACTTGTTGTTACCCTGTCAGGCGCTCGGCATTAAGGGGCTAAACACACAACCAACCAACCAACCTTTGCAGCCTACAGTTCAGCTCACACTTATTTCGCACATTTTTCCATGGAATACAAATATTGCTTATTTAATAATACATGTAAGGTAAAGGCTATGGACTATAGTACACATGCACACAGTTGAGTGACTGTACAGTCTATATCCTTTTTGCATTCCCATGACTCTATTGAGTACAACGTTAAGCTTAAATCCGAATTAGGGGCCCCAGTGTCAAAGTTGCCCCGATTCGCCGTGTAGAGTTGCGTCCCTTGGATCCGGAGATCGAGTTCCGAAATGGTCCTGATTATGATCCATGGTTTGTCTGCACAATACCCATGCTCAATGGTTTCAGTAAGGCCGTCAACGTGTTCGTACTGCTGCACCTACACTATTGGATTTCTTTCTGTATTAAGCTGATGCGCTGTGATATAACTGTTCAAAGCGGCAGTAAATGTCGGCGATCTTCCTGATTTTTAACTTATATAAGACCCATGCGTTTTCCGGGTTAGTATAGGTCCGGCGTGTGAAAATACTCATAATATCAATCACCAGATTGTCTGGTCCACACTCGATTATTAACTTGCCGCATAGGTGGACAATTGCTGTGGGCGACGCTGAACAACAAACAAAGAATGAAACAAACTCGGCTAAAGATCTACCTTCTGTGCACCAAGGTGGCGATGGGTAAGCCTAGTGGTTAAAGCGTTTGCTCGTCACGCCGAGAGCCCGGGATCGATTCCTCACATGGGTACAATGTGTGAAGCCAATTTCTGGTGTCCCCCGCGTGATATTGCTGGATTATTGCTAAAAGCGGCGTAAAATTATACTCACCCACTCACTCAGTGTGCCCCAAGGTCCATGAATAACATGCCAATTTAACCTAAATCAGTTAAACGCAGAAAAATATTTGCTGGCCATTCGGAGAATATGTCCAGGTTCGGTGATGACGGTAGAGCAGGACATGCTCACTGGTATCGATGACACCTGGTACCATCATTGTAAATTTATACAGATTCGCTAAAGTAAGTTGCTGTGAATCGCCGATTCTACTTTGATCGACATTAGGCTAATTGTGAATGGAATTGGCACGTCTATACCCGATCACATTGCAATGAGTAGGAACGTCTGGATGATGCCTCGAGAATAATAATAAGGGGTTGACATGATAGAGAAATGACCTGGATCGTTAGAATGCCATGCGGAAACACCGTGCAGTCAGGATCCTTTAAATTGACCGAATAAAGATACAAACCCCTTCCAGAATTATTTAACACGTTCAGCAAGCGACTTCAGCTTCATGACTCAGCCCTGATGGTCATTTTAGGCCCAGTCGTCAACAAACTGCTTATTTCACTTACGTAGTGGTGTGTATGCGTGCGTGCGTGCGTGCGTGCGTGCGTGCGTGCGTGTGCTTGTAGTAGTCCGGAATAATGCCGGTTTATAGTGTATACAAGTGCCGTTGAGATACCGCACTGCGGTTCAACATGGACACCCAAGTCAGATACAGAATGCTGACTCCGAGCCGACCAGTCCTTTTATCCCTTTAAAGACGAGTGCAAGGCACAGTCAGGATCCCTTAAATTGACCGAATAAAGATAAGCCCCTTCCAGAATTATTTAACATGTTTAACAAGCGACTTGAGCTTCATGACTTAGTCCTAATGGGCATTTAAGGTCCAGTCGTCAGCAAACGTGTCCGAAAGCAATCACTTCCTCATCCTCGCGAAATACCCTATCCACCCTCTATCCTGTTCTCTATCCAACCTCTATCCTGTTCTATATCCAACCGTTCGCGGTTCCTAAATCGCCCTCCTAAGTGTGTAGGGGCACGGGTGGCCCAGTAGTCTAAGGCGCCGCGAGTCGCTGTGCAGAGTTGCGTCCCTTGGACACGCCAGAAACCTATGATTTTGGGTTCGAATCCCGGTTCGCCTTGATTATGTTTCTAGGTTTGTCAGCACCATATCCGTACTCGTCGGTTTAACCGAAGCGGTAAACGTCTGAGACCTGCATCACTTCGGGCTTTCCTCCCACATTAAGCTGACACGCCGTGATATAACTGGAATAATGTTAAAAGCGGCGTTAAACCCAACTCACTCACTGACTCACTCCTAAGTGTGTTTATTAAAAAAAACTACCACCATATCCCAACGAAAAAGGCCACTTTCAGAAATTAAACAATCAACATAAAAAAAGCCATTCTTCATTTGCAAACCAACCACTACTATATTTCGAGTAATATTAGAATTATATCATTGACCCCCCGAAAACATGTCACCCGAAATATTACTCCCGATTTTTTTCAGAAGCCCTTCGGGAAAAAATACGCATAAAATGTATTAAGCAAATGTGTGCATGGATTTGAGTATTACGATATGCAATTCTACTTAGTCAGATACTCGTGGCTATTTTGATGTGATGCGACGGTACGTAGAAAGGTTAGCAGACATAATTCATGGCTAACTGTTTGTGGAAACAGCAACACAGCCTTCAATTTATGTAATGGCTTTCAATCAGGAAATCAAAGAAGGCTATTCCCATTTCATGTAATCACAAAAAGTCAAGGTCCGCTAAAAGGTTTAACCCCGTAGCACCAAAACCATCCTCCGATCGAACAAACGTCCCGACTATTTCATAGACAATTCTTGGCATTTGTTCCACAAGCAATTATCAATAACATGACTTCCATTCTAAGAGCAAGGATGGGCAACCATCAAACCGCTACAAAGACTCTTTAGCTTCATGCATCAAAGAAGAGAAGTCTTTGGTAGATCAAAGACTTGCAGGATGTCGTGGAACTGGCGGTTTTGGTGGCGGAGGCGTGAAGCTGATGGGAGTAAAGAGATTCTGTCAACGTGGAAGCACGCAGACAATCGACAGTCCGGTTGGACCTGATTATCGGGTCGTTTTGTTTTCGGCATAAGTGGTAGATCAGGGCGAGGAATTTCATGCCACCTCTTTGAGAGAGTGAAGACTGATTTGCCAGTCAGAATCTCAAAGACATGTTGTCAATGTTTAGTTAATAATCTATTCTTTCATTATTAGGTAAACAGATGGCACCTGTCAATGTTTCATGATATTACCAGTTTTAGGATAGAGGGTGTGTTTTGGAGTGAGTGAATGAGTGAATTGGGATTAACGCCACTTTTAACAGTATTCAGGTTATATCGCGGCTTGTCAGCTTAATGTGGGAGGAAAGCCCGAAGTGAGGTCTCAGACGTTTACCACTTTGGTTAAACCCAAGAGCATGGGTATGGTGCTGACAAACCTAGAAACGGAATCGGGGCGAACCGGGATTCGAAACCACAAGCATAGGTTTCTAGCGTGCCCAAGGGACGCAACTCTGCACAGCGAATCGCGGCGCCTTAGACGACTGGGCCATCCGTGCCCCCGTTTTGGAGTGACAAATAAAAGTGGTTGACATGTGTATACTCCAAAGATTGCTGAAATTTTGAATATTCTTGACCCGGATGGGGTAAAATACTGTTCAAAGCGGCGTTAAACCAGATTCACTCACTAAACATGAATTAATGTTGTCAATAATTCTTAAGGTACAGAGAGCATTATAGCAGAATATACCATAGGATCACTTCAACAAAAGTTAACGAATTGATACAAAACATGTACATCCTTTGGGGACCCGTGAAGATCCGGGTTAGATTTGGTCGTCAGCAACCCATGCTTGTCGTAAGCAGCGACAAACGAGATCGAGTGGTCAGGCTCCTGACTTGGTTGATGCCATGTCAGTTACATAGATCGATTCCCATAATGTCAATCACTTGATTGTCTGGTCCAGACTCGCTCATTTGCAGACCACCGCCGCGTAGCTGGAAAACAAACAAACAAAATTCGGGGTTTATTCAGTCTTGCAGAAATAGTCGAGTAGCTTCGCAGACATCGGTAGTCGCGACCAAGGAGCATTATCATGAGAAATGCGAGAGGAGTCAGATTGCCAATGGGAAACATTTCTGTTGGGGAATTAATTACCTTGTTGATGTCATATATAAGGTGAGGTGATGTGAAATGGGGTTTAACGTCCCGTCGAAGATTATTGCACTTATATAGCGACGTGCATGCACGTGTATGTGTGTGTGTGGCTGCTTGTACTAGTCCGGACTGATGCCGATTTATAGTGCTAGCACACTGAAATACCATGCCGCAGTTTAACATGAATACCCTACTCAGACACAGTATACTGACTCCGAGCTGACCAGTTCTTCTTTTAGCCCCTTAATGCCGAGCTCCAGACAGGGTAACAACAAGTACCATCTTTTAACGTCTTTTGGTATGACGCGGCTGGGGATCGAACCCTGGACCTTCCGCTCTTCGGGCGGTCGCTCTACCATTAGACCACGGAGGCGGTCATCATATATAAGAGTACTTTGAACGTGAAAGAGTTTAATTACAAAACACATTTCCATCTAAATACAAAAGCATTTAGCATTAAGCATTGAAGTTCCAACATTAATATACTTATTGATCTGCTCTTTGAAGTCTCAAAAGCAATCTGACAGCTGTAATAGATGTTAAAGATTCATTTAGACTCCAACAATATATGTTTTTATTTGACTGTGCATAAAACAAACAACCCCAGTCATAATGATTCCTTAAGGAAACTTTGAAATGTCCTCTTTATCTAGGACGCATTTGAACCATTACATTAAAATTCACTTGTTGTGTTTAAAGTTGGCTTCGTTGTTTTGAATCTTTCCTTGTGTCAAATTTGAATTCATCATTGTATGATATTATGATTGATTAAATTTTAAATTACATTTATTTCCTTTTGCTTTTCACGTTATCCTTAAAATAAGAATTCGATCAGAAAGAGAAGATAATATTAAAGCTTTTTAACAAGGAATTGAAGTAATTTTGTGTTCTTGATCCAGCAGTATCTATAGAAACAGTAGAATGAAGAAAATAATTCGCCCTTATATCTGTTAATAGCTTTACCATTGACGTTGATTAAGAATTCAGACATAACGAACCTAATTTTCGACTTTTCCTCTCCAGGTAGTACGTCATTAGAGAAACAAATCATTGGTGATATATTCCGGACTTGTACTGTCAGTAGCATGATGGCGTTTTTATATGTTTTGGACGTTCTCATTTCTTGCTTGTTGCTGTAACGCGAACTCGCTACCATCCCAGCTATATGAGTGAGTGAGTGAGTTCGTTAGTGAGAATGGTTTTAGGCCGCTATTAGCAATATTCCCGCAATATTACAGCGGGGGACATCATAAATGGGCTTAACCCATTTCGGAAATCGAACCCGGGTCTTCGGCGTGACGAGCGAACGCTATATCCACTAGGCTACCCCACCGACAGACCAGAGTACCGAGCCTGACCACCCGATCCATTATGTCGCGTCACATGACAAGCATAGGCGACTGGGGACCAATTCCAACCCGGAATCCCCACGGGTCTACTCGTTTCTCGACCTCTTTAATACTACATAGCACGTACTCGATTCTTGGCGCACCGACCTCGCCACTATTTAGCAGTAAGTCTCGTTCCTGTCTGTTGTGATTCTGTTACGATATGACATTAACAGGTGAGGTATAAGGTGAAATAGGGTTTAACGCAGGGTTCAAAATTATTGCACTTATATAGTGAGGTGTATGGGTTCGTGCGTGCGTGCGTGCGTGCGTGCATGCGTGCGCGTGCTTGTAGTAGTCCGGACTAGTGCCGGTTTATAGTGTAAACATGTGCCATTGAGATACCGTACTGCGGTTTAACATGGACACCCAAGTCAGATACAGAATACTGACTCCGAGCCGACCAGTCCTTTTATCCCTTTAAAGACGAGTGCCAGGCAGAGTAACAACAAGTACCCTTTTTAAACGTCTTTTGGAATGACGCGGCCCGGGATCGAACCTCTGCTCTCCTGGCAGATGCTCTATCCACTGGGCCATGGAGGCGGTTTGTAACATATAACAGTATCCCTTATGGTTCACTCACCATGGGCCACGATTCAGTGATTTGTCAGCGAGAAGGCTCGTGTCATTTGTCAAAGTCGACACGTGACCTTCAAGCGTTAAACAACGTCTCGCAATGTTTCCTTTGTGACGTCACGTTTCTGACAAGACGCACATGGCCTTCGCGACTTGGTCGCAAGCCATTTATTTCAATCAGAGGACACAAACGAGCTATTTTAAATAATGAATTAAAGATATCCTGTCATTTAACGCTGGATAGTGTTTAGGGAGTATTTTGGGGGGGGACAAATCACGTTAGTCCAGAACGCTGAAGGGTTGGAGGGCCCTTGAGACCAACAGCTGATCTTAAATCTGTGTGATCAAGGAAGCGTGTTTTTAATTATGACAATTTTGGTAGAACGTTGTCAGAAAAGGCTTTTGTTTGTTGAACAACACTTTTGTGTGCCTTTGAAGCTGGCGCATTGTGCGTAACTAAGTAAATTTATTCCGCGCTTAGAAACTAAATCAAATTCTTAATAATAACTTGGGAACGCATTTTATACATTTTCAAACACAACGGTTACGTGAAATAGTATACAGATACCTTCAGGATTTATTGAGTAATATTTTGTAATAATACGCAAGGCTTTGTTCGGGCGAATATTGTTTCAATTGTTTTTACGTCAACAAAATACTCTTAAATGTTTAAAGCATATTATTTCTTTCCAACGTATCAATGTATCCGTTTCACAAGAAATATGGGCCTCCCGGACCAAAAAAAGTAAACAATTGACAAAAAAATACAAATGTGATGAAAATGTTACTTGGATGAAATTCGTCATTGTATCCCTGCAAAAAAAGGTCCAAAACACAACTCCGTATGCAATACATCACCTTCACCTTCCTTGAGTGAGTGAGTGAGTGAGTGAGTGAGTGAGTGAGTGTGGTATAACACTATTTTAGCAATAGTCCAGTGATATCACAGTCTTAGCCTCAAATAGCAAATTGATCTGAATCAAAATTGTTCACACACAATATTTCTATATAATCTCCTCTGTCCAGCTATACAGCAGCTTTGTTATCCCTGCCTACAAATGTCTTCATTGTGGGTACTCCAAAAGGCCTCGGGGGGCACGGGTGGCCCAGTCGTTTACGGCGCCGCGATTCGTTATGCAGAGTTGCGTCCCTTGGGCACGCCAGAAGCCTATGATTGTGGGTTCGAATCCCGGTTCGCCCCAATTATGTTTCTAGGTTTGTCAGCACCATACCCGTGATCGTGGGTTTCACCTGACAAGCTGACACGCCGTGATATAACTGGAATACTGTTAAAAGCGGCGTTAAAACCCAACTCACTCACTCACTCACTCACCCCAAAAGGCCTCGACTGCTGCGATCGTCATTACTGGTGAAATCTCTACCAAGCAGGGGTTATTTGAGTTCAGGGAAGACATGAAGGTTAGAGTGTGTTTGGTCAGGAGAGTGACGGACTTGCAATCACTGGGCTTCACACATTGTTTGTTTGTTTGTTGTTTTGTGAGTTGAGTGAGTGATTGTTCGCAGTGTTGAGAAGTATTTCAGTGATGTGAACTGCAATGTGAGATAAAACCCAAATGATACACCACGTTGGTAAACACACTAGGACGGCGCCGACAAACAAACAGTCAGAGCGAATCATGATTCGAACCCACTATCAAAGGATTCTGAATATCTGATGTCACAGTGGAGAAGTTGATTCACACCTAAGGTTTCTGCCGGTCTCCAGCCCTAAATAATGTGCAGGGTACCGTAAAAGGAGTGAGTGAGTATGGTTTTACGCCGGTTTTAGCAATATTCCAGCAATATCACGACGGGGGACACCAGAAATGGGCTTCACACATTGTATCCATGTCGGGAATAGAACCCGGGTCTTCGGCGTGACGAGCGAACGCTTTAACCACTAGGCTACCCGACCCCTCTCCCCCCCCCCTCCCCCCCCAGAACTTTGGAACATTCGGCTATTAAGGATATGCAAGAAACGCGTTTATGTCAATTATGTAGTCTCCTAATGGAGACGAGTTGATGCCCGGCGTGTAAGGGGGACTTCTCCCGCAGGATATTGCCCATACTGCATCAGTATGAATAACAGTCAATTGTTTCGTTTTCTACTCGAATGGAATAATTAATTTTAATTCTTTCTCTTCAGTTCTGTTGTTGGTTCCTTGCATATTTTTAGACATAATTTTTTTGTAACACAAAAGAATACATGTGGAGGGACTATGCTGTAATCTGGAATCACTCATTATTCTGTCATCAAATTGATCCGCAGTAAAGAAACCTAACCCACTCACTTACTTTGTGTAAGAATTCATACCGGCGCTTAAGGCAGGTGTAAATTAGAACAAGGTGGTAACTGGATTGTCTGGTCCATCACTTGACTGTCTGGTCAAAACTTGAATGTTTACAGTCTGTCGCGGTATGGCAGAACTGCTGTGCGTCGCCCAGGCAACAAACAAACACTTTTTCAAGCAAATTGTGTGAGCGGCTGCGACCAGAAGGACAGGCCTAGACTGAAATTTAGTCTCAGAAATAAAGTTCTTATTTAAACATATATGTCAATAAACAATAAAATCCAAAAGGATCCCAGAACCACCCTTAATTTCATGACTCATTCTAGACTTGAGTTGGACTTCTTTATTTATTTATTCTCTCGGGTGTGGGAGAAAGGCTTGAACAAGACATGCTTACCCTTTTCGCGAACACCTGGTGTCATCACTGATTGTGATCCATTCATATAATTTTCACCACTCTTTGGCCTTTCACACCCATTAGAATCTGTTTCGGCAGATAATCGGGACTGGTAAGTCTCTGGCGTTGACGTTTTGTTTACGATTATTGACTGTTATATCGTGGTGTATCTTATTGTTTGATAATGGTTGTAACGGTGTTACATTGTTTCTGTTGAGATTCGGTAGACGCCCATTGCATTGTATTTGGGCAATGTAAGCAGTCGTCAGGAAGTTACTATGTTAAGATGCTAGTGTGGTGTGTAAACGTCCGGTCCGGATACCGCGGACGGTGATAGTATGTTATAGAAACATGGAGAATGTTCTATGTTTTGATGGTATTATATGGAACTTTCCAGTATCTGGTTTGACAATATAAGAGGACAATAACGTGTGTAACTGACACTCACACACAATTTCATCACGTCAAGACCAGCTTTCATGTGAGGATCACTCATCATCCTCGATTCCCTGCCTAATCCCATAATGAAAGCTTGACTACTGTCGCCGCTGGGTGAATATATATTATTATCACTGACTTTTCCTATCACAACTGTATTTTTGAATTTGATACTGAACACTGCCGTCATATTATTTATTCCAATTGGATAATGTACTACTACTCTACTGTGTACTGACACTGTAATAGATGTGCAGTAATTTGTATTGATTTGTGATGAACCTAGTTAATTTTAGTAACACATGTATTGATTGTATACCGCCTGTTGGTTGTTTGTTGGTTTCACACTAGGTTCAGATTGCTGGGTTAACATATTGTTTCAATTTCGGAATAGACACGTAACAACTTTAAATCTACATCTTTAAGTGACATTGATCAACCTCCTTTATTCTTTCATGGTGACTGTACGGTACAGTTACTATAGTCTGTCATACAGACACTGAAACAAATATACCCAATACAGCCCACGCAAGTCTATAATATTTCGCAAGTCTAGTTTAATACAGTAACAGAAAGTGAAGAAAGTTTCTTTTGCAATTATATTTTAGAGCTATATTTTAAGAACTGTTTTTTTCTGTAAATTATGTTCATTTCTAGACTAGATGCTAGTCTACAATTAAAGGTACTATCAAAAGCTATTGAGATAGCAAATGAGTGAAAACCTCACGAGGAAATTTGTCTTTTTTTCTTGTTTGTTACGATGTTTCAGTTCTACCTCTTGTCCCTTCATTGATATTATTTCATGTTTTCAATAAATATGAAAAAATTCAATCCGTTTTTATAAGAAATCTTACCCGAAAGGAGAGTCCATTGTAAGATTCCGACTCTATCAAGAGCAGATGTTTATTAATCACAACCAAATAGTGATAACGCGGCAGGTGTCCGTGAAAAGGTATCCTGCCCCACAGGTGGCACCCGTAACAAACGCATGCAAAGGCAAGTCAATTCTTTACCTGAAGAAACATGGGAACAGTGGTACAAGTCATAAAGGGAATTGTAGGACATCTTTATTGTCAAGGTTTGTTTTCTACTTACAACCCCACGTTCTTCAAAGTTTCAACATCCATAATTGTGCACACATCCAAACAATCCAGTCTGAGGTAAACTCAAGTCAGGATTAATAGAAAAACAACCTATCAGTTTGCCCGGAGTATTTCCATTGTGTGGCATGCTTCGTGCACCATGATTCATGCTTGGTTACATAGATATAGAACACATTCATCATGAAAAGAAAACAAATGAGTTTTTAGTCAGCTACAGACAATATATCGATTAGTATCCATGTGTAGTTATGTTTTCGCTCCCATCTGACTGATGCATTGCCCGCAAACACACATAAAACATTCCTGAACGGCAACATTCTCCTTCTTTTATAATTTCCTAATGGAAGACCTTGTTGAGGATGATGTACGTCCTGGGCCTCTTTGATCCTGCATACTTCGTTTTTGTCCGCTGTAAATTGATATATGCATGCAGGTAGGCTATTCAAAAGGGGCCGACATGTACATGATTTCGGAAATTAATTTAGCAACAACAAAAAAATTCATAATCAGAGGAAAACTCTGCTACCAGCCTGGTTCTCTGGGTATGCTGCGGTGGCGCTACACTGTAGCGCCGTCGCAGCATACCCAGGGAACCAGGCTGATCTGTGAGTAGGCGGTCTGTAAATAATCAAGTATGGACCAGACAATCCAGTGAATGACATCATGCGCATCGATCCATGCAATTTGGATCGATAACATGCATCAACCAAGTCAGCGAGCCTGACCACCCGATCCCGTTAGTCGCCTCTTATGACAAGCATTGTCGCCTTTTGGGAGAAGCATGGTTGCTGAAGACCTATTCTATCCCGGATCTTCACGGGTCTTGTATATGGTAGTTAGGTAATGTTCGTCGTAAGGTAAACAAAATTTGGATCGGGTGGTCAGACTCGATGACTAGGTTGAAGCATGTCATCGTATCCCGAAGCAGTGATGCAATCACTGGATTATCTGGTTCATACTCGATTATTTACAGACCGCCGTTATATAGCTTGGATGTTGCTGAGTTCGGCGTTAACAACAAACAAACAAGGTTAGGTAATGCTTCTTCTGAAGGTCAAAACCGTCGAAGATGTTTTCCGAAGGAACTAATGTCATTCGACATTACTGAAGTTATCATCAATTTTTATTTCGATTGATTCAAGAAATAATAATTTTTTTTGTTCTTTCAACCTCAATAGATGAGTACCGTAATTACTACATAAAGAAGTGTCGGATTTTAAAACACGTCCAATTTTAATTATGGAAACCCATTTGTCCATAACACTGCGTGCTTTGGCCAGTCTCGTCAGAAGGATTTAGCAAATTCAACATGTTGTTTTCATGGGGACACTCTAAGGAAGAAAAGTGAAAAAAATGGTTCGAAAACTCAAAATATGGGTACTATGTCGCCTATGGGCCTGCCATAAGTTTTAAATCGTAAATGCCAATATAATTCCATCACAGAGAAAAATTATTCTTATTACCCAGAAGATTATAAGCTTGAAGATATGGTTATCATTGTCATAACCTCCCCATGCTATTTTGTGCTTTGGAGCATGGGCGTCCCAGTAATCCAAGGGACAGCAATACGCTGTGCAGAGTTGTATCCCTTAGGCATGGCAGGATCCGCTGACCGTGGGTTACAATCTCAGATTCATCGTCAATATTATCCTTGGTTTGTCAACGCCAAACCAGTACTTGTGTTTAATCGTGATCACTTCGGGCTTTCCTCCCACATTAAGCTGACGCGCAGGTGGTATGATTAAAATACTGTTCAAATCGGCGTAATGGCCCTCTCCCCAATATTAATTTGTGTCTGAAACTTTACTGGTGAAACAAAAGTTAGATAGAATCAGACGACAAATCATTCGCGACCCCAAGCTCTCAGATTTTGCCACCATTAGGAGAGGATCCATGTCCAAATACGAAGCAATTATGATGAACGAGACAGCCCAATGCGTCTATCGTACATGTATCAACTATTAGCTACCAGGCTAATGAGGTCGACGTCTTCCCTTTAACCTGGCGGATCCAAAAGAAATGCAGCAAAATGAAAATGTCCTGTTTCTTTACCCTCCTGATGAGCCAAGCAAATTAACCCCTCTGTCCCCCGTGTTTCATAGAATGAGCCTCCCGCAACATGTATGCTGCCCCTAATAGATTTGCCCTTGGGGGAATACATGCAAATATGTATTGATCTGGAAAAAGGCTCTAATTGCCAGAGGCGGGTGGCGGTGAAGAGCCTTAATTCTCGCATGTAGAAAGCCGGTACACGAACGTAATTAATACTTAAAGACCAATTTTTCACTCGAACGAGTCCTGTGTGTCGGTCGTGAGAAACTTTGTTTACTTTCGACATTAAAGCATTACTTGTAAACTGATACGATGTTGCCCGATTGAGTTGGATGATTGATTCGCGCCTTTTGATATGCAGTCAATCAATGCTGTCGAGGAGGAAAGGTCCGATTTGGAGTTCTGAATGGTATGTGCTTACCGGGTAAACACAGTCTTATGTTTACCTCGACTTTAATTGAAAGCATAAAAATATATAAAAATATGTAAAGCAAAGAGAATTAAACATGTTTATGGACGTTTTGTTGATATACACGGCTTATTTGGAATCGATATGTTTTTTACTAATTTTTTAGGATATCCGCAGGTTGTTTGCCTTATCGCATATGATATTCACTATGTGGTGGCAGTGTTCTTGTCTTCAACGCACAGGTCACAAATCAGGGGAGGTTAAGCACGTGGTGGGTGATCGCGTTCGGCAGCTAGGCACACGTAGCACATATTGTGTCTCATAAGGCTTGACATTGTTCGAAATATGCCTCTGTTCATCAGCAGTGAATGGGTATCCGGTAGGATCAGATAGTAACGAGACTGTTAATCTACTAGCGCCTCATAGACAGCTTGGGTTGTATTGTGTCTCATAAGGCTTGACATTGTTCGAAATATGCCTCTGTTCATCAGCAGTGAATTGGTATCCGGTAGGATCAGATAGTAACGAGAATGTTAATCTACTAGCGCCTCATAGGCAGCTTGGGTTGTATACTCCCAATGGAGTTGAGAAAGAAATAGAATACACTCTGACCGGAGTAATAATGAAGCGCTTTGAGATGCTTTCGGGGGTGGATTGGAGCATTATAAATATGCACATTATTAATACAAATGTCAAATAGAGTCAACGAGGACGTACTGTTTTTTTGTTTTGTGTGTGTGTGTGTGTGTGTGTTTTTGTGTGTGTGTTGTGTGTGTGTGTGTGTGTGCGTGCGTGCGTGTGTGTGTGTGTGTGTGTGTGTGTGTTTGCTTGTAGTAGTCCGGACTGATGTCGATTTATACTGCTAGCCCACTGAGACACCATGCCGCAGTTTAACATGAATACCCCACTCAGACACAGTGTACTGACTCAGAGCCGACCAGTCCTTGTTTTAGCCTCTTACTTCCGCTTCCGGGCGGATGCTCTACCACTAGACCACAGAGGCGTGTCTGTCACGCCCAACTCGTATTGTGTCTGGGTATATTGCGGTAACTTTACCCATTTGTGTCTGTAACGCCCGACGCGTATTGTGTCTTGGGATAGTTTGTGTCTGTCACACCCAACTCGTTATGTGTCTGGGTATATTGTCGTGACAGTTTGCGCTTATCTGTGATACCGGTGGGGCCACCATCAAGTTTCCACCTCCTTGGTTATATTTGAACCTCCGAAATACGCGAGTCATTTGGTTTTACGCCGCTTTTAGCACGATTCCAGACACCAAGAATGGACTTAATACAACAACGTTACTCCAAAGGCACCGTCGTTGATGTGACTGTAATCTAAAGAGTTGATACTTCCTCGAATCCCCTGGCAGAACTAATGACAGACTCAGCTGTTCGTAAACACGCAAGTACTTCCCGGTCACATTCCGTAATTCCAAACGAAAATGCCAGAAAATTGTATTTCTTTCTAAACCCGTAACCCGAAGTTCGTTAAACTCCAGCAGTGATATAACAGTTGCACGGTGTCAGTTGAGTTGTGAACAGACGTGCTTTACACGGTTCTTTGCTTTACGAGAACAATTCAATCAAAAAGAGACTTTCATTTATACACACAATTTCAATTTGTCATTGAAGCAGAAACCATCGTTTAGGCAGGGAACGTTATACATGTGTTCCCAATACTGCACTATCGACTTGGCACGTGGTTATATAAACGAGTTGAATGTGACACGTGGATGGCAGGAGATGAAGGTCACATGAGGGGTGGTAGGAGATGAAGGTGACACGAGGGGTGACAGGAGATGAAGGCGACATGGGGGTGTCAGGAGATGAAGGTGACACGAGGGGTGTTAGGAGATGAAGGTGACATGAGGGTTGTCAGGAGATGAAGGTGACACGAGGGGTGTTAGGAGATGAAGGTGACACGAGGGGTGGTAGGAGATGAAGGTGACACGAGGGGTGTTAGGAGATGAAGGTGACATGAGGGGCGTCAGGAGATGAAGGTGACATGAGGGGTGTCAGGAGATGAAGGTGCCACGAAGGGTGGTAGGAGATGAAGGTGACATGAGGGGTGGTAGGAGATGAAGGTGACATGAGGGGTGGTAGGAGATGAAGGTGACACGAAGGGAGGTAGGAGATGAAGGTGACACGAAGGGAGGTAGGAGATGAAGGTGGCACGACGGGTGGTAGGAGATGAAGGTGGCACGAGGGGTGGTAGGAGATGAAGGTGACAGGAGGGGTGGTAGGAGATGAAGGTGGCACGAGGGGTGGTAGGAGATGAAGGTGACATGAGGAGTGGTAGGAGATGAAGGTGACAGGAGGGGTGGTAGGAGATGAAGGTGACACGAAGGGAGGTAGGAGATGAAGGTGACATGAGGGCAGGTAGGAGATGAAGGTGACACGAGGGGAGGTAGGAGATGAAGGTGGCACGAGGGGTGGTAGGAGATGAAGGTGACACGAGGGGTGACAGGAGATGAAGATGACACGAGGGGTGGCAGAAGATGAAGGTGACACGAGGGATGGTAGGACATGAAGGTGACACGAGGGGTTGTAGGAGATGAAGGTGACACGAGGGGTGGTTAGAGATGAAGGTGACATGAGGGGTGGTAGGAGATGAAGGTGACACGAGGGGAGGTTGGAGATGGTGACACGAAGGGTGACAGGAGATGAAGGTGACACGAGGGGTGACAGGAGATGAAGGTGGCACGAGGGGTGTTAGGAGATGAAGGTGACACGCAGGGTGTTAGGAGATGAAGGTGGCACGAGGGGAGGTAGGAGATGAAGGTGATATGAGGGGAGGTAGGAGATGAAGGTGACAGGAGGGGTGGTAAGAGAAGAAGGTAACCACGAGGGGAGATAGGAGATGAAGGTGACACGAAGGGTGGTAGGAGATGAATGTGACACGAGGGATGGTTGGAGGTGAAGGTGACACGAGGGGTGTTAGGAGATGAAGGTGACATGAGGGATGGTTGGAGGTGAAGGTGACACGAGGGGTGTCAGGAGATGAAGGTGACATGAGGGATGGTTGGAGGTGAAGGTGACACGAGGGGTGACAGAAGATGAAGGTGGCTGGAGGGAGGTAGGAGATGAAGGTGACACGAGGGGTGACAGGAGATGAAGGTGACACAAGGGGTGGTAGGAGATGAAGGTGGCACGAGGGGTGGTAGGAGATGAAGGTGGCACGAGGGGAGGTAGGAGATGAAGGTGACATGAGGGGTGGCAGGAGATGAAGGTGACAGAAAGGGTGTAGGAGATGAAGGTGACATGAGGGGTGGTAGGAGATGAAGGTGACACGAGGGGTGACAGGAGATGAAAGTGACACGAGGGTAGGTAGGAGATGAAGGTGACACGAGGGGTGGTAGGAGATGAAGGTGACACGAGGGTAGGTAGGAGATGAAGCTGACACGAGGGGTGACAGGAGATGAAGGTGACATGAGGGGTGGTAGGAGATAAGGTGTCACGAGGGTAGGTAGGAGATGAAGCTGACACGAGGGGTGACAGGAGATGAAGGTGACATGAGGGGTGGTAGGAGATAAGGTGACACGAGGGTAGGTAGGAGATGAAGCTGACACGAGGGGTGACAGGAGATGAAGGTGACAGGAGGGGTGGTAAGAGAAGAAGGTAACCACGAGGGGAGATAGGAGATGAAGGTGACACGAAGGGTGGTAGGAGATGAATGTGACACGAGGGATGGTTGGAGGTGAAGGTGACACGAGGGGTGTTAGGAGATGAAGGTGACATGAGGGATGGTTGGAGGTGAAGGTGACACGAGGGGTGTCAGGAGATGAAGGTGACATGAGGGATGGTTGGAGGTGAAGGTGACACGAGGGGTGACAGAAGATGAAGGTGGCTGGAGGGAGGTAGGAGATGAAGGTGACACGAGGGGTGACAGGAGATGAAGGTGACACGAGGGTAGGTAGGAGATGAAGGTGACACAAGGGGTGGTAGGAGATGAAGGTGGCACGAGGGGTGGTAGGAGATGAAGGTGGCACGAGGGGAGGTAGGAGATGAAGGTGACATGAGGGGTGGCAGGAGATGAAGGTGACAGAAGGGGTGTAGGAGATGAAGGTGACATGAGGGGTGGTAGGAGATGAAGCTGACACGAGGGGTGACAGGAGATGAAGGTGACACGAGGGGTGGTAGGAGATAAGGTGACACGAGGGTAGGTAGGAGATGAAGCTGACACGAGGGGTGACAGGAGATGAAGGTGACACGAGGGGTGGTAGGAGATGAAGGTGACATGAGGGGTGTCAGGAGATGAAGGTGGCACGAGGGGTGGTAGGAGATGAAGGTGGCACGAGGGGAGGTAGGAAATGAAGGTAACACGAGAGTAGGCAGGAGAGGAAGGTGACACGGGTGGTAGGAGATGAAGGTGACACGAGGGTAGGTAGGAGATGAAGCTGACACGAGGGGTGACAGGAGATGAAGGTGACATGAGGGGTGGTAGGAGATAAGGTGACACGAGGGTAGGTAGCAGATGAAGCTGACACGAGGGGTGACAGGAGATGAAGGTGACAGGAGGGATGGTTGGAGGTGAAGGTGACACGAGGGGTGTTAGGAGATGAAGGTGACATGAGGGATGGTTGGAGGTGAAGGTGACACGAGGGGTGTCAGGAGATGAAGGTGACATGAGGGATGGTTGGAGGTGAAGGTGACACGAGGGGTGACAGAAGATGAAGGTGACACGAGGGTAGGTAGGAGATGAAGCTGACACGAGGGGTGACAGGAGATGAAGGTGACATGAGGGGTGGTAGGAGATAAGGTGTCACGAGGGTAGGTAGGAGATGAAGCTGACACGAGGGGTGACAGGAGATGAAGGTGACATGAGGGGTGGTAGGAGATAAGGTGACACGAGGGTAGGTAGGAGATGAAGCTGACACGAGGGGTGACAGGAGATGAAGGTGACAGGAGGGGTGGTAAGAGAAGAAGGTAACCACGAGGGGAGATAGGAGATGAAGGTGACACGAAGGGTGGTAGGAGATGAATGTGACACGAGGGATGGTTGGAGGTGAAGGTGACACGAGGGGTGACAGAAGATGAAGGTGGCTGGAGGGAGGTAGGAGATGAAGGTGACACGAGGGGTGACAGGAGATGGAGGTGACACGAGGGTAGGTAGGAGATGAAGGTGACACGAGGGGTGGTAGGAGATGAAGGTGACACGAGGGTAGGTAGGAGATGAAGCTGACACGAGGGGTGACAGGAGATGAAGGTGACATGAGGGGTGGTAGGAGATAAGGTGACACGAGGGTAGGTAGGAGATGAAGCTGACACGAGGGGTGACAGGAGATGAAGCTGACACGAGGGGTGGTAGGAGATGAAGGTGACAGAAGGGGTGCAGGAGACGAAGGTGACACGAGGGGTGACAGGAGATGAAGGTGACACGAGGGATGACAGGAGATGAAGGTGACACGAGGGTAGGTAGGAGATGAAGGTGACACGAGGGGTGTCAGAAGATGAAGGTGACACGAGGGGTGTCAGAAGATGAAGGTGACATGAGGGGTGGTAGGAGATGAAGGTGACACGAGGGTAGGTAGGAGATGAAGCTGACACGAGGGGTGGCAGGAGATGAAGGTGACAGAAGGGGTGTAGGAGACGAAGGTGACACGAGGGGTGACAGGAGATGAAGGTGACACGAGGGGTGACAGGAGATGAAGGTGGCTGGAGGGGTGGTAGGAGATGAAGGTGACGCGAGGGGAGGTAGGAGATGAAGGTGACATGAGGGGTGTCAGGAGATGAAGGTGACACGAGAGGTGACAGAAGATGAAGGCGACACGAAGGGTGACAGGAGATGAAGGTGACACAAGGGGTGACAGGAGATGAAGGTGACACGAGGGGAGGTAGGAGATGAAGGTGACACGAGGGGTGACAGGAGATGAAGGTGACAGAAGGGGTGACAGGAGATGAAGGTGACACGATGGTTTAGAAAATGAAGGTGTGGTGGTGTGATTTGAATATTGCACCAGCGTTGGTAGGAGGTGACGTTTGAAAAAGTGGTGTTGGTAGAAATGTCACCAGGGGTTCACGAGGACATTTGCCTCATATATCTCATAAAGTTATAAATTCTCGCTCTCCACACAAACCCGCCTATCCCCTTTAAAACTACGTCTTTACTCGTCCAGTCACTAATTCCATAGTATTTATGTCTTGTCGTGGCCGATGCACGGAAAACCTGTTGGAGGATGACAGGGTACCATTTTCGCGCGTGCAGGCATTCATCTTCGCTTCAATTGAGCACACAGTTTCCACTGACTGATGTATGTCCGCATACAGAGCCAGACAGACCTCTTGTATCTTTCATCGCGATGATTTTCGCTTTCAACGAGACGGGAATTTCCATGATTGGCTTTTATGAAAACACGAAATACTCCTCTGAAAGTTGATGCATGGGAGGCACATATACATTCATATTCAACAAGGCAGTCTGACAGGCACTTGATGAGGCACAGATTTCTACCTTAGGGAGACCATTTGGATTTTAAAAATAAATCACATTCTCACACAATTTCATGGTATTGGAGCCGTAGAGGAGTATGGAATGACGCCGCTTTTAGCAATATTTTAATCACTTTACTGCGGAGGTAATCAGGAAAAGGCTCCATACAGTCTACCCATGGAAGACGAGCGACTTCCCGTCATCGTCACGCCGAAGACCCGGGTTTGATTCCCGACATGGGTACAATGTGTGAAGCCCATTTCTGGCGTCACCCGCCGTGATATTGTGGAATATTGCTAAAAGCGGCGTAAAACCATACTCACTCACTCACTCCCCTCGTCACTGGCCACCGACCCGGCCGCAAGATCATACACAAAATATACTTACCTACCATAAATATGTAAGCGCAATATAAGGAAATATACAATCAGATACATGACACACTATTCAGATGGTCTTCAGTTTTTACACAAAATGAAAACCCCAAACTAGATATCACTTAGAAATCCCATGGGGGATCTCAAGCCATGAGAAAGGGTACGTGAGTTTTTAGGCGGAACGAAAATACTCTCTGGTTACCCTTACCTTTGAAGAGAGAAAAATCCTTCTTCTCGATGATTTCCTTTGGGATCAGCATCTTGGGAAAGAAAAAGTATCTACAGCATCTCATTGTTAAGGCCTACTTACTAAGGCAGGAAACAGCATTTCCTTAAACACCAGGGGTCCCAAAAAACCTCAGTTAAAATCGATCACATGACATTACATCCCGAAAAACCGATTACGCGGCGGAACTAATTAATTATTGGGAGCCTTAAACACTTGAAGCATGATATACTGCAGTTTGTTATTTATTTTCTTTCCCATTTTGCAATCTGTTGTTGTGTAAATCGTAACATGTTGTAATCTATTTTGTTTCCGGAACACGCTGATGCGGACTGATGCATTGCGAGTATAATACGTTTTGTAATGAACTTCTCATCTCAGTCGGCCTGCCTCTCTGAGGAACACAGCAGGGACGGAGGCTGATGGATGCCGGAGTTGAAATGGGATGTTTTTCTGTGACAGCCTGTTTGACTAAAACGGCTTTTGTCACAAGAATACATTTATTTTGCTTGTATTTTCACGGGTGTCGTGTTTATCAATTTGCTGAATAAATGACACAATATTACTCACGTCGGATCCGTGTGTGCTGTCATGGTGCCACGTTGTGTTGTTATTTTATGGGATTCTTCCCTCTTATCTCTGTTATTTAAGATGTAATTGTTTTTCATGGGGCTCTCCAGGGAAAATAGGAGATTCATTGGATCTGACAAAGATGTATTGCACATGAAAGAAATTCAGGGACAGCTGAGCTTTGGGTTTCACTTTTGATGCCATGCAGTCTCTGGTCACAGAGTCACGCCATTACAAAGCAGCATGCAGATGCCACCTTATGTCACTGATCCTAGCACAGGTAGTACACCAAGTGAGTGAGTGAGTTGGGTTTAACGCCCCTTTTAACAGTATTCCAGTTATATCGCGGTGTGTCATGTGGGAGAAAAGCCCGAAGTGATGCAGGTTTCAGACGTTTACCACTTCGATGAAACCCTCGAGCACTAGTACACCAAGACGTGTATTTAAGCTTAGTAGGGTTAGGATACCGATTCTTGTATCTGAGCCTAGCAGTCGTGAGACACCAATTCTTTCATCCTATCCTAGCAGTCGTGAGACACAATTTCTTGCATCTTATCCTAGCAGTCTTGAAACACCAATTCTTGCATCCTATCCTAGCAGTGTTTGGACACCGATTCTTGCATCTAAACATAGCAGTATTTGGACACTGATTCTTGCATCTAAACATAGCAGTGTTTGGACATTGATTCTTGCATCTAAACATAGCAGTGTTTGGACACCGATTCTTGCATCTAAACATAGCAGTATTTGGACACCGATTCTTGCATCTAAACATAGCAGTATTTGGACACTGATTCTTGCATCTAAACATAGCAGTGTTTCGACACCGATTCTTGCATCTACACATAGCAGTATTTGGACACCGATTCTTGCATCTAAACATAGCAGTATTTGGACACTGATTCTTGCATCTAAACATAGCAGTATTTGGACACCGATTCTTGCATCTAAACATAGCAGTATTTGGACACTGATTCTTGCATCTAAACATAGCAGTGTTTGGACACCGATTCTTGCATCTAAACATAGCAGTATTTGGACACCGATTCTTGCATCTAAACACAGCAGTGTTTGGACACCGATTCTTGCATCTAAACATAGCAGTGTTTGGACACCGATTCTTGCATCTAAACATAGCAGTGTTTGGACACCGATTCTTGCATCTAAACATAGCAGTGTTTGGACACCGATTCTTGCATCTAAACATAGCAGTGTTTGGACACCGATTCTTGCATCTAAACATAGCAGTGTTTGGACACCAATGCTTGCATCGAAGCCAAGCAAATTTAGAACAGCAATTCTTGCAGCTAAGCCAATCAAATTTAGAGTATCTGCGTCATGGACAGTGTCCATTGACATCCCCATTTCCAACATTAGACGTTTTCGACTAAACTATCACAAAATTAGTTCCTTCGAATCCATCCATAACACTGATAAAGAGATGTAACCATGCCATCTTGATTATTCTTCATCACTCTCAACCCGAAATGGCTCTATTATATCATCGTTGACCATTCTCATTGCCCTTACTCGCATCGCTGATAACCTCACCAGAGCAGGGATCACCATTGTCAGAAAGAACCAATTATTCCTAACAATGTATACACATATGCAATACGTGAATCCAATTTCAGTAAATTCAGTTATTGTCGCTACAAGTGTAGCTACTTTGCTCATAAATGGCGATGTAACGAACGATGTTTGTAAAGGAAATTCCTGCTTCGGAAGAATAGTTATCTTTGCTAAAGAGCAGAAGCCGTAAGTGGGATCAGAAGCTATAAATGAGATTACATGAGAGGCGTTAACAGCCGCACTATACAGCGAGGAGATCATATCATAAAGCCTGGTTCATGTTCTCGCTGCTGTTTATCACATCCATAAAGGCAATAATTGTTCAGATTTGACAACAAAATACTGTTTACAGCCTGCCGTAAATCGGCCCGTGTCCTGTCACGTGACGCGAAAACAGCCAATCCCCTTGAGGCAGAACGCCACCTTTCAATCGCCATTTTGCGTGAGAGTGGAGCATTTTTCTTCCCAACGCATAGACTTTTGACTTGATAGGGATAATGACGAACGGTTGTCTGTTCAATTAGATCGACGAATAAATCCCCCGAATCCTTTCTGTTTCCGCTTTTGTCGTACGGGGGAATTATCCCCATGTTAAACATCACGCGAGCTGGTGAAGCGAAACCAGTTTATTTGATTTTTGGTTAGGGTCTAGACCAAGACTAAGACTAGGGTCATTGATTAACGAAATTCCGATAACAGAGAGGAAGGATGTGACATACTTGTTTTAAGGCTGATGACGGGGTATTAACGTCCTTTTCTAAATCAGTTGGTCCAAAAAGGATTTAAAAAATCAGAAGGACCCATGGTTTTACTTCAGTGGTGGTGGAAATCGATTCTAATTATTGAGCAAAATGATTCAGGAATCTTCCGCGGTGTATGTTTTACAAAATTGAAATGCACGTAACGTGATATTACAGAATGTTGAACCTCAATGCGTTTAGGAACGGCAGCATGAAATCGGAAGATACTATAATTTATTTGAGATGAGGTCGATTTGACAAAATTATACGGACGTGTCGAGACGTAAATGAAGGAATGACCTTACAATGTTCTATTTGTTAAACATTTAGTTTCACAGAAACATCTGTTCAGTGCAGTTTAGAAGGAATTCAAGTCAACCATTGGCAATATTCTTCGCTGTTGTAATAAGGTTCGTCTGTGTGCGGTCGCTTCGATAACTGAGACCACTTAGATATTTACACATGTCGTGGTTTCTGCACTGAATGTGGCTTTTTGCCATTCTTTCGTTAATTTGTCCCTACTGGGAAACAACAATAGGAATGCTCTCATTCGGACGCTGGAAATATTGATCATGAGTGAGTTTGTGTTGTTTAGACTGATATTCGGCTATATCACACTTAGTTAAGGATATGGGGTGGTCGGGTGCCTAGTATTTCAAGCGTTCGCTCGTCACGCCGAAGACCCGGGTTTGATTCCCGACATAGGTACAATGTGTGAAGCTCATTTCTTGTATTCCCCGCCGTGATTTTGCTGGAATATTGTTAAAAGCGGCGTAAAACCATAGTCACTCACTCCCTACTTAAGGAGATTGATCTTGGACCCGACCAACTAGAGGTCGAGTGCATGAGCATAGGTTTTCGATATAAACAATTCACCAGGTCATCTTAAAAATGTCGGTGATTACCAACCGAATTTAAAACATAATCGTTAGAAAATAATCAGTCTCGAATATATACCGACACAGATTCCATTGAGTGCAAGACCCGTGAAGATTCCGGGGTAGAATGGGTCTTCAGCAACCCATGCTTGCCGTAAAAGGCGACTATGCTTGTCGTATAAGGCGACTAACGGGATCGGGTGGTCAGGCTCGCTGACTTGGTTGATGCATGTCATCGATCCCAATTGCGTGGATGGATGCTCATGATATCAATCACTGGATTGTCTGGTCCGGACTCGATCATTTACAGACCACCGTTATTTAGCTGGAATATTGCTGAGTGCGGTGTTAAACAACAAACAAACAAACGAACCATTGGGTGTAAAATGTAAAATAGTAATGAACGAATCACTGTAAATGGGTGATGACATCAGCTGTTCGGGAATGGGGGTAAGTTTGTCCTGCTCAAGTGGGTGCGCCCAAGTATCTCACAACTTTTTATTAAAAAATTATGTTCATGATCCATTATTTTATTAAAAATGTTTAATGTTTCATTATTAAAGTTCTGGACCGGTTGTATCAGTTTATTTAACCCTAGTGGTTAATTACATTCTCAATGATTCATTAGTTAATGACGGCATTAAAGTAGTTTGTGCAAAGTTTTCATTTTACTATCATTAACTAATACTACTTTAAGTGTAACACAACCATCAAACGTCTCATTAAATTAGGGTATTCCCCTATAATTTTCCCACAATTCCGTTATCGCCAGCAAGCACTTTCCCCTTCCTGTCATCTGCCGGTCGTGGTATCTGTTCTCTCGACTGAAAGGATGGTCAGCCATCATTTCCAAATGCATCGCTCTGTCCTACTCTTTGTGATGCAAGTTACTTGTTTTGAACGTTTCAATTCAACACACAAAGTGTTTTATCGGATCCCTACATTTTATCAACGTATTAGCCAATATTATTAGGCTTGTCTTTTAATGAAAGATTAATCGTATCTCGACCCTCCATTTAGTTATTGGCCCGTTTATGTACGTATTTTGTCATAAAAAGATTGAGATAATTACTGTTTAGTGACAAATTAGTGTAACATTACATTTTGATACTTTCATCTCCTGGGCCCACTTGCACAAAGCGATCTTAGCGCTAAGACTATTGTAAGCCTATGTAAATGTATTGGAGTTACGATCATCTTAGCGCTAAGACCGCTTTGTGCAAGCGGGCCCTGGTCATTAACAGTATACAAATTGACCATCCGATCCCCAAATTAGCCGACGCTTCTCTGGGGTGTTCTCTGTCACAGAACCTAAGAGGTTACACGTATATGAAAATATAAAACGTCAATGCCAGACAATAACCAGTCTCGATTATCTGCCGAAACCGATTCAAATGGGCACAAAAGGCAAAATAAGTGTTGAAAATTATATGAATGGATCACTGAAAACAGTAATGACACCAGATATTCGCGAAAAGGGTCAACATGTCCTGCCCGACAGGTAGCACCCGTCACACAAATTCCATGAAAAAGTAAGCGTATGTTGCCTGACGCCGCACAGGCGTATTCCTGTTATGCGACGTAAACAATCGAGTCTTGACCAGACTGTTTATTAAAACCTATGAAAGATATGTTTATGTGGAAAACCAACACTGACAAACAGGTTGCACGCATACAATGTACACAAAATGGGTAATTATATGCGACAGATGCCGGGTTTTCTTTGCCTTACCATTCCAATGGTTACACTGACACAAGCCACCAAGGACATGAACATAGATATGCTCATTTAGGGCTTATGAATCAGACTGCATAGCCACGATGATGTACAGGGTGTGTCATTCAGCATGACTTGCGTCTGGCGAGAAGCTGACTTACAACTAACATCTTGTACAAATCGAAATTACTGGAAGATGAAAGATTGCAGACGGCTTTATCTTCACGTTGATCGTGGGGTTTCGAGTGCTAAAGATTTGTCAGTTGTGTCTGATCACATAATTGATTTTCTGCTGAAAAAACCGCGTGATTTTGATTTGAGATTTTAGACGAAACAATCTTCTAATGGTACCGAGGAAAGCGGTAAAAGCGCTTTAGGTAGAGCCCATTAGTGAACATAGCTATGTGCTAATTATCAGTCAGAGTTACTTTGTAATATGTTTACATCTTAAAATGAGGGGGGCACGGGTGGCCCAGTCGTGTAAGGCGCCGCGATTCGCTGTGCAGAGTAGCGTCCCTTGGGCACGCCAGAAACCTATGATTGTGGGTTCGATTCCCGGTTCGCCCCAATTATGTTTCTAGGTTTGTCAGGTTTGTATGTTTCTTCGAAGTGGTAAACGTCTGTGACCTGCATCACTTCGGGCTTTCCTCCCATATATCCGTGATATAACTGGAATACTGTTAAAAGCGGCGTTAAACCCAACTCACTCACTCTTTAAGTTGAACTAGAAGCTGTGGTATCAATGAAGATTTGAGTTATTGATTTCAACTACAGTTTTCTCTTCAATGTGACGTTTAAGTGCTGTTACACATCCTCTAAGAAGCATGTGATGATGGTGCGGGTAACTTTACAGAAAAGAATCCTGTTAAAAAAATGTGGATGAGGCATTAGCGGTTTTAATCAACCTACTGTTTGCCTCAGTTGTTCCTTATTATTAGACGAGTAGATGTATTTATACCACAGTGTAAAGCTCAACCATTCTTCTTAATAGCTGTAATAATTTGTCTTATACTGTACGATTTACTGTAGCAAACGAAACAACACCGGTTATGCGATGCTCTATTAATATATTTAAAAGGGGGGGGGGGGGGGGGGGGGGGGAAGGGTGATGGCATTCCCAGCAAATTTGATTCCTTGAATAACACATTGTTTGTCTGCCGGTGCAATTTTATGATATACAGTAACCTTCGTTTATAACGAACACGCTTATAACGAACTGATGGATATAACGAACTTATGTTTTAGTCCCGGTCATTTGATGTATATATGCTTATAACGAACTACGGTTATTACGAACTAAAATTAGTGGTCCCTTTGAGTTCGTTATAACCGTAGTTTCCTGTATATTGCAATCTGCCAGTTTATGCCTTTTCACGGTGGCGAGTGCTACCGGTAGGGCAGGACATGCTTACCCTTTCGCGAACACCTGGTGTCATCATAGATTTTATGTGATCCATTCATATAATTTTCACCGCCGTTTTGCCCTTTGCGTCCAAATGTTCTGTTTCATCAGATAATCGAGACTTATTGTTCTCTTGCGGCTTTGGCGTTTTATATTTACAGTGTTATGGCAGTGGAGATAGTCGGAAGTTTATTTGTGGTGTTAGTGGTAGCAAATGATTGAAGAGCTTGAAAAATGTCGAGTACTGTTAGGCCAGATTTTATCAGGAAGTTTGATTAGAGTTACCTCCCCTGATTATCGTAAACATTAGAGCCTTGATCGTTCGAGAAGTTTCGTGATGAGATAGGCAGTTTCGACCCAGCGTGCGCCTTATCTACTTGCCAAGTGCGGATGATATACGTATCTGAAAACACCGAAGCGACGCCAGCTTCCAACACTATTCTGGAGCCATGACCAGAGACAGGTCTGTTTCAAGATATTCGACAGTGGCAAAGTCTAAACCTTCACGATAGCACTTACAGTAAACTACGGTTATAACGAACTCAAAGGGACCACTAATTTTAGTTCGTTGTAGCCGTGGTTCGTTATATGCATATATACAGCATAACTACAGCAAATAGTCGGGACAAAAACGTAAGTTCGCTATATCCGTCAGTTCGTTATAAACGTGTTCGTTATAACTGTAGTTTACTGTACATTAATCGGCCTGTTACGTCTTGCTGCTGTCACTTATTTGACCCGTTGTATTGCCTTTGTGATTATGAACCTAAACCTTTGTTTTTGAATATAATTTGTTAACTACGCATTGATCTTGTGTCCACAATGAAACAATGTCCACGTTCCACACATGGATCTAGTCCATAGTTGTCTAAAAACTGGAAGTACATGGGAAACAGAGCCTAATCTCCCTTAAACACCAATCAACAATTCGTTTTTCGAATTAAGTCGCCAAGCCGTCCCCTGTATATCTGGTCATTGTCTTTGCTACATTCACGTTGGTTAGCCAAGCAACCTGTC
This sequence comes from Haliotis cracherodii, assembly GCF_022045235.1. Lineage (NCBI taxonomy): Eukaryota > Metazoa > Mollusca > Gastropoda > Lepetellida > Haliotidae > Haliotis > Haliotis cracherodii. Next base: position 11,371,175 of record NW_027266319.1, read on the forward strand.
TCACGGTAATACCATTAAGGAACCTTTTCTATCATCGGTATAAATGTTACATGTTTTCACACATTTCATTAAACTGCTTCTAACCAAGATGTCAATACTACAACACATTTTTTAATGTTCTTGTAAATTAATTGAATCAATAACCAACAGTTGTCAAAACGAGAGAGGTGTGTGTATTTTTATTTTCCAGAAAATAAAATAATTTCCTTCCCTTGGTACTGGTTATGTCGGCTGAGAGATGTAATAAATGTTTGGTTCCATTATACGCGATAGCCGCCATTGTCTTTGACTGCCAGGAATCCATCCCTCTGGCACGCACATACACTGGTCTTCCATTATCAGCGTCACGCGAGGCTGTTTAAGACAATGAAATATTTCCAGAGGATTATCGAGGATGATAATCAATCTAGATTTTGATTATAAAGGTTGGAAATGATTCATGTTCCTCATTGTCAACCCAAAGAGCATCTACAGTGGAATTTGGACGGTAACGTATGTGTCACATGGGTTCATTGGACATTCCCGGGCGTGTGGGGCATTTAATTCATCCCCCTTGATTACAAGGCGACATATTAATGCAACTTGAAATATGTTGGATGATGCTAACTAGACGTTGGACCCTTATTACGAATCCTGACCAAAGTCTTCTCATTCTGCGGTTGTTTCGGTTTACAGTGTTCGATAATTTTTTGATGATACACGCATAAATCTCAATATGTCAACGCATTTGGCTAGTGTTTGGACAGTTTAATGGTAGATGATCCCACCAAAAACGGGTCACGGGTGTCCCAGTTGTCTATTTATTATGTTGTTGTTGTTTAACGCCGCACTCAGCAATATTCCTGACCACCCGATCCCGTTAGTCGCCTCTTACGACAAGGATAGTCTAACCCGGTGTTCAAGTTGTCTTTTCGACGTGCAGGGTTACGTCTTTCACAAAGCTATAACGGTGGGTGTGAATTTGAGATTCGCTCGGATTATGTTTCTAGGTTTGACGGAACCATATACTTGGGTTTATCCAAGTTGCAAAATTCTGAGACATGCATCACGCCAAACTGACACGCAGTGATATGAAATTAAAATACTGTTCAAACCGGCGTAAAACCAAACGCATCCACACCATGGGCGGATACAGCTTTTTTGAAAAGGTGGGGTGCACAATTAAGATCTATTTATTATCTTTGGTGGTAATTTATACAGAAATAAAGATTTTTTTCGAAATAAAAAAAGGGGCGGGGGGTGCGCATTCCACCCCCCCCCCCCCCCCCCCCCCCAACCCCCCACCCCACCCCCCCAGCCTCTGTATCCGCCCAAGCACACTGACAATAAAACCCAGGTTCGAATCTACAAGTGGGTAGATACAACATAAGCATTCATGTCATCACACCCAAAGACAGTTAGAGTCAGCGAAGTTTGTAGAGCGCGATTTCTGCGTTGTACCCGCCGTGATATTGCTGGAATATTGCTAAAAGCGGCGTAAAACCATACTCACTCACTCACTCACTCACGCTGCATTGTACTTGCGCACTATCCTCGATTCTTCAAAAAAAAGAAAATGGTTGCTTTTTTATCAAACAAATAATTCCCGGTTGTACACTGGGATTCTTCATAAAAAATGGATGGCAAATTAGTTTTCTGTCAGTCCTGGTCAGTGAAAGGAAAATGCAAGTGTTTGGACTTGACGCCCTAAATAATTTGTATAGAACGCAAAACTCGAACAGGGAGTCAATGGTGAAACAGGGAGTGTTTTAATCACTCTGCAGTAAGTTGGAAGGAATGGATTCAGTGCCGTAAGGGATTGCAGTTAAAGATAGAATATTTAGAAGGAATGGCCACGACAACATGATTAGAAAATACATATCCAGTCGTAAGTCAGGTAGATCAGGGAGTGATCGATTGAGTAGAGAGAATAGCATTGTTCCAGATACCATAAGGTCACCTCACATTCATCCAATATTGGGGTTTGAACCACGGTCTTCTGCATGACGAGCCAACGCTTCAACCACTAAGCTACCCCACTACCTGTTAAGTATTGAGGATTTTACCTTTTTGAAATAATTGTCTCATAAATTGTCAAGGTTTTTATTTTAATTTATCTTTGGAGATATTAAGAAGTGTGTGTGACTTAAACTTGTCCTAACATCGGATTTTGCCACTGAGAAACTGTCAACAATTATTCTTGAACCAATCGGTGAGTATAAAAACGTTTTCCATAATTGCAATTGCAGGCCGAAAAAGTAGAAATTCGACTGATTTTAGATTGTTTTATGATTGAAAACGACCCTGTAGTGAAGATGACGCTAAAGATCTAAGATCTATTGCGTAGAGAGAAATTTTTTTTGTTTTTTGGGGTGGGGGGCGCCGATCATAACCCCGATTTTGATGATAACTTGCTGAGGACGTTTGAACAGCTTCCGGTCTCCATCTTCTATTTCCGTATCTTGTTAAAAATCAAAAACATGTTAACATAATGAATTATTGATCACTTTACATCCACAAGTTTTTTTGGTTATCATTAGTCATCGCTGTTTTATTCAAAGCATTCTCCAACTGTCGACTTCTTGCTATCTTGCCCCAAACCCCAAGATAAAAATCGACAGGTTCAGACCCTCACAACGGAGACACAAGTCCCTTTGCTCTTCCTTCCTCCGACATGTCACGTCTTCTGGAGGACACTTGCTTGAAATTATTAGCCAACATGCAGCAAGTCCTTGCCCCGCGGACACAATAAAGGTCACTGCTTGGGGGCACTGCAAGGATGCGCCCTCTGTCGGCAGCTGTCCATCACTCTGTGCCTGGGCCCGAATTCTCGGCTGGGTCTAATTACTTTTCTGGCCAGGACTGACAATTCTTGTCGTCAAATACGACTTTTTGTTTTGTGTTGAATTGCATGATTCTCAGGACGGGTCAGAGTTGGAAACAGTTCATCAGATTATTGACCGGTTTAATGCAGTCTGAGATGACATTCCAACACTTCATGGCTATCCGTGGGAAGATCTTTTCGTTAAGGAAATATTTAATTTGTTCCGTGCACTTTTAATGTCATGATAAACAAGTTCTTTACAATGTTAACCAAGACCCTTAATTTCGAGGAGGTGCACGTGCAATGTGAAGTGTCAGGGCAGAAACAGTTAAAAAAAAACAGCCTTCGATTTCATGTGATTTGGACATGATGGATAAAGACTACATAACAGGAGCTCTCTTTAATTTCCTTCACAAAACCGAAAAGAGGAAAACCATCAAACAAATAGTAAAAACACCCTGGAAAAACAATAACATGTCCAACCACACTGGACAAACAAACCAATAAATCAACAATTACCGGAAAAGGAAGATCGTTCAACCAGGAGACGCCAACAACGTGACGTTCGGAAACTTGGAAAGAAGAAAATTTGAAATGGACGAAATAAATTACTTGACAGACATTAATACTCTTTTACAATTTTTTTCAGGGTGATTTTCACAGATTTGTTTGTCCTGTATTGGTGAAAAAACCCAACGATAACGATCCTGTGAATGAACAATGTGTGGAACTGATTCTTGTTCAAATCCGTCTTTTGTGTGCTGTCACGCGCCGCTTCATGTCAAAGGCTCCAAGGTTTTGACTTCACTGGGACATTCTTTGTCATCGCTGTTTGGTATTTACACGAACACGTAGTGCCCGTGCTTTGGTGAATGGCATTTGGAGAATCAAGTCTCCCTGTTTGTATTTGAATACATTATGCATCTGTGATTGATAATCGTGACTGGTAAAATGCTGTGATAACGCTGTTAGATTCCACATCAAAACGTTTATTGTAGTAAAGAAGTAAAGAAGCACTGTCAATCATGTTCACATTTCTACTTGCACATTAACATCTTCTGTACTGCCAAAGTACATTTTCCGGTTGGATAGTGATTCATCAGCACAAGCTTGTGATATAGTCGGAATCGTACTATGGCCTCTGTTTATGGCAGATATTTTGTTAGGGTTTTGTAGATTATGTTTAAGATTATTGAATGGGTTTTGTAGATTATATTTAAGATTATTGAAAGGGTTTTGTCGATTATATTTAAGATTATTGAATGGGTTTTGTAGATTATATTTAAGATTATTGAATGGGTTTTGTCGATTATATGTAAGATTATTGAAAGGGTTTTGTCGATTATATTTAATATTATTGAATGGGTTTTGTCGATTATATCTAAGATTATGGAAAGGGTTTTGTAGATTATATTTAGGATTATTGAATGGGTTTTGTCGATTATATCTAAGATTATGGAAAGGGTTTTGTCGATTATATTTAAGATTATTGAATGGGTTTTGTCGATTATATTTAAGATTATGGAAAGGGTTTTGTCGATTATATTTAAGATTATTGAATGGGTTTTGTAGATTATATTTAAGATTATTGAATGGGTTTTGTCGATTATATTTAAGATTATTGAAAGGGTTTTGTCGATTATATTTAAGATTATTGAATGGGTTTTGTCGATTATATCTAAGATTATGGAAAGGGTTTTGTAGATTATATTTAGGATTATTGAATGGGTTTTGTCGATTATATCTAAGATTATTGAAAGGGTTTTGTCGATTATATTTAAGATTATTGAATGGGTTTTGTCGATTATATTTAAGATTATGGAAAGGGTTTTGTCGATTATATTAAAGATTATTGTATGGGTTTTGTCGATTATATTTAAGATTATTGAATGGGTATTGTCGATTATATTTAAGATCATGGAAAGGATTTTGTCGATTATATTTAAGATTATTGAATGGGTTTTGTCGATTATATTTAAGATTATGGAAAGGGTTTTGTAGATTATATTTAAGATTTTGGAAAGGGTTTTGTAGATTATATTTAAGATTATAGAATGGGTTTTGTAGATCATATTTAAGATTATAAAATGGGTTTTGTTGAATATATCTAAGATTATAGAATAGGTTTTGTCGATTATAGCTAAGATTATGGAAAGGGTTTTGTTGATTATATTTAAGATTATTGAAAGCGTTTTGTCGATTATATTTAAGATTATTGAAAGGGGTTTGTAGATTATATTTATGATTTATTATATTATTTATAAAAAGGGTTTTTTCGATTATAGTTAAGATTATAAAGAGGGTTTTGTCGATTATATTGAAGATATTGAATTGGTTTTGTTGATTATATTTAAGATTATTGAAAGGGTTTTGTATATTATATTTAAGATTATTGAAAGCGTTTTGTAGATTATATTTAAGATCATGGAAAGGTTTTGTCGATTATATTTAAGATTATGGAAAGGGTTTTGTAGATTATATTTAAGATTATGGAAAGGGTTTTGTCGATTATATTTAAGATTATGGAAAGGGCTTTGTCGATTATATTTAAGATTATGGAAAGGGTTTTTTCGATTATATTTAAGATTATTGAATGGGTTTTGTTGATTATATTTAAGATTATTGAAAGGGTTTTGTCGATTATATTTAAGATTATAAAAAGGCTTTTGTCGATTATATTTAAGATTATGGAAAGGATTTTATCACTTTTTACTGATATAGGTAGGGACAGTCCATTTTATATTCTAGGGATTGACTTTGGAATATCTGGAAAAACAACTTTGCCTCGTGTTTTACAACTAGGCATGCCGGAATCCCATGATACTGGGTACAAATCCCATATTTCGCGCTGATTATGATTCTTGGTTTGACAACACCATTACTGTGCTCGTGGGATTCAGCCAACGGATAAACGTGACCTAGATATCGAGAGGCTTTCCTCTCACATGGTATAACTGAAATATTACTTTATTCATAGCGGCGTTAATCCCAACTCACGTAGTCTCTCTAATCCACAGCTGAGATCTGAGCTTTAGATTCACCGAAACTGAAATAATCCAGTGTTAAAATCTAAACGCTGTGTCTCACACAATGATGCTATGTTTTCTGATTCGTGTTGTCATACATATCAATTCTTTGACTGACATTTTCATTTATCCTACATAAAGTATTTGCTCAACAGAGCGTTATACAGCTCTTGCTTGAAGGTTGTTCGAAAAAAGATTTCAAAGCGTTTTATGTTAGACATGTGGAGGACATCTAACGCATCAGTGATCAAAACGATGTCCGATGCAAGTTCCTATTTTAACTTGTGCCATATATGTATATATAATCCGTGTTTGTTAAAGTGAACACTTGACTTGTCTTTGCATGTGTTTATGAATCATGCCAGCGGTGGGACAGGATACACTCACCTTTTCGCGAACACCTGGCAATATCACTATCTGAAGAGTCAGTCATAACCACATACTATTAATATAGTCGGAATAGTGCATTGGACAAAGAGATTTCTTATGATTTTAGAAATGGTTTTGTTGCTTTTAATCAAATTGAAAGGATCGGAAGGCGGCCAATGGATTAATCCCAACCGCTACCTAGAACCAGAAGAACCGCTCAACATCGATTTACTAGTATTTCAATTAGCTTCGGTTGTAAGGCTAGTAAAGTTGTAAAGCGATCCTTTGTCCTCTTCAGGTGGAACTTAAAACGTTCTTAATGGTCCAAATAAAATATGTATTCTAAATAATTTGAGTTTACTCAAGCGAGTCAGACCAATGAACGTACGTCGGTCTTTGTCAAACACACTTCCCCTCCAGACCGCTTGGCGTAGAGACCTTACCTTACCGCGCCGTCCCTTGCCAGTCATGTGACCTTACTCTTGTGCGACAATACAGTTGATGACTGTCTGACACCTGTCCTCAGAGGAATTGAAGACAAACACGTCATCATTGGCAGGAGACGTGACTGTCTACTAAATAAATGTGAATATTGAACTGCCTAGTGCTGCTTTGCGGACTCGCGATGAACGTCCCTGTGTCCACCAATGTCATGCATTTAGCATACATTTCATTAATTTAATAATATGGATCTGTTCACAAGATTTAAAGAGCGTCATAGGACTCTTGCTGAAAAGTTGTTTGATCAAGTTTAAATATACAATGTCTCAGTAAAGCTTTCAAAACGGTTTACGGAAGACATGTGGAGAACGTTTCAAACGTTGACGCATCAGTGGATGTCCGATGCAATTCCCTAATTTGACCGTGTTTTCAGGTGAACTGTTTACTTGCCTCTGCGTGTGTTTGTGACGGTGCCACCGATGGGTCAGGATACGCTCACCTTTTCGCGAACAGCTGGTATGACCACTCTTTGATAGTGATTCGTAAAAACTTTCACGTTATATAGTCGGAATCGTACAATCGACTCAGCTTTGAGCAGATACATATCATGAATATCGAAAGGGTTATATTTGAATTAAGCTGGTGCACCATTCATGGATTTGGGTGATTGCATGTAGATCGTGATCATGGGGTTCCTTGGCAATGCCTGAAATATCTCTAGCGCTAACGCGTTGTCCAGCGTCAGGCTGCAAAGAAACACAATTTTTTTGGTGAGTGGTGGGTGCTACCGGTAGGGCAGGACAGGGCAGGGCAGGATTACCTTTTCGAGAACACCTGTTGTCACAACTGATTTATAGTCATCCATTCCTATGATTTTCACCGCTATTTTGCCTCAGACGCTCAATGGAATCTGTTTCGGCGGACACTCGATACAGATTATTTTCTGGCGTTGACATGTTGAATTTACACGTTCGCTCGTGACACAGAAGACCCTGTTGGAGTCCGTTCATAGGTACGCAGTATAAAACCCATTCTTGGTGACCCCTGGATTGTTTTGGCTGCAATGATGATAAAAGAGGCACAAAACATACCCTCTCACTTACTCACCGACTTCCAACATATCGCGAAGTGTGCTGTGGGGATTAACAACCACGATATCTTACATCTTATTAGACCCGTGAAGAACAGGGGTAGAATAGATCTTCAGCAACCCATGCTTGCCGTAAAAGGTGACTCTGCTTGTTGTAAGAGGCGACTAACGTGATCGGGTGGTCAGACTCAATGATGGGACCCGTATAGGTCTTCATGGGCGGATACAGCTTTTTTTAAAAGGGTGGGGTGGGTTCACAATTAAGATCTATTTATTGTCTTTGGTGGTGCGCACCCCCCCTCTGTATCCGCCCATGGGTCTTCATCAACCCATGCTTGTCGTAAAAGGTGACTATGCTTGTTGTAAGAGGCGACTAACGGGATCGGGTGGTCAGACTCACTGACTTGGTTGATGCATGTCATCGATTCCAATTGTGTGGATCGATGCTCATGATATTATTCACTGGATTGTCTTGTCTAGACTTGATTATTTACAGACCGCCGTCACATAGCTGGAATATTGCTGAGTGCGGCGTTAAACAATAAACCAAACCAAACCCAAAATATTTTATCAGTCCATGTCCAAGGTGCTATTGTCGAACATTACAAGTCATGCAGAACCATTTCCATGGGTCGTTCTCATAGCACTATACTCCTATAATTGCCCATTGCCCGATGACGTATAGACAAGCGTATTTCTTACGTGCAGGGGATGAGACAATATTACAATATGCGGATTCAAATCATATTTCCAGCGTGATTTCCATCTGCCAGCTCCTCTAATAGACATGAATACGAGGCACTGTCTGATGACTTGGCTTCAGTCTGGCACCCGCAGCATTCTCCATCGTCATAAGTTTCAGCATATGTCAAGAGAAGCGGAGGGGAGCTCGAAACAACGTGATAGATTAAGTATTGTCTGAATTGATTACATTTCAGGGCAATTTGTTGAAAGCCGTTGTGATATGAGCGACTACCGTGTCATCTGAATCAATGTTTATGAGCCCACACCATGATATGCGAAGACAACCTGGCAACTCTCCCCGACTTAATACCTGACCACATAAACAATATTCATATGGACTAATGACAATCTCTATGGGGTTATTTGCTGATGGACGTTCTGAAATGAAGAGCAATAAGTTGAAGTTCGGTTGATCGATAGAGGAGTGTGGAGAATGGGCTTGGAAGGGACTCTGTCGTTATTAAATAATGATATATTACGTATCTATAAAGTGAAGTCAAAACTGTGAAACTTTTAACTTGATCGCTTAAATATCCTTGAAGACTGGGTCTGTCATGATTCGGTCGATATTTCACCAGATTTCAGATCTCTTCCCGACACTGTGGCCTTGTGGATAGAGCGTCCGGAGAGCGGAAGGTTCGGGGTTCGATCCCCGCCCGCTTCATACCAAAAGAGTGAGTGAGTTTGGTTTAACGCCGCCTTTAACAGTATTCCAGTTATATCACGGCGAGTCAGCTTAATGTGGGAGGAAAGCCCGAAGTGATGCAGGTATCAGACGTTTACCACTTCGGTGAAACCCACGAGCACGGGTATGGTGCTGACAAACCTAGAAACATAATCGGGGCGAACCGGGATTCGAACCCACAATCCTAGGTTTCTGGCGTGCCCAAGGGACGCAACTCTGCACAGCGAATCGCGGCGCCTTAGACGACTGGGCCACCCGTGACTCCTCAGACCAAAAGACGTTAAAAGGTGGTACTTGTTGTCACCCTGCATGGCGCTTGGCATTAAGGAGCTCAAACAAGGACTGGGCGACACGGAGTCAGTATACTGTGTCTGAGTGGGGTATTTGTGTTTAACTGCGGCATGGTATCTCAGTGGGCTAGAACTACAAACCGGCATCAGTCCGGACTAGTACAAGCAGGCACATATGCAGGTGCATGCACGCCACTCTACAAGTGAAATAATGTTGAAAGCGACGTCGAAAACCATTTCATGGCCGTTCTGTATCACATTACGCGTTACCTTTCTACTGTATTGACATAATAACATGATCTATGATTTCATACGTATAGTTGGCCAATTGCCAATGTGGATGCTATGATAATGTGGTAAAGTCTAAGGGTGAACATTTCCAATAAATAATTAATATACAATATTGGCCTCGCATTCCGAAATACACTTGGTCTCTGCAACAGTGCGAGGCAGATATTAGAACACAGGTCAAGTGTCTTTTGTGAATAGTGAATAGTGAATACGACGCGATGTCTTTTTAATGTATTTTTCGTAACTGAAGGATGTATTGACAGATGAATTTATTAGAAAGCTGCAATATGATATGAATAATAATTCTTTAAATTCCCACTCGCACTTATATATACATTCTCTCCCATAACAAATGGTCTAATCTCTTAAATAAACATTGTTTTAGAAAGAATTTTTTTATTAATGTTGATGATGATAATATTGTTTCAGAAAGGGGGCTTAAGTAATCATCACGTTGTATTTAATTTCGAAATAATCAGATCATAAATATATTTAACATATATAAGATCATATAGTCCTTTACGTAAGCGTTGTGAAATTAGCAACACAATAGCTATCTTGTGCTTACACGATGTCTTAGAAATATTACCATCACTCACTATGAAAACTTAAGGCATAAACCATTTCGTTCATGAAGATTTATCATAACAAAATTGATTAAATTTCCATTACACAACCCTTGGGAAATTAGAAGCAAATCGTGTGCTAATACAATGGAAATTGTTAAAAAATATCGCACTATGGTTTGTAGGGCACTTATAAACCGCTCTTTATTTCTCTATTCCATTTCGGTTACCGACTTGTTATTGGAACATTTTCACAGAAAATGTATGTTCTACTTCGTGTGAAATATGCTGTGTGCGATCACGAACGCTATTAGCAGCTACGTATAAAAAGACGAGCGTTTGACATGTCAACGTTTTAAATATTAGTGATCATTTCGTCCTCATCGCGGCTACTTTGTGCTTGTGAAGACTGCGGTGACTCATGCTCAGACGTGCATCGCATCCACTTGTCTGCTGGCTTGACGTTAATACACGTGCATATCCCTTGTGAAAAAACGCGCGTTTCAGTTTGCCAAAAATAATGATGCACGTGTTTTGTGTGGAAGTGACGGAATGCTGCCTGAAGCGGCCTCTCAGACAAAGAAAGTCGGTTCGACCTTTTTTCCCTTCCAATCCGAAGTCCACAAATTATGCTAATACTAAAATAATTGGAACCGGCGCGCGTGATTATTTGGCTACCATCTGTGTCACAGGAGAACAAGATCGACATTGGGTGCGCTTTTTTCTAATCCTCACGACACTCAAAATTCCTGTACTCGTAGCTCGATAATGAAACTTGTTTACAGAAATGCCTTCACAAAATACAATCGCATGTGTTGAGGCAGGTTCTCACTGGGTGCGCTTTCTCGCACCATCAGATGAACTGTTGAGGGGTTGACTTAGCTGCTGAAGCTGCTCTCAGAACGAGAGGGATGAGACAAGGGTTTTCTCTGTGTACTCCTCTGTTAAGAGGCTTTGATGTTCCTCTGCATTGAAGTCTTTCCCAGCGACTGTAGAAGACAAGGGACATTTATCCGTCAAAGGATTCCGAAGAATGTGTCAGGTTTTCTGTTTGAAAAAGTGACGATTGCGATGACTCAAGTTTTCAAGAAGAAAGGATTTATCAAAGAGAGATGGCATTTTGTTTTATAACTTGATTCAATTAGTACTGTTAGAATCAATTTACTTTTTCGTATTGAAATGTTGACCTTTTTATCCAAATCAAATGTGACAAACTGCTTTAATGTATGATTGCTTTCCTGGGCAGGACAGTCGTGGATATTTCAAGATAATAATCCTCATTTAAGTTTTATAAAAAATACATCATTTCCCTGATTAAAAAAAACAACAAATTGCTTTTAAGCAGTCATGTAATGCCTATATGTAATTGTGGTAAAAGTTTTTAATTAGCTGAAAGGTTGAAGTCGTTTCAGCAAAATAGTATGCAAGGGATCAGATGTTGCTGGAATATATTAATTGCATATGGTCTATTTTAGTCCTCTAAATAGTTTTGAACCTTCGTTAACTTTTAGAGCCAGTGAGTGAGTTTGATTTAACGCCACTTTGGACAGTATTTTCGTGATCTTACACCTGTATCAAGTGTGTGAGTGAGACTGAAATCCAGACCCGTGACCAGATGACCTAAGGTCAGATTATCAAGTTCTCCTTATATCATTCTCGTGCTTCATTCGAATTGACCTACGTCTGTATCGTAACTTTATGGTTTTAGAGTGTCTAATACATGTTTTTTAAAATTAATATCAAGTTTGCATTATCATCATCACAGATGCATATTTTTTGTGGAAGGTCACAGTAGGTATGAGTAGTAAGCCGGAAGACGTCACTCATGATCGTTGCTTTATGTATTTATGCGCCACTGCGATCACTGAGAATAGACAACTTGTGCGTCAATTCGATGCTAAAATGGAGCGATATTGGGGTGTGTAAGAAACAGATTGCTGTTCGTTCGTTAAATAAGTTTTGAAACGATTCGCTGTAAGATAGTGAGTGAGTGAGTGAGTGAGTTTGGTTTAACGCCGCTTTTAACAATATTCCAGTTATATCACGGCGTGTCAGCTTAATGTGGGAGGAAAGCCCGAAGTGATGCAGGTCTCAGACGTTTACCACTTCGGTGAAACCAACGATCACGGGTATGGTGCTGACAAACCTAGAAACATAATCGGGGCGAACGCACAATCAAAGGTTTCTGGCGTGGCCAAGGGACGCATCTCTGCACAGCGAATCGCGGCGCCTTAGACGGCTGGGCCACCCGTGCCCCTCGCTGTAAGATAAATGATATCCGACAGGCATTCGTCTAGTAATCTCTATGTCACAGTGCGTGTCATGGCGCAGGTCTCAGACATCTCCCACTTCGGGGAAATCCGGTTATGGTGCCGACAATCCTAGAGTGAGTGAGTGAGTGAGTCGCTTTTAGCAATATTCCAGCAATATCACAGAGGGGTACACCGGAAAATGGGCTTCACACATTGTACCCATGTTGGAAATCGAACCCAGGTATTCCGAGTGACGAGTGAACGCTTTAACCACTACGCTACGCCACTGCTCCGAGAGGCCTTGAAACATAACCACCGCGAATCCACGGCCATAGGGTTCACAACTGTCCGCGGTGAGTGAGTGAGTCAGTATGTTTTTTTACGCCGCTTTTTCGCAATATTCCAGCAATATCACGGCGGGGGACACCAGAAATGGGGTTCACACATTGTACCCATGTCGGGAATCGAACCCGGGTCTTCGGCGTGACGAGCGAACGCTTTAACCACTAGGTTACCCGACCGCCCCTGTCCGCAGTGAATCACGGTGCCTCGGACGACTGAGCCCCCTACATTTTTGTGACATAAAACTGAACTAATATAAAATCGGCAGAATCGAATCTTTGTATTAATTTCAGAATAGTTATGAAAAATAAATGAAACGTTTTAATCATATAATTGTAAGCATTCAGACGAAATAAACATATTGTAAAATAACTTATAAATACATTTAACATGTTCCTAATAATATGACGGTGGGGGACACCAGAAATGGGAATCACAGTTTTAATCGAATTCGGACCTCGGCACTACTCCAGTAACATCACTGTGAGAGACACAAGAAATGGGATTCACACACTTAATCGAATCAGGACCTCGTCGTGATGAGCCAGCGTTTAAACCACAAAGCTGCCAAACCACCCAAGTTAAACAGTAAACATGAATAGAATGTCATCACAAAATCACCACCAAACTATTTTGAGATATGCAGAGATTTTGTATCATCATTTATAGTTTGTATATATTTATAATTCTATAATAGGGATCAGTGACGCCTCTTGGTGGCTGGGTATTTTCACATAACGGAGTTTGGGGATAACAGTAGATGTTTTGTTTTATCACATCATCTCAGTGACCTGTCAAATCCGCCCGCCGCTCCTCTGAACATCTTTCAATGCCATGCCTCCAACTCTGGCTTCAAGTGGTCTAAACTGGTTACTATAACCGGATTGTCTCGAGTGCACGTGCTGCACGAGAAGAGGTCTGCGACTTTTGTTCACAGGAGAACTCAAACAAAGACCTTATCTTGGACTTGCCCAATACAATTTACTCCAGAGACAATGCATTATCAATGTTTGTAATTATTGCATAGTAATTGAGTTAGGGGTTTAGAATTTGAATTAACTAATTTAGATGGGATAGTCAGAATTTTAATTGCATTTGATCTCTCCTCTGTTCAAAGATATTCCTTTGTGTGTACGATTAGGGCGAATGGCACTTAAACATGTGCTCCGGTGTATGACACTAACCGGAAGTCTCGCCGCTCTTCTCGCTCTCGTTATAGTCATGTTATAAATCGAGATACCCAACGATTGGAATACGTCTATTTCTATTTAAACCTGGCTGTAGCCTTCCAGCCTTGTGGTTAATCCCTTGTGATTCAAGCGATTTCCCAAATTGGTAAAACCTGTTCTCGGTTCCCTCTTGCGGTCATGACATTACTGGATTATTGATAAAACTTGCGTAAAACGCTACTCACTAACTCTCTGAAATCGCTCAATAGATTACATTATATGTATGAAACATGCTACGTTATTTACAACTGAACTTCTGTCAGTTATGTCACCCGTGTTGCATGTTTTTTTCAGATATGTTACATGTATCATAGCTGGACATTATTGTGGGATATTTCACATGTTTTGTAGTCGTTCATTCTGTAAGAAAGATGACCTGACTGTTACAGACCCGTGGAGAATAAGTCTTCAGCAACCCATGCTTGCCGTAAAAGGTGACTGTGCGTGTCGTAAGAGGCGACTAACGGGATTGGGTGGTCAGGCTCGCTGACTTGGTTGATGCATGTCAATGTATCCCAATTGCGTGGATCGATGCTCCTGATGTCAGTCTCTGGATTGTCTCGTCTAGACTTGATTATTTACAGACCGCCGTCATACAACTGAAATATTGCTTAGTGCGGCGTTAAACAACCAACAAACAAACATTCAAACAACAACATGTATGATAGCTCGACATTATTATGAGATATTTTACATGTATTTTAGCTGTTCATTCTGTCAGTTAGGTTACCTGATTGTTACAATTATAACTGTTCAATCAAGTAACCTTGTGGTTAAAGCAATCGTTTGTCACGCTCATTTCTGGGGACACGGGGTCTCGGGTGGCCCAGTCGTCTAAGGTGCCACAATTCGCTGTGTAGAGTTGCGTCCTTTGGGCACGCCAGAAACCTATGATTGTGGGTTCGAATCCCGGTTCACCCCGATTATGTTTCTAGATTTGTCAGCACCATACTCGTGATCGTTGGTTTCACCGAAGTGGTAAACGTCTGAGACCTGCATCACTTCGGGCTTTCCTCCCACATTAAGCTGACTCGCCGTGATATAACTGTAATACTGTTAAAAGCGGCGTTAAACCCAACTCACTCACTCACTCAAGTTGCCAAGTCGTGATTATCGTTCAAGGCAGTGTTGAACCCAGTGTTCTCCGTTTCAGGTCTGTTTCAGCAGCCGTTTTTTACTTGTTTGATATGTTTCCTTTTAAGCTGTTTTCTCCTAAGGGATCTGTTTTAGTAGTGTTTAAACCTTAATTAAACGAATTCTGACTCAGCCTCTTTGAATAGGTTTTTAGTTACATCATGACATGTCAGCTAATTGCGAAATGAAAGCCCGAAGTGATGCAGGTTTTAGACGCTTATCACTTTGGTGAAACCCATGATTAGGATCGGGAGGTAAGAAACACCCATAATCATAATAGCGCGTATCCGGGATTCCAACACTGGATCATAAGATCATGACACGGCTAAGGGACGCAACTCTGCTCAACAGAAGTGAGGTGCCTTGAACGACGGGGCTACCTTGATAGAATACTTGAAAATGTTGTTGAGAGCGTCTTAGGACATGGACATGATTAAGTTATAGGTTGTGTAGATGCTTGGTTCAATATAAATAGCCACATGAAGACGTTAAATTTTATAAATAACATTTCTTTTGCTCTTTGTAACAAAGTTTCCAGGCTATATTTTGTCCCTTCACCTGGTGATTACTGAGGGAATATAACAGTATTTACCTGATGAAGGTAGCAGCTCTGAAACGTTGTTGAGAACAATAAAGAAGATGTTATCCATAAGAGTTTTACGTCTTTACGTTCTTCCAAGTTCTAAATAGCAATAACAGATTTAAATATGCGCATAACATGTTCTATCGAGTATAGTCTTTTGAAATATTATTGATTGCGTCTGCCTTCTGTGGGGCACGGGTGGAGAGTTGCGTCCTTTGGGCACGCCAGAAACCTTTGATTGTGGGTTCAAATTATTTTTCTAGGTTTGTCAGCACCATACCCGTGCTCGTGGGTTTCACCGAAGCGGTAAACATCTGAGACCTGCATCACTTCGGGCGTTCCTCCCTCATTAAGCTGACACGCCGCGATATAACTGAAACAATGTTAAAAGCGGCGTTAAACCCAACTCACTCACTCACTCACTCTGCCTTCTCCTCGGACATTCTCTGCTCTTACAGCAGAACATCGTCGCTGTACGGCTGAAAAGATGCCGATGCGACGTTAAATTTTAACTCACTCACTCACTACAACAGAACACGCTTAGCTTAGGAGCCTACCATTTGATACTCACTGGGGCTGGGGTTTTATTCAAAAGGACATGTTGTTCCCGAATATGCTTGAAAAAAGTAATTACGCTTGAGACTGTTAAAAAAAATGAAATTGCCTGCACAAAAATACTTTGTTGCAAGATGCAAAAATATAATTTAGGCTCATAGTATTAATTTAAAAAAATATCTGGTTTTGCAGATTAAGCTGAAAACATATCTACTCTCCATACAAAATTCCACCATCAACACCCTATCGGAATAATGGTCGGTCGGTCCCTAACAGATGCCGTCCTGCGATGTTCCTTTATTGGTAGAACAATGAAGTCCTAACCCCCAGGCTTTCTGTCAACATATCTTGACATATGGACAGAACAATGTGGGACAGTGTTTACTTTGATTCTGGATTAGACGCACGATAACCTTGCTGCGTCAAAGCACAATTATCTTGGCCTTGTCTGGCGAGCCAGTGCGTGCATACTGTCAGTGTACAGTTCTGTCATTGCACCGAGACACTACTGATGTTCCAGTCAACCATCTGGACTCGGTCACATGGAACCCGAAGCTAGCTGACTCTTTCAGTCAATGGGCTTCAAAATAAATGACCATGTTTGATTTAACGCTGCTCTGAACAATATTTCAGTTGCATTACAGCACGGGCCTATACAGCTCCGTGATTACAGCATCTCAGTTTGATGTGTCAGTGAGTGAGTGAGTTGGGTTTAACGCTGCTTTTAACAGTATTCCAGTTATATCGCGGCGTGGCAGCTTAATGTGGGAGGAAAGCCCGAAGTGATGCAGGTCTCAGACGTTTACCGCTTCGGTGAAACCCAGGAGCACGGGTATGGTGCTGACAAATCTAGAAACATAATCGAGGCGAACCGGGATTCGAACCCACAATCATAGGTTTCTGGCGTGGCCAAAGGACGCATCTCTGCACAGCGAATCGCGGCGCCTTAGACGACTGGGCCACCCGTGCCCCCTTGATGTGTGAGAAAAAAGTCGAAGTATTGAAGATCTTGGGGTTCGAACCCGCGATAATAGGGTTCTGGCCAGGCCATCATCGGTACGTGTCATATTCACTGAGAATTAAACTGACAGAAACTAACATTTCTGAATTTGGGATCTAGTGAGGACTTCGTTTGGTGCTGATTTAGTGCACACAATTTGGAAACAATTTTCTTGTTCTTTTGCCAAACAATAGTCAATGAATTGTTGTTATTGTTAAAAGTTGTTTTGTGTTCCGTAAACCCCAACAATATGATCCCCTCTTCCATTAAGCTTCATCGTGTTACACATGAGTAAATGAATGGTCTATGATGTACCAAGAACCTGATTGTGTATTTAATCCCACTGCAATAACTTATATTTGATGGTGTTTTTTGTTGACGCCGCACTCAGCAATATTCCAACTATATGACGGCGGTCTGTAAGTAATCGAATCTGGACCTCCATTTGATACATACACGTACCAGCTGAACCCATTTTATATACAACAACCCCTCTAATCAATATCTATTAAGAAACAACTAGTATTTCTATTTGACATAGATGCTTAGGGGACTAATGGCATTCAAAATGTTCACTTTCTTGAAAAAACCCCGTAATGAACCCTTTCATCGTGGAGAGATGTCCATTATAAAATTGCACATTTTAGGAGCGTGCATCTCCCCATGTAGAAGTAAGTCTGGTTATATTGTATTTCGGAAGATGAAAGCAACAGCACAAGCCTTAAAAGCTTCCGAGTAACAGTCACGATAGAGTTGGAAACAGGCCCAAATGTACACGTCTGATAAGACTCTGAAGAAAACACTCATTATTTGAAATACTTTGTTGCAATTGTTAATCAAACTTTTATTTTTTTTCAAACGAGCCACCTCGTCCATTCCAAGATTGCTAATTCCAGGTGCGTTCTTCTTCATCTGTGGCCACTTTAGCTCTGCAGAAACCATCGTAAAAACTGAAAAGATTGAACCTGTTTGAAATGATGGATCAACAGTCTTTGTTAATGCACCGCAGGGAATAATTTCTTTCATTTTATTTCCATTAGAATCTTTTTCACGCGACCCAAGCTGCAGTATGATAATGACAAATGCGAACAGCCGCTGACAAATTCTTCAGGGATAATTGGTTGAAATGCAACTTCAGAGAACTACAGATTAATGGATGACGAGTTATATTTGAAGCAACGACCAGTAATACGTTTTTTAATTGTAATCCAAACATAATCAGCACGGGGATTAAAAGGCGATGACAAGGAGGTTTGTAGCAAGGGAAAACCTGACTACGATTTGTTAACATGGTTCTAAAGGAAAAGAGAAACAGTTCATCTGGAATATTGGAATTCCTTTGGTCAACCATACAAGTTTGCCTTGGAGAAATATGCAAACTTGGAAACAGGCGCTGACGTTTATACAAGAACTCATGAAAATTCAAATCCGCCACGGATAAAGAATGAACATGGTAACTGTCAAGCATAAATGGCTCCGTTCAAATGGTGATTAAAGCCTTCATTCCAACTCGTGTCTGTGACGTCAGAGCATCCTGATGAATGCATAATTCATAGTCTTTATTCGGCGAGACAAACGCTGGGTCGCCATTTGACATGGAGGGACGAAACCCCATAAGGGACCGCACCGCCCTATTGATTAGGGGCTTACTACAGCATCGCCAGGATAACACTGCTCTGTGAGGGCGGCTAGACTGAAAGTCCACGAGTATCGGGATGCATAATTCAGCATCCGAAAACTTTTATGGCGTCTCATAAAAAAAGGATGATGTTTCAGACGAGAATTGCATTAGCAACATGTGTAAGACATCTTGAACAAGAAAGAGCTAGGGGAAATTGCAGTTGTAGAAAACCAACCTACTGTAATAGATAGCTGCGTAGGTAGACAGGCGGCTTGTTAGACATACAGATAGAGAAGTAAGTAGGTTTGCAGATAGACAGGATAGATGGGTCTATAAAAGCCCGTCTATCACTTCAGGTTATTCTAAACTAGAGTTTTATTGATGTGTCTTAAGACGTAAAGCCTGACAATGGTAGAATACCCTTGGGATGAATTCAGAGTTAAAAAAAACCGTATTCTATAGTGTTTGTTTCAAAAATATAGTTATACTTGTTCGTCAATCTGAGCTAAATCCGGAATTTCGACCCCCAACTATTACGCATTCAAATGGGAACAGCTGGGTGTAGTTGTACAAAACGATCTTAGCGCTAAGATGATCGTAACTACCATACCTTAACATGGACTTACGACAATCGTAGCGCCGAGGCTGTTTTGTAAAAAGCCAGGTTGAATTATACTACTCAATGTTTTATAAGGATATCTTTGGTGTCCTGGTGGGTTGTGAATGTAACTGATTTCTTTGGGATGACGTCATGCGTTTTACGTTTGGTATTCAATATTGCCAAGGAACTGAGGTATTTTAATCATCATTGCAAATAAATTCAACACATGTACACAATTCAATAAATTGTCTCCCTGTTTCATAACAGTTTGAAATATTTCAGTATCCAAATCAAATGTTGAGCAGTATACATCTTCAGAGAACTTAAGATTTATAGTTGTTTATGCGTTGTAATGGAAGCAACGACATTAATACATGTATGTTGTCTGTCATAAATTAGCATCGAAATTATCCAAAAAAGGAGATACTCCTGTGCACGGCTGTTTAACTGAGAATGTGAGACACAAGTCCAAACGTTATATTACTTGATTCATATGAATAAATAATTCAGTGCAAAGGTCAGAATCAGCTGGCTGTGGTACATAGTGTATAGCGTATCAAAGACGTATGTTGACACCTTATTTGTATGTATGCCGATATAAAACACCCCAACACCCGAACAGGCCTATTAACGTGTTAATCAAGCAGTGTTCGATGGCATGTTTGAATAACAATAACATATTTGATACAAACACACCACTGCCCTACATAAAATTTGTAACAGCTGATCTAATTCGTCGTCGTTGTTGTGTGAGTGAAATGAGAGAGTGAGTGAGTGAGTGAATATAATTTCCCATTGCTTTGACCGATATTTCAGAATGTACAGAATTATGTTTGTTTGTTTGTTTGTTGTTTAACGCCGCGCTCAGCAATGTTCCAGCTATATGACCGCGATCTGTACATAATCGAGCCCGGACCAGACAATCTAGTGAGCATCGGTCCACGCAATTGAGATCGATAACATGCATCAACCAAGTCAGCGAGCTTGACCACGAGATCCCGTTAGTCTCCTCTTATGACAATCATTACAAAAGAGTGAGTAATTGGGTTATTTTAACGCTTAAAGCACTAATCCAGTCGCGGGGGAAATCAAGAATGGACTTCACACATTGTACCCACAGACTGTACCCAAATCAAACCCGTGAAGATCCGGGGTAGAATAGGTCTTCAGCAACCCATGCTTGCCGTAAAAGGCGATTAACGGGATCGGGTGGTCAGGCTCGGCGACTTGGTTGATGCATGTCAATGTATCCCAATTGGGTGGATCGATGCTCACGATATCTATCACTGGATTGTCTGGTCCAGACTCGATTATTTACAGACCGCCGTCATATAGCTGGAATATTGCTGAGTGCGGCGTTGAACAACAAACCAAACAGCCAACCAAACCATGATCTTCGGAGTTGCGGGGAAGCTTTCTCCTCATGCCTAAGATGATTATATGGCTTCTCGATATCCTGACCCAATTAGGGGATCCTACTCACATAGCCCATCTCTCATACCAGGCACATCGTCTCTCACAGACCCAGCCATGCACTGAGAACAAGCAAACCATGGACCTGATCAATCACGGCAGATTGTCGTATGAAATAGTCGTTGTGACATAACCATTAGTCATTTCCTGTGGACATTGAGATCTGTCTGACAAATGTCATCGCTTATCTCCTTCAAATGGACGGGCACAGTCGGGTGAGACTAAAGAACATCTTACTGCTAACAGGGTAATCGGGCAGGCTAATTAAGTTAAATTTAGGCAATGGAAGAGATAATAATGTTTGGAAACAGCTGCAATGGAAGACTGTGTCACTGACTTACGAAGTAACCACGGAAGAACATATTTATCCACGGACATTGTGCTTAAGTAACCCCCATAATAAAAGCGTATAAGGGAAAGCGACAAAATCCTTTGGCGTCCATAATCATAAGAGGTCTCCGCTAAAATCCAGTATTCACTGTACGATTTCGATAAAACCGTAAGATAATACCGACTGCGTCAAAGGCCGATATGTAAGGTTGGATTAAGGTGAGGATTCTCCTGTATTTTCTCTAGATATAAATCCACTGATGTTTTGAGAGGAGGGGGTGTCGCATTCATATTAATTATTTTAATCTCATTTCTATCCTATGTTTTGATTACAGTTAAGACTAATTATTGTTAAGTTAAGTGAAAGGTATTTGTTGGTCATGTAAAATAAATTTATTTCTCGATTTTGTAATCAAGTTTGACCATATGAGAGCCTCAAAAGTAATTTCAGGGAATATGTCTAACAAACATGATGTTAAATCAGGGAATATGTGTAATACCTGAAAAATTTAGGGATTATGTATATTCCCTGAGTGAATCAGACAGTAATTATACATGATTATACATATTAAATATATATATATATATATATATATATATATATATATATATATATATATATATATATATATATAGTAATAATTAAATAAGTGGAGTAAGATTGAACACAGCTTTAATAGGCTAGCGCTTTCAACTCGTACCACGTACGAGTCTCATCAGGCCATAACTGAATAACGGACATGAAGTAGTAACATATAGTTACGTGACGTCATAACATTTAGGAAACTATGACGTCACAATACCAAGGTGACAATGGACAAATGTGTGTGTGTGTATGTGTATGCGCGTGTGTATATATTTGCATGTGTGTGTATATATATGCGTGTGTGTGTGCATGTATATATATATATATATATATACACACACACATATATATATATATATATATATGTATTCTTATGTGTGTGCGTGTTTATATATATACACACACACACATATATATATATATATAAACACACACACACACATATGTGTTGTGTGTGTGTGTGTGTGTGCGTGCGTGCGTGCGTGCGTGCGTGCGTGCGTGCGTGCGTGTGTCTGTGTTCGAAGTATGTGTAGGCAATCGTAGCACGATCAAACGAAATCAGCCTAATCACAGAACCTGAATACCCGATCTCCTTTTCACTCGTGTAGGATCTACTCTGACCAAACGCACCATGATCCATTCGGTCCGCGTTACACATTACTTCTCAACATGAAAACACATGAAAACATACAAACATACACTGATTCACAGAATCAAAAAGGTTTAATTCAGTGACATACAGTTTTTGGATGATTCATCTTTAAAACTTTCACAATCATTTGACATAAATCGCATAAAAGAATATGATTCATAGTAGTCACACGACATACAACACACACTGTCACATTCACACCCTCGACACCATGGAACACCTTCTATAGCTTACAGTGTTTGGCACGCTGAATTCTACATGGAAACATTGGCTCCTTCCGGAATTACCACACTAAAGCAAACACACTCAAATTGACATAAGGACAACGTAACGAAAGTGTATCGTAAGCTGTAGCAAAAAAAAAAAAAAACGGCATTCAAGGAACACGGCCTGGAAGTAAATTTGGTCGTTGGGTGTGTGCAATTGTGCGTTCACTAACAACGTTTTGGGATACATTTCGTAGAGTGGTCATCTCAAAAGGATTATGGAATATTTCAGTTGAGCAGATATGATGTCCAAATTGGTTGTCAGATATGACATGCTCGTTTGTCAAACCGTATTATGACAGTAACGGAAATCACGGAACTGTGTCTTTGCAGCAATAGGAGTAGATTTAAAAAATCTAATAATTCTATTTGAAGAATTGAGTAAAATAACTACCTCGGGAATTATGACATGCTACCTAATCGAGATTGAAACTCGTTCCGAAGATTTAAAAATAATCCTTTATAATTTGTTTTCTTTACTTTGTAAAATATATTCTTGTAATGCATTGGCGTCTCCCGAGTTGAAAAAAAGCGTTATCATCAAAATAATAATATTATCTCTATCCGCTTTCCACGGGTGGCATACATATACATTCTCATCAATATCTTCATACAAGAAATGCGTTTATATGGTAAATACTGAAATAGCATGTAACTTTTATTGAATCGACAGAACGATTGAGTCGTTCATTTCCTGTTCCTTGTTTCTAAAAGAAACTCCTTCTTGTCATTTGCATCGAGCACTGTCCGCGAATGCTTCCTGATTGGTCCACGGGACACAATATACATAAGAGGGCACAACGCCACCTGGGTGTATGTTAGCCAAGCAGCGATGGTCACGAACACCGATCCAATTGTTCCAGTGTCACCAAACATTCGCCAAAACGCAAGCACAATATAGGGAAACCACAGCGAGCTGAACGAACAGGTTACGACAAAAAATAACCTCGTGAGGTGTTCATTTTTCACAATATGCAAATTCACAACCCTACCAAAATTTGGACGCACCTGCATACGTAGCGGATTCATTGCCGGATTGGCACCGAATCCATTCATGACGTTAACAAGTGCTTGTCCATTAGCCCCCGGGCCAAAAAATGTCCAGTTGGAACTCCGAGCAGGCTGATGTTCCAGCGGTCGCATCTTCCTGTGAGACCTCAGAAAGGAGAACACTCGCAAGTAGAGAAACACAGATACGAAGACAATAACGGAGAACACAAGCATGAATCCAAGCGTATCGTTTGACTTGTAGTATCTGTGATGAAAGGTGCACTGGCTTTCCTCTGGAATGAAGACGTATGTACCTATTCCTACCACAGGGGGGAAGGACATTGCAAACGCGATCGTCCATCCAACCACAACCACAATAAGGTTAACCAGTCCTCTGGATCTCCGTTTGTAAAATTTGGAATACACAATTGAGAAGTGGCGATCTATTGATATAGCTAATATGGCTCCTGATGAACTGTAGATGAAGAAGGAGTTAGCAAAGGCAAAGAGTTTACAAGCTGATGTTCCGTATTTCCAAACAGATCCTTGCAGGACAGTCATTAGCACGAGAGGAACACAAAACACGGCTCTGGACAAGTCAGACACACAAAGGCTTAGTAGGTAATAAAATGGCGGACGATGGAGATTGCCTTCTTTGACAATTGTGTATATGATGAACCCATTGCCAGCAACTCCAGATAATGCTATGAGCACTAGTGAGACTGTTTTTAGCACGAGTGCATCAATTGGTATTCCCTTGTAAGCTTCGTGTGATGTTATGTACGTGATAACAGTGGTGGCTGTTGTTACAAAGTCTATCACAGGCGGTGTCGTCCGATTATAACCAACTGTGTCGTTGCCAACGTATGTTAACGTTTCAGTGAAGTAATTGGTCACGGCAGACGTTGTTTCCTTTATCCAATTAGCAGACGTCAAGTCCGAAGACAAAGCAGACGACACACTTTCAGACGAAACGTCACTTGTCCACAAGTCTGTTACTGTGTTCGTCCATGCATCTGCCACAAAAGATGATGTTTCTGGTGCCACAGATGTCGTCTCTGACGCCGCATGTGACATCTCCGACGTCCACACAGCCGACTCAATTGTAGAATTGGACATCCCTGCGGTCGTGTTGTTTCCCACAGCCCAGTCGGTTAAATTGGAAGCAGTTGAAGTAACGTTATATTCCATAGCTCTGTATCTATCGATATGGTCACATCACAGGCACGCGTTCATTAAGTTAGCAGCGCTTGCAGCCGATATAGTTAAGTCCCTCTGGACCTATCATGCCCAAATGCCAAACTAGCAGTTACTGCCACAACGATGAAAACGTTTCTGTCGCGCCTGAACAGCAACAGATGTTAGTCATATGCATGAACTCCAATCAGCCTGTCAGTCATTTTAAACTTTTCAAATAAAAAAAATTCTCTCAAAACTTTACTAAAATGATTCCCTGAGGAACTGAGGCTGTACCGTTGTCTCGTCTGTATGTCCAGGGAAGTGAGGGTAGTTTAATTCGTCTGTAACTGTCTAAGATCAAGCGCATGGCTTCGTGCAAAACCAATAATCATGTTTGGCCACAGTAATCAGGTTTAAAGCCTCACATGGGCGTTTTCCACCGCAACGTGCAGCCAGCTCCACGGAGATTTCACAGCGTCCAACTCAAGTCCATGCAAAACCAAATGAGACCAAAATTACAAGCCAGTGCCGGTGAGGCCCCTAAGAGACTGAAATATGATGCTTGATCAGCAACAATGCCTGTCTGTATATAAAACAACAGACGTCGTTTAAACAATCATTTTCATTTGATCATACACACACCAAAGATGGAATTATGTCGATTCCCCGTGTTAATCATACTGTGGCACGATTTCATTGACTAATATTCAAGTTAAGCTGATTTACGGTCCTATCTCTACACGGTCAATTTGTCCTTGAGGAAATACGATACAATTAGTATAATTATATTTCAAGATTTACCCAATTCCTGCGTCTCCTAGCACTTGGCTTCCTTTAGGTTCCTCGTCTACCAGATTACTCTCGGCTAAATCAGTTTTTAAAAAAAACACGTCAATTGTATGAGATCCTCGTCTGCAATTAACACCTGTTTATCCTCGGGGCGTATCTGACGCTGGGGACATTGCTTCTCAAGACGTTAGGTTTTGCGATGTCCATTCTCATACGGTTAAGGTCACAGTAATGTAAAGAAAGGTACAATTAATGTAAACACGCCCTTCTAATTAAATGATAGCGTGGTTATAATTCCAAAGTGTTTCCTCTGTTTACAACTATCATAACGATTACAGATTGAGAAGCCAAGAAAAAGTGCCAGTTACAGAATATCTATAGTTATGTTTGAGAGATTGGACAATTTGCATGCAATATGATCGGCTCGATAAAACTTGAAATTACATAAGCTCCTTAAACCATAATGTCATGGGTCTCTTTACATTAAACCTATTTCAACTGACGTAAATCCTATTCCTGATGTCTCACGGGCACTTTGCAATGGGTGTTTGCATCAGTTACAAGTCGTTTATGTCCACCAGAAAGCCATAAATCAACCATCACAGGATGAAAAGCATCAAACTCTTAAGCTTCCACTTACAAGGCTTTTAGGCTTTTCTGTACCATATGCATCTTAAGAGCTTCTCTATATCACGTATCTGAAGTTTGCCAAGCTTCTACCACGCATGTTACCACTGTAGTTCCACTTGCTTTTCTTAAATGACATCTGCTGCAGAAACCCCTTGACCTTTCGTCAGTGATAAAGTTAAACGAATATTGTTTGCTCACTGTTTGAAATGCCTTCTTCTGTGAAGCCAAGAGCAACTTCAAAGACTATGTAGACCGTGCCGTCTGTGATAAAATAGTGCTGCGTATGTTGGTTTCTTATTGAGATTGTTGTCTGCTACATCTGGACATTTAAATCAACGGTGACTTTCCTTTGAAATGAGACCGCCTGCTAATATTAAAACTTCTAGATCGGTGAACAAGCTGAAGTTTTCGTCTGTCTTAAAGTCTGCATTTTAAATTCCCTTTTGTCAGCCTCGATCTATCACTGGCCTCGTAAAAACTCTATTTGTTTTTTTATTGTCGTCTGCTGCACCGGGAGCAGACGTCAGTCTTTGTGCTCATCACTTTTTTGCCTTGCAATAAGTCCAATGATTTCTGAGCATGCAATATTCAGCAAGTTGGTTCCATAATTTACAGCATGGCGTCATGGAACCCTTACAAATCTTCCGTTTTCCTTTGTGTGGCGTTGACGTTTGCGTTTTGGGCGTCCAATCATATCTCATCGAACTGATCATTTGACATCTGGAAGGTTACGTTCCTCCTGAAAAAGAAAAGAAGTTCGGTGACATGTAATACACATGTAATACATCAAATTCATTTACTTTAACAACAATTTATTTGAATTTAATGTTCAACCAGTTCAAAACGGTAAACTACGGTTATAACAAACTCAAAGGGACCACTAATTTTAGTTCGTTATAACCGCAGTTCGTTGTAAGCATATATGCAACATATATACAGCAAAAGATCAGGACCAAAAAGACCAGTTTGTTGCATCCGTCAAGTGTGTTCGTTATAAGCGTGTTCGTTATAAACGTAGTTTACTGTGAAATTAAATTCACATTTTTAAAAATATACTCTCCACTTCAATTTATCGGTGTTTTATACATAAGTTATATGCATTAATTGTGTCCTGAATATATTTCATATCAGGTGAGGTGAAATGGTGTTTAATGCCGGGTTTAACCACGGAGGCGGTCGATGGTGAAACATGGTGAAACCGATCGCTCGTCACATCGAAACCTGGGTTCGATCCCACACGTGGGTCCATGTGAAGCCCATTCGTAGATTCCCCGCCGTGACATCGATATGACATGATTGCACCAAGATGCGTAAAATCAACCTCACTCACAAGTTTATCAAAACCATGAATCACTTAATGATATCGACGCTGTTGAATTAAAGTGTCTCTTTAATACCCGAGCATGTTTCAACATTTGCCGTAACTTGCTCTTATCTCGAATGAACAAAACAGGTGATCAATAGCCAGGCCGCTGAAGCAATCATTATTTGCAATTTCCCAATTTAATGGCTAGTTTGATAAAGGGTCTTGTTTGGCTGAAACTGCTGGGTAAAGATCATCTGGTTCAAATTTCTGAAAGCTTTACTCTTTTATCACCTCTCTGGCATCTTTTTTCATTCTACAAATGTTTCACCTTCAATTTTATCCATTGTTTTAGGACGTAGTAGTTATATTGACAGATGAGATGGTATTTGAAAATAAAAATACATATCCGACAATTAATAATTAAGGGCTTCGAAATTTCCGAATAATTCAATTAACCATTTTCAAAATATTTTTTGAGGAACATGCGAATGATCACTGGATCCTAATGACAAACTCCAGCACGTCGCCATGACAGAAAACGCGTCTGGCAGCAAGGGACATGTCTCATTAACGATCCAACGAAATCGTCGCAATTAGAGCAATTATTACTGAAGAAATGTTCCGTAGCCTTGACCTTGCGGTGGTGGGTTTGTTACACCGCTAACAGAGCTAGGGACTGCTTGTGGCAATTCTGGGTACGCCACTCGTAGCAGTAACATCGTGGGATGGGATGACGCGATATCAAACCAGATCATTTACAGAACCATCCATTATACAATGACGTAACCCGCTGTATTGAGAAATGAGGAAATGAATCTCCGAGGGATCTTTTTGGAACATTTCCCATTGTTCCATGAGGTTAGGTGATAGGGGATTAACGTCGCGTTCACTTATATAACGACGTGCATGCACGTGTGTGTGTGTGTGTGTGTGTGTTTGTGAGTGAGTGAGTGAGTGAGTGAGTGAGTGAGTTGGGTTAAACGCCGCTTTTAACAATATTCCAGTTATATCACGGCGTGTCAGCTTAATGTGGGAGGAAAGTCCGAAGTGTTGCAGGTCTCAGGCGTTTACCACTTCGGTATGGTGCTGACAAACCTAGAATCATAATTGGGGAGAACCCGGATTTGAACCCACAATCATAGATTTCTGGCGTGCCCAAGGGACGCAAGTCTGCACAGCGAATTGCGGCGGCTTAGACGACTGGGCCACCCGTGCCCCCGTGTGTGTGTGTGTGTGTGTGTGTGTGCCTGTACTAGTACGGAGCTATGTTTTATAGTGCCAGCCCACTGAGATACCATGCCGCAGTTTAACATGAAACAGTATACTGACTCCGAGCCAACCATGTCGTACCCCTTAATGCAGAGGGCCAGGCATATGTGTCATATTTGAAACTTGTTAAATGAAAATTAAATTTAAATGCTTTTTAGTATCATTAAATCGTAAAACTTCAATCGCAGCCCAGCCCTTTAACCTTCTTGGATGAACAAGTTCGTGATGTGAAAATATGGAAGCTCAATGCTGAACACGGTGTCCACGTCCACCATCCAGCTACAGAATGTCGTTAGTCGCAACATTATCACGTACGTGTTCAAGCCATCTGCATCAAATGGCCATTAACACCTCTGTAGATACCACCTCGAGGTTCTCGATGCTACCAGGGCAACTCCAGGACTTGACCTCACCCGGCCAAACACTAGCAAGGAGGCAATCGCGTGTCATCGCCACCTCGTCAGCCTCCTTGTTTGGATTGTATCCCTGGTGGATGCGACCTGGGTCAAGTGTGAAGTTGTTATGCTAGGACCAGAACAGACACACAAGACAAATTGTAATTTCATGTCAGGCAGCCGCTGGAGTTTCCCGTACCAAGTGGTTATCTCCAGGTCCTCATCACTTACTTAACGTCACTACCTTCATCTTGAAGGTTTATATACATTCGAAATAGATAAGGTGTCTTTATTTCCATCAACTTCGAGACAAGGGTTTATTTAATATTATTTTCAACATCTTTATTTGAGTCAGATTCAAATGAATTTGGGTTTCATTCAGCAGGATTTCTCTTCAGAAGTTGATTTGAACGCGTGTGGGGTACGCGTGTGGAGTATTGAGTTGTGAGTTCTGCAGGCAATAGTGGCTAGGGTTCAGTTCGCATTAATGTAAAGGTTATATAGATCTATTTGTATATACTTCAATGTTGTTGTTGCGTCGGGTCTTATTTCAGCACTTTGAAATGGGGGGCGGTCGGGTAGTCTAGTGGTTAAAGCGTTCGCTCGTCACACCGAAGACCCGGGTTCGATTCCCGACATGTGTGAAGCCCATTTCTGGTGTCCCCCGTCGTGATATTGCTGGAATATTGCTAAAAGCGGCGTAAAACCATACTCACCCACTTTGAAATGGAGCTCAGCAATGAACAGGTCCTCATTCAAATGAACCATAACAGCTCACATTAATGTGAAGCTGCACATATAGTCTCTATATATCCACCGTGTCGTTATTTTCAGGTCTAAATATAGACCCAATATCAAAATCTAACTGACTGAACGCTTTTGATTTATCAACCTTTGACCAGACTCATTGGTATCTAATAACAAACTTTTATCGTATTGATAAATTGATGCCTCAACTGTAGAAGTAAAGGGCAATTCTAAACGGTGATATTACAAAAGAAACTTGTTCACAGGGTATGCCTCGATAACAGTGAGTGAGTGAGTGAGTTGGGTTTAACGCCGCTTTTAACAGTATTCCAGTTATTTCACGGCGTGTCAGCTTAATGTGGGAGGAAAGCCCGAAGTGATGCAGGTCTCAGACGTTTACCACTTCGGTGAAACCCACGAGCACGGGTATGGTGCTGACAAACCTAGAAACATAATCGGGGCGAACCGGGATTCGAACCCACAATCATAGGTTTCTGGCGTGTCTGAGGGACGCAGCTCTGCACAGCGAATCGCGGCGCCTTAGACGACTGGGCCACCCGTGCCCCCGCCTCGATAACAAACCAGGTGTTCATATCAACCAGGGGCGGTTGGGTAGCCTAGTGGTTAAAGCGTTCGCTCGTCACGATGAAGACCCGGGTCCGATTCCTGACATGGGTACAATGTGTGAAGCCCATTTCTGGTGCCCCCCGCCGTGATATTGCTGGAATATTGCTAAAAGCGACGTAAAACCAAACTCACTCACTCATATTAACCATGTATGGTGCATTCCCATTCTACCAGGGAAGAAATATGGCTTTTGAACCATCACTAATCCATTTCCTCCTCATAACGGTGATTTGTAAGAAGTAAGTTTGGTGCTATTACATGTATTCGTCGCCAAGAAACTTCCAATTTACGAAATAAAAAGATGTATGAAATGCACTCGTGAAAGGCCTGTTATATACATCGTTTTGCATTAAGGAGTCCGTCCGGGGTTACGGGTTCTCTGAAAGTGGGAAGATATGATTGGATAAATAATTTCGTTGATCATATTCCGCGTTTAGGGATGAGAGAGGTTTCGTTGGAATTGGAATACATAAAAACTAGATTCATGTTAACGGAGAGTTATTTCATTTTTCTGATCTGTTTCAGCTCTCGGTGCTAACGATGTTCTGGCTGGTATTCATGGTGAATATGGAACCGTATACTATAAATACTAAACACGTATTCAGTTGGAGATCAACGCACAAACTCACCTGTTTCACAAAAGTTATTATGTTTCATACAGATCGATACTTTTAAAAAGTTTAATGATTCAGGAAATAGTATGTAAAATCCAAACTTAGAGGAGATCGACGTTAGTCTGTAACTCATAAAGAACGTGTTTCAAATACAGTAAACTACGGTTATAACGAACACGCTTATAACGAACTGACGGATATAACGAACTAACTTTTTAGTCCCGACTATTTGCTGTAGTTATGCTGTACATATGCTTATAACGAACTACGGTTATAACGAACTAAAAATAGTAGTCCCTTTGAGTTCGTTATAACCGTAGTTTACTGTAATTCACTTCATTCAACAACAATTGTGGTGAAATCACAATCAATCGGGACCTGGAACGATTGGTGGCAGTTTTACTATTGCAATAAGTATTGCGGTAGTTAAAGGCACTTTTGCAATACGATTACAATCCATTTTTGTGTAATCTATTTTAATTGTGCGAGTGGTTTTGAGGTATACCCCTTTGGTTCACAATCACTCGTCACAATAGGTACAGCAAACTTCATCAGTCTTGCCGTAGATTGAGGATGATGCTTGGGGGGATGGCAGAGAGTACGGGAGGTATCCCTGACAACTGTCTGATATATAAATGTGAACGCCATTTGAATGTATATCCACGTGTCTTTATGTGCCGGTGTTTATTAGATGAAAGCAGAATGGAAAGGTAAATCATATTTTCTTTATTTTTCATCATATTACGTGTTTTTAAATAGTGGAGCGCGACACGGATGTTAAATATTGATATGTTAGCTTCTCACTGAGCGAATGAATTGGGCTTAACACCACTTATAACAGTCTTCCAGTTAATCACTGCGTGTCAGCTTAATGTTGGGAGGGAATCCCGAAGTGATGCAGGTCTCAGACGCTTAACACTTTAGTGAAACCCATGAGCACGGGTATGGTGCTGACAGACTAGAAGCAAAACGGTTTATGGACCATGCTCAAACTCTTATAGAGCTGGAATCAGTCAGTGAGTGGACAGTGTTTAACGTCGTTGTCAGCAGTAACACAACAACGACCGTGTGTACTTCCTCTTATTATATATTTCCCCTGTATAGTACAAAGTGGTATCAGTTCATCTGATATATCCTAGAGGAGTGCTGATTGCGTCTTATCGCCACATGTGGTCGTTCTCGGTATGGTACATTCCCATGCTGTTATGCTCTATCGTTATTAGATTAAACTCACATGGATCGCCCTGTATATACAACCAGATGCGTCCGTTGGTCTCTGGTATACACGAGCAAGGGTTATAATGATTACATTTGGTCTGACACACTACAAGCCTGCTCTATCCATGAGTGTTTTTTCCGTGTTTGGAGTGAGTGAGTGAGTGAGTGAGTGAGTGAGTGAGTGAGTTTAACTCCGCTTGGAACAGTTTTCCCCTCATATCATGACGTGTCAGGTTGATGTAGAGGAAAGCCCGAAATGATGCAGGTCAGACCTAACCGCGAACATGGGTACGGTGCTGACAAACCTAGAAATATAATCAGGGCGAACCGGAATTTATACAACCACGATCGTGAGTTTCCGGCATGCTTAAGGGACGCAACTCTGCACAGCGAATTGCGGCGCACAAGACGACATTGCGACCTGTGCCAACTATGGCCTCTGTCATCAGCAGCAATATCTATCATCACACATGTAGGAGCGTGTAGCGAGTGAGTGAGTGTTGGTTTAGACAGCAGTCAGCAATAGTTGGGCTGAATAATGGTCTGTATATGACGGGACCCGTGAAGTTTCCGGGTTAGAATAGGTCTTCATCAACCCATGCTTGTCGTAAAAGGTGACTATGCTTGTCGTAAAAGGCGACTAACGGGATCGGGTGGTCAGGCTCGCTGACTTGGTTGATGCATGTCATCGATCCCAATTGCGTGGATCGATGCTCATGATGTCAATCACTGGATTGTCTGGTACAGACTCGATTATTTACAGACCGCCGTCATATAGCTGGAATATTTCTGAGTGCGGCGTTAAACAACAAACAAACACAAACCAAGCTATAAACGAAAGATTCCAGACAAGTGAAACCAGTGACGGAAAGTAAGCACATGGGTCTACGTCATCAGAGTAACATGGCATGCCCCCAGTTTGACCAGTAAGGTGTCTCCACCAGGCACATTGTTGCACAACGATCGACGCAATCAGGATGCTATAACACACGATCATCCCAGTCACACATTGTGACCATTCGATATCCATTTTAGTCGGCATTTATGACAAACACTGATACTGGGGACCTACTCCACATGAAATCTCTAAAGACACAGTGTGGCATGGACTAGCATCATTACTTAAAATCGCCATCCATCACTCATTTCAATTTCTCATTCATCCCCAAACGAGGCTTACTTTGTTGTGCTATTTTTGGCAAGATATTTATAAAAAAAGAGTAACTGGCGCCATGTGCAAGTATGGAATTTCATTGTGACGTAGTCACGTGTTGCGTGAGGTCTGCCTATTATTACTCGATGTCTTCTTTTAACATGATATATCACGAATAAAGTCTCGCTGCTCTCGGCGTCGTCACCGTTATGTTTCTTATCATCATAAAATTCGTATCATCATCGTAAATATTCATATAATCACAATCATGATAACCGTAGACCTATGGCAGTACTTCATCATAATTGGTGATGCTGCTGTACGCATAGTGCTAGTAACTCATTGGACGATCACATCTACACCAAGACGTCGTGCACATACACAAGCCTCGTTTCCGATATTAGCCAAAAGATGTTTTTTTTCGTTTCTGTACATAATAGTCCGGCTTTTTACATCATACGGATAATAAATAACGCTAACAATGACATTATTTGACACTAATTATGATTACAGTAATCAGGCGGAGAAAGATGATATTACCCTTGTATCAGCTAATCGATGAAGCTATTTCAATTATTTCATTGCGTGTGCCAGGAAAAAGATGATTTACTGAAAGAGCAAATTACTCAAGCTGAACAATTATTAATTCATTTTCTACAGATTATCTTGTTCAATGTGGCTTTCACGCCGAAACATTCCGCCATTCGTAGTTTCAGTGGACCTAAAATTGAAAATTATGGATTCAAGAAAACATGATGGCTGAAATTCGATCTGGATAACTGTGTCCAAATTTCAAACGTGACATTTTATCTGTGTTTATGCAGCCTGGAAAATATCACTTCGCTTTTCAAATAACCCCAAAAAAAATCGATGTCACAAAGAACAATTTGTTCAGAAACGCTTAAAAGCCTAGGGATCGCACTTGCTGATAATTCACCCATAGTACCATCTTTTTTGTGTCGTCTTTTTATTCAAAAGAAATAGATTTCATTAATGTATCCCCTGGTTGGGCAGCATGTAATTTTTTGTGATGTTTCGACATGGTATTAATGTATTCTTGGCACGATTAGTTTCTATTACACGGTTTCATTGAAAGAAAAGCGGGGTTACTCTTGGTGATTGATGGACATTGTTGGCATAAATTGACAGTTGACAAGTGAGAGCGACATAAATATGCATGTCTCTTAACCTATGATACATGATCAAAACAATATGAATATCAATGTTTTTCTCCCGAACTTGGACGCTGATTGAATTGATTATAACAAAGCTTACAATATGCGTACTGGTGTAGGCGACCAGAATTCAACCATATGCTATCCGCGTATGTAATGATAGCTCTGACAACTGCAACCATCTGTCGTATGTTTCAAGGGATGAGGTGAAATGGGATTTAACGTCGCGTCCAAGATTATTGCACTTATATAGCGACGTGCATGGACGTGTCTGTGTGTGTATGGCTGCTTGTACTAGTCCGGACTGATCCCGATTTATAGTGCTAGCTCACTGAGATACCATGCCGCAGTTTAACATGAATACCCCACTCAGACACAGTATACTGACTCCGAGCCGACCAGGCCTTGTTTTAGCCCCTTAAAGCCTTGCACCTGACAGGGTAACAACAAGTACCATCTTTTAACGTCTTTTGGTATGACGCGGCCGGGGAACGAACCCCGGACCTTCCGCTCTCCGGGCGGACGCTCTACCACTAGACCACGGAGGCGGTCCCTATGTTTCAAGAAGGTACCGTGATTTATGTGACTGTTCTGATTCTTGGAGAGCAATACCAGTTCAGTAAGAATTGGAAATGCGATGCAATAGAACGCCCTACTGTAGATCCCCAATTTGTAGCAGAAATCTTTGACAATTGCGCCAGCGCATGCCATTATCTGCCAAAACAGATTCATTTGGCGTAAAAGGCAAAAGAGGGGTGAAAATGATATGAATGGATAACTGAAATTCAGTGATGTCACCAGGTGTTTGCGAAAATGGTCAGCATATCCTGTTCTATCATAAGCACCCACCACTGTCCCGCTATTTCATACCCCGTCAGATTAGTGAGTATTGTTTTACGCCGCTTTGTAGAGTCGAAGATGTTTTCCATTTTGGTGAAACCCACAAGCATGGTGCTGACAAACCAAGAAACATGACCATGGCGAGTCTGGGATTCGAACCTACGATCATAGATATCTGGCATCTCCAAGTGATGCAATTCTGCACAGCGTGCCTTTTCATACTCTGTCAGAACAGGGGCGGTCGGGTAGCCTAGTGGTTAAAGCGTTCGCTCGTCAGGATGAAGACCCGGGTTCGATTCCCGACATGGGTACAATGTGTGAAGCCCATTTCTGGTGTCCCCCTCCGTGATATTGCTGGAATATTGCTAAAAGCGGCGTAAAACCATACTCACTCACTCACTAATGCTCAATGAAATCTGTTTTCCAGTTAATCGAGAGTGATTATTTTCTGGCGTTTTGTTATATTTACAGAACTGAAGTTGTTCTACTCTAAATGTTTTGGCAATGGTATATACATACGTAGACCGCCTCCGTGGTCTAGTGGTAGAGCGTCCGCCCGGAGAGCAGAAGGTCCGGGGTTCGATCCCGGCCGCGTCATACCAAAAGACGTTAAAAGAATAAATTGATGGTACTTGTTGTTACCCTGTCTGGCGCTCGGCATTAAGGGGCTAAAACAAGGCCTTGTCGGCTCGGAGTCAGTATACTGTGTCTGAGTGGGGTATTCATGTTAAACTGCGGCATGGTATCTCAGTGGGCTAGCACTATAAATCGGGATCAGTCTGGACTAGTACAAGCAGCCACACACGCAGCCACACACACACACACACACACACACACACACACACACACACACGCAAACATGCATGCATGTCGCTATATAAGTGAATAATCTTGGTCGGGATGTTAAACCCAATTTCACCTCACCCCATCTCACATACTTACATTTTGAATTGTTTTATTTGTGGTTCTGGTCCCAATCTCGATCATATAATAAATGTTCCACTTGTAAAAAAAAGAAACTTAGTAACTATCACCCACATTATTTAAAAATACATGATTAGCTGGAAACACACTCAAGGATTGGCAGGTCCGGATAGGAGCAATTCAGGCTCGTGGGTTTATTTCCTGATATGACAAACAATAACCTGGTTCAATCAGTTGTTGAGACTATAAACAGGCAGACATAAACGTTTTATTGCTTGACAATCTCACAAAGACGTCCACGCTATAGCGGTTCCTAGTTGATGAAGGTGCTAAAGCAGTGACTTTAAATAAAATCATTGAACAGCTAAGGAAATAAATACTATATCCTGTATCCAATAACATTTCTTGTACGTCTTCATCACCAACATGACGAAATTAAACTCTGTGTGCAGTAATCTAAATGAAATACGTCTGAATGTGGTAAATGTTTTCAAACAACACAGCGTCCGAAACGAACAAGGGTTAATGGCCAACTCAATCAAACGTCATTAGCGATCTGAAAGTCTCAAAAAACAATAGGAAGTGAAACGCAATGAAACGAGGTCTCATTACGACATTATTCTCGCGATCAACATGGTCATCGTGATGGAAATATCCCATTAACGAAGGGGTCACATCAATCCTGTACCAAGATCAGAGCTGTGTAAATCGTTCTGGAACTCCAATCGCCCGAAACCCATTTTCCCATGCTGATTAAGACGTACGCGTTTCTCATGCCTCAAAGGCAACTTTATGCAACGTGTGCTTATAAAACGATGGCTTTGCCTATCGGTGCCGTGTATGTGTTATAGGAGAGACATTATAGATCTTTCCTACGAGGAGAACTTGGAGATTGGTTTCCTAAAGATAAGGTCAAGTAGTGTGCCCATGCCATTTAGATGTACAATAAGAGGTGCTCTTTGGATTACGGACGTTTAGACTCATTGTATGTCCATCAAACTGAAATATGTTACTTGAATGGAGGTAGTGACATTTTGATTAGGATTGAGGTCTAACAGTACTGGCATTGATACAAGGTCCTTTCATTTCCTTTACCAGATAAAAAACATACCTATACTTAATGGTGGAACTGGAAAACCGATAAAGGAGGCATTTTTTAGAATTTAAATCGCACACCAGGCTTCATGGCTGCAACATGTAATATTTATAAAGCTTATTTCAACAAAACTTTATTTATGCCCCAATAAAATTCGCCGCAAATCCTTGTCGTTAATATACTTCTCCTTTCGAACTTACATAAATTCTTTTCACGACTGACATATTGTCTTTAACAGACTGGGTAATCAGCTTATCGATGTGTTTTTGAAAAAAGTGTTCATATAATCAAGTAATCCTTTTTGAATTAACAAAAATGCAGATTATTATAAATCTGAAATTACAGGAGGCCTTGTTGATGTCACAGTCTAAAACAGTATTTCTAGGTGTTTGATGAAACAATAACACTTCGGATACCAATGAGGTAATTAGCTTTGAGACCATTACAAGCCTCTTAAAATACGTTAACCATAAAACAAATCGTGAATCTATATCAAAATAGATAATAATCTAAACGTGGTCAGTATTACCAGAAGATTATTTATGATAAATAAAAAAATAAGTTTAACATCTCGTACAATCGTGAGATAGGATTGATCGCTATAATATCACATTAATCAAAATCATGTATATTTTAGTAAGTATGGCAAACAATACATTCACAAAAATAAATGAGAATCTAAAGCACCGTTTGTCCTCAAGAACAAGGACATGGCGTTAGCACAATTCGGACTCACAGAAAGGGCGATTAAAGTCCCTTAAGACCCTACAGACATACATGAAGTCACTGACACGTCTTAAAATGCACTTATACAACACAAACGAGTTGCGAGAAATCAAAGATAACTTACATGTCTGTCCATATTTGCATCTACTCGGGGATCCGATCACACACAAGCAGTCTTGATTCAGGAAATTGATGAAGTTAAGCTTGGGTGCTACCTAACAAGCACCATGGAGCTCCAACAACATCAGTAGCTAAGGGAGAAGATACTTCCGACTTGCAGGCAAGGTAAACACTCTCATGGGCAGGCTCCCTATCACCAATCTGTGAGGAACTCGCAGGACCACGCAAGCCTGTCAGTTAATGGAAGATGAGGCTAGAATCCTGGATGAGATATAGGAGATGATTGGGGATTAAAAGTCCTCACACAGGTGTATATCTCGTTCAGCTGTCGTTAAAGACGAGAAGTGCACCTGAAAGCAGATCTTTGAGCCATTTGCGCTTTTGATCCGAATTTTTATAGTAATTATAATGGCATATTTGATGTATTTGGGCTAACCTTGGTTCCAGCTGTCTGTCTGTTTAAACCTAAGCTCCTTGTTCTATGATGACGGTGACGCTGTGACTACTTCTGCTTGATGGATGTTGTTGTAGATTGTTCGATTTTCGATGTTCCAGGAATTGCCAATACCTAACAGGAACACCTTTATAAGTTTGTTTTCAATCTCACGGTGGCCCCGTATCCTACAACCGAATCGCGAAATTGCCCTTTAAAGAGTGTCACAAAATAGTTGAAGATTTCGATTCCTTTTTTATCCGTGTTCGTGCAATGATCTGTAAAACACGAACGGAGCAGACGACACTTCTAGTGATTCCGAGGAGCGCGTGCACCTCACGTGACTTTACACCGTGGCGTTCATTGCCAAATGAGTGCGGAAGAATTCCTGCAACAAATTTCACTCATTGTTATGAACGATTGGTTGAGCTGGTCGGTTTAGGACTGCGGTGAGCAAAGGCACCATTGACGGTAATTAAAGCCATCGATTGAAAAGCGCGTCCCATCTCTTGGCAGAACCCGGCACGTCTGTCCATTCATCACAATTGTACATTTGTAGCTCTGCTAATTTCTTCAAGTCGTAATGCGACAGGAGAAGGCATGGGTTCATCCCCTACACCATAGTTCAACGTTGTGGTGGACTGTGGACAACGTCCCTCATGCCAGATCGATCGTTATATGTCTATTCACAGACAAAAGGAAAGCCTGTAGCCTATCTATCAAAACAATGGCTCAGTAGCAGTGTCCCTCTCTGAACCGAGCTTCAACATAAAGCCGACTGGCTTCTCTACGGAAATTGATGCTGAGGACGGACGTAGTAGTCGGATGATGAGGATGCCCGTCTTGTTATATGTCTACATGATTAATAACAGTTGGGCAAAATTGTTCTTTTAACACACGAATCATGCTTAACCTTCAACGTAAGAAGAAATATTGTTCAAGGCTCTTGTAAATAGTGAAGGAATGGATTTAGCTTCATGTGGCAACATTGATCTTCTCACTGTTGACTATGTGAAAGTTTGGGCACGGCTGGCCCAGTCGTCTAAGGCTCTCCGCAATTCTCTGTGCAGAGTTGCGTCACTTTGGCACGCCAGGAACCTGTGATTGTGGGTTCGACTTCCGGTTCGCCCCGATTATGTGTCTGGGTTTGTTAGCACCATTCCCGTGCGCGTGGGTTTCACTAAAGCGATGAACATCTAAGACCTCCATCACTTCGGGTTTTCCTCCCACGTCAAGCTGATACGCCAGAAAGCTCACTCACTATATGAAAGTATGTATGTACAGCTGAAACACCAGCTAGGTCAGACTCAAACAAAACAGACAATCAGTTAGTAAGTTAGTATAGGTCCCCGGGGCTCTGTTAATTTTTGTTTGTTTGTTTGTTTGTTGTTTAACGCCGCACTTCATGGTTAATAGTCGTTTGAGGCGACTAAATAGAATCGGGAGACCCTGTGACTTGAGTTGATTTATTCGAACTGTATGACAAGCGGGTACCACCAGGAATGAGTTCCACAAATGCACCCGTGCGGGGTATCAAACCCGCGTTTTCGGCATGAAAAGGCAACGCTTTGATCTCTTGGCTTCTGCACCGATGTGATGTTGATGATCGGTTTTAAGCCAAACCGGTTTTGTAAGACACAACATCGGACTAATTAACAAAATATACACCTTTAACTCGTTTTACATGCATTCATGTGGTATAGTTACCATAAGGTTAAAACACAGCTGTTACAATTACATCCGATATTGTCGACACAAATATTATTTACTGGGGAAAGCTTGAACAAAAACTATTTTGCTGTCTTTGTGCCAAAGGAAATCCACTGCCAGCAGCAGGTGCTCAAAATGAATGATCGGAATAAGCCACGATATAATCGCCCCTTTCTCTTAATTGGTGAAAAAACGGACTGTTTCGTAGTAACATTTCCATGGGATCTGTCTTAAACGATACTCTTATCAATCGCCATCGATCACCCTGTTGAGTAAAGTGGTCCCCTCTTCGTCTAGGATATACTGCCATGTTAACCCTTTGCAGCAAATTAGGCTTGTGTCTCTGTTACCATGGAAACATCCCTTTCATCATCATGATGAACTCCCATATGTAATTATCTGCTAGTCAAAGAATGACTTCATTATGCCCCATGTCATTAGCTAACCATGTAATCAGCTCAGGTAAATCAAAGGTAATGCAACGCGCGAGCAGCTTTTAATGGCTTCATTTTGAGTAACGTGAACTCTCCAGTTTTTCAAGTTAAATGGCTAATGGCACGAGAGAATATTCTATTCCGGTTCGTCATATTGTCTGATGGGTACTTTAGAACCTGCACTTTAAGATAAATCTTCATCGCGTAATTGGGTTGACATTTACGTTTGGGTACGGTGGTGGCACGTGGTCCTTTGTGCTGCGTACATGTCACAAGTCCTAATTCAGACAAAGTTAGGCAACACTGGTTGCGGAGAGTAGGTGGATGGGTGACCGCGTTCGGCTTGACTCCTGACGGCAACTGTCCTGCCCATACGGGTTACATGTGGTGTCTCCGTGAGGCAAATGACTCTGTTAGGAAACATGCCTCTGTTTGAATGGGTACCCGGTAGGATGATACAATTTTGTGACTGTAAACCTTTATCCGATATTCAAATATTGAATTCATTAATTTGCTGCTATCAAATACAAAACGTAGTCAGCTGGGTAAATTATCATTATTTTCATTATCTTGCCTCTTGTCACTGTCAGACCGCCTCCGTGGTCTTGTGGTAGAGCGTCCGCCCTGAGAGCGGAAGGTCCGGGGTTCGTTCCCCGGCCGCGTCATACCAATAACGTTAAAAGGTGGTACTTGTTGTTACCCTGTCTGGTGCTCGGCATTAAGGAGCTAAATTAAGGACTGGTCGGCTTGGAGCGGGGTATTCATGTTAAACTGCGGCGTCGTATTCTCAGTGAGCTAGCAGTATAAATCGGCATCAGTCCGGACTCGTACAAGCAGACAGACAGACAGACACACACACACACACACACACACACACACACACACACACACGTGCATGCACGTCGCTATATAAGTGCAATAATCTTGGACGCGATGTTAAACCCAAATTTACCTCACCCCACCCTGTCAAAATCCCGTGAAGGTTATTGAAACAGAAACTGTGACCTCATTTTTTCAACTGTTATAATAAAGCCAAGCTGAACATTAATCCTTGTGCAAATATATATATTTCATCCTATCTGGGATGACAAACAGTGCAGATCGTGTCCAATGAATATTTTACTTGTTGTTACTTACGAATCACTCGCATGCAGTGCGGTCACAATTCATCAGAGGATTAATCAAGGTACTTAATCTAATTTTTGTAAGTAGTCCGCAGGTGGGCTTATATTGAATATTAATCCCGATATCTCAGGACAGATATGACCAGTGGACGAGATGAGCACGCTCGCGACACACGCTATCGGCGCACGCCACCAACATGTTTCATATGCGGAGTTTCCACATTTCACCGCAACACAACACGAACTAATTATTTGTATTGTGAGACACCGG
Source organism: Haliotis cracherodii (assembly GCF_022045235.1). Classification (NCBI taxonomy): domain Eukaryota; kingdom Metazoa; phylum Mollusca; class Gastropoda; order Lepetellida; family Haliotidae; genus Haliotis; species Haliotis cracherodii. Next base: position 11,413,874 of record NW_027266319.1, read on the forward strand.
AACCAGTGACGGGAAGCCCCCATGGGTACTGCATCTACAGTGACTGACACATGGGCTAATGCGCCTGCGGGCGTACACGTGGGAAGTTCAGGAGCTCACCTTACATGGTCGTGACCATACAACACTGGCATAGTGAAGCTTTTGGAGTCGTGATGAGTGTGTGAGTGAGTGAGTGAGTGAGTCACATGGAACCAGAAACTAGTTGACTCTTTAGTCAATGGACTTCAAAATAAATGACCAAGCTTGATTTAACACTGCTCTGAACAATATTTCAGTTGCATTACAGCAAGGGCCTATATAGCTCCGTGATTACAGCATCTCAGTTTGATGTGTGAGTGAGAGGGTTTAACGCCACTTTTAACAGCATTCCAGTTATATCGCGGCGTGTCAGCTTAATGTGGGAGGAAAGCCCGAAGTGATGCAGGTCTAATACGTTTACCACTTCGGTGAAACCCACGAGCACGGGTATGGTGCTGACACACCTATTAACATCATCGGGGCGAACCGGGATTCGAACCCACAAGCATAGGTTTCTGGCGTGCCTAAGGGACGCAACTCTGCACATCGCATCGCGGTGCCTTAGACGACTGGGCCAGCCGTGCCCAAACTTGTTGTGATGAGACAATAATAGTATCCAGGTATGGATGGTTGTCTTTATGTTACACAAGCATAATGTATTTCCCACCTGTTCGCTTCTTCCCAAAGGCAAGGGGGTTAACTGACTATGAAAGTCCGGTTTCCACCCTTGCCGAACACGGTTGGAATTATGGAGTTATACGCATAATCCAATCAAAATCGCGTAACGAAATCGACATCCGGTTCGTAAACTGTCGTGCTGATTTCGATCGAGGATTTGCAAAACATGCGTACCGCCAACTCGGCGTCAACAGATATTTTCTAAATCCTTTCATGCTTTTTATCAAGGTGCTCAAGTGATATGATTGCACTTCGCCAAGTTAGACCTGTTTACCACAAAATAGATTTTGATTATCGATCAGATCGTCTTTACGGGGCGCCGACGTTTTTTTTTTGAAGCAAATGCAAGTGATATGAGTGGTTGGATCTGATTGGACAATAGGAGGGACATAGAAGGGACATAACTCACAATAGCCACTGGTGGCGTTACG